>NC_079194.1:271510341-272710341 GCF_029499605.1 Hyla sarda | reverse complement strand
ATGAGGCTTAATACTGTGTGGCCAGCAAGGCACGCTGAATATCTTGATCAGACTGGGGGTTTGATGTGCACTAATATTTTAATTCACAATTGATGTGCCATTGACAATAAAGCACTTTTTAATGGTATATGGGAAAAAGGGTTTTTTGCTGGATCACTAAGGTGATCTATAGGTGAATTAATTGAGTGACCCACCATATACTGGTCTATGTGGGAAAACACGATTTTCTGGGGTAAATCTCCCCTTCTTGTTAAGACCTTGCCATATATGGCGAATTGATTTATACTATTAGCATGGCAGGTTTCTTGTCTAACAAATTGAATCCCGAAATCTTCCTCACTGAGGCACAGCACGTATTCTCCTCCAATGAGTTGCCACTGAATCAGGTGGATATTAGTATAGCATTTAAAAACCTACAAAAAATATATAAAAAATATTTGCGTTCTTGGTGGGAGGTAGCCAGTTTGGAAACGTATCTCCAGCAGGGACTGGTATATAGAGGATTACGCATCAATATTACTCCCAACTCCCACCAAGAAGATCCTGAATTCATAAAAGGGTGGCAGCAAGTACTCACTGATAATTCATTGCGGATGATAGATTATCTTCTATCATATGAAAAGAAAGCATTTAGCTCAGTGAGTACATTGCTTGAAACTCAATTGGAGGAGATCCAGACCTTTAAGGATAATTCTGAATTTGCTAACCTTGAACAGCGTCTACAACGTAACATACAAATATTTCAATCGGAGATCATAGAAAAAAAGCATAAAAAATATATACGTGATAAAAGAGATTTCGACTCAGGACAGGTATAAACCAAAAAAGCTACTGATAATTTATACAACAAATACACTGATATTTCTGAGTCTGAATACTCTCAGTCTGACGATCCTACAAGTACTAATAACGTTGGAAGGAACCAAACTAATAGACAACCTAGGAATAGGAGTAGGAAAAGGACATATTACAAGAAATACTACCCTAGAGGTCCCAATAATACCCAACAGTATCAGGGTGCCAACAACTCATACCAACAGCAGGGCACATCAGTTAGCAATACTACTAACTCCCGGAATAGTGGTAGTGGGCCATCCACCAGTAGCATTACACCACAGCCACAATGGGTAGGGAATGGAATACAACCTCAACATACAAACCCAAATCCTCCCACAATTACAACTCTCAGAAATGGAGAAGCCCCATTATTTACTACGTCCTATTCTTCAGCATTACAATGTATACCACTGGCACAACAACCAGTGGCTACTACTGCTGCACAAATCATGCCTGGAGTTCACTCACTAAATATGAGTCAACCTCCTCCACTTTTTTTAGGCGAAGGAGTGCAACTTCGGGACAGGGAGAGAAGGGCCTATCCATCCAGACCCAAGTAAATGCAACCAATGATAGCGAAATGCAAATATGTAATTTGTCATCATACACATTAACAGTTGATCAACAAAATCTCCTTAAGAAAGGACTGTCATTTACGCCAACACCCAAATACGATTCTTTTGAGTGGATAAAGGATGTCAATTTATTTGCGAGGAAACTCGCCCTACACAAAGTCCACAATCAAAGAGGGAGTGATATGGTTATGGCCCAGGATAATCAAGTAGTATCTGAATTATATGAGTTGTTGGAAGAAAATGAGAGTGGTGTGAGTAGATCTACACCCCCATTCTCAAATTTAAAACCGAAATGTCGGACTACTCCAAACTTTTCCCAATTCAGCAATATTAATATATTTGTACAAATGGTGAGTGCCCAGTTGGAAAAATTAAGACCAAGGAAACATAACAGTAATTTATCACCTGAAGAGAATAGAGCCTTAGCTGAACTGAATACCAACCAAGAAATAATTATTAAGCCCTTCGATAAGGGGGGCAACATAGTCATCAGGATAGAGCTGATTATCAAGATATGGTTCAGAGGCTTATTCAGGATGAGACTACCTACCAGCGTTTAGAGGCCAACCCTACAGAGGAGTATATTGATGAGTTGAAAATGTTACTTGTGGATGCTAAAAGTAAAAATCTGATCTCAGAAGACGAATTCAAGGTTATGCTTAACCCTAAACCTACAGTGGCGACAATATACGCCCTACCCAAGATTCACAAAAAGAAGATCCCTGTGCCCGGACGTCCTATCATTTCGGGGAATGAAAATCTCACAGAGGGCATCAGTTTATATGTAAATCAGATGCTCGCCCCGTTTGTGTACACGTTGCCGTCATACCTAAGGGATACCAGCGATGCTGTATCAAGACTTCAAGAAATTTCGTTCCCGCATTCAACATTTGTAGCTAGCCTCGATGTAGAGGCGCTGTACACCAACATCCGGCATGATTTGGGGATAAGGGCGGTTGAACATTTCCTATGCACAAAAGGAACACAATTCACGGAGCACAATAATTTTATTTTGGAACTACTTAAGTTTTTACTCACTCACAATTATTTTACTTTCGACGGGAAGTATTATTTGCAACACAAGGGCACAGCAATGGGCACGGCTTGTGCACCAAATTTTGCTAATTTATTTTTAGGGTGGTGGGAGGATTCAGTTGTTTTTTCGGACACTCACCATCAATACACATCTCACATCTTATTTTGGGCACGCTTTCTTGACGACGTTTTACTATTTTGGGACGGCACTGTAGATTTATTTAATCAATTTGTTAAGACATTTAACACTAATGATATAGGCATGTTATTCACTTCTGAAATTCACAAGAGCACCATTAATTACTTGGACCTTGAGATTACACTTGATACTGAAGGTAATGTCCAAACGAGAATATACAGGAAGCCTACATCTACTAATAGTTTCCTTGAGTGGGGCAGTTACCACCCAGGCCCCCTCAAGAGAGGTATCCCGGTCGGACAATACCTCCGGGCAAAAAGGAACAGTTCAAGTCAGGAGGCATTTTTACAGGAGAGTAAGCTCTTGTATGAACGGTTTATCAAACGGGGATATCCGAAGAGGGTCCTACATAGAGCTTTCGCGAGAGCGCGTGATACTCCCAGGCATGAATTATTGCGTAACAAGGTAACTCATGATTCTGAACCCAAGATGGTCCGTTTCATCGGAACCTTTGACGAACATAATCACCAGATTATGAATATCTTGCGTCAATTTTGGCCTATACTGCAAGCAGATGGAGATCTTAGAGAAGTAATATCAACCCATCCAGTGGTTACATATAGAAGAGGAAAAAATATTCGTGAACATCTAGTTCATAGCCTCTTCTATAAAAAAACTCAAAAAACATGGTTGCAAACCCCAGTTCAGGGATCTCATCCATGCGGGAATTGCTCTTTCTGCAAGTATCTCCCGAAAATGAAGGAATTTACTAACCCGGTGGACAACCGTAGATATATCATCAGGGATTTCATCAACTGTCAATCAACAGGGGTGGTATATATAGCCCAGTGCGAGTGCATGAAGCTTTATGTGGGGAAAACTACCCAACAATTGAGGAGACGGATCTCCCAGCATCTTAGCACTATCCGCACTGGAACTGACACACCCCTGGCGAGACACATCCGAGATGCCCATAGAGGAGACACACGGACCCTTAAATTTTGGGGTTTGATTAAGATGAGCTTGGGCCCCAGAAGAGGGAACTTGGATAGGAAGCTGCTCCGTGAGGAAGCAAGGTGGATTCAAAGATTAAAAAGTTTGAGCCCGTCCGGCCTAAATGAAGGTTTCACCTTCATAGCATTTATTTGACTATGACCTGCGTTTAGATTAATGAATACATAAGTATAAAATGAAAGGCACATCGCCATAAAATTACATCACAGAAGGCAATTAAGTGCACAGACATTGCATTGAACAAGTCTAGCATAGTTTGACTATGGGGTCAATGTGGGGTGCAATTATACATCACCATCTTGACATATCAATGACCTTTCTCCCTTCCCAGTCTTGTCGCCCTGTCGATTCTGTATTTAAGATTCCTATTAGGTAGTCCATTAACATGAGCAATCAGATATTCCAATATGGAAGTTCCGAGTCATCTGAGCATTAACATCCCCTAAATAGATCATTAATCCTGGATGCATATACATTTGGGATCTTACATGAGTATGATCACCCCAGGGTGATATTCATGTACATTGTTGATTCCCTGTGTCATGAGCATCAAATAATAAGAATTAACATCTCAACTTGACAATATAATTGGGGATATGTACATGTATATGAGCTCTGTGCACCATGATAATTATAGTAACCATAAATATCAATATCCTAGTATGACATTTAATCTGGATATACATGGAATATTAGTCTCTAGCATTACAACTCTATAATAAACGCATTCATGTGGGAATTCTAATTAAAATAATAATATACTTACCGTGGAAGCAGTGACTGTAGTGCGTAAGGGGAGATAGACCTATGGAATAGAAAATGGTACAATGAAGCACAATCATTGCAAATACAACAATAGAAATATCTCAGACCTCGAATATATGTGATATGCAAATAATGTTATCACTCAGTACGGAGATTCATAGTATCATCTCATCTCATAATTATCTCATGGTGTTAATGCGCTCAGAGATATGAGAATTGATGCATGGGCAGTCCTTAATTCCATGTACACAATCCCCATGATTCAGATACATACAGATATTAGGGCAGAATAAGGGACAACTGGGAAGTCTCTTCTGCTCAGTGTTAATTGAATGAAGAAGGGATGAGGTAACCCATACAAGAGAAATGCAGACAGGTTGCTAATATACATCAGGAGCGCTTAATGATTAGGAACAGTGACATTTGCACTGTCTATCCAGAGGATACCCATTGGATTGCTCATGTGGCGGATCTCTGGTACAGGGAGATCGTGAATATAAGCTTCAGCGCATGCGCCTACTTACATGGTCGGGATGGAGCAGTCTTTGAACTGGGAGTTGGAGATTGCTTGTGATAGCGCGGGCGCAATCTTCAGAGCGGCAAAGCACTGCTATGATACAAGTGTTTGCGCAGGGGTCACTGCGCACACTTGTCAGTGCAGTGGGAATATAAGTGTCGGCGCATGGGTCACAGCGCCGATACGTCATGACTGTCGGCATGTACAGGTTGTTGATTGGTACATTACTATAGATGATGATAGGTCAATGCAGATGTCATTAAAACACTTAATCGTGTGATTGGTGCAACGTTGTGATAACCAATCACAGTAGTGCACTTCCGATGGAGTGATGTCATTGAGGGAGGTATTATAAATTCTGTCACGGCGTCCACGCTCAGTGCCCTGTTTACCTCTTGACAAAGCTGCGGATGCAGTGAAACATGTTGAGGGGGGGCTGAGGTGTAGTGTTTTAACCATAGTGACACATCTCTCCAGCGATAGCCACATAGCAACTGCAGTGCATGAGGCTTAATACTGTGTGGCCAGCAAGGCACGCTGAATATCTTGATCAGACTGGGGGTTTGATGTGCACTAATATTTTAATTCACAATTGATGTGCCATTGACAATAAAGCCCTTTTTAATGGTATATGGGAAAAAGGGTTTTTTGCTTAATCACTAAGGTGATCTATAGGTGAATTAATTGAGTGACCCACCATATACTGGTCTATGTGGGAAAATAGCAGAAAATACCCCCCAAAATTTGTAACCCCATCTCTTCTGAGTATGGAGGTACCCCATAAGTTGACCAGAAGTGCACTACGGGCGAACTACAATGCTCAGAAGAGAAGGAGTCCTATTTGGCTTTTTGAGAGCGAATTTTGCTCGGGGGGGGGGGGGGGGGGGGGGGCATGTCGCATTTAGGAAGCCCCTATGGTGCCAGGACAGCAAAAAAAAAAAAACCACATGGCATACCATTTTGGAAACTAGACCCCGTGAGGAACGTAACAAGGAATAAAGTGAGCCTTAATACCCCACAGGGGTTTCACGACTTTTGCATACGTAAAAAAAAAAAAAAAATGTTTTTTCCCCTTTTACCTCTTGTCAAAATGAAAAGTATAGGGCAACACCAGCATGTTAGTGTAAACAATTTTTTTTTTTTACACTAACATGCTGGTGTAGACCCCAACTTCACCTTTTTATAAGGGGTGAAAGGAGAAAAAGCCCCCCAAAATTTGTTAGGCAATTTCTCCCAAGTACGGCGATACCCCATATGTGGCCCAAACTGTTGCCTTGAAATACGACAGGGCTCCAAAGTGAGAGAGCGCCATGCGCATTTGAGGCCTGGATTAGGGATTTGCATAGGGGTGGACATAGGGGTATTCTACGCCAGTGATTCCCAAACAGGGTGCCTCCAGCTGTTGCAAAAACCCCAGCATGCTTGGACAGTCAACGGCTGTCCGGCAATACTGGGAGTTGTTGTTTTGCAACAGCTGGAGGCTCCATTTTGGAAACAGTGGCATATCAGATGTTTTTCATTTTTATTGGGAGGGGGGCTGTGTAGGGGTTTGTGTATATGTAGTGTTTTTTTTACTTATTATTTTATTTTGTGGTAGTGTATTATTTTTAGGGTACAGTCACACGGGCGGGGGATTACAGCGAGTTTCCCGCTGCGATTTTGAGCTGCCGCACAAAATTTGCTGCATCACAAACTTGCAGCCTGATACTCTCTGTAAGCCCCCTGCCCATGTGAATGTAACCTCCAGCTGTTACAAAACTACAACTCCCAGCATGCACAGTCTATCAGTATATGCTGGTAGTTATAGTTTTGCAACAGCTTGGGGGCACACAGGTTGGGAGACACTGAGTTAGGAAACAGACAATGTTTCCCAACCAGTGTGCCTCCAGTTGTTGCAAAACCACTACTCCCAAACATTCTCAGGCATGCTGGAAGTAGTAGTTCGGCAACATCTTTAGAGCCAGATGTTGCCGAACTACAACTCCCAGCATGCTTAGAGTTGTAGTTTTGCAACATCTGGAGGACTACAGTTTGCAGACCACTAATACAGTGGTTCTCAATTTGTGCCCTTCCAGATGTTGCAAAACCACAACTCCCAGTATGCCAAAATTGTCCAGGCATGCTGGGAGTTGTAGTTCTGCAACATCTGAAGGGCCAGATGTTACAGAACTACAACTACCAGCATGCCTGGACAGTAACGGCATGCTGAGGTTGTGTAGTTTTGCAACATCTGGAAGGGCACAGTGGTCTCCAAACTGTGGACCTCCAGATGTTTGTTGCAAAACTGCAACTCCCAGCATGCCCAGATGCCAAGGGCTGTCTGGGCATGCTGGGAGTTGTAGTGTAAGGGGACCAGATGGAGCAGTCCAGATCGCTTTACGGCGGTCTGGACTGCTGCAAAGGTCCCGCGCCGCCGCCGAAGATCAACTCACCTGTTGCTGCCACCGGGATCCGGGTCTTCAGGGACGAGGTAGATACCTGGGCCGGTCCCCAGCACTCCCCCGTCCCCCGCTGCGTCCTCCGGTCTTCCTCCCGTCCTCTCCGGACTTATTTTTCCACAATTTTGAAAGGGTGCCAATCATTTTGTCCAGCCCATTTCTGGAGTTTGGTGACATTATGTCCAATTTGCTTTTTTTCCTCCCTTTTTTGGTTTAGTTCTGTGAGAAATACTTAATTTTCTTAAAAAATGTCAGGGGTGCCAACATTTAGGGCCATGACTGTATAAGATCAGTTAGTATATATCCATGTACATTTAGTGTGTCATTTATGTTTACATCTTATATGGTATCATAGGCAGTTTTTGTATGTATTCTATTTTTATTCTTTTATTACCTGTAAAAGTTGAACCCACAAGGGCCCTGTGGGAAGTAGATTCCAGTGATATTCTGACTGGTGGAATCCTTTTTAATAAATGATATTCGATTTATTTATTTGTCCAGTAATCCTTGAGCTCCACAAATTCTGGTTCCTTGTTTGGATAAACTAGAGGAATGGCCAGAACTCTGGCAACTAAAATCTGTCTCCCACATTGGGTATAAAAACCCTCTGGCAGAATATAAAATCAGTGATACAGTCCTAACCTCAGTATCTGAGGAAAGGAAATTAGGGATCATTATTTTAGAAGACTTAAAGGGGTATTCCAATGGAAAACATATTTTTTTTTAAATCAACTGGTGCCAGAAAGTTAAAAAGATTTGTAAATGACTTCTATTAAAAAATCCAAATGCTTCCAGTACTTATCAGCTGCTGTATGCACCACAGAAAGTTCTTTTATTTTTGAATTTCCTTTCTGTCTGACCACAAGTGCTCTCTGCTGACACCTCTGTCTATGTCAGGAACTGTCCAGAGCAAGAAAGGTTTGCTATGGGGATTTGCTCCTACTCTGGACAGTTCCTAAAATTGACAGAAGTGTCAGCAGAAAGCACTGTGGTCAGACAGAAAGGAAATTCAAAAATAAAAGAACTTCCTGTGTATTATACAGCAGCTGATAAGTACTGGAAGGATTGGGATTTTTTTAATAGAAGTAATTTACAAATCTGTTTAAATTTCTGCCACCAGTTTATAAAAATAAAATAAAAATAAAAACCCCTTTGAACAGTGTTTGGAGTATATAAATGTACATACATGGCATAGTATATGTCATAGAATGATGAAATACAACAGATTTTATCTGTCTTCGATGTTTGAATACTCTTCTATAGGTTGATGTGCAGCTAGGTGAAAACGTAATGCATTAGCTCATAGTAAAGAAATGTAAATTAAAAAAAACAAGAGATCACAACAGGATTATGACTCATTGAAAACATTTTACAAAAGTAATGAATGGTTAAACAAAAGATGGATACTAGTAGAATGTCAGAGGTGGCAGACCATGGAATGCAAAGAAGACACAAATGTCACAAATGTCAACGATCCTAATGCTACAATCCATGACGTGCATAGGAATAAATAAAGACTTTTACGTAAACTAAAGCTGCACAATATTTTTACACATTGTGGGTGGAGGCACAACATGTTGTATTAAATACAGTCTAGTTGCTTCCAGTGACTGTTCTTAGAACACAACGCTTTATACAAGAAGTGTCAATTGTGGAACTTATGGGACAAAATTTGTTGTTTTTATCTTGATTGTGAATAACTAACTTTTAATAACATTTGTATAGAGTTATATCATGGGCGTAGCTATAGGGGGGTAAAACTTTAGTCGTGTAAGATTGTGTTGTCTCTTTTGACTGCTACCGCAGCAGTACTGCATGCATGGAGCAGGTCCCAATGGAAATGTCAAGAGGATAAAACAGCGGTGGTCAAGTGAAGCAAAATGCAACATTTCTTTAGTGAACACAAAGCAAAACTTGTCTTCACCAGCAGGTTAGGCACTCAGTGTGTTGTTACAACAGACCACGAGTAAGAGTATATCGTGCATACCGTTCCACACTCTATTCCACACTAGTAGACTGTCACATCTCTTACCGTGTATACTCGAGTATAAGCCGGCCCGAATATAAGCCGAGGCCCCTAATTTCACCCAAAAAACCCAGGAAAGTTATTGACTCGACTATAAGCCTAGGGTGGGAAATACATCATCCCCCCCGTCCTCATCCAGACCCCCGTCATTAACAACCTCATCATCATCACCCTGTCATCATTCCCCTTTCATCATCCCCCCCTTTATCATCACCGCCTGTCATCATCCCCCTGTCATCATCCCACACCCCCCCTTCATCATCACCGCCTGTCATCATCCCACACACCCCCTTCATCATCACCGCCTGTCATCATCCCCTGTCATCATCCAACACCCCCCTTCATCATCGCCTGTCATCATCCCCCTGTTATCATCCCACACCCCCTCCTTCATCATCACCGCCTGTCATCATCCCCCTGTCATCATGCCACACCCCCCTTCATCATCACCACTTGTCATCATTCCCCTGTCATCATCCCACACCCCCCCTTCATCATCACCGCCTGTCATCATCCCACACCCCCCTTCATCATCACCGCCTGTCATCATCCCACACCCCCTCCTTCATCATCACCACCTGTCATCATCCCCCGTCATCATCCCACACCCCCTTCATCATCACCGCCTGTCATCATCCCCCTATCATAATCCCACCCCCCCCTTCATCATCACCATCTGTCATCATCCCACACACACCCCCCTTCATCATCACCGCCTGTCATCATCCCCCTGTCATCATCCCACACCCCCCCCCCTTCATCATCACCGCCTGTCAATGTCTGAACAGTGGTCTTCAACCTGCGGACCTCCAGATGTTTCAAAACTACAACTCCCAGCATGCCCGGACAGCCACCGGCTGTCCGGGCATGCTGGGAGTTGTAGTTTTGAAACATCTGGAGGTCCACAGGTCGAAGACCACTGCAGCCTTCGTCATCATCCAGACCCCCCCTCCCCGCGCTTCGGGCCCGGAATAGTGACGTTGCCTTGACGTCGACGCACAGGGACGTTGCGCATGAACGTCCCTGTGCGTTGTTGTCAAGGCAACATCACTATTCCAGGCCCGAAGCGCGGAGAAGAGGCCCCCCGGTGAAGATGGACAGCCCGGAAAGACTATCCCTCCCCACCGGACGGTCCCTGCAGCACAGATGGCCCGGACCAGCTCACCCTTCCTTCCCACCGAGGGGAGGTGAGTTCAAAACTAAAGGGGGGGGGGGTCTGGATGATGATGAAGGCCGGGCAGGCTGGGAGTTGTAGTTTTGAAACATCTGGAGGTCCGCAGGTTGAAGACCACTGAGGGCGGAGAGTTCACTCGAATATAAGCCGAGGGGGGTGTTTTCAGCACAAAAAATCATGCTGAAAAACTCTGCTTATACTCGAGTATATATGGTACTCTCTCACTGACAAGTATGTCTTCCAACTTTTAGGCATCCACACTTCGTACACTCTGCATTGCTCTTGCAGTTGTCAAACAGTCTTTCTGATCCCCACAGGCCTTTCTCTAACTCGGACCCTACCACACTGTTGCAGGTGCACATACCTTTCAACTTTCACTGGAAAAAAGTGTATAGGGTTTCAGGGTTCTCAAATACGACCCTTTCCTCAGTAGTCATGACTACTGAGGAAAGGGTCGTATTTGAGAACCCTGAAACGCGTCTAGTCCTGCTCACTGGCACTTATGCTCTTTATGAACTCTATCCATTATCCACGGAGTAAGCTGATCATACTGTGGATTTTCTACGCATTAGTCGATCCAGACTAGTGTCCGGTCCTGATCTTACCTGGCCAGCTCTGGCTCAGCTGACGTCACACGCCATCTACACGAGGCAAGTTCCATCTACCCAGCGTGCGGTCTCCGGCTTCTTCCAAGTCCAGCGGTGAGGAGATCGACATCATAAGCGCCTGCCAGCGCTTGGTCTCCTGGCAAGTATACCATCGGCGCCTGCCAGCGCACGGTCTCCCGGCAAATTTACCATCGGCGCCTGCCAGCGCCACCAGCCTGTGACGACCACCACCGCGAAACATCTGGACCCTGAGAGCTAAAGCCACAGCACCATCTAAGACCGCTGACTGTGATATCTAGGCACTAGTGTTGCTCGCGAATATTCGCAATTCGAATATTATTCGCGAATATCGCATATTCGCGAATTCGCGAATTTCGCGAATATAGCGCTATATATTCGTAATTACGAATATTCGTTTTTTTGGTTTTTTTTCACAGTACACATCACAGTGATCATCCCTCTCTGCTTCCAGCTTGTGTGGTGTAAAGAAGGCTGTAATACTACTGTGTGAGACTGGCGCGCGAAAAGTCGCATATGCGAAAATTAGCATATGCTAATTTCCGCATATGCGAATTTTCGCGTATGCTAATTTTGTATATGCTAATATTCACATATGTCAATTTTCGCATACGCGAATTTTCACGTATGCGAAAATAAAACGAGAATATATCGAATATGTGAATATTCGCGAATATATGACGAATATTCGTCCATATATTCGCAAATATTCGCGAATTCGAATATGGCCTATGCCGCTCAACACTACTAGGCACAGGAACAACTCTATTGCCTCAGCGAGAGCTGTCAGAGCCACACCATTCAGGACCGGTAACAAAGTATCTAACTTGATATACAATTGTCATACAAAAGGACACTTATATCGCATCATTCTAACAATGCGAGGATATAAGATCAATATGTCTATATAGAGCTATTCCATATGTCAGTGCTATATTTTAATATTTGCATATTTTTACATTTTAAGATTGTATAACTTTGTATATTTACTATATGTGTTCTTCTTACATGGGCCCTGTGAGGAGTAATGCACTGTATTAGAATACATTTTAAATAAATAATTATTTTGAATTATTATTGGAGTACGACCCAGTTATCCATATTCTATATTTAATTAATTACACTACCTTGGAAGGTCCGGGCAATATTTTTTCTATACAGATTTGTAAATTACTTCTATTAAAAAATCTTAATCCTTCCAATAGTTATTAGCTTCTGAAGTTGAGTTGCTGTTTTCTGTCTAACTGCTTTGTGATGACTCACGTCCCGGGAGCTGTCCAGCTCCTATGGGGATATTCTCCCATCATGCACAGCTCCCGTGACGTGACATTATCATTGAGCAGTTAGACAGAAAACTTCAGAAGCTAATAACTATTGGAAGGATTAAGATTTTTTAATAGAAGTAATTTACAAATCTGTTTAACTTTCTGGAGCCAGTTGATATATATATAAAAAAAGTTTTTGCCTGGAATACCCCTTTAATACTTTTACTTAACTGTTCCTGTAGCACAGGTCTGTCTGCTTGTATTGCATTCCTTCAGAAGTCTTTGAATGCAGGTGAGGTTTTTTCCATTGTAATGATACATTTCAGAGCATATATGGGGATGTATACAGGCATACAGAGAAACTAACTTATTATAGTATTAGTTTAAGGGATGCCATGAGTCATAGTATTGACCTATAAATATGCAACAACAAGCAACAATTGTATTTCCCAACCTGCCAATACAAAACACAAGAAAGAAAGAGAAGTCAAACTTTTTTTAAACAAAATAAGTATGCCTAAAATTGCCCAATTCTGACCCCTATGACTTTATTTTTTATGTTTTTCATCTATGCGGATGTTTTACACCTTGATCTGTAGTTTTTTGTTTTTTTAACATTTTGGCTTAGATGGAACTTTTTGTTGTCTTTTGTTATAATTTTTTTCTGATATATAACCAAAAATCAGCAAATTTTTTTGTTATAGTTTTTTACAACAAAAATAGAGAAACATAGCCGCACATCCATCATTTGTATTTTTATTTACTTCTCAGCATAATTTAAAAAAAATAACAGGTTGTTAGTAGACATTCCAATCAAAAAGTACATGTCCACTCGCCACATAAAGGCCACCTAGTCAGAGTGGGTCCCTAACCTGACACTGGCGTAGCGCTGGGCGGTGACCACTGCCTCCGAGACAAAAAGCCTACTGGGGGAATGACCCAGTGGCCAGGCAGCCCCACTGCTGCTCGACCAAGCCCCTGGCTCTGGGCCACACCACCCCACAGACAAAGCATCACAGCATTTTCCCAGCCCTCTGGCAAGGAGCACTTGGTAGGTATTCACATTGGTGTGGTTGCGCTGCGGCGGTCATTGTTATTGTGATGCTTTGTCCGTGAGGTGGTGTGACCCAGAGCCAGGGGCTTGGTCAGGCAGCAGTGGGGCTTCCTGGCCACTGGGTCACTCCCACTGTGGGCATGGTGTTGCGGTGGTGGTGGCCGCCGCCCGGCGCAACACCAATGTTGGGTTAGGGACCCACTTTAAATAGGTGGCCATGACTTGGCGAGTGGGCTTGTACTTTTTGTTCAAAATGGATGTTAACAACCGGTTAGTGTTTGAATTTAGGCTGAGAAGCAAGGAGATCAAAATAAAAAATGGGGATGTGCGGCTGTTTCTTTTTCTCTATTTTTGTTTTACAAAGTGATTTTTTTTTATTTTATTTAAGGTGGGTGCTTTTTTTTTTATATTTCTCATATATTTTTTTTTTTTTATTATTTATTACACTATGGGGTCATGTTGTAATCTCCTTCTAGAACAAAGTTATCATGCTTACAATCGGTAAGTGTATTTAAATCACCTGCGATGCAGAACATGACCCCCTTAAAGTTCATCTAGGAGACTTTTAAAAGCAATCATAAAATTTCTTATACTGATTCATACTGATTTCTTATACTGATTCATACTGATATCACACTAAATAGTTAAACAGCAACGCAGCACTCCAAAAAAAAACAAAAAAAATAAAAAACGGTGGATTTATTAACCCATGTCAGCAGCAACATTTTAATTCACCAGTAGAATCTTTTTCAAGCAGAATGATAAACAGCATTATGGGGCCTTCTATGCCCAGACAAGTGATAAAACAATCAAAGTGCACATGTGAGGAATTAACACCTCAATTACATAACATTTACAAAAATACAGTGTAAGTTACAAAATTTGTATCTATTTATATGAGCCATATATTATAACCAGTGCAAAAAGTGTATTTATAGTGAAAAAACATAAAATACTTGAAATTCATTCATCTATTGTTAATTAAATATCCAGCATATCATCTGTAAACAATAAATATCATAAATGAGAGGGAGATACAATCACCCCGTTCAGTGTGTTAAGATATGGCGCTGTTAGCGTGGGACCGAATCCACTGCGCATGCGGCCCAAACACTCCATAAACTCCGGTCATGTGACTACACACATGACCCGTAACCTAGCACCCAGTGTATACTGAAGACCAGATACGGTCATGTGACAAATCACATGGTACGTATCCAGGTAACAAAGGATGCCCAGTGTCTATCTGCAGCGCATAGGCTCCCGATCCATTGTTGATAGGTGCAATTGCAGAATACCCGCCCGGGGCAGCAGAGACCAAACATGCTGCTGACATGGGTTAACCCCTTGGGGACAGAGCCCATTATGACCCTAAGTTTGGGAGCATTTTTTGCAAATCTGACCACTGTCACTTTAAGCATTAATAACTCTGGGATGCTTTTACTTATAAATTTGATTCCGAGATAGTTTTTTCGTGACATATTCTACTTTATGTTAGTGGTAAATTTTCGTCGATACTTGCATTATTTCTTGGTGAAAAATTCCAAAATGTTATGAAAAATGTGAACATTTTGCATTTTTCTAACTTTGAAGCTCTCTGCTTGTAAGGAAAATAGATATTCCAAATAAATTATATATTGATTCACATATACAATATGTCTACTTTATGTTTGCATCATAAAATTGACATGTTTTTACTTTTGGAAGACATCAGAGGGCTTCAAAGTTCAGCAGCAATTTTCCAATTTTTCACAAAATTTTCAAAATCTGAATTTTTCAGGGACCAGTTCAGTTTTGAAGTGGATTTGAAGGGTCTTCATATTAGAAATAACCCATAAATGACCCCATTATAAAAACTGCACCCCTCAAAGTATATACAAAACAATAGACACAGTATTGGGAGAATGTTACACTGAATTTTATCTACTGTCTAGTGACACCCCAATAACCAGTGCATGCCGTAAAATATAAACTCCAAACTAATATTTCAAAAACCAAAGAGAGCACAACGGAGTCATTTAGAAAAAACATATGTGCCAAATATGCACAGATTTTATTATTTCCGTAGAAGACAAGACAGTGCATAAATAAAAAACATGTATATGCGAGAAAGAGGAATACAACAATAGATGGTGATATCACCGGCTCTGCACAGAAAGAGATCAATGTACATAAATAATGGAATATATCCCAATTCAAATATAGAAGGTATATGCGTATAAACAGATGGTATAAGCACATCTACAATACATATATGTAGCTATTGCACATTCAAGGATATTGCACATAACAAAGGTAGCTCATATATAGAGCTAAACAGTGTAAACATTTAGAAAAAGTGCTATGTGCATATAACAGCTGCCTGTGGATGCAGCATAAAGGGATACAGACCTAATAGCAGCATGTGAAACAAAGTGCTGTGCACTGGCAGAGACTGGGGTAGCACCACTCCAATTTAGGGTAACACCAGCATTTTAGTGAATTTTTTTTTTTTTTTTTTTACATTTTCCCATCCAAATTTAATGAAAATTCGTCAAACAACTGTGGGGTGTTCAGTCTCACTATACCCAATGTTAAGTTCCGTGGGGGTGTAGTTTCCAAAATGTGGGTATTTTTCACATGTGGGTATTTATGTTTTTGCGTTTATGTCAGAACCGCTGTAAAATCAGCCACCCCTGTGCAAATCATCAATTTATGCCTCAAATGTACATGGTGCGCTCTCACTCCTGAGCCTTGTTGTGGGCCCGCAGAGCATTTTACGCCCACATATGGGGTATTTCCGTACTCAGGAGAAATTGCATTACTAATTTTGGGGGGCTTTTTTTCCTTTTACAGCATGTTAGAGTAAAATTTTTTTTTTCACTAACAGGCTGGTGTAGACCCCAATTTTTCCTTTTCATAAGGGGTAAAATGAGAAAAAGCCCCCCAAAATTTGTAGTGCAATTTCTCCCGATTACGGAAATACCCCATATGTGGCCCTAAACTGTTTCCTTGAAATACGACAGGGCTCCAAAATGAGTGAGCGCCATGCGCATTTGAGGACTAAATTAGGAATTGCATAGGGGTGAACATAGGGGTTTTCTACGCCAGTGATACCCAAACAGGGTGCCTCCAGCTGTTGCTTAACTTCTAGCATGCCTGGACAGTCAGTGGCTGTCCAGAAATGCTGGGAGTTGTTGTTTTGCAACAGCTGGAGGCTCCGTTTTGGAAACACTGCCGTACAATATGTTTTTCATTTTTATTGGGCGGACAGTGTAAGGGGGTGTATATGTAGTGTTTTTACTCTTTATTATGTGTTAGTGTAGTGTAGTGTTTTTAGGGTACATTCGCACTGGCGTATTACGGTGAGTTTCCCGCTAGGAGTTTGAGCTGCGGCGAAAAATTTGCCGCAGACCAAACTTGAAGCAGGAAACTTACTGTAAACCTGCCTGTGTGAATGTACCCTGTATGTTCACATGGGAGGGCAAACCTACAACTGTTTCAAAACCACAACTCCCAGCATGTACTGACAGACCGTGCATGCTGGGAGTTGTACTTTTGCAACAGCTGGAGGCACATTGGTTGGAAAACCTTCAGTTAGGTTCTGTTACCTAACTCAGAATTTTCCAACCAGTGTGCCTCCAGCTGTTGCAAAACTACAAATCCCAGCATGTACTAATCGCTGAAGGGCATGCTGGGAGATGTAGTTATGCAACAGCTGGAGGTTACGCAACTACAACTCCCAGCATACTGAGACAGCTGTTTGGGCATGCTGGGATTTGCAGTTTTGCAACATCTGGAGGGCTACAGATTATAGACCACTGTACAGTGATCTGCAAACTGTGACCCTCCAGATGTTGCAAAACTACAAATCCCAGCATGCCTAGACAGCAAAGAGCTGTTTGAGCATGCTAGGAGTTGTAGTTTTGCAAGATCTGGTGGGATACAGTTTAGAGACCACTGTATAGTGGTCTCAAACTGCAGCCCTCCAGCTGTTGCAAAACTACATATTCCAGCATGCCCAAACAGCTGTCTGGGCATGCTGGGAGCTGTAGTTTTGCAACATCTGGAGGGCTACAGTCTCAGACTGTAGCCCTCCAGATGTTGCTAGGCAACTTACCGGCTTCCGTAGGATCCAGGGAGCCGTCCTCTTCTGCCACATGCCACCCGCGCCAATCTCCGTCGCCACCCGCCCATCACCGTCGCCCGCAGCCTCCAGAGGGGTAAGTGGACCTTCGGAGTTCGGTCCCTTTCGTTTCCCCGTTCTGCCCCGCCTTTTTACGAAAGTAAACCCCTCCGCCCCCGATCTGTTATTGGTGGTGGCATCTAGACCACCAATAGCACTCCTATCCCTTCAGGGGGATCGTAGGTGTCTTAGACAACCGCGATCCCCTTTCTATTCCGGGCCACGATAGACCCGTAATGACCCGGAATGACCCCCCTGGGCAATTGCACGGGGTGCCTGCTGATAGATATCAGCAGCCACCCCGGTCCGGTCCCCGCCCGGCGCGCGTGTTGCCATTTTAGGTCCCCTGGCCCACACAAAATGGAGTTGATTAAGCGATTCGTTTTATCGAATCACGGCGATATTCAGATTCGTTATGAATAGAATTTTCTATGAAATTCGTAACAAATTCAGATTCGTACGATTCGATTTGCTCATCTCTAGAAATTATACTTAACGCATCTTGATCCGTCACTCTGTTCCGCTGTAATTCTTCTTTTTCTGTATATGCAAATTAGTTGCTTGGCGCATGGGCGGAGCTACGAACCCTGCTCTGGGCACTGTGATGTCATCTTCGTATTGTCAGCCTGGACATGCAGATCACTGGTAATAGGTATCTAATAGAAAGAGCACATAAGATAACTGTTACCAGTGATCTGTATAGAAAGGCATCGAGAGAAGATGCTAATTGTGTTTTCTCTGCTAAGGGAAGCCCTGAGACATCATTAATGATGTCACAGGGATTCCCTTATACCATCTGAATGCTGAAGCAGAGGTACTGCATTCCAGAGCAAGGCACTCAGTAAGACTAATGTACTGGTGACTTTGTGATGTCAGGACCAGGTTTTCTTTTAGACAGTTTTATAAAGCTCCAGTTTTTCTAACCATGGATTAATGTACACCCAGATCTTTAAAGGGAATGCATCATTATTGATTTTTTTTGTTTGGATTTTTGTGATTATTTTTATTTTTATTATTTTTAGTAAATCATTATTGTGGCTGCCTTCTTACCCGAGCTGTTTTTGACAGCATTTAAAGATATGTTTTACAGCAAGCCCCATGGGCATAGACACAATAGACAGGAGCACATAAATGAGAAATGTTACTAGGCGTACTCTGTGACCTTTGCAGGGGTCATACTACAGGGAGGGGGAGGCTAAGTTGTGAGCTTCATCTTTGTGTTACCTTTCTACTGGTGTCACATTTCACTGTAATACTGTACAGATCACTTTCTAACGGCCTTCTCCTTATCACAGACAAATCAGGAAGTCTCAGAATAGCTTTAGGCCTAGTGGCCAGACTAAAAACTCCAAGATTTCAAGATAATTTCATAATATTACAGTAAAATGGAAAATTAAAAAAATCACCAAATTTCTTAAAACATATGTTTAAAATAAAAACTTAATTTAACAATAGGTCATTTTCTGATGACACATTCCCTTTATTGTTGCTTTTGTAGCCCTTTGTCATGCTTTTTTCATTATACACAATCAGATGTTAATTATATTACAAAGGAGAGATCTAAGGAACGTTTACACATAACAGAGCTTGGGAGACAGATCCGAAATGGTGGAGGCAATAGGAGTTTGTGAAAAAAAAAAAAAATTATTTATTACAATGTTTCTAGCAATGGTAAAAAAAATGATATATTTTCTTCTTTACAACTGGGTGTTCAAATTCATAATACTGTTAATATAAGTTTCAAAAGAAACTGTCTTACACAGATATTCCGAAATAACTAACTTCCAGTGTATTACCCACACTAACATATTGATATAGGCAGGGCCAGCTCAAGAGTGTGCTGCCTGGGTCCAAGAGTGAAATACTGCCCCCCCCCCCCCCCCCCCCAAAAAAAAAAAACCCTGACGTCACATGATCGCGCTGGGCCTGCCAGGCGAACGCGTCACAGTGGCTCACACGCTGCAAGCAAAGAAGGGCTCACAGCGTGTAAGAGTGAATGGTGGTGAGGGAGCTGGCCATTCACTCTAGTGACTTACTGCCTCATTCTAGTGACTTACTGCCACTGTGGACGCAGAGGCAGTGAAGCATTGCTGGGGTGACACCATCGCGGGATTGCTTCCCGCTTGGTGGGGTTACCCAGTGCAGTCTGAACTCCCCTAGCAATGCCACTGTCTCTGGGTGACAATTTGCCGCCTCGGTGAAGATGCCACCAGGGTCCAATGGACCCAGCGGGACCCATTGTAGGGCCAGCCCTAGGTATAGGCTTGAAGTCCCCAATCTGTGCTTTCGTTCCAGCCATATTCTTCTTTTCTTTTGATATGCTAATAAGGAGCTTGGTGCACAGGACTCCCAAGACTCCCCCTTGCATACCCGGCATGAAGTGAATCTGTCTTCTCGTGAGAGAGATTTCATTGCAGTGGAGAGGGGTGTAGTTGCAGAATATTCCTGTCTGCAACAAAGGAGGATCAGCTCAGATTGAAGATGGATGTCACCTCGTGTTCCAAACTCCTCGTTAGCATATGGAGAAAAACAAGAATATCACTGGAAGTAAAGCACCGATTGGGAAATAAGTATAGTTTTCAACAGTATCACCCACACTACAAGACTATACCAAAATGGTTAGTGCAGGAGATACTTTTTTCAAAGTGGCCAACTATTCTATGCCCAAATTTTTCCTTAACTATATACAGTATATAAGATTTG
This sequence comes from Hyla sarda, assembly GCF_029499605.1. Taxonomy (NCBI): domain Eukaryota; kingdom Metazoa; phylum Chordata; class Amphibia; order Anura; family Hylidae; genus Hyla; species Hyla sarda. The sequence continues at coordinate 272,690,008 of NC_079194.1, read as the reverse complement.
CTGACAATTAAATATGTATAATGATAGCCCCACTGACCTCAAAACAAGGATTGGGCATTTCACACTGTTTCTAAAGGAAATAGGTATCTATCATCACACACATATATAACAATATGATACTATATAGGCGGTTGTTGTTTTACATTATGCCCTTACGGAACATTTTAGAAATGTAAACCTATGCCTCCCTATAAAAGTGCTTCATCACACACAGCCTGTATTCATTGCCTGCACGCATTAAGAGAACTATGTCAGCAGAAAGCTTTTTAGTTGGCTGTTGACGTTAAAGGGGGTGGCCTTCAAACCATCCATAAACAGTTTGCATTGTCCACTTCTCAAATCCCTTCCTGTTTTTGGGGCAGTGATTTCCTTTTTTGCGTGGGACGCTTTATTTATAGAACAGAGAGGGATCTTAGCTTATAAAAACTTCTGCAGGTAATAAAAGAACTCCACTTATCTGTTCGAAACCATTCTCTTATAAAGTTACATTTGTATTTTTCTGCACTGAACTTTTAGTAACTAGTCCATACTAAACAGAATAGCTTCATACTGACAGCTCAATAAAGTCTTGTAAAATAAGGCAAAAAACACAAAGGCTCACATTTACTAAGATTGGTGTTTTTTACACTAGTAGAAGTGGAGGAGATGAAGTGTTTGCACCAAATTTACTAAAAGACATGCACCTCTTGTCACTGCTATATGGGTTCCAATCTTTGAGTGGAAGTGAGCAAATTGTTGGACAGCAGTGAAAGATCAATGCAATGAAATGTTGGGGGAGGGGGAGAATGATCCTTCCAACATGCCTGGTTATTTCGTTTTGAAAGGAAATAAGCTGCTGCCATGGGTGCATGTTGTGGATCACTTCTTTTTACTATTTTAGAACACATGCATGCCTATCCATGTTGAGTGTGCATGTATATGGCATGCTTGGAAGAGATAGCTGTCAGCCAACTTAAGGGAATCTGGTCTGGGATCTAAGGAATTACTGATCTGGTTTGAGCTTTGAAAAATGTAGTATGTCCGGTCTGGAAACAAATAAATTTTGGGGATCTGGTCTGAGGTCTCTCTTAATATAGGGGGTCTGAATTAAATAAAGGGGTCTGATCTCTGGAATAAATCAATTCAGGGGTAAGGTCTGAATTTCTTTCTGGTCTGGGGTTTAAATAAATGAAAATGTCAGGTCTGGAGTCTGTTTTATTTAAGGTTTTGTATTTGTATTTGGAATGTGCTGCAGAAGTGAAGTACCAAAAGTATCTTGGTAGAAAACTGCATTCTGGACTGGATGGAGAAGAAAAGGAAAGTGAATTACTCCAATCAGAGAAGACTTCACCAATAAGTCCCTTGATGTAACAAAAGTATAGTAAGAAAGAAGTCAGTGCAGCTCACAGTACACAAAGCTCTAGGTTAACCAAAAACAGACATATACACCCAAATGTCTACAAAGTAGAAGCTAAAATAACCAAAGAGCAACAGTCCTCAAAAGCTTCCAGGGGTCCCAACGCTGGTCCCTGCCAAAATACACAAAGCATTGTGGCAAGGACCAGCATTGGGACCCCTGCAGGCTTTTGAGGACCATTCCCCTTGCATTCTTCTGCAGGGGCGTCTCCTGGTGACTGCCAGCCTTCACTGCATCTATGTCCTCAAGACATTGATGCAATGAAGTGGAATGGGGAAGCAGGAGCTGTCAGCTTCCTGCTCCACCATTGACTCAGAGGCTGCTCCATCATTCACCCATGACCTGCCGGGTCAATTCCCACACTGGCCAGCGCAATGATATGACATAATAATGCCTGTCCAGGTATCCTGTCCCTGCTGCTCACATAATAAGAAAAATAAAGAGCCAAATAATGATTGAGGAACACGAAACGCGTTGCATTGTGGGTAATAAAATTCCCTCATCTTACCTTGGTCTCATTTACCTTGGTCTTAAGTTGAATATTGGCATGGAGCGACTGCAGAGACCTGCTATCTTATATATGCTATCCAATTGTTGTACTTGCTCAGAGTACAACTTCCCTTGGTAAGTTACCATTCATCCCAAGGTATCACACTACGGAGCGCATCGTGTTGTTTTTCTCTTTCTAATTAATGATTGTGGGAACCCAGGAACCAGATAATTTTTTTTCCAGTTTTCCCACAATGGGGCACATGTGACATTAACTACTAAATAGGGGTACATGGGGCCATTATTATAAGAGGTGGACACAGAGGACATAATATGGGGGCACAGGGGACATAATTATTATAGGGGGTACAGGGGGCATTATTATTTTAATATAGGGTACAGGGGGCATCATTTCTGTATGAAGCACAGGGAATGCCCTGTAGTATAAGGCTTTTGGTCTTTAGTTCACCAAAAGATAAACCAAATCTGCAATCTGAAAATCCTGCTGCAGGTGGAATCAATTTTGCTAAAAGTGTTTCCAGACTCCATTCCAGCCAAGTCTTTAATACTCACAAAGACTTTGTTCTCAGCAGTCAGAGTTTTATTATCAAAAACCTGGAAATCCAAATTTGCACCTACCATGAATGAATGGATAAAAAAGGCAGACCACATTTACATATTACTTGGCATGGAAACACTGCTCCCATGCCAAATTTAGGATAATGTGGCTTCCATGGATCATATTTAGAAAAGTTTTACTAAACATATGGCATTATTACTCTAAGGGGACACAATAAGGGCATTACATGGGGGCACAGTTAGAGCATTACTGGTGAGGACACTATAACCATATAGCATAGTAATGGGGGGTCCATACTCTGCAGAGACAAATTGTATTTGGTAGAAGTGGTCTTCTAGGTAAAATGGAGAAGGAAACATGAACACAACTGATCAGAGAAAACATCACCTATGAGTCACTGTATGTAACAGTCATCACTTATATGGGCTGCAGAATGTCGGTGGCAAAGCATGCATTGGGGCTCGTGCCCTAGATGTTTTTACCATCAAGCAATGCCTCTGGGTTTCTGTCCGTGACTGTGCCTAAGGAGAGCTATATTTTCTTGTATATCCCGAACAAGAAAATGTCCAGCACCAGGATTGCAGTAAAAGCCAGGGAATAACTTTAATATTGAATAATCAAAAGGAACATGAACGCCGACGCGTTTCTGACCACGCAGTGTCTTTAGTCGTGCAATGACTAAGGATCCTGCACAGTCCTAAATGCATCATTGTTCATGTTCCTTGTAATGATTCAATAATAAAGTTATTACCTGGCTTTTGCTGTAAACCTGGTGCTGGACATTTTCTTCTTTGGGACTTGCAGTGGACTGGTTGAGCCCGTACACAGGTGCAGTCGGTGGAGGTGGGAGCAGATACCTTTCTGTCTATAGTCTGTAGCCTTATACACTCTTCAGCCTGTAATACTTAAATATATAGCAGGTACAAAGTTAAATGTAGCAGGCACATCAGCCGTCCAGCCTTCCGCGCACAGCTCTCGCTCCCGCCTGTCTGATTGACAGGCAGAGATCTGCGCTGTGCTCTTCAGTGTCAAGGCTGCACTGAGAGTTTGGACTCTCTGAGCCGGGACATGTAGAGAGACCCATAGTGGTCAGTTTTTAAAAGTAAAAAAAAAACCTATAAAGATACATTTTTGTTAATCACATGTTTTTAGAAAGTTGTTTCTAATGCATTGATTAACAAAATATAAAAAGTTTTTGTGCTGACTGGTACTCTTTAAGGTGTTATTCTGGTGGTACAAATATTTTTCGGATTGACTCCGGGTGTAATAAAAATGCAAACATACTCATCTGCCTCGATCCCCAGATGATGCCATTCCAACAATTCCCACTCCCCTCTGCTCTGTTACTTCCTGCTACCTTGGGCATGTCAACCCAGCAAAGACTGACTTCTTAGCCAGTCATTGGACCCACTGGCGACCAACCTTAGCAAGTCATTGGCTGAGCAGGCATTTCCTGTATGGCAACACATCAGATGAAGCAGGAAAGCAACATAGAGCAATGCTGAACAGCAGCATTGGGGGATTGGGTAGTATGATTGCTTGCTTTATTTTTACAGCACTTGGCATCAATTAGAAAAATGTTTGTACAGGTACAGCTAGAATAGCCCTTTGAGCTCTGTGTTTACAGCTGCATTCCCAGACATTTGATTGTAACAAGCTAATGGGGAGAAAGCATGAACATTTCAACAATACAGCATATTAGCTTGGAGGAAATGAATCCCCCAATTCCCCAGTAGATTTTGTCTACAGTTTCTGTTCTATTGGTTGGTCATTAGGTGCTACAAATGGTCATCTGTTCTCTTGACATGGGAGTGACTTTAAGATTCCAGGTCTCAGCATACTTTTTTACAGGGCTCCCCAACTTTACATGTTGTAACATACTTACCTGGCTGTGCTCCAGAGTTGCTGTTCCACAGAAGTGGTTGCTTGGTTGCTATACCTGAGTATGTGGCCTATTTATTTTTATGGTGCTAGCTACTTGAATAATCCAGGAAGTATCAACATGTTAATATCTTTATTACATCCTGACAAGAATCCTAAATATTACTTATAGCAGTATTGTTATTGTAAATTTTTATAGTGCTATAGTGCTAACATTATTGCAGTATAATTGGGCAATTGTATGCTGCCCAAGATTGCACTACTCTTTTTGACTTTTGGTACTACTGTTACTTTAGTGATATTGAAAGCTGATCGTGATATATTAAACTATATTATTTATCCAGGATTGCTCCACTTTATTGTCTATATTTACTATACTTTTTATTTAAGACTATCTACGACTTACGCTCTACTGACCACCTTGGACTTTATTATATTGGCAGGATATGGCTTTTCCACTAAGGACCACAGACACATAATATCTGACCACTTATGAATATATTTTGCTGGAGGAATAACATTTATTTGCAAAAGATACCTTACCCTGAGTCAAATATATAGAAGCAGCCCAGTAACCTGGAGACTTTTTTATTTTTTATATATTTAATTTATTGATTTTTTATTTTTTTTTATCTACTATGAGCTAAGGTTGTGTAGGGCTTCCAGGCTAGGAATTTTCCTTGTTAGGGCAGAATCACTTGTGTTATGCAGGGTTTAGATACAGTAGTGTCTGTCTGACCACAGTGCTCTCTGCTGACACCTCTGTCCATGTAAAGAACTGTCCAGAGCAGCATAGGTTTGCTGTGGGGATTTGCTCCTCCTCTGACATGGACAGAGGTGTCAGCAGAGAGCCCTGTGGTCAGGCAGAAAAGAAATTCAAAATGAAAAGAATTTACCCTGTAGTATAAATAAGCAGCTGATGAGTACTGAAAGGATTAAGATTTGTAAATAGAAGTAACTTTCTGGTACCAGTTTATTTAAAAAAAAAAATAGTTTTCCACCGGAGTACCCCTTTAAGTAAAAGCCTGCTGGAGTTAGATTCGTCAGATGTACTTTATTAAGAGGCGCAGTTGCTAAACCTAGGTTGCACTTTTTAGTACCAGTTTTCTGCATAAGTTATCAAAAATAAGTGGGGTCACCAAGGTTAGCCCACTTTACTCTACTCACACCAGACTCACAAAACAGGGATAAGGTACACAATGATTTCCATTACATGGAAAATAAATGCAGTCACCGTACAAGTATAATAACTACAGTGATGTCACAGAACAGGTATAATAAATGGAGTGACAGTACAGATAAAGTTATATCTTTACACAGGAGCAATAAATATACAATACATGAGTAATGACCAAATCAAAGTAACAGCACAGGAATAACAGTAACAATGATCATGGTTAAAATGAGATACTGCACAAGGGAAAATAATGATAAGGATAATATTGATATTATAGTGACATCACGACTGAGTACTACCATAATATAATAGCACAAGGACAATAAACATTGATTCAGAATACAAGGATAATGTACACAATGATATCACAACAAGAAGGTAATAAAAACAGTTACATATCTAGAAGATGATGTAGACAGAGATGTCACAGTACATGGAAAAAACAAACCCTGATTTCACAGTATTTCCTCATATAGCAGATTAGCCTGGGGCTCATGTGCAACTGCATCCCCTGCGGCCCCTGACAGATATTCAGAGAAGCAGCTAAGAATATAGCAGCGGGTCTGATAATACAAGTCTAGAATATGGCTTAAAGGGGTATTCCGCCCCTAGACATCTTATCCCCTATCCAAAGGATAGGGGATAAGATGTCAGATCGCCGCGGTCCCGCTGCGGCACCACGCTATCATTACAGCACAGAGCGAGTTCGCTCTGTGTGTAATGACGGGCGATACGGGGGACGGAGCAGCATGACGTCATGGCACGGCCCTTGTGACATCACGGCCCGTCCCCTTAATGCAAGTCTATGGGAGGGGGCGTGACGACCACCACGCCCCCTCCCATAGACTTGTATTGAAAGGGGCGGGCCATTACATCACGAGGGGCGGAGCCGTGACGTAACGATGCTCCGGCCCCTGTACCGCCCATCATTACGTGCAGAGCGAACTCGCTCTGTGCTGTAATGATAGCGCGGTGCCGCAGCGGGGATCCCGGGGGGGTCCCCAGCAGCGGCACCACGGCGATCTGACATCTTATCCCCTATCCTTTGGATAGGGGATAAGATGTCTAGGGGCGGAATACCCCTTTAAGGGTACATTCACATGTACTGTATCTTCCATATTTGATTCCGTATTTAACTATTTATTTGTATTGATTTAACAGCATTGAATCTGCAGCTTCAAATCCGCAGATGCTGTATGTATGAATGTACCCTTAAAAAGTACCTGTCACCAAATAAACTTTTCTAAACTAACTCATGCTATGTTCCCTAACTAATCCTAACACTCCTCTCACCCATAAAAAGTTCAGAGCTTTAAAAAGCTCTGTACTGTATCTTACCTTTATTCTTGCTCACATAGTACAATCTCCCATCAGTGAGAAAGTGGGCGTTTCCCAGCAGGAATGACATCATTGAAGCCTGCGGGGGGACCACTTCTGCCCTCACATTGTTGCAGCGCTGTGATGAATAGGTGACCTCAAGCTCTGTTGTTACGCCGAGCGCTCCGGGTCCCCGTTCCTCCCCGGAGCGCTCGCCTCATCTTCGTTGTTGCAGCGCCCCGGTCAGATCCACTGACCGGGTGCGCTGCGGTCCCGCCTTCAGCCGGGATGCGATTCGCGATGCGGATAGCGCCCGCTCGCGATGCGCACCCCGGCCCCCGTACCTGACTCGCTCTCCCTCGGTCCTGTCCCGGCGCGCGCGGCCCCGCTCCCTAGGGCGCGCGCGCGCCGGGTCTCTGCGATTTAAAGGGCCAGTGCACCAATGATGGTGCCTGGCCCAATCTTCCCAATTAGCTTAATTGGCTCCCACCTGTGCACTTCCCTATATCTGCTCACTGCCCCTGCACTCCCTTGCCGGATCTTGTTGCACTTGTGCCTAGTGAAAGCGTTCCCTTGTCTGTTCCTAGTCCGTGTTCCTGACCTCCTGCCGTTGCCCCTGACTACGATCCTTGCCGCCTGCCCCCGACCTTCTGCTACGTCCGACCTTGCTTCTGCCTACTCCCTTGTACCGCGCCTATCTTCAGCATCTTCAGCAGCCAGAGAGGTGAGCCGTTGCTAGTGGATACGACCTGGTCACTACCGCCGCAGCAAGACCATCCCGCTTTGCGGCGGGCTCTGGTGAAAACCTGTAGTGGCTTAGAACCGGTCCACTAGCGCGGTCCTCGCCATCCCTCTCTGGCACAGAGGATCCACTACCTGCCAGCCGGCATCGTGACAGTAGATCCGGCCATGGATCCCGCTGAAGTTCCTCTGCCAGTTGTCGCTGACCTCACCACGGTGGCCGCCCAGCAAGCCCGACAGATCGCCCTTCTAACCCGTCAGCTGTCGGAAATGTCCACCATTTCGCACCAACTTCAGTCGCAACTTCTCCAGCAATCTTCTCCTCCGCCAGCTCCTGCACCTCCTCCGCAGCGAGTGGCCACTCCTAGCCTCCGCCTGTCCTTGCCGGACAAATTTAATGGGGACTCTAAGTATTGCCGTGGCTTTCTTTCGCAATGTTCCCAGCACTTGGAGATGATGTCGGACCAGTTTCCTACTGAAAGGTCTAAGGTGGCTTTTGTGTTCTGCCTTCTGTCTGGAAAAGCCCTGTCATGGGCCGCACCGCTCTGGGACCGCAATGACCCCGTCACTGCCTCTGTACACTCCTTCTTCTCGGAAATTCGAAGTGTCTTTGAGGAACCTGCCCGAGCTTCTTCAGCCGAGATTGCCCTGCTGAACCTGGCCCAGGGTGTTTCTTCCGTTGGCGAGTACGCCATTCAGTTCCGTGCTCTTGCTTACGAGTTGTCCTGGAATAGTGAGATTCTCTGCGCGACCTTTAAAAAAGGCCTATCCAGCAACATTAAAGATGTTCTGGCCGCACGAGAGACTCCTGCTGACCTACATGAACTCATTCATCTAGCCACTCGCATTGACATGCGTTCTTCCGGATGGCGTCTGGAGCTCCGCCTGGATATGGACTTTGTTCGCACGAAGCGTTTTTTCTCTCCGGCTCCTCTCTCCTCTGGTCCTCTGCAATCTGTTCCTGTGCTTCCCGCCGCGGAGGCTATGCAAGTTGACCGGTCTTGCTTGACACCTCAAGAGAGGACACGACGCCGCATGGAGAATCTTTGCCTGTACTATGCCGGTACCGAACACTTCCTGAAGGATTGTCCTATCCGTCCTCCCCGCCTGGAAAGACGTACGCTGACTCCGCACAAAGGTGACACAGTTCTTGATGTCAACTCTGCTTCTCCACGCCTTACTGTGCCTGTGCGGATATCTGCCTCTACCTTCTCCTTCTCTACTATGCTCTTCTTGGATTCCGGATCTGCAGGAAAATTTTTTTTGGCCTCTCTCATCAACAGGTTCTACGTTCCTGTGACCAGTCTCGCCAGACCCCTCTACATCTATTGTTTTTACAATAAAAGATTGGACTGTCTCGTACGTTTCCACACAGAACCCCTCCTAATTTGCATCGGACCTCATCACGGAAAAATTGAGTTTTTTTTCCTCAGGTTCTTTGGCCCCAAGAAGAGGGGGAGACCCAAGGGGGGGGGTACTGTTACGCCGAGCGCTCCGGGTCCCCGTTCCTCCCCGGAGCGCTCGCCTCATCTTCGTTGTTGCAGCGCCCCGGTCAGATCCACTGACCGGGTGCGCTGCGGTCCCGCCTTCAGCCGGGATGCGATTCGCGATGCGGATAGCGCCCGCTCGCGATGCGCACCCCGGCCCCCGTACCTGACTCGCTCTCCCTCGGTCCTGTCCCGGCGCGCGCGGCCCCGCTCCCTAGGGCGCGCGCGCGCCGGGTCTCTGCGATTTAAAGGGCCAGTGCACCAATGATGGTGCCTGGCCCAATCTTCCCAATTAGCTTAATTGGCTCCCACCTGTGCACTTCCCTATATCTGCTCACTGCCCCTGCACTCCCTTGCCGGATCTTGTTGCACTTGTGCCTAGTGAAAGCGTTCCCTTGTCTGTTCCTAGTCCGTGTTCCTGACCTCCTGCCGTTGCCCCTGACTACGATCCTTGCCGCCTGCCCCCGACCTTCTGCTACGTCCGACCTTGCTTCTGCCTACTCCCTTGTACCGCGCCTATCTTCAGCATCTTCAGCAGCCAGAGAGGTGAGCCGTTGCTAGTGGATACGACCTGGTCACTACCGCCGCAGCAAGACCATCCCGCTTTGCGGCGGGCTCTGGTGAAAACCTGTAGTGGCTTAGAACCGGTCCACTAGCGCGGTCCTCGCCATCCCTCTCTGGCACAGAGGATCCACTACCTGCCAGCCGGCATCGTGACATCTGTGCAGCTTTCAGTCTGTGTATCTTTCAGTGAGGCTCTGTGCAGCTGTCAATCAAGCTCAGAGCACACTTCCTGAGTTTGGTCTCCTGCCAGGTCAGGAGGAGACCAAACTCGCCGTATTAATTGCAGCAGGGAACAGAACAGAGTCACCTAGTGGCCGTTTTTTCTATTACATTTTAAACATATTTATGTTGATAATTTTAAAAGCAAGTGAATGGGAAAGTGTCTGCTAATTACACAAGGAACACTATATTAAAAGCTTTATTTGGTGGCAGGTACTCTTTAAAGGAGATATGTCATGGGGAAAAACGTATTCCCTATCCCCCATCTCCCATAGAAATATACGGAGGAGGCGTGTTAGCTGCCACTTTGTGTAGGGGTCCTGACACGCTGCTCCTGGAGAGAGCCAGGGCCCCGTACATGAGATCGCAGGAAGTTCCAGTGGTTAGACCCCTCTGTGATCCAAAACTTATCTCCTATCCTTTGGATAGGGGATACATTTTTCCCCATGATAAGGAATTGCTTTATTAAGGAATTGCTTTATTAATGACAGTATTTTTACTTTTTTTTTTTCTCACCAAATATAAACCTGGACTGTAAAGACTGTGAAGTTCATATGCTTTCTTGTAATGTGGAATTATAGTTACATAGTTGGGTCATGAGGTTGAAAAAAGACCAGAGGCCATCAAGTTTAACCTATACATCCATTGTGTCCCTACTGATTGGATCCTGAAGGCAAAAAAAAAACAATCATACCAATTGCCCCATACCTAAGCAAAAATTCCTTCCCGATTCCAAATATCTTATGAATTGCATAATACTGGATGTGCCAGACAAAGAATGTAAGAAATCCCTTCCTCCATTTAATGACACTGCTATGTCATACCTTCAACAATGTGCACCAGCCAGATGCATTTATACAGTACGAGAAGAAAACATTAACTGTAAATCAATTTCTTTTAAAATAAATGATAATGGGGTTAGACAGATTTCATGTCTTATTTAGCCAGTTCTCCCATGTAGCTATTGTGCTGATTTATTCTAGTTGTAACTTATACAGTGCATAGGCTTTTAGATAAGAAGGTTTTCCAGAGGGTCAATAATGAGATTTTCCTGTAACCTTTCTCCCTTTTCCTTCCTTTGTATTTCCTTTGAATTCTTCCAAACAGGAGTGACCTGAAGACATGAAATCCTGTGTCCTCATAGATTAGCACATACTGTATAATATTGTCATAAATTATGATAAAAGGCACCTAAAAAAATCACACCATCCCCATTATCATTAACCAGCCCTAAAGAGGATAAATGTTTACATTTATAGGTTTTCCAGTTTTTCTCATACAGACAAATGCTAGCTTTTCATGTGGGCACTTTAACAATTTGTTAGGGTGGGCTCAGACAGCGGAATGCCTGTCTTTAGTATAATGCTGGTCTTAAGTAAAATCCTGCTGGCTTCTGATTTGCTTCATTTATTAAGAGGAACATGCCCCTGTTAGTAGGTCTGACACGTTAGCAGGTTCCCATGCAATAGCACTTTTAAAGTCTATGCGAGCCCTGAGCTAGCCCCCTAAACCTCTAAATAAATAAAGAACCCAGACCAGACCCCTAAATAAACACAGACCTTTGGCCCCTTTCACATTGCCATTGCTCCCTGTCGAGAATGGCCGTTAAAGGAGTATTCCAGGCAAAAACTTTTTTTTATATATCAACTGGCTCCGGAAAGTTAAACAGATTTGTAAATTACTTCTATTAAAAAATCTTAATCCTTCCAATAGTTATTAGCTTCTGAAGTTTTCTGTCTAACTGCTCAATGATGATGTCATGTCACGGGAGCTGTGCATGATGGGAGAATATCCCTTGCATGATGGGAGAATATGCCCATAGGAGCTGGACAGCTCCCGGGTTGTGAGTCATCAGAAAGCAGTTAGACTGAAAACAGCAACTCAACTTCAGAAGCTAATAACTATTGGAAGGATTAACATTTTTTAATAGAAGTAACTTACAAATCTGTTTAACTTTCCGGAGCCAGTTGATATCTAAAAAAAAGTTTTTGCCTGGAATACCCCTTTAAAGTCTCTCTTTTTTTTTTTTTTTTTTTACTTTAACGGCTGTTCTCATGATGAGGAGCAACGGGCAACAACGGGTTCCGACGGCTCCCATTTACTATAATGGGGGCTGTCGTGTGCTGTTATTTTTTGACGGGACTAGCAGGAGAAAAACAGCACATGCAGTAATTTTTCTCCTGCTATTTCCTTGGGCTCCACCAACAGCCGTCACACTGCCATGTGGCAACGGCAATGTTAAAGAAGCCTTAGAAGCACTATTTCTCTGTGTAGCCATATTGCTATCCTCTCTTGCTTGAGAATTGCAAAGGGTATAATTTCATAAAGCTGCTTTGTTGTGTTTTTTGCTGTGAATAAACCAAAATGTGCCTCAATTGTTTTTTACTGCAATCACCTGCCTTGTTTGGCAGGTTGGTCCCCCCCCCCCCCCCCATCAACCCCCAGTAGCACTCAAGGCAAATGCTCCAGCTGCCCCCCAGATATGCCCCTGCCTCTGTCCAATCCGGGTTTCTCAGAGAAGTTTCCTTATGGCTGTGAGTGGCCTGTGAGTCTTTGCTTTTGGCATCATGAAAGGCATATTAGGGTAAAAACTGGAGATGATGGGTAATGTCGTGCAGGCTAGCTGGTAGTTGTAGTCCCTTAGGGATGTAGACAGTAATGATATCACATGGCAGAGTGGTGTAGCAAACTTGAGGGTCTCCTGTGAGCCCAACTATTTTTTGGGCAAAATCCTTTAAATACTGTACAGTATTATAATCACTGCACATGGCCTGGATCTGTCTTGGATGATGGAACTTGCAACTGGAACAGGACAGTGACTTCCTTCTAGTAGGTTTGAGCTTGAACAGGTTACAGGACAGGATTAAATTTAGGAGTAACACTTTGGCCTAGGTGTAAGTACAGTAATCCCCCGACATGCCATGGCCCCGACATATGATCAAATCGACATACGATGGCCTCTCAGAGGCCATCGCATGTCGATGTCAGCATCAACATACGATGCTTTTATATGTCGGGGCCATCGCATTAACTGCTATCCCACAGCGCAAAATGTTTAAGCTGCTGTCGGATAGCAGTTCAAGCATCCCGGACAGGTTCACTTACCTATCCCCGCTGCTCCAGGTCCACTTCGCGATCCTCCGGCATCTTCTGCATCTTCTCCGGGGTCCGGGCCTTGCTTTCCGGCGTCGTTATTACGTAGCTGCGCACGCCGTCCCGGCGCAGCAACGTAATAACGTCACCAGAAGGCGAGGCCCGGACAACGGAGAAGATGCGGAAGAAGCCGGAGGATCCCGAAGAAGACGCCGGAGCAGTGGGACATCATTGGGAGCGGTGAGGATGCGGTCCGGAGCGGCGGGGACAGGTGAGTATTAAATGCACTTTTTACATTGCACGAATCCCTCAACATACGATGGATTCGACAAACGATGGGTCGTTTGGAACAAATTACCATCGTATGTTGAGGGACCACTGTATGCCTAGCAGGAGCTGAGTTAGGAGAGATGCTACTCTGGTAAACGGCAGACCTAGACTAACTGACTGTTTTTTAGGTCCACCCTTCTATGAGAGAGGGGGTTGGACAAGAGACTCTTCCCACAACTGTTCTAGAAGTTTCAGTATAGAAACTAGCTGGGTAGCATCATTTGACCATGGCCTCATATATCTGATACAAGGCGTATGTAGATCTTTAACACTTACACTTACATTATACCACAATATATGCAGTTGAGGTAATGTAATGTATTAAACAGTTTGTAAATTCTCTCACAGTACCCCACACAGATTTATGCATATAGAAAAGGGTTTTCTCACAGCCACATAACAACTTTATATGCATGATTGGTAGCTGGAACATGTCTACCGAAACACTACACTGGCTCATAAACTTAACTGCTTAAGGATGCCGCCTGTTTTTATCTTAATAACCAAGCCCAATTTTTCTAATCTGACGTGTCAGATTTTTTATATATGATAGATTAATGAATAATAATCAACTTTTCAAATTGGTTTTTACTACAAAATTTGCTTACTTTTATTTGTTATTACTGTTTAAAAAAGTGGCCTCTAGGGGTCTCCCTAGCAGTCCTGACCGCAAGCCTTTGTATAGATTTCGGACTCATGCTGGCCTGGCATGAGTCCGAAATCTCAGACTGCGGTCGGGACACGTGACCAGCACAGCGCAGCTCCCTGCCTCTCAATCAGACAGGTGGGAGCAAGCACTGTGCTCGAAGCAGCTCCGGATAGGGAGATCTGTGTACAGCTGTCAGCCCTGCACGCCGCTGACAGTCCCTGTGGCTGTGAACCCCTGCTCTCCGCTCACAGCCGTGAGTGTGCAGGGAGTGACAGAAAGGCAGCAGGGATGGCAGTGGCTATGCGGTTTAGGATGCAGGGAGAATGGAGTGAGAGCGAGGCAGCAGGGATGGCAGGGGCTCTGTGGGTGAATTATGCGCCTGGCTGTGAAATAATGAGTCTGCTGGCTCCTCCTTGGTGAAATGTGGGCGGATGCAGTCCCCCCCAACAGGCTTCAGTGACGTAGAGCCCACATCCTCCTGCCGTCAGCTCACACTATGTGAGCAAGAAGAAGTGAGATACAGAGCTTTTTAAAGCTCTTTAAAAAATTTAAGAGCAAGGGGGTGTTAGGTGTAGTTAGGGAACATAGCCTGAGTTAGTTTAGAAAAGTTTACTTAGTTACAGGTACTCTTTAAGTGGTAATACCTCTGACATGCTTTTACTTAGCAATGCGATTCTGAAGTAGGAAGGAGACTGGGACTGGGAAACCGAACCGTTTTTTTACTTTTTGCATCCCGGGTACAATAGGAGGATAAAAAGTCCCGCCATACTACTCTTTTAACCCCTTAAGGACCAAGCGTTTTTCTGTTTTTGCACTTTCGTTTTTTCCTCCTTACCTTTTAAAAATCATAACCCTTTCAATTTTGCACCTAAAAAAACCATATGAGGTTTTTTTTTTTTGCACCCCAATTCTACTTTGTAATGGTATCGGTCATTTTACCCAAAAATCTACGGTGAAATGGAAAAAACAATCATTGTATGACAAAATTTAAGAAAAAACGCCATTTTGTAAATTTTGGGGCCTTCCGTTTCTACGCAGTCCATTTTTCAGTAAAAATGACACTTTATCTTTATTCTGTAGGTCCATACGATTAAATTGATACCCTACTTATATAGGTTTGACTTTGTCCTACTTCTGGAAAAAATAACTATGTGCACGAAAATTAATACATTAAAAATTGTCCTCTTCTGACCCCTATAACTTTTACATTTTTTCGCATATGGGGCTGTATGAGGGCTCATATTCAGTGATCTGAAGTTTTTATCGGTTCCATTTTTATTTTGATCAGGCTTTTTGATCGCTTTTTATTAATTCTTTTTATGGAATAAAAAGTGACCAAAAAAATGCTATTTTGGAATTTTGAATTTTTTTCCGAGTACGCCATTGACCGTGCGGTTTAATTAATTATATATTTTTTATAGTTTGGATATTTACGCATGTAGCGATACCACATGTTTATTTTTATTATGTTTATATATTTTTTATATGGAATTTGGGAAAAGGGCAGTGATTTGAACTTTTAATGGGTGTGTTTTAAAACTTTTTATAATTTTTTTTTTTTTTACCCCTTAGGGGACTTTCAGGAGGAATCATTTGATTCCTCATACAGATCAATGTGGTTCCATAAAACCACATTGATCTATGCGCTCTACGCTCGATTGATAAAGCCTGGTCCTGCCCGGCTTTATCATTCTCCGGGCAGGAGCCAGTATTACAGGAGAGGTAAGCCCTCAGGCTACCTCAGAAGTGGATGGCCCCCAAGATCGCGCTGCAGGGGGCGATCCACTTCAATGGACCAAAAGAGACGGGATAAAGGCACGTCTAAAGGTGCCTTAATACCCGTCCCTGCGATCTAAAGGGTTAATAGCTGGCCGCGGCGCTCGCTGCATGTCAGCTATTAACGCCGGCCCCCAGCTACAGGAATCAGCTGGGGGCCGGCCGGTATGATGCGGGCTCGAGTCAGGAGCCCGTGCCATACCCTGTTAACGGCACATGGACGAGTTTAGACGTCCATGGTCGTTAACGGGTTAATATACTGTTGTGCAGTATGCTGCAAGTGGAATTGCTGTATGTGATTCATTACAATAAACCCAGGACTACTGAACTGTGACACCTTTCTGTTTGGGTTTGTTTGCTTGCTGACAAGAAGGGTCACCTTCTACACACCATACATTACCTAATGATTATGCCATTCAGTGCTAAAGACATACTGCCTTATGAGCTCTAATAATACATCTTCAATTTAGATAAAAAACATATAAAATAATGAAATACACTATACAGGTACTCACATGCTGAGTCCAGGGTCTGCATTCCTGCCCACACAGTTTACCTACCCTGATGAAGTGCCCTCCCTGCCCTGCTGATGATGTCCTAAACACACCGCCGTCAATCACTAAGGTATTCGGGCAGCATTGTAGTGCTAGCATTAGCCTTGGCAAGGTAAGTAGGGTGTTTTATTATTTTAGACCCTTTTCTGGCTGTAATTTTTCGGAGAACACCTTAAAACATACATCAATATATGCACATTTAAATGAATCCATCATCCATACTCCTTCACACAGGCAACATCAACAGAATTCATTGCGTCTGTGGCATTATTCATGTAAATTATATCTTTTTTATTCACATTTAGTTTATGTATTTTATTTAATGCATTTAAAACATTATAAGGACTAAAATACCAAATAGTAATGTCAGGAATATTACAGGTTAACGTATCAATGTAAAATTAATAATGGGCTGCCAAATGGTTAAATTCTGCCCAACCAAGGAAGCACTAGCTAACATATTTGTTCCTGACTTCCAGTATTTAACATTTATTTATATTAATGATTAATTCCTTTTGTCATTTGATGTTAATAATTATTTTTTAACCATATTAAATCCTGTTCAGTCAAAGGGTACAAATAGTGTTTCTTTTCTGTTATCTATTATAAACCTGCACCATCTGTTCACATTTTACTTTAGGTTTTTAAACCCTAATTTTCCTCTCCAAAGTACAACAAAGTCCATAAGAACAAAACAATGGCATCAAGTTTGTTAAATGTCAACAATTTGCACTAAATGGAATATTTCCATTTAACACATATTTAGAATAGTTTGCTACTTTTTATTCCTATACTATTTTTTTTTTTTTATTAAAAAGATAATGGGGGAGATGTCTCCATCCATGGGGGAGAGTTGCCCATCGCAAACAATCAGATCACTTTTTTCATTTTTCAGAGGCCTTCTCAGAAATGAAAGAAGCGATCTGATTGGCAAATTTTACTCTAGACAGGTCTTGATAAATCTCCCCTAATATTTGTTTGTGTACCTTATATTAAACATATTTATTTATATATATATATATATATATATAATTTTTTTAAACATACTATGGAGCGTCTCAATGGCAGACATTTGTACAGTGGGGGATTAATTAAATCTGTATGTAACATGGAGTATTTATTGAGCCATAATATTTGTGCGATCTGTAGGGCCGGTTTTAGACTAAGTGTGGCCCTGGGCAAAATTAAATATAGGGCGCCCGATTGCATGACCAAAGATTTTCCTGTTTCCTCTGTTTACTGATCACGCACCATGTGAATACGGCCTGAGATCCCAATGAGAGGAAAAGCATCTAAGGCCATAACACAAACATATCAGGGTCCAAATCTAAGATCTATAGTAAATAATTTCTGTTCAAGAGAACGTTCACACGTTCATAACTAGCAGTAGGTTTCCACTGCGAGTTACCCTACCATGCACTTGTTTGGGCACATTCCGTAATAGTGGCAGGTTTGCAGACCCGTTGAAATGACTGGTAGCGTAACCTGCACAGGTTTTTCTGCAGTGGGAAACCGGCTGCTAGTTGCGAGCGTGTGAATGTACACTGAAGGAGAACTTTAGTAAAAAAAATGTATCCTTTATTTCGGGTCTACCAGAATAAAAATAATTAACTTTAACTAACTTTTCAGTGCTCCACTGGTGCCACCAATATTGCAGTCCCCTCCTCCGGTCCTGGTCTTCTTCTTTTTGAATTCGGGTAGAAAACAGACATGGTGCACATCTACAATCTTGTATAATGATCTGATTGCTTCTCAGCATAATATCAAAAACTAACAGGTTGTTAGTATACATATGTGATCAAAAAGTACAAGCCCACTCGCCACGTCAAGGCCACCTATTCAGAGTGGGTCCCTAACGTCCCTAGCATAAAATGGCGTAGCACTGGGCGGCGACCACCACCGCCGCGACACCAGTGCCCACGGGGGGGGGGGGGGGGGGGGGGGAGCGACCCACTGGCAGAGCGGCCCCAATGCCTCTCAAACCAGTCTATGGGCCGCACCCGCCCGCAGACAGCGCCACGGCAGCAATGGACGCCGCCCTGCACCACACCAGTGTGAACAAGGTGTAATGGCTCACTTACCATGCTCTCCCAGTCAGACTGGGAGGCTGCTAGGAATGAAATGGCCCCTGTGTGGCTAATTACTGCTACGCCATTTTATGCTAGAGATGTTAGGGACCCACTCTGAATAGGTGGCCTTGACGTGGCGAGTGGGCTTGTACTTTTTGATCAAAAATGTATACTAACAACCTGTTAGTTTTTGATATTGTGCTGAGAAGCAATCAGATCATTATACAAGATTGTAGATGTGCGCTATGTCTGTATTCTACTCGAATTCATATTGTGATTTCTATCCTTCCTTTTTTTTTTTTTTTTGAACATGTGCTGCACTCTTCCCCACCCCCTCAGCCCAAACCTATATAGGTGGTAATTAGCCACACTAGGGCCATTTCACTCCTAGCAGCCTCCCAGTCTGACTGGGAGAGCAAGGTAAGTGAGCCTTTACACCTTGTTCACACTGGTGTGGTGCAGGGCGGCGTCCGTTGCTGCCGTGGCGCTGTGTCTGCGGGCGGGTGCGGCCCATAGACTGGTTTGAGAGGCATTGGGGCCGCTCTGCCAGTGGGTCGCTCCCCCCCGTGGGCATCTGTGTCGCGGTGGTGGTGGTCGCCGCCCGGTGCTACGCCATTTTATGCTAGGGACGTTAGGGACCCACTCTGAATAGGTGGCCTTGACGTGGCGAGTGGGCTTGTACTTTTTGATCAAAAATGCATACTAACAACCTGTTAGTTTTTGATATTGTGCTGAGAAGCAATCAGATCATTATACAAGATTGTAGATGTGCGCTATGTCTGTATTCTACTCGAATTCTTCTGGCTTTTGGTGACCGATTAAAATAATATATAATGTTGATGATCCCGTACAGTGAACGGTGTATATGTAAGAAGAAACAAACAACCTCAAATTGTTGCTTTTTGGTCACATCATTTATTTCAGAAAATAAAATAAAAAGTGATCAAAAAGTCACATATGCCCAAAGCGAAACCAATAAAAACTACAGATAAGGGTGGGTTCACACCATGATTATGCTACACGGTTTCGGATTACGGTTTCATAAAAAAAACGTATGCAATCGCACAGAAAACCGTGCCCATAGACTTCCCATTCAAAACCGTATGCACCATATTGTATACGGTTGTCTCCGTTTCTCAAACCATAGGGTTTTTTACTTTTTTTTTTCCGGACAGAAAACCGTGGCCTACCACGGTTTTTGGTCTGGGTGAAAAACTGTATTAAACCGTATATGTTTTTTTTAAACATGGGAGTCAATGGGAACCGTACAGAACCGTTTGTGCGTACAGTTCCATCTGGTTTTCACCATACGGTTTTTGACTTTCCACAGTATTTTTTCTTGGAATTTTAATCAAACAAGTGAAACTTTATTCATAATGGAGTGAAAAGTCCACATACGTCAAACATATATGTTTTTTTTTTCGTAAAAAACTGATGCAACCGGACAAAATTTTTCAAACCTTATACGGTTTTCAACCGTATACAGGCAAAAATTTGTACACACGTTTTTATACAGTTTAGTCAGGAACTGTATTGCAAAAACGTGGTGTGAACCCAGCCTAACAGGGGTCAGAATAGGGCAATTTTACATACTGATTTTGTTAAAAAGTATGAGTTTTTTTTAAAACCAGTACAATAATAGTAAAGCATGTAACCATGGGTATCATTTTAATCATATTTACTTGCAGAATAAAGAAAATATGGACTTTTTAATGTAAAGTGTACTGCTTAAAAATTGTGGTATTCTTTTAAATTTTCCCACAAAATAATGATTTTTTGGGTTCGCTGTACACTTTATGGTAAAATTAGTCATATCATTACAAAGTACACTTTTTAGAAAAGAAATAGAGCTTGGCACAGCTATCATATGCCCAATGTCCTGACACTCAGGGACCCACAGTCTGTACCCACAGTCTGTACACCTCCAGTCGGGTGCTCAATCGAAAATTCAGTTAACATGTGAAAAGAAACAATGATGGCACTCACCACAAATTGGGTGACAGCTGTACTTTATTCGGTGATCGGCAGACTACAGCATGGGGAGGAGGGACGCCAGGAGCGCGATAGCTATTTCATGCACCAAGTGCACTTCTTCAGACCACTCCCCCACTGTCGTCAGTGCCGGTGTGAAATACCTGTCATGCCTGATGAAGCTGCGCATGCGCAGCGAAACGCGTTGCATCTAATAAATCCATTGATTTTACTCGGCTGCCTGATGGTTCCTTTCTGCGCCAGACAAACTCCTGACTCCCTGGTCATTCGGTTTTGATTTTACTCTTACCCAGGAGGGCTGCAGTGGACCTTCTTCTATATTTCTTCTGCACTTTACCTTGTTGTGTGTGGGCGCACAACCAACTTTGGTAAGCGGCTTGGCAATTACCGTCCCCTACCCCCACCAACAAGATCTACTGATCCCGCACATGAGACGCCTTCCTCCCTCTCTCTAGGTGTGAAATACCTGGTAGTGACGTCAGTGGGCGTATGCCTTAAAGTACACCATAAGTGTACAAAAATCAATTTAAAAACTTACGAGTTGACCAACATTATGCAAATAAAAGGAAAAAGAGAGACATAGTTACAAAAATATACTTAAATCCACCTTTTCGTTGAGACCAGACGGACCCTGCGCATGCATGCGCAGGATCCATCTCGCCTCCTTTTGCAGTAACAGCTTCCTTCTGTCACCCCCAGGCAACCGGGAGGACTCTTTCCAATCCGAAGAACTTCAGAGCTGAGGTATCTCCTCTGTGCTCATTATTTACATGCTCAATAATTCTGGGGCAGCCTTTTTGCGTTTTTATGGACCGCACGTGTTCACGGATCCCGTAAACAACGTGATCTGTCCGGCTGGTGATAAGACTCCTGACATATATTTCGACTCCCCCTAAAATATTTCTTTTTTCCTTTTTTGAGACTGGGGCACCACCTACAGCTACAACAGCAATGATTTCCTATGGGTGCTGCGTTACTGTGCCAATCCAGGTCTTTTTTCTTCTCGGAGATATAGCGGCTGTTCGTAAGGAGATTGCCAATATATTTTACTTTACGAAAGGCTACCACTGGTCTATTTTTAGTCACTTCACTTAGGAATTACAAAGTACAATTGGTAACGCAAAAAAACAAGCCTCATATGGGTCTGTGGATGGAAATATGAGTTATGACTCTCAGAAGATGAGGAGGGGGAAAAAAATGCAAAAATAAAACCCGGCTGTGTCCTGAGTGGTTAAAATATTAAATCACACCCCCACTCCCCATTTCTAAAGTGTCACTCTGCACTGCTCCCTATGCCCCCCATCCTTTCCCCTTACCTTCTATTCTCCTCTCCTATGTTTGTGGAACCCATAGACAGCATACACAGACTTACTATGTATCGTCCAAGACCTGGGATGACTCCTATTGGCTTAGAGTCCTGATGATGTCACCAAAGGTCCTAGAAGATCCAAATTAAGTGTGTGCTGTCTATGGGCTCTGTGCAGCCCGGACAGCTATCCGGCTATATTCTCACTACTGTAGTCAGGAACAGACTGGGAATAAAAACCAGCCCTGGAAATAATTGCATACCAGCCCTACAGCCACTGGCATCGGGGCACAGATGTATTTCTCTTTTTTTTGGTAGATATATATATATATATATATATATATATATACACTGTCTGAATCCTGTATACTTCTAGAAAAGCAAAACCCTTCATCTGGATAATCCCTTTAAGCCCCCTGTGCTCCATATTCATCACACCAAGACTATATAACACCACCATGCCATGAGTAAATAACGCCTCCATTCAGTGATTCAGGTAAAAACAACTAGAGGAATAACAATATTGCCACCATACTGAGACTTGATACACATACAATATATCAATATCAGATAGCACATGCTGGCCTGTAGAGTCACCACAATCAGTGCTGGATAAATGAATATATTAGATCAGACTAATTCAGAGGCAGAATAATCTTCTTTGTTAGGGTCTATTCACATGTACAGTATCCTGTGCATATTTGATGCACAGGATTTGAAAATGCAGATTTGAAGCTGCGTCCAACTCGTTTTCATTGAAGTCTGCAGCATAAAATCTGCAGCTTCAAATTATGTGGATCAAATATGCGCAGGATACTATTAGTGTTCATGCCCCCTCAGGAGTTATTTTCTTTTCCCATCTTCTCACTCCACCCCAAACCGCCATGATGACTACAAAACCTCTGAGTTTACAAAAAGAAAACTAAATAATACATTTCCACACTGCAATACAGCCAGGGAACCTTTATACCAGAGAGCACCCACAAAAGTCAGCCAGGGAACCTCTATACCAGAGAGCACCCATAAAGGTCAGCCAGGGAACCTCTATACCAGAGAGCACCCATAAAAGTCAGCCAGGGAACCTCTATACCAGAGAGCACCCATAAAAGTCAGCCAGCTGGCACTAACTTGGCAGTGCACTTAATTCTCACAGAAGCCAAGTGAGTAATGCTGAGTCTTTTAATCCCATGGAAGTTAAAGATAGAATGAACAGAAAAGGTGGTGGAGTCTGTCTGTATGTTAGAAGTGGTATGAAAGTCATTGTGAACAATGCCATAGTGTGTGATGATTCTGAGGAGGTGGAATCACTGTGGGTAGAATTACAAAAGGAGAAGAATAGTGGAATCCTGGTTCCACGAAGAAGCGGTGCTTAGGTAGCGCTCGTTTCCAGCGGGAGACGAAAGATTGTAGTCTACGAACTCGGGTATGGTATAAAGAAAAAAAATCTTTATTCGCACATGTAGTAGCAAAGGGATAACGCGTTTCGAGGGGCGGAGACCCCCTCTTCGTCAGATCCAATCATCTTGATTGGTTGATTGGATCTGACGAAGAGGGGGTCTCCGCCCCTCGAAACGCGTTATCCCTTTGCTACTACATGTGCGAATAAAGATTTTTTTTCTTTATACCATACCCGAGTTCGTAGACTACAATCTTTCGTCTCCCGCTGGAAACGAGCGCTACCTAAGCACCGCTTCTTCGTGGAACCAGGATTCCACTATTCTTCTCCTCATATCAGACGTCCAGGACCAGTTCCCGAGACGAACGGGTGCCCAGCAGCTCTTCCACCGCTACCTCCCAGGGATCTGGGGAATAAGCCTTCAACGGTGTTGTGTCTGTAACACAACACCCCCAGGTGAGCGCAGCAGTCCTTGTTTACCTGTGTATCTCCTATACATACAGAATCATGGCACATTAGTGCGCTCTCTTTTCTGTTTCTTTTTTTTTTTACATATCACTTGAGTCTAGAATTACAAAAGGAGGGAAATACTGAAAAAATTATATTTGGTGAAATCTACAGACCCCCTAATATCACTGAAGAGATAGAAGGTCGGCTGCATAAACAAATAGAGAGGGTCGCCCGGCAGGTACAGTGGTAATAATGGGAGATTTTTACTATCCAGATATAGATTGGGGTCCGGGGTTGGCTAAAACTACAAAGGGGCGACAATTCCTAAATTTATTGCAGGATAGTTTTATGGGCCAGTTTGTGGAGGACCCAACAAGAAGTGATGCCTTGTTGGATCTGATCATTTCCAACAACGCAGAGCTGGTTGGTAATGTAACTGTGCTGGAAAACCTTGGTAATAGCGACCACAATATAGTTACTTTTGACTTAAAATGTAGAAAACAAAGACAGGCGGGGAAAGCAAAAACATATAACTTTAAAAAGGCAAAATTCCCTGGGCTGAGGGCTGCACTACAGGACATAGACTGGGGGAGGTGTTGTCAAATACTGATACAGAAGGTAAATGGGACATCTTTAAATCAACTCTAAATAACTATACAGCTAAATATATACCAAAGGGGAACAAATATAAACGATTAAAACTAAATCCTACATGGCTGACAAATGATGTTAAAAGAGCAATAAACAACAAAAAATAGCCTTCAAAAAATACAAATCTGATGGGTCAGCTATAACATTTAAACAGTACAAAAAGCTTAATAAAATCTGTAAAAATGTCATAAAAACAGCAAAAATTCAAAATGAGAGACAGGTGGCCAAAGAAAGCAAAACTAATCCTAAATATTTTTTTTAGATATATAAATGCAAAAAAACCAAGGACAGAGCATGTAGGACCCATTAATAATGATAATGGGGAGGTTGTCACAGGCGATAAAGGGAAAGCGGACCTACTGAATGGGTTCTTTAGTTCTGTATATACTATGGAAGAAGGAGCTGACATTGGCCAGGTCAGTGCTGGTAACACATCATGTAATGTACTGAACTACTGGCTTAATGTAGAGATGGTACAAGGTAAGTTAAGTAATTTAAATGTAAGCAAATCTCCAGGACCTGATGGATTGCACCCAAGAGTTCTTAGAGAGGTAAGTTCAGTAATATCTGTACCCTTGTTCATGATATTTAGAGATTCTCTGGTGTCTGGTATTGTGCCAAGGGACTGGCGCAAGGCGAATGTGGTGTCAATCTTCAAAAAGGGCTCTAGGTCTTCCCCAGGAAACTATAGACCGGTAAGTTTAACGTGCATTGTGGGTAAATTGTTTGAAGGACTTATAAGGAATTACATACAGGAATACATAGGGGATAATTGTATTATAAGTGATAGCCAGCATGGGTTTACTAAGGATAGAAGTTGTCAAACCAATCTAATTTGCTTTTATGAAGAGCTGAGTAGAAGCCTTGACAGAGGAATGGCTGTGGATATAGGGGGAGATGTATCAATGTTGTTGTTGGTAAACTTTTTTGTAGATCATTTTGGTTGGTCTAATTTTGGAGCAATTTCTCCAAATTTATCAAACTTGTGCAAGCCCCATGATAAATTTCGTGCAATGGTCTAAATCTCCACAAAGTTCTATTTGTAGACCTGTTCTACACCTCACAAGAAAAGTGGTGTATCCTGGACGCTGGGCTTTTGTTCTATTGTTTTTCAGGATTCCACTGAGGT
The DNA here is from genome assembly GCF_029499605.1 of Hyla sarda. Classification (NCBI taxonomy): domain Eukaryota; kingdom Metazoa; phylum Chordata; class Amphibia; order Anura; family Hylidae; genus Hyla; species Hyla sarda. The sequence continues at coordinate 272,664,762 of NC_079194.1, read as the reverse complement.
TTTTTTTTGTCCACCAGCAAAAACGCCTGAAAAACGGTCCCAGCTTTTCCAGCATTTTGGTAATTTTTCTTGGGGGAGATTTATCCAAAACTGTACAGAGGAAGAGTAGTGCAGTTGCCCATGGCAACCAATCAGATTGCTTCTTTAAAAAAATGAAAGGAGCAATCTGATAGGTTGCTATGGACAACTGCACCGCTCTTCCTCTACATAGGTTTTGATTAATCTCCCCCTTGTGTTTTTTCTTGCAATTTTGCTGGTGTGCGGAAACAAACATTTTTGTACCCTGTGTGCATTTTTTTCACTGCAGGTACTACTCCATGGGTCTGATGCAGAGCGCCAGCCCCACGGAGTGTAAGGAGGTAAGGAGTGATGTTTAGCATATACATATACAGGGTGCAGAGCATCACTACTTACCTCCGCCCGCTGTATAGTATACAGGGGGCATAGTGTATCCATGTATACTATACAGGAGCCCAGCAAGGAAAGAGTTAACCCACACTGCAGTTCTGAGTTAAATCTTTGTACACTCTCCTGTATATACAGCCATCTATAGATTACTGTATATACAGGATACAGTAGGCAGACAAGAACAATTGGAAGTTCCTTTTTACCCACTGCAGTATGGGCACACTCCCCAGGTGAGATCGCAAATGATGTCCTAACCTTTTATTTTCTCATTTCAGATACGTGAGATTCAGTGTATTGCGATGATGACCAGCTTTTTTTTAATGTCAATAAAAGGTTTAATGAGGGCTGTGTGGGGAGTGTTTTTTTTTTTTTCAAATACATTTTTTTTCAATGTGTCGTGTTTTTTTTTATTGAATTTTTCAGGCTTAGTAGTAGAAGCTGTCTTGTAGACGGAATCTATTACAAAGCCAGGCTTAGCGTTAGCCACAAAAACAGCTAGCGCTAACCCCCAATTATTACCCCCGTTACCCACCGCCACAGGGTTGCTGGGAAGAGTGTCAAAAATAGCGTTCCTGGGCCTAGGCGGTAACAGGCTGGGGTTATTTAGGTTGGGGAGAGCCAGTAACAATGGTCCTCGCCCACCCTGGTAACGTCAGGCTGTTACTGATTGGTTGGTATCTGACTGACACTGAAAATATGGGGAACCACACACTTTTTTTTATTACAAAAAAAACAACAACACATAGGGTTCCCCATATTTTCAGTGTCAGGCAGACATCAACCAATCAGCAACAGCCTGACATTACCAGGATGGGCGAGGACCATTGTTACTGGCCCTCCCCAGCCTAAATAACCCCAGCCTGTTACCGCCTAGGCCAAGGAGCGCTATTTTTGATGCTCCGGGCCTGTTGGTACCGGCTCTTCCCGGTACCCCTGTGGCGGTGAGTACCGGGGTAATAATTGGGGGTTAGCGCTAGCTGTTTTTGGGGCTAACGCTAAGCCCAGCTTAGTAATAGATTCCGTCTACAAGACGGCTTCCACTATTAAGCCTGAAATTTCAATTCTAAAAAACACAACACATAAAATAAAAAATGTATTTAAAAAAACACTCTCCCCCAGCCCTCGTTAACCCTTTTATTGACATTAAAAAATGCTGGTCATCGTCACAGTCCACCGAATCTCAGGTAGTCCTCTGCATTCACTTATCTGAAATGACAAGAAAATAAAAACACGAAAAATGGGTTAGTACATTTTTGGCGCTCTCCCCTGGGGGGAGCGCACATAATGCAGTGTGTTCCTAAAGAGGAAGCCTCCAATTGTTGCTAAACTACAACTCCCATCATGGGGGCTGTAGGTAAACAACAGCTGGAGTCTCCCTGTTTGGGAACACACTGCCAAAAAGGCTCTGTTCCCATTATGCAAAATGCATAATGAGAACAGAACCATACTTACCACCCTGGCTTCAGGCCTGGACTGTGAAGCTCCGCCCCCTAATGATGTCATCACTAGGGGGCAGGGGCGGAGAAGTTGCAAGGGGTCTCAAGAGTGTGACCCCTGAGATCTGTCCTTGGACTACTACTCCCATCATGGGAAATTTTGTGTCCCATGATGGGAGTAGTTGTAGTACCGCAGTGCTGAGGGATGGCTCTTGCACATCCCCCAGCTGCGAAACTGTATTGTGACTGTTAGGACTACTACTCCCATCATGGACAGACTCTCTCCATGATGGGAGTTGTAGTTCTTGGGCTGAAGGACAGATCGCAGCAGGTCATTCTCCAGAGACCCGCTGCAATCTGCATTTATTAACTTAAAAAGCCGGCGGCAACACTGCACTCCCCGCCGCCTCCTGTATACAGATGTCACGATTCATAATCCCCGCCGCCGGGAGACCGGAGCTCTGATTGGTGGAAAGCTATTCACCACTATACACCAATCAGAGCTCCTGTCTTCTGGCGGGGATTATGAATTGTGACAGGTCTATACAGGGGAGCGAGTGGAGCCGCTTCTACAGTATATAATTGTTATGTGTATTTCCCCAGCACAGACTAATAGTGACCCCCTGTAAAGTGAGCGCTGGGACCGTTGTGTGATTGACACACAGGTCCCCAGCGCAAGTGTCCGGCCCCACTGACCTTTATATGTTATAAATCTTTATGATACACACTGCCCGTCCTCCTCTTCTTTCTTCTGATACCAGAGACGAGCGGCTCCTGCTTTCACTATAGTCAGAGCGCCCCCTGCCGTTGTCTGACCCCAGCCCCGTGCAGTGTGGAGGCAGGGAGGGAGCGCTCTGTCTATAGACTATGATACAGAAGCCGCTCGTCTCCGGCATCAGAAGAATGAAGAGGAGGACGGGCAGTGTGTATCATGAAGATTTACAACATGCAAAGGTCAGTGGGGCCAGACACTTGCACTCGGGACCTGTCAACCACACAGCGGTCCCAGGGCTCACTATAGAAGGGGTCAGTATTAGTCTGGGGGGGGGGGGTACAGTACACATAACAATTATATACTGTAGAAGCGGCTCCACTCGCTCCCCTGTATAGACCTGTCACAATTCATAATCCCCGCCAGAAGACAGGAGCTCTGATTGGTGAATAGTGGTGAATAGCTTTCCACCAATCAGAGCTCCTGTCTCCCGGTGGCGGGGATTATGAATCGTGACATCTGCATACGGGAGCCGGCGGCAGCGCAGTGGAGCCGCATGTACCGCTGGCTTTTTAAGTTAATAAATGCAGATTGCAGCGGGTCTCTGGAGAATGACCTGCTGCGATCTGTCCTTCAGCCCCAGGACTACAACTCCCATCATGGACAGAGTCACAATAGAGTCCCGCAGACGGGGGATGTGCATCTCTCAGCGCTGCGGTACTACAACTACTCCCATTATGGGACAGATTCTGTCCCATGATGAGAGTAGTTGTAGTACTGCAGTGCTGAGAGACGGCTCCTGCATCCCCTACCTGCATCTTCCACAGTCTGTCATTTTCTACGAGTCCTTGCTAGCACTCTTAGGTTAGACTACTTATATTGCAAAAAAAAACATCTACTTTTTTTTCGCAATTGATACATACCAGTCCACTGGATTAGGTGGTGTACGGTAGACCAAACTGGTGACAACTTTAGAAAACTGTCCACCAAAAAAAACGCAGCTCTATGCAAAAAAAGCGCAATTGTGCAAAATTTGTAGACGTGAAAAATGGTCTAAATGCAATGATACATCTCCCCCATAGTGTTTCTGGATTTTGCTAAAGCGTTTGATACTGTCCCTCATAGACGTCTGACAGGTAAGTTAAGGTCTTTGGGTTTGGAAATTTTAGTTTGTAACTGGATTGAACACTGGCTCATGGATCGTACCCAGAGAGTGGTGGTCAATGATTCGTACTCTGATTGGTCCCCGGTTATTAGTGGTGTACCCCAAGGTTCTGTACTGGGACCGCTGTTGTTTAATTTATTTATCAATGCTATAGAGGATGGTATTAACAGTTCTGTTTCTATCTTTGCAGGTGACACCAAGCTTTGTAGCACAGTACAGTCTATAGAGGATGTGTATAAGTTACAAGATGACTTGGATAGACTAAGTGTCTGGGCATCCACTTGGCAAATGAGGTTCAATGTGGATAAATGTAAAGTTATGCATCTGGGTACTAATAACCTGCATGCGTTGTATGTCTTAGGGGGGATTAAACTGGCAGAGTCACTGGCAGAGAAGGATCTGGGTGTACTTGTAGATCACAGACTACAGAATAGCATGCAATGTCAGGCTGCTGCTTCCAAAGCCAGCAGGATATTGTCATGCATCAAAAGAGGCATGGACTCTAGGGACAAGGACATAATACTCCCCCTTTATAAAGCATTGGAACGGCCTCACCTGGAATATGCTGTTCAGTTTTGGGCACCAGTCCATAAAAGGGACACTGTGGAGCTGGAAAGGGTGCAGAGACGCGCGACTAAACTAATATGGGGCATGGAACATCTTAGCTATGAGGAGCGATTAAAGGAGTTACAACTGTTTAGTCTTGAGAAGAGGCGTTTAAGGGGGGATATGATAAATGTATATAAGTATATTAATGGCCCATACAAAAAATATGGAGAAAAACTGTTCCAGGTTAAACCCCCCCCCCAAAGGACGAGGGGGCACTCCCTCCGTCTGGAGAAGAAAAAGTTTAGTCTCAAGGGTCTCAGCCTTCTTTACCATGAGATCTGTGAACTTATGGAACAGTCTACCTCAGGAACTGGTCACAGCAGGAAGAATTAACAGCTTTAAAACAGGATTAGATACATTCCTGGAACAAAATAACATTAATGCTTATGAAGAAATATAAAATCCCATCCCTTCCCCAATATCGCGCCACACCCCTACCCTTCAATTCCCTGGTTGAACTTGATGGACGTATGTCTTTTTTCAACCGTACTAACTATGTAACTATGTAAAGTGCAGCAGAGCCACAAGTTAACTTAGCCTTTCAGAGTGTTAAAATGTATCTCTAGAGTTCTTTATGACGCAGCACTGTGCATGATACTAATTTGTCTAAATATGATTTTTTTTAAATCCGTGCCTAAAAAGCCAAACAGTAAGATTTCTCCTGGATGCTTTCAGCTGTATATCGCTATGCCGTGTAAGAAGAAGTTACCACTGCGTCTCCATAGGACCCATCTCCAGTGATGAGAACCAGCAAAATGTAATTCATCATATGTTGAGGGATTCGTGCAATGTAAAGTATAGGAAGCTGTACTCACCTGTCCCCGCCGCTCGCGAGGGTGACCCGAGCCTCCGCTGGGCTCTCCTGGTCATCTCCGGTCCTCCGCTTTCTTCTCCGGTCCTCCGCTGTCTTCCGCAAGGCCTTACTGGGCCTGCGTAGCCACGTCATTACGCCGCAGCAGAGTATTGACGTCATCGGAGAGGGCCCAGAAGACACCGGAAGACCAGCGCTGGACCTGGAGGGCACCCCGGAGCATCGTGGAGGGGTAAGTAATACTTACCGCACCACATGGGGAACATTAAGCTGCTATCCGGCAGCAGCTTAAGCATTTTGCGCTGCCGGATAGCACTTAATGCGATGGCCCCAACATTAAAAAAGCATCGTATGTCGATGCTGACATCGACATTCGATGGCCTCTGAGAGGCCATCGTATGTCGATTTGATCATATGTTGGGGCCATCGTAGATCGGGGGGGTCACTGTACAATTGAAAACATCTAGGATTAAAGCTTACAATTTGGCTTTTTAGGTGCTGATTTTAAAAGAAATCATATTAAACAAATGAATATCATGCACAGTGCTGCGTCATAGTCATATGTTAAAAAGAACTCTAGAGGTACAATCTATGTGTATAAATCTCAATGTGTGTATGTATGTGTGTATGTTCCAGCATCTCGTCCAAATGGCTAAAGATATTAATATGAAACTTGGCACACGTTACTTATATGTCAACAACAAAGATAGTTTAGGTGATTTAACCCTTACCCCATTTGCCAGGATCAGGGTTTTTGTTTAACCCCTTAAGGACCCAGGTCAAATGGGTACGCCCTGGCTTCCTGGAAGTTAAGGACCCAGGGCGTACCTGTATGCCCGTGGGAATTTTGGTCCCTGCTGCGTGCCGGGCGGGGACCATGCCAGGATGATGGTATCTATCAGCAGGCATCCCGTGCAAATGCCCAGGGGGGTCCTGAGACCAGCGATTTGCCACAATTCCGGGTCAATCGGGTCTCTGTTCCCGGTAGCAGGAGCAGTGGCAGCAGCGGCGATGGTCCAGGCGGTGCAGGCAGCAGGATACAGCAGGAGGTGAGGCCTGTCCACCTCCTGCTGTTGCTTAGCAACGACTCTCAGCATGCACAGCCAAAGGGAATGCTGGGAGTTGTAGTTTTGCAACAGCTGGAGTTCCAACTACAACTCCCAGCATGCCCTTTGGTAGTCTGTGCATGCTGGGGGTTGTAGTTATGCAATAGCTGGAGGCACATTTTTCCTATGAAAAAGTGTGCATCCAGTTGTTGCATAACTACAACTCCTAGCATGCACAGACTACCAAAGGACATGCTGGGAGTTGTAGCAGTGTGCCTCCAGCTGTTGCAAAACTACAACTCTCAGAATGCCCTTCGACTGTCAATGCATGCTGAGTGTTGCAGTTTTGCAACAGCTGGAGACACATTGGTTGTGAAACAGAGTTTGTGTCCTAACTCAGTGTTTCGCAACCAGTGTGCCTCCAGCTGTGTCAAAAATACAACTCCCAGCATGCACTGAGAGACCGTACATGCTGGGAGTTCTAGTTTTGCAACAGCTGGAGGCACACTGGTTGAAAAACACTGAGTTAGGATACAAACTCTGTTTCACAACCAATGTGTCCCCAGCTGTTGCATAACTACAACTCCCAGCATGTATGGTCAGTCAGTGCATGCTGGGAGTTGTAGTTTTGCAACAGCTGTAGGTTTGCCCCCCCCCCCATGTGAATGTACAGGGTACATTCACACGGGCGGGTTTACAGCGAGTTTTCTGCTGCAAGTTTGAAATGCTGCAAATTTTCCACCACAGCTCAAACTCCCAGCGAGAAATTCACTGTAAACCCGATTGTGAGAATGTACCCTAAAAACACTACACTACACAAAATAAAAAGTAAAATATTACATATACACATACCCCTACACAGTCCCATTCCCCCCCCCCCCCCCCCCCCCCAATAAAAAAAAATGTCTTGTACGGCACTGTTTCCAAAACGGAGCCTCCAGCTGTTGGGAAAAAAAATAACTCCCTGTATTGCCGGACAGCCACTGACTGTCAAGGCATGCTGGGAGTTTTGCAACAGCTGGAGACACCCTGTTTGGGAAACACTGCCGTAGGGTATTTTGGTGGCGGATGCAAATCAAATGCGCATGGCCTCAAATGCACATGTGCTCTCTCGCTTTGGAGCCCTGTCGTATTTCAAGGAAACAGTTTAGTGCCACATATGGGGTATTTCCGTACTCGAGAGAAATTGCGTTACAAATTTTGGGGGGGCCTTTTCTCCTTTTACACCTTATGGAAAGGTAAGGTTGGGGTCTACACCAGCATGTTATTGTAAAAAAAAATTTTTTTTTTTACACTAACATGCTGGTCTTACCCCATACTTTTAATTTTCACAAGCAGTAAAAGGAAAAAAAAAAAAAGACCCCCAAAATTTGTAACTCAATTTCTCCTGAGTAATACCCCATATGTGGTTGTAAAGTGATCTGCAAGCACACAACAAGGCTCAGGAGTGAGAGTGCACTATGTACATTTGAGGTCTAAATTGATGATTTGCACAGGGGTGGCTGATTTTACAGCGGTTCTGACATAAACGCAAAACAATAAATACCCACATGGGACCCCGTTTTGGAAACTACACCCCTCACGGAATGTAACAAGGGGTATAGTGAGCTTAACACCCCACAGGTGTTTAACAAATTTTTGTTAAAGTTGGATGTGAAAATGACTAAATGCTGGTGTTACCCCTAATTTTTCATTTTCACAAGGGAGAATAGGAACAAAAAAAATTTGTAGTAAGTAAGAACATACCCCATATGTGGATGTTAAGTGCACTGCGGGGGCACTACAATGCTCAGAAGAGAAGGCGTGCCATTGGGATTTTGGAGAGAGAATGTGTCCTAAATTGAATGCCATGTGTGTTTACAAAGCCCCCATAGTGCCTGGACAGTGCCCCCCCCCCACATGTGACCCCATTTTGGAAACTACACCCCTCAAATAATTTAATAAGTGGTACAGTGAGAATTTACACCCACTGGTGTCTAACAGATTTTTGGGAACAGTGGTCCATGAAAATAAAAAATTTTAATTTTTTATTTGCACAGCCCACTGTTCCAAAGATCTGTCAAATGCCAGTGGGTTGTAAATGCTCACTGCACCCCTTATTAAATTATGTGAGGGGTGTAGTTTCCAAAATGGGGTCACATGTGGGGGGTGTCCACTGTTCTGGCACCACAGGGGGCTTTGTAAATGCACATGGCCCCCGACTTCTATTCCAATCAAATTCTTTCTCCAAAAGTTCAATGGTGCTCCATCTCTTCTGAGCATTGTAGTTTGTCCGCAGAGCACTTTACATTCACATATGGGGTATTTCCATACTCAGAAGAAATGGGGTTACAAGTTTTGGGAGGCTTTTTCTCCTATTACCCCTTGTGGAAATGAAAAATTTGGGGTAACACCAGCATTTTAGTGAAAAAAATCTAATTTTTCATTTTCATGTCCAACTTTAGCGGAAATTTGTCAAACACCTGTGGGGTGTAAAGGCTCACTGTACCCCTTGTTACGTTCCTTGAGGGGTGTAGTTTACAAAATAGTATGCCATGTGTTTTGGTTTTGCTGTTCTAGCACCATAGGGGCTTCCTAAATGCGACATGCCCCCCCCCCCCCCCAAGAAAAAAAAAAACCATTTCAGCAAAATTTGCATGCCAAAAGTGACTCTTTCTCTTCTGAGCACTGTAGTGCACCCGCAGTGCACTTGATGTCCACACATGGGGTATTTACATACTCAGAAGAGATGGGGTTACAAAATTTTTTTTTTTTTGGGCGGGGGGGGGCATTTTCTCCTATTACCACTAGCATTTTATTGATAAATAATTTACACATCCAACTTTAACAAAAAGTCTTCAAACACCTGTGGGGTGTTAAGGCTCATCGTACCCCTTGTTACATTCCTTGAGGGGTGTAGTTTCCAAAATAGTATTCCATGTGTTTTGTTTTTGCTGTCCTAGCACCATAGGGGCTTCTTAAATGCGCTTGGCAGGTTTGTGGAAGATCACACCTACCGGGGCACACACCTGACGTATCCGTGATGCACAAGTAATTAAGGTCTAACGGTTGTATCAGTGTACAGACCTCATCTTGTGACATCAGGCCACATCAATAGGACTATACCCATAAGTTCCTTGAGAAACCCCGGTAATGGGGGGAAACGTGTCGGAACGGGAATAAATTGTAATGTCCTTTTAATTTTTTCACTCACGATTTGCTCTTATAGGTGGTAGTTATTTGGGTGCACACCTGATATACCAGTGGTGAGTTGCAAGCTCCGGTTATATATTACGAGACTGATGATTATATAAATGTGAGTGGGTAGAGCAATTGCAGATGCAATATTTATTTTGCCCTGACCCAACTTGGGAGATTTTGCATAAATATATATGCGTCGGCCTATCTATCCTGGGGGACCGACGTATGACATTGTACTTACCACATGCAATATCTTTAAAAACAGCCCATTAGTCAGGACTGGCTTTGGACTGGTATAGTTGTTAATAATCAGGTGTTGGGGTATTTTTTGTTTATTGGCAAATGTCACATTATTGTAGTCACAATTTATTTGATAGGCATTTTTAAAGCATACCATTAAAATTCAAGTTTTAGCTATATCCATTACTAAGGTCTTTAAAGGCTGTGATACCATACTAATTGCTTCTCAGCATAATTTCAAAAACTAACAGGTTGTTAGTATACATTTTGATCAAAAAGTACAAGACCACTCGCCACGTCAAGGCCACCTATTAAGAGTGGGTCCCTAACATCCCTAGCATAAAATGGTGTAGCACTGGCCTGGACGTGGCGAGTGGGCTTGTACTTTTTGATCAAAATGTATACTAACAACCTGTTAGTTTTTAAAATTATGCTGAGAAGCAAGTAGATCAAATTACAAATGGTGGATGTGCGGCTGTGTTTCTTTTTGTGTTGCACAAATATATGTTACTGCATAACTTCCAAACAGCTCTAGATATTTCGATAATACTTGGTCACATGTTACTTATATGTCCACTTAAAATATAGGATAGTTCATTTAACCCTTAACTACCCCCATTTGTTAGGGTTGGGGTTTTTGTTTAAAGTCCCATGCAAATCAAAGGGAAATATATGTTCCCACATAACTTCCGTACGGCTGGAGATATTTCAGTAATAACTGGTACACTTATTACTTATATGTCAAATAAAAAGATATGATAGTTAAATTAACCCTTACCTACACCCTTATATAAAAGATGGGTTTTTGTTTCAAGTCCCATGCAAGTATTTATGGGGCTTCCAGTACCTTACTCCACAAGTTCCGCTCTGCTTCTCCTGGTGAATGTGTCAATCCAGCTTGCAAGCCACACCCCATCTCACAAAGACATGCCCACACTTTAAACACTATCGGTCTGGCTTGCAAATTATGCCCAGTCCCACAAAGCCACGTCCCCTTCTATTTTCAGCTTACAATATCTTCATCACAAATCAGTCCCACCGAGGTCTGGATATAAGGATGGGATATAGGGACGGTATATGAGGTCGGGATATCAAGACGGGATGTGAGGACGGGATATGAGATCAGGATATGAGGTCGAGATAGGAGGACGGGATATGAGGTCGAGATATGAGGATGGGATATGAGGTCGGGATATGAGGATGGGATATGAGGACAGGATATGAGGTCATGATATGAGGACGGGATATGAGTACAGGATATGAGGTTGACATATGAGGATGGGATATGGGATTGGGATATGACAACAATATATGAGGACGGGATATGAAGTCAAAAGCTTCCTCCTTTGTTGATTTTCCTCCCAAACAAGCATTAGGAAGGAAAAACCTGGCAACACCGGCTAGTTTGTTATACAACATAGGACTACAACTCCCAGTGTGGTCTCCCTGTCTGTGCCTCCTCCCCCAGCCTTAAATGGACACAGCAAAACCACACTGGGAGTTGTAGTTTATATTGTACATTTACAGTCTGGCAAGCAACATTAAAATAAAGCTCTGCTGTACTGTAGCTCATGTTGGACTAATAGACTCAGCCTGATGCAGCAGGCTGCTAGGAGTAGTAGTATTAGATGGGCTGTCAGTGTGTCCTCCCCATAAGAACAATTTTCTTACATTTAATCACAGGCAGACAGTGACAAGTATTTACATCCATTACTGTCACTGCCTGCAGTCCTGCTTGTCAGTGTGGGGGCAGTCCTCACACTTCCTTCCCCCTCAGCGGTGCCCGTGTTAGCTGACAGGAGGATAGCACTGGGTAACTTGTAAATAGCAGAGGGAGAAGAGTTGTCATCTCTCTCTTGCTCTGCAGGCTATCCTCAGATCTCCTCTCTTCATGTCTCCATAGAGACTGCAAAGGCTGGTTTATACCTGCAGTCTATGAGACAGGGGGAACCTTTGATGTCATCAACGTGCTCCTTCAGGTCTAAACCAGCCTGTGGCCATAGAGCATAGGGAGGTAAGTGCAGCCATGGGTCCCATAGTTTCTGTCAGTCAGGGTAGTAATTGGCCCTGCCAGTGTCTGAAAAATGACAAATCCGGTCTGACTGTATTTTGCCACAATTTGCGTGAAATCACTGTAAAAACGTGGCGATTTTACCACAATGTTGCGCAAATTGCAGCAAAATACAATATTGTGAGTATGGATGTAAATATGTTCAGGGGGCCCTCTTTTGGATGGTAGCCCTGGGCAACTGCCCAGGTTGCCGTGCCCTAACGCCGGCCCTGGTGGTCTGTTACTGTCATTGGACATGCATTGGAAAGAGAATCCCTTCTGTGGAATGACAAACTGAAAAGTAGAATGGGGGGTAAGTATGATAAATCTATATGCCCTCATGTGCAGTAAGTCTAGTGATTTTTTTTAAATTAAACCTCATAATACTATTTTGTAGCTATTATTTTATGATCACTCTTCCATCAATTTGAAGTTATTTTTTCCGCAGTCATTGGGACATTTTGTAGTTCATCTATCATTAAAGCAGGAAAATAATGGCGTATCTCTTTTTTATCTCAATAGTCCTCTCTGTCTATAAAATATAAGCCTTTTTGTTAATATGCAAATTAAGCTTAACTGCCCCCCGGGGATGTTCCACAGCACAGCATAAGCCCAGGTAAGTCCAGCCCATATCCTTTTTATCTAGTGGTTATCAGTCAAATGGGTTAGGTGGATGCAAGCAAACCAGAGGATGAGATATACAGTAGAGTACATGGGGGCTGGACTTGCCTGGGCTCTTGCTGTGCAGGGGAACGGCCCCCTGGGCACTTGCATATTAACAACAGGGCTTATATCCCACCAATGGATAGGACTATTGAAATATTAAATGGTATGCCTGTAATCCTGATGGATTACATTACATTATAAACAGATCAACTTTTAAGCATTATTCCTGTTACGCCTAGCGCTCCGGGTCCCCGCTCCTCCCCGGAGCGCTTACGGCGTCTCTCTCTCCGCAGAGCCCCGGTCGGTCCCGCTGACCGGGAGCGCTGCACTGTCATGGCCGTCGGGGATGCGATTCGCACAGCGGGACGCGCCCGCTCGCGAATCGCATCCCAGGTCACTTACCCGTCCCGGTCCCCTGCTGTCATGTGCTGGCTCGCGCGGCTCCGCTCTCTAGGGCGCGCGCGCGCGCCAGCTCCCTGAGACTTAAAGGGCCAGTGCACCAATGATTGGTGCCTGGCCCAATTAGCTTAATTGGCTTCCACCTGCTCCCAGACTATATCTGATCACTGCCCCTGCACTCCCTTGCCGGATCTTGTTGCCTTAGAGCCTAGTGAAAGCGTTACTGTGTTTGTCCATACTGTGTACTTGTCCTCCTGCTATTGCCTTATTGACTACGATTCTTGCTGCCTGCCCCGACCTTCTGCTACGTCCGACCTTGCTTCTGTCTACTCCCTTGTACCGCGCCTATCTTCAGCAGTCAGAGAGGTTGAGCCGTTGCTAGTGGATACGACCTGGTCACTACCGCCGCAGCAAGACCATCCCGCTTTGCGGCGGGCTCTGGTGAATACCAGTAGTGACTTAGAACCGGTCCACTAGCACGGTCCACGCCAATCCCTCTCTGGCACAGAGGATCCACCTCCTGCCAGCCGGCATCGTGACAATTCCCCTCATGTCATGTTATGATGTATGGCATTATGATCTTTGAATGAGGCTATGTTGCAGTTCCCTGACCAGCAGATGGGCAGGAGTAATGTTTTGCTGCCTATTTTCTGCTGTGTATTTTTCTACTATTAAAGTCAATAGGTATTAAAGTCAATAGGTAGCAAAATCTGCTGCATATTTTCCAACTCATTGACTTCAATGGATAGGAAAATATGCAGCAGAAAATGTGCAGCAAAATACATCACGTGTGACCCTACCCTAAAGAAACTACAGTGCTGAAATGAAGTCATGGCATACCCTAGTAATGTTCTTTAATCATAGTGATGACTAAATCATACAATATGTTGAAAATATAGCACGGCTCATAAGTAAAGTTTGGGTTTGTTTGAACTTTACCAAGTTTGTTTTATCTGAAAAGTACTGCTGCATTCTAAGATTTCTGATTCTATGGAACAGTCTAATATTATACTCTGAGGTACCCTAGCAGAACCCAGGGACCTCAGAGTATCATTCAGTGTATCATTCAGTGTATCATGCAGTGTATCATTCAGAGTATCATAGAGTATCATTCAGTGTATCATTCAGAGTATCATAGAGTATCATTCAGAGTATCATAGAGTATCATTCAGAGTATCATAGTGTATCATTCAGAGTATCATTCAGTGTATCACAGAGTATCATTCAGTGTATCATTCAGTGTATCATTCAGAGTATCATAGAGTATCATTCAGAGTATCATTCAGAGTATCATTCAGTGTATCATTCAGTGTATCATTCAGAGTATCATTCAGTGTATCATAGAGTATCATTCAGTGTATCATTCAGTGTATCATTCAGAGTATCATTCAGAGTATCATAGAGTATCATTCAGAGTATCATTCAGAGTATCATTCAGCGTATCATTCAGCGTATAATTCTGAGTATCATTCAGGGTATCATTCAGAGTATCATTCAGAGTATCATTCAGAGTATCATTCAGAGTACCATTCAGAGTATCATTCAGTGTATCATTCAGAGTATCAGAGTATCATTCAGTGTATCATTCAGTGTATCATTCAGAGTATCATTCAGTGTATCATAGAGTATCATTCAGTGTATCATTCAGTGTATCATAGAGTATCATTCAGAGTATCATTCAGAGTATCATTCAGAGTATCATTCAGTGTATCATTCAGAGTATCATTCAGTGTATCATAGAGTATCATTCAGAGTATCATTCAGTGTACCATTCAGTGTATCATTCAGAGTATCATTCAGTGTATCATAGAGTATCATTCAGAGTACCATTCAGTGTACCATTCAGAGTATCATTCAGTGTATCATTCAGTGTATCATAGAGTATCATTCAGAGTATCATTCAGTGTACCATTCAGTGTACCATTCAGTGTATCATTCAGTGTATCATTCAGAGTATCATTCAGTGTATCATTCAGTGTATCATTCAGTGTATCATTCAGAGTATCATTCAGTGTATAATTCAGAGTATCATTAGGTGTATCATTCAGAGTACCATTCAGAGCAGTGTTTCTCAAGTGTGGTCCTCAAGTCCCCCCAACAGGTCATGTTCTCTGGATTTCCTTAGTCTTTCACATGTGATATAATTATGGTCAGTGAATCAAGAATCGCCACAATTATATCACCTGTGAAATACTAAGGAAATCCTGAAAACATGACCTGTTGGGGGGACTTGAGGACCACGCTTGAGAAACACTGATTCAGAGTATCATTCAGAGTATCATTCAGTGTATCATTCAGTGTATCATTCAGAGTATCATAGAGTATCATTCAGAGTATCAGAGTATCATTCAGTGTATCATTCAGAGTATCATTCAGAGTATCATTCAGTGTATCATTCAGAGTATCATAGAGTATCATTCATTGTATCATTCAGAGTATCAGAGTATCATTCAGAGTATCATTCAGAGTATCATAGAGTATCATTCAGAGTATCATTCAGCGTATCATTCAGTGTATCATTCAGAGTATTATTCAGAGTATCATTCAGTGTATCATTCAGAGTATCATTCAGTGTATCATTCAGAGTATCATTCAGTGTATCATAGAGTATCATTCAGAGTATCATTCAGTGTATCATAGAGTATCATTCAGTGTATCATTCAGAGTATCATTCAGTGTATCATTCAGAGTATCATTCAGTGTATTATACAGTATCATTCAGAGTATCATTCAGTGTATCATAGAGTATCATTCAGAGTATCATTCAGTGTATCATAGAGTATCATTCAGTGTATCATTCAGAGTATCATTCAGTGTATCATTCAGAGTATCATTCAGTGTATTATAGAGTATCATTCAGAGTATCATTCAGTGTATCATAGAGTATCATTCAGTGTATCATTCAGTGTATCATTCAGAGTATCATTCAGTGTATAATTCAGAGTATCATTAGGTGTATCATTCAGAGTACCATTCAGAGCAGTGTTTCTCAAGTGTGGTCCTCAAGTCCCCCCAACAGGTCATGTTTCATGGATTTCCTTAGTCTTTCACATGTGATATAATTATGGTCAGTGAATCAGGCATCACCACAATTATATCACCTGTGAAATACTAAGGAAATCCTGAAAACATGACCTGTTGGGGGGACTTGAGGATCCTGCTTGAGAAACACTGATTCAGAGTATCATTCAAAGTATCATTCAGTGTAATGTTCGTGTAATACCCTGTGTACCCCATCAGGCCCTTCGTCCATCGAAAGAAAGACACACAACACACAACTTCTACTCCATTGTAGCAGCTCCAGCTCCCACTTGACTGCTGCCCATGCCTTTTATTTATGTACACCGTAGGATGTCAACCAATGGGATGATGGTACAATGACATGATGTGTTTCCATTTACAATATAGCAGAGTAAGCCGTTTAGACAAAACCTTCTAAGGACAGACAATTAGGCCGACATGACTGTTTTTTGTGTCTACAAAAGGCACAAAAAAGGGTGCAAGCAAGGTTTATTTGCTCCTTTTTTGCACCTTTTGGTTTACACATTTCTGCTGATTTTGAGTTTTAGTCCACTGATTTTGGCAATACACATGATATGGATGGGTTTTATGAACCGCGCCCTTTTGTGAAAAGTTGCAAAAAAGGCACAAAGCCACTGAAAAGTCTATAAAACTACACCAGCCCAGACTTAGTTTAGCTTTTTGGTGTATGTGAAGAGATGTATGCGCTCCTACACTTTATCAGCACACAAAAAAAAGTTTAGAAAAATGCATCACTTACACCTACAATGATAAATGCTTCACTTACACCTACAATGATAAATGCTTCACTTACACCTACAATGATAAATGCTTCACTTACACCTACAATGATAAATGCTTCACTTACACCTACAATGATAAATGCTTCACTTACACCTACAATGATAAATGCCGGCCTATATGTTTAGTACCTTCTCTTCTGGGAAGTGCAAACATAGCTTATTGGGTAATGTCTCAATACAACAACTATGCAACAGACAACTCTGGAACTCAAAAGACTTTTCTTGGAGAGACGATGTATCAGCTCTTTATCTCTTCTATATGGGCAGGTGGTATTATATAGAGACCATGGTGTATTTATTAAATATAGTGAAATATTGATTAACCTTAAATATACAAAATTATCATGTCAGTATCATTCAGTGTATCATTCAGAGTATCATTCAAAAAACCATTCCTTGCAATCCGAAAACTTTGAAACAGCAAGGGAACAAGCGCTCCATAGTGTGATAATGTTTGTAACACATATATTGAAAGCCAGTTTTGACTGGTGATCACCAACGGTAGATGTACCATCCTCGTACAACTATCGTATCAGCATGGATCTGTGGTGACCACGGGGTGTTGCAGTGAGTGGTGGGGTCGGATGGTATTAACCCCTGGGGCAAGATGTTGTTAACCCCTAGTGTTCGTGACGCCAGGATGTGGTTGTTTTGGTATAGGGCACTGCAAACAACCAGCCCAGAAATGGCATGCAGTAAATGAGAGTCCACAGCAAGGATTTGAAGCAACTTGAACTTTTGGAAAAGGCAGATACAACTAGCCAACTTCCATAGAGGTGACCAGTTTTGACTTGTAGTTATTGTAGTAATGATGCAGGTCACTGTACTACTGTTGTAACTTTAGCGGGGCAGTAGTGGACTTGAATTGTAAAGGTACAATTACAGCTTAGTCGTGGCTGCAGGTTCTTAGGCTTTGGCCTAGATAAGCTTAACTTGAATGGTACAGGACTTTGTGCTTGCTTTTAGGTCCAGGTCTCAATAGAGTGAATCTGGAGACTTCAGCCCCTTATATATCAGGGGACTGGACTAAAGCCCATTGGTAGCTGGTTATACAATCTGTACGACTTTATACATAATGACATTCTCAGTAGAACACATACAATAAATGTACATAATGAATATACAATGCATTAAACACCATATAACCTAGGGGTAACCTTGCAGGAGAGCCCTGTGGACCTTAGGGACTCTTCCTGAGGGGACTTAAGGACTGTACAGAACTGTGTTCTGTATTGGGACACCACAGCTCAGGAGAGCATATGAGACCCTGCAGCCGCTCCTGGCGTAGTAGACAGAAATACAACACACACCTCCAAGATAACATCAGGATAAAGCAGGGCGCTGGGGCTATTCAAAGGCTAAAAGGATTTATTACTCATAATGCAACACAATGCAGTCACGCCCCCTCCCATAGACTTGCATTGAGGGGGCAGGGCGTCACATGGGGGCGGAGTCGTGATGTCAAATACTCCGACCCCATAGTCGTTACCTGGCAGACTCTGAGGCTGCAGCGCTGCGTGCAGCTCCTAGAGGTTGGTGCTGCATGCGGGTACCCCTTTAACTTGGGTAGCTGTTGTGTCATAAGGTTTGCTGGACATTAAAATGTGTGTTAAAAGTGCTGTAGGTTTATATAACTGTTTCTACATTGCATATGCATTTGTTTTTCTTTCAATGGAAAAACATACATACACAGAGTTTCTTACAGTCTGCGGAGAGTTAAAGGAGTGCTCCGAGGAAGTTAAAGGGATACTCTGGTGGAAAATGTTTCTTTTTTTAATCAACTGGTGCCAGAAAGTTAAACAGATTTGTAAATTACATCTATTAAAAATTCTTAATCCTTCCAGTACTTATTAGCGGCTGTATACTACAGAGGAAATTCTTTTCTTTTCTGTCATGACCACAGTGCTCTCTGCTGACACCTCTGTCCATTTTAGGAACTGGCCAGAGCATCATATGTTTGCTATGGGGATTTTCTCCTGCTCTGGACAGTTCCACACATGGAGTGTCAGCAGAGAGCACTGTGGTCAGACTGAAAAGAAATTAAAAAAGAAAATAACTTCTTCTGTAGCATACAGCAGCTGATAAGTAATGGAAGAATTAAGATCTTTAAATAGAAGTCATTCACAAATCTGTTTAACATTCTGGCACCAGTTGATTTAAAAGAAATAGTTTTCCATCAGAGTACCCCTTTAACAGTAGACAAGTACAAGTCCACATGTAAAAGCACTAAAGAAAGATATCTGCTAAAAGCAAAATATGTAAACAGAGCAAAATCTTAAAGAGACAGTAACTAGTGACCAAATCCTGTTTCTCCGGAAACTAAAAGTTATACTACTAACAACCAGTTAAAATTCAAGCAACATTCCAGAGAATCTGCATTGTATTGATCTCCTTCAGATAAGTAATGTTTACAGTTGTTTAGCAAAAGCCCTGGCTATCAAATGTATTTTTCCTGATCGTTGTAAAAGGGGAAGAGCTTAGCTTGAAAAAGGTGCTTGCGGGGTCTACTTAGAAAAAAAAGGGTAGCACCACATACCATGTGACACATCAGGGGCTACTACACTCATCATTGACCTACACTACAAATCCCACAGAAGCACATAACTGCTCACCTGGCTTTATCTATTGATTGGTGGGGTTCTCAACACTCAGACCCCGACCAATGAAAACTTTACATATCCTTGCAACAAGTCCTACGTGTTTTATAATGCAATTTCCAGATATGGTGACCCTTTATGATGCTGCTGAGTTAACAATACTGTGATACTTTATAGTAAGTACATTTTACCTTATAGTAAGTACATTTTACCTTATAGATGTTCTTCCAAATCCAGTTTGGAAGTGGTTTTTGCCATATTTGTAACTCCTTGTCTTCTAAGAACCATAACTCTTCTATTTCTCTACATGCAAAGTCACATGTGACAACTATTTTACTATAAAATGTACAGCAAAAAAGTCCAGGCCTCAGTACTTCAGGAGCTTGGGAACTTCTATATGATATTTTTTTTTTAAATTTCTACTATATGGAACTACAGAAAGATATATGACAGATACCATATGTCCTACAAGGTATCTAACACTGTCAGCAGTTTGGAATGTGAACTACAGCTGACAGATTCCCTTTAACAGATTATTAGGGTATAACTTTTTGGGTTCTAGAGATGCTAGAAAGGAAAAGGATTTTGTACCATGTTAGCTAGTTAAAAAAAAAAAGTATATTAAGCTCAGAGAAAGAAAAAAATAGCAGTCTTGCAGTTATGATACCTTTTAACCACTTAAGGACACAGGGCGTACAGGTACGCCCTGGCTCCCTTGTACTTAAGGACCCAGGGCGTACCTGTATGCCGGTGGGAATTCCTGTCCCCGCCGGGATTCCTGGTGAAATCATTCAGCAGGCACCCTGCGCAAACCTCTGGGGGCTCCTGAGACGGCGATAGCATGTCGGTGATAGCTGCAAATCGCCGGTTAATTCAAACCGGCGATCTGTGGTGATTCCAAGTCATATGGGTCTCCGGTGACCCGGAAAATAAGGGGGATCGGGGCTGTCCAAGACACCCACTAATCCACCTGAAGGGATAGGAGTGAGGTGGCAGGGATGCTACCCCTCCTATCCCTGCTATTGGTCAATCAGAAGTGACTGACCAATAGCAGATCGAGGGCGGGCTTAAAGTTCTGTTCCCCCGCTCTGCCCACCCACGGTAGTGTGGGCAGAACAGGGAAACTGTGCTGTGACCGGTGGTCACTTACTGGCGGCGATCGGCAGCAGGCTGTGATGAGGTGCGGCTCCCTGTTGCAGACTACGGAAGCCGGTGAGTAGTTGCCTAGCAACATCTGGAGGGCTACAGTTTGGAGACCACTATACAGTGGTCTCTAAACTGTAGCCCTCCAGATGTTGCAAAACTACAACTCCAAGCATGCCCACACAGCAGTTTGATGTTTGGGCATGCTGAGATTTGTAGTTTTGGAAGATTTAGAGAGGTACAGTTTGGAGATCACTGTGCAGTGGTCTCTAAACTGTAACCCCTAGATCATGCAAAACACCAACTCTCAGCATGCCCACACATCTGCCCTTATGAATGTACCATAAAAACACTACACTACACTAACACATAATAAAGGGTAAAACACTACATATACACCCCCTTACACTGTCCCCTCCAATAAAAAGGAAAAATTATCGTATGGCAGTGTTTCCAAAACGGAGTCTCCAGCTGTTGCAAAACAACAACTCCCAGCATTTCTGGCATCAGTGACTTCCAGGCATGCTGGGAGTTTAGCAACAGCTGGAGGCGCCCTGTTTGGGAATCACTGGTGTAGAATACGTCTTTGTCCACCCCTATGCAATCCCTAAAGTCCTCAAATGTGCATGGCGCTCTCTCACTTCAGAGCCCTGCGTAATTCAAGGAAACACTTTAGGGCCACATATGGGGTATTCCCGTACTCGGGAGCAATTGCATTACAACATTTGTGGGGATTTTTCTCCTTTTACCCCTTCTGAAAAGGAAAAATTGGGGTCTACACCAGCCTGTTAGTGTACAAAAAAAATTTTTTTTTTACACCAACATGCTGGTGTTGCCCCATACTTTTCATTTTTACAAGAAAAAAAAGGGGAAAAAAGGGGGAAAAAAAAGCCCCCCAAAATTTGTAACACAATTTCTCCTGAGTACGGAAATACCCCATATGTGGGTGTAAAATGCTCTGCAGATGCACAACAAGGCTCAGGAGTGAGAGCGCACCATGTACATTTGAGGCCTAAATTGGTGATTTGCACAGGGGTGGCTGATTGTTCAGCGGTTCTGACATAAACGCTAAAAAATAAATACCCACGTGTGACCCAACATTTTGGAAACTACACCCCTCACGGAGCGTAACAAGGGGTATAGTGAACCTTAAAGGGGTTCTCTGGTGCTTAGACATCTTATCCCCTATCCAAAGGATAGGGGATAAGATGCCTGATCGCGAGAGTCCCGCCACTGGGGACCCCCGGGATCTTGCACGCGGCACCCCGTTTGTAATCAGTCCCTGGAGCGTGTTCGCTCCGGGTCTGATTACCGACAACCACAAGGCCGGCGGCGTGTGACGTCACGCCTCCGCCCCCCATGTGACGTCATGCTCCGTCCCTCAATGCAAGCCTACGGGAGGGGGCGTGACAGCTCTCAGACCCCCTCCCGTAGGCTTGCATTGAGGGGCGGAGCGTGACGTCACACGGGGGGTGGAGGCGTGACGTCACATGCCACTGGCCTTGTGGTCGTCGGTAATCAGACCCGGAGCGAACACGCTCCAGGGACTGATTACAAACGGGGTGCCGCGTGCAAGATCCCGGGGGTCCCCAGCGGCGGGACTCCTGCGATCAGGCATCTTATCCCCTATCCTTTGGATAGGGGATAAGATGTCTAAGCACCGGAGAACCCCTTTAACACCCCACAGGTGTTTGACGAATTTTCGTTAAGGTTGAATGGGAAAACTAAAAAATATATATATATTTTTCACCAAAATGCTGGTTCACAAGGGAAAATAGGAAAAAAAGCCCCCCAAAATTTGTAGCCCCATTTCTTCTGAGTAAGAACA
The DNA here is from genome assembly GCF_029499605.1 of Hyla sarda. Classification (NCBI taxonomy): domain Eukaryota; kingdom Metazoa; phylum Chordata; class Amphibia; order Anura; family Hylidae; genus Hyla; species Hyla sarda. Next base: position 272,642,648 of record NC_079194.1, on the reverse strand, counting down.
TACCCCATATGGGGATGTAAGGTGCTCTGGGGCCGAACTACAATGCTCAGAAGAGAAGGAGCGCCATTAGGCTTTTGGAGAGAAACTTTGCCCGGAATTGAAGGCCACGTGTGTTTACAAATCCCCCAATGGTGCCAGAAAAATGCACCCCCCCCCCACATGTGACCCCATTTTGGAAACTACACCCCTCACATAATGTTATAAGGGATACAGTGAGCATTTACACCCCACAGGTGTTTGACAGTGGTCCGTGTAATTTTTCATTTGCACAGCCCACTGTTCCCCTTATTAAATTCTTTGAGGGTTGTAGTTTCCAAAATGGGGTCACATGTGGGGGGGGGGGGGGGGTCTACAGTTCTGGCACCATGGGGAGCTTTGTAAATGCACATGGCCCCCGACTTCTATTCCAAACAAATTCTCTCTCCAAAAGCTCAATGGCGCTCTTAGCATTGTAGTACGCCAGAAGAGCACTTGATGTCCACACATGAGGTACTTCCATACTCAGAAAAAATGGGGTTACAAATTTGGGAGGCACTTTCACCTATTACCCCTTGTAAAAATGTAAAATTTGGGGAAAACCAGCATTTTAGTGAAACATTTTAAGGGGTGTTAAGGCTCACTGTACCCCTTGTTATGTTCCCTGATGGGTGTAGTTTCCAAAATAGTATGCCATTTTTTTTTGCTGTTCTGACACCATAGGGGCTTCCTAAATGCGACATGCCCCCCAAAAACCATTTTCACAAAATTTGCTTTCCAAAAGCCAAATGTGACTCCTGAGCATTGTAGTTCGCACTCGCAGAGCATTTTATATCCTAACATGGGGTACTTCCATACTCTGAAGAAATGGGGTTACAAATTTGGGGGGGCATTTTCTCCCATTATCCTTTGTAAAATTGGTAAATTTGGGAAAAAAACTGCACTTTAGGGAAATAAATGTTTTTCATTTACACATCCAACTGTAACGAAAAGTCGTCAAACACCTTTGGGGTGTTAAGGCTCACTGGACCCCTTGTTACGTGCCTTGAGGGTTGTAATTTCCAAAATGGGGGGGTATTTTGCTGTTATGGCACCATAGGGGCTTCCTAAATCCGACATGCCCCCCAAAAACCATTTCAGCAAAATTCACTCACCAAAATCCCTGTTACGCCGAGCGCTCCGGGTCCCCGCTCCTCCCCGGAGCGCTCACGGCGTCTCTCTCCCTGCAGCGCCCCGGTCAGTCCCGCTGACCGGGAGCGCTGCACTGACATGGCCGTCGGGGATGCGATTCGCACAGCGGGACGCGCCCGCTCGCGAGTCGCATCCCAAGTCACTTACCCGTCCCGGTCCCCTGCTGTCATGTGCTGGCGCGCGCGGCTCCGCTCTCTAGGGCGCGCGCGCGCCAGCTCTCTGAGACTTAAAGGGCCAGTGCACCAATGATTGGTGCCTGGCCCAATTAGCTTGATTAGCTGCACCTGTTCCTTGCCCTACTTATGCTCACTTCCCCTGCACTCCCTGGCCGGATCTTGTTGCCCTTGTGCCAGAGAAAGCCTTTCCTTGAGTGTTCCTAGCCTGTGTTCCAGACCTCCTGCCGTTGCCCCTGACTACGATCCTTGCTGCCTGCCCTGACCTTCTGCTACGTCCGACCTTGCTCTTGCCTTATCCCTTTTACCATGCCTATCTCAGCAGTCAGAGAGGTTGAGCCGTTGCCGGTGGATACGACCTGGTTGCTACCGCCGCTGCAAGACCATCCCGCTTTGCGGCGGGCTCTGGTGAAAACCAGTAGCTACTTAGAACCGGTCCACCGACACGGTCCACGCCAAACCCTCTCTGACACAGTGGATCCACCTCCAGCCTGCCGAATCGTGACAGTAGATCCGGCCATGGATTCCGCTGAGGTGCCGCTGTCAAGTCTTGCCGATATTTCCACGGTGATCGCCCAGCAATCCCTAATGATCACCCAATGAAATCACCAGCTGTCATACTTGACCACCGTGACACAGCAACTTCAGTCACAGATACAGCAGCTGCTGCCGCAGATACAGCAACTTCAGTCACAGACACAGCAGCTGCAACAACAACAACCATCTCCTCCGCCGGCTCCTGCAACTCCTCCGCAGCGACCGGCCGCTCCTAACCCCCGCTTGTCCCTGCCGGACAAATTTGATGGGGACTCTAGACTCTGCCGTGGTCTCCTGCCTGGGAAGGCCCTGCCATGTGCCACATCGCTCGGAGCACCTCTCTCACAGTATCCTTTGCAATCCACCCCTGTGCCTCCCGCCGAGGAGGCTATGCAAGTGGATCGGTCTCGCCTGACCCCTGAAGAGAGGACTCGCCGCAGAAAGAAATATTTACTTCTATACTGCACTGTGCGATTGAGCATGGAACTGTATCTCGAAAAAATTGAACTTTTTGTTTTGCCCAAATGCTCCTCTGAAGTCCTCCTCTGTCTGCCATGGCTCCAACGCCACTCCTCTACCCTTGTCTGGACCACCGGGGAGATCAAGAGCTGGGGTGCTTCTTGCCACAGAAAATGCCTCACGTCTGCTCCCAGTCCCGTCAGTCAAACCTCTGTGTCTCCTCCTTTACCTGGTCTCCCCAAGGCCTATCTGGACTATGCTGTGTCTCCTCCTCACAGCCCCCGTCCTGTTAACACTCTGCCCCATGCCAAGCTTTACCCTCTTCCCTCCCTCCCCACTCCCACGCCTTCTTGTGTGCCCGCTATTGATGAGGTTTCCCGGGGCTTCGCCACCGTCTGGGAAAAGACTCTAAAATTCCTCATACTAGCCTCATCCCGGGTGAAGAAGCTTGCCGGAAAAAAGAGAAGAGCTCCTCCTGTTTTTGTGTGGCTCTCCGCCAAGTATATCCGCTTCCGTGTCCCCAGTTTTTATCTGGGACCACGTTATCTTGGACCCTTTGAAGTGAAATGCCTAGAGGAAGCTACTCCGGTCTCCGGGTCCTCAGACGTCTTCCGGATTAAAGAATTTTCAGGTCCCAAAAAGAGGGGGAGACCCAAGGGGGGGTACTGTTACGCCGAGCGCTCCGGGTCCCCGCTCCTCCCCGGAGCGCTCACGGCGTCTCTCTCCCTGCAGCGCCCCGGTCAGTCCCGCTGACCGGGAGCGCTGCACTGACATGGCCGTCGGGGATGCGATTCGCACAGCGGGACGCGCCCGCTCGCGAGTCGCATCCCAAGTCACTTACCCGTCCCGGTCCCCTGCTGTCATGTGCTGGCGTGCGCGGCTCCGCTCTCTAGGGCGCGCGCGCGCCAGCTCTCTGAGACTTAAAGGGCCAGTGCACCAATGATTGGTGCCTGGCCCAATTAGCTTGATTAGCTGCACCTGTTCCTTGCCCTACTTATGCTCACTTCCCCTGCACTCCCTGGCCGGATCTTGTTGCCCTTGTGCCAGAGAAAGCCTTTCCTTGAGTGTTCCTAGCCTGTGTTCCAGACCTCCTGCCGTTGCCCCTGACTACGATCCTTGCTGCCTGCCCTGACCTTCTGCTACGTCCGACCTTGCTCTTGCCTTATCCCTTGTACCATGCCTATCTCAGCAGTCAGAGAGGTTGAGCCGTTGCCGGTGGATACGACCTGGTTGCTACCGCCGCTGCAAGACCATCCCGCTTTGCGGCGGGCTCTGGTGAAAACCAGTAGCTACTTAGAACCGGTCCACCGACACGGTCCACGCCAAACCCTCTCTGACACAGTGGATCCACCTCCAGCCTGCCGAATCGTGACAATCCCATTGTCGCTCCTTCCCTTCAGAGCCCTCTAGTGCACCCACAGAGCACTTTACATCCACATATGAGGTATTTCCTTACTCAAGAGAAATTGAGTTACACATTTTGGGGGGCTTTTTCTCCTATTACCCCTTGTAAAAATTCAAAAACTGGGTCTACAAGAACATGCAAGTGTAAAAAATTTAGATTTTGAATTTTCTCCTTCTCTTTGCTACTATTCCTGTGAAACACCTAAAGGGTTAGCAAACTTTATGAATGTCATTTTGAATACTTTGAGGGGTGCAGTTTTTATAATGGGGTCATTTATGGGGTATTTCTAATATGAAGGCCCTTCAAATTAACTTCAAAACTGAACTGGTCCCTGAAAAATTCTGATTTAAAAAAAATTTCTGAAAAATTAGATGCAAATCAAAAAATTTTGCAGTATCTTGTATTACTTTTTTATTGGACTGACAGGTTTTTTTAGAGACAAGCTTTCGGATTCCTCACTTTATCAAGTCCAAAGCAAATCTGAGCTCACAAGCAGAAGACACAGGTTACATCTCACAAATATGCAGGGGTTAAGACAATAGATGTGGAGAATTCACACTAAGATGGGCCATAAATTGTCCATAAAGAAAATGACTACTGCACCCCAGTTGGACACCATTTTACCCAAACAGGCCACTCCAAACATGACCTTACAATCATGATACTGAGAGAGAAAGACATTTGAAGCTAAAATGATACTGTTTTTCGATTCCAAAAACAGGGGACTCAATGTGGATTTGAGCTTTTTATTTCATTATCAAGATGTCTTATTATAACATGTGCTGTACTGGATTCTCTTTTGCATCTCACTGTGTCCTGCTTAATTACAGTCTCTCCCTTGTTCCCTGCCCCCCCCCCCCCCACTCCCCCTTTATCTCATCCTTATCTATAGCTGGACAATTTATGGCCCATCTTAGTGTGAATTCTCCACATCTACTGTCTTAACCCCTGCATATTTGTGAGATGTAACCTGTGTCTTCTGCTTGTGAGCTCAGATTTGCTTTGGACTTGATAAAGGGAGGAATCCCGAAAGCTTGTCTCTACAAAATTCTATTAGTCCAATAAAAAAGGTATTACAAGATACTGCAACATGTTTTGTTTTGCATTTGGACTAATATGGCTGCTCAAATTTACTGCATTGTGAAAAATTAGAAAATTGCTGCTGAACTTTGAAGCCCTCTGATGTCTTCCAAAAGTAAAAACATGTCAACTTTATGAAGCAAACATAAAGTAAACATATTGTATCAATATAAAATTTATTTGGAATGTCTGTTTTTCTTAAAAGCAGAGAGCTTCAAAATGTGAAAAATTATAAATTTACAAAAATTTTCATTAAATTTGGGAATTGTTCAACAAGAAATGATGCAAGTATCGACAGAAATTTACTGCTATGTTAAAGTAGAATATGTCTCGAAAAAACAATCTCTGAATCAAATTCATAAGTAAATGCATCCCAGAGCTTAAAGTGACAGTGGTCAGATGTGCAAAAAATGCTAAAAATATAATATTAAAGGTTACGAATACTAGAGTTATGGGGATAGAACTTCAATCCAGGGACTGTCCTGATCGCCATGTTGGCATCGGGAAAAATGTTTTCCTCTGTCATTTGGCAATTGGCATCAGCTTCATGGGTGGTAATTACCTTCCTCTGGATCAACACAGTAGGGGCTTAGGTTGAATTCGATGGACTCTTGTCTTTTTTTCAACTTTACAAGCTATGTTACTATGTAAAAAACAAACAAAAACAAAAAACGATTCTGTTGAACTTTACAATTCAGGGTACAAATAAAGACAAGTACCACATATTACCATGTAACACACTGAGTATTGAAAGAGGAGGAGTGAGGGCCCTGATTGCAGGAGCTTATAACCTATGAGGAATGGGGTTGAGATAAAAGGCATGAAGTGCTTTATTAATACATTGGCCCAGCCATATTTTATAAATAGGGGAGGTTACATAAAGGAGGCTGAACAAAGTACTAGCTAATCTCCGAATGTCTAAAGTGCATAGAGAGTAGGGGTAGACTGCTGAATATGGAGCTTTTGAAGTCTCCAAGACCCAGAGGTCTCAAAGAGGCAAAAAGGTGATAGTAGTGGAAGCCAATAAGGGTAGTTGTCCAAAAAAAAACCTTATATTAACAGTTCTGAGAAAGGGAAAAACAAATCCTAAAGAACTCTCAGATGTACCACAGCACGCAGATGTTGCATAGACAGTCACGTCTAACATTTTGGAGCCTCATGTAAGGCAGCATATAAATGCCTTGTTTGGTCTGTTGTGTGATATAGTCCTCACGAGACATTTTTAAGCATGCATTTCCTCGATGAGACAAATCTGCTCAGTTTATCTATTTCCAATGTGGTGACTGAAACGACACCTTTTATTTGTGTGCAGTAGCAAACCCGTCACAAATATGCCTCATCCCTCATGTCAGAGCCTTGTCTCCTGTGTGAAGTTAAGCAATTTCCAAGCAGGGAGGGGAGGGGCAAACAGGACAGAGCAGCTCTTGAATTTCCTGTCTCTGAAGTTGTACACAGAAAATAAGAACTCTTGAGATGTTCTGGGAGGAAGCTACGAGAAGTGAAGGGAGTGCAGAGAGTTGGCACTGGCAGCACAAGCAGTTCTCAGCTGAGGTGAGGAGACTTTCTTTAGTTACTATGTTCTATAAACCATTGTATTTGTTTTGTATACTTTTCGCAATCGCAGGGACTTTTCACCTTTGCCTCCTGCTCTCTCTTCCAGTTCCTTTCATGTTGTGGTTTATGCTGTCATCTTCTCTGGACGTTTATGTCTTTGCTTGCCCACAATTCCTTGTCGTCTCCCTTTTTCTTACTTTCTTCTTTTATTCATTCCCATATTTATCTTTTCTTTGACGTTTTTAACTCCTCCATTTTGCATGGCTCTTCTTTCGTTTGCTGTCTTTGGAATTGAAGTACAGATTTAGACTGTCATACTTTAAAAAAAATAAATAAATAAAAAAAAGGTTGATATGCTGATCCCCTCTATGATGAGAGTATCCTAATCAGTTTTGGGATTTTTGGCATGTGTTTGTTTAAACATTATAACTTTTAACCATTAAAGTGTTTTATGTGTTTCAGATGTACATCTGTCTATTTACTATTTGTACACTTAGGGTTACTTGAGATATTTATGAAATATGTTCGCAGCTTGTTCAATGATAAAGTTCAAAACTGTGCGTTTCAGTCAGGGCTTGTGTTGCATATAGAGTGTAGTTAGTGTAGTAGATTTTACTTATTATGGTCAAGTAACATTATCCGGATGTCTAGCTATGCAACATGTTCCAAAAAGACTATCTTGGATTACTTCTGGCCCATATAATCTTTTATTTATGTTACTGCGTAGGTTTGGAATTTTTTTTCCTTAACCAAAGATATTCCTCTACATTAGCACATAAGTGTGGTTTAAGCACAGCCTATGTGTCTTGTTAAACCAGATATGCACAACCTGCAACCTAAACAGCTATGATTCCTTGAGGCATGGATCCTTGAGGTGTTCTGTATCTGTCTCCAAGACGTCAACAGCAGACCATTTAAGTCCTGTTATTTGCGAGGTGGGGCCTCCATGGTTTGGACCTGCTTTTCCAACACGTCCAACAGATGCTCACTAGGAACAAAATTTGACCTCTTTGTCACGTTCCTCAAGCCATTCCTGCACAGTTTTTTTTCGGTATAGCAGGGTGCCTTATCTTTTCTTTAGGGAATATGGCTTCCATGAAATGTCTGCTTGGTCTGCAACAATTATAGGTGATTGCATCTACATGAAGTAGCGTCCATATGAATGCCAGACCCATGCCAGACTGGTTTCAGGCTGGTGTGGCCCTGGGCAAAATTAAATATGGGGCCCCCGATTTGCATGACCAAATATTTTCCTGGTTTCCTCTTTTTTGTTATACAGAATACACAGCACTAGGTTACTGATCACGCACGATGGGAATACGACCTGAGATCCCAATGAGGGGAAAAGCATCTAAGGCCATAACACAAACATATCAGGGTCCAAATCCTAAGGGTCCTAAGATCTACAGTAAATATTTTCTGTGTTTAAGAGAACGTTCACACGTTCATAACTAGCAGTAGGTATCCACTGCAAGTTACGCTACCATGCACTTGTTTGGGCACATGAACAGTCCGTAATAGTGGCAGGTTTGCAGACCCATTGAAATGAATGGTAGCGTAACCCGCACAGGTTTTTCTGTAGTGGGAAACCGGCTGCTAGTTACGAGCGAGTGAATGTACACTGAAGGAGAACTTCAGTAAAAAAAAACAATGTATCCACTATGTCCAAGCTGCCAGAATATATATAATAAACTTTAACTAACCTTTCACCGTTCCCGCCAATATCGCAGTCCCGTCCTCCGGTCCTGGTCTTCTTCTGGCTTTTGGTGCCCAATTAAAATAATATATCATGTTAATGATACCGTACAGTGGACGGTGTATATGTAAAAAGAAACAAACAACCTCAAATTGCTGCTTTTTGGTCGCATCATTTATTTCAGAAAATAAAATAAAAAGTGATCAAAAAGTGAAACCAATAAAAGTGAAACCAATAAAAACTGCAGATAACAGGGGTCAGAATAGGGCAATATTACATACTGATTTTGTTAAAAAGTAGGATTTTTTTTTTTTTTTTTTTTTTAAACAAGTACAATAACCATGGGTATCATTTTAATCATGTTGACCTGCAGAATAAAGAAAATATGGACTTTTTAATGTAAAGTCTACTGCTTAAAAATTATACCCCCCAAAAGCTGAAAATTGTGGTATTCTTTTTAATTTCTAGTGGTTAAATATTAAATCACACCCCCAGTGTAACTATGCTCTGCTCCCTATGGCAACCCCCCCCCCCCCATCCTTTCCCTTTACCTTCTACTCTGCTCTCCTATGTTTGTTGAACCCATAGACAGCATACACAGACTTACTATGCATCTTCCAAGACCTGGGATGACTCCTGATGACATCACCAAAGGTCCTAGAAGATCCAAATTAAGTGTGTGTGCTGTCTATGGGCTCTGTGCAGCCCGGACAGCTTTCAGGCTATATTCTCACTACTGTATTCAGGGACGGACTGGGAATAAAAACCAGCCCTGGAAATAATTGCAAACCAGCCCTACAGCCACTGGCATTGGGGCACAGACGTATTCCTCTTTTTTTTGTTGTTGTGTGGATATATATATATATATATACAAATATACACACACACACTGTCTAAATCCTGTATACTGAAACCAATATTACCAGTTACCAGTATACTTAGTAAGTGGACTGCAGCCAGGGACTGGAGTGGGATATCGAAGGCACCGCGGGAGCGCTTATTTTTTTTTCATATTTAACATAAAATGGGCATGCTTCTAGGAAAACAAAACCCTCTATCTGGATAATCCCTTTAAGCCCCCTGTGCTCCATATACATCACACCAAGACTATATAACACCACCATTACATGAGTATATAACGCCACCATTCAGTGATTCAGGTAAAAACATAGGAATACCAATATTGCCACTATAGCTTGAAAAAATCTCACGAAAGCAGGTGAAGAAATGTGCTCCTAATGGCGCTCACCCGTAGCTCACTGCATCAATAGGAAATGAGCGATGCGGACAAGTAAAATAATAAATAAAAGGGGTTTAATCAGTAAAAGCACTAGGACTATGCGTTTCATGAGGTGGGACCCCCTCTTCCTCAGGTCCAACTGTTGATCAGTGTTGCACTGCGTCATTTTATACGCAGAAAAAAAACTCGAAAATGAGCCGTATTATATAATCATGATAATACAAGTTCAAATAATAAAAGCATTCAAACATATAAGGACATAAGGGTTAAAAGCTGCATATAGACAAACAGATTTATAATGCAATATTAGGATATTAAAAACTGGGAGCAATAGATTGTGATAATGTTCTCTCTATCTAGATTGCTCTTTGCCACCTTCTAAAAAGGATTGGAGTGGCAGCTCGCAGAGTCTGTTCACTGATCCCATGGGAAATTCGCAACGGCAGCAGCTCAGGTGGAAATCATATGGGGACCGTAAGTTCAACTAACAAGCAGCTCCTACAGTGTATACCCAACGGGTCCTGTTCAGATTCGTGATCGGTGTCTTCTATGGGTCATCTTTTTAGAGTGAGTGTTCTAACTACCACAGCATACCAGATAATATAATCGCATTCTAGGTGGAAGAGACAGTAGCGTCAGTAATATGAACAACTGTGTAGGGCTATGTGAATCGATTTGCAGAGCTTCTGCAAAAGATAACCACATATAAAGATAACCACATATAGATATAAAGATAACCACATATAGATATTAACTAGAGGTATGTACTGATGTAGTAATTTGTAAGGCTCAGAAATGGTATGTAGCTGCATATATAGATGTTAAATGACAGTTTTTTTAATACAACTAGTATTAATGCCTCATTCAGACCATATGGTTGCAAAGAGTGGAGAGTGTAGATCCAGAACATCTCTCCACACTCTCCACTCATTGGGTGAAAAAACGAGAACTTGGCATCAGATGTGTGGCATCAGGCGGGTAGCAGGATCAGAATAGTAGCTGAGGCCAGTAGGCAGAAGAATACGGTCTCTTTTGTTAAAGTGTTAGTGTGCACAAGTAAGTATTGAGGATATGCATTACGTAAAACTTAACTTTTAATAATATTCTGAGGATAAAATATATGTACCCAATTTTTTTTAAATCAAACAAAAGGAAAGTTGTGCAAAAATACCATGTGCCACCTACATCACCAAGTATTGATGTGATGCAAAGACCTCTAGGTGGAAGGGAACAAGGTATGGTTCATTGTAACCATGGAGGGTCAGCAGGTGGGGGTAAAAAATTCCCCTGTAAGACCCTACATTCACATTATTAAATCCCTTCTTGGCAAGTGTTACTCACACAAGGAAAGGTGTGCAAAAGACACCATGTGCCACCTACACCACCTTGGCAAGTGTTAAGAGGTTAAGACGAGTAACATTTTCCTCGAAAAGGTGGAAGGGAACAACGTATTTCCCATTGTAGCAGGTGGGGGTAAAAAATTCCCCTGTAAGGCCCTACATTCGCTTTATTAATTGCCTTCTTGGCAAGTGTTATTCACCCTAAAAAGAGTGTCCCCACACAGGAAACTCTCCCTATTCCCACCTAAAAACCCTGTGAGATGGCAGTGTTTGCATGTGGAAATAGGGAGAGGTTCCTGTGTGGGGCCGCCCTTTTTAGGGCGAGTAACACTTGCCAAGAAGGGAATTAATAATGTGAGAGTTGGGCCTTACAGGGGAAGATTTTAACCCCACCCTTTACAATGGACCATACATTGTTCCCTTCCATTTTTGCATCACATCAATACTTGGTGGTGTAGGTGGCATATGGCGTCTTTTGCACACCTTTCCTTTTGTTTGATTTCAAAAAAAATTTGGGTACATATATTTTATTCTAAGAAAAGTTAAGTTTTAGCTAATGCATATCCTCAATACTTACTTGTGGTCTGATGCTGAGGAATATCTGTAACTGGGGAGCAGCACCTTAAATATGTTTTGCACTATCCATATTTGTGAAGTGTTGGTGTGGCACCATGGTCAATCTACTCTGATGCATCAGGCAATGGTGGGTAGAAATCCTGGCTAATCCATGTCTGATTCATTTTCACAAAGGTCAGTCTCTCCACATTTTTTGTGGACAGACGAGTTCTCCTTGGGGTTACTATGGCCCCCGCCGCACTAAACACCCACTCTGATGGCACACTACTGGCCGGGCAGGACAGCTTTTCGAGGGCAAACTCTGCTAGTTGCGGCAACAAATCAAGTTTGGCTGCCCAGAAGTCCAGCGGATCTTCAAGGTGTGTTGGCATGTTCATGTTTAGGTATGCCACCACCTGCTGGCTCTGGTCCTGCCACAGGTCTACTTGCTGCAGATGAGTTGCTTCACTATGCGAGTGAAGAAAGCTACTCATCAGCAACCTCTGGCTGCTGCTGATGGAGCTGGTACTGCTCCTGCCACCACACCCCTCCCCAGCAGCCATGGCAGTGGAAGGTGAGCACAGAGGGCCCTCCGAGTCAGACCTGTGAGAGAATGGACAATGGCGCAGACAGGCATCGCCCAACTGACTACGTAGGATGTCTCTGGAGTAGGTTACTTTGTCTTCCCTCTCAGTAAGCGTAAAAAAGGCCCCCATTTTATGCTGGTAGCGAGGGTCCAATAAGGTGGAGAGCCAGAAGTCATCCCGCTGTCGAATGGTGATAATTCGGCGGTCACTACGCAAGCAAGTGAGCATGCATCATTCCATTTGTGCAAGGGACTCCCTTCCTCCATTTCCACTGCCTCCATCTCCACTGCATGATGTGTCTGGGTCCTCTGTCTCGCCTTCCTCATAACCCTCTAGCTCCTGTAGCTGCTCCTGTTCCTACTCTCCTGTCAGATGACTAGAAAAAACGCCCATCTCGCAAAACCTAAACTGTGCTCCACTGTGCCCCTCCTCCTCCTACTCCAGTTCAGCCCCACAGGGCTCATTTGGCCATGAGATGTAGGCACCACGTCTCCACGTGCCCTGACCAGCCATCATTTCCAACACGTGTTGTAGTAAATGAAGCAGGGGAATGATGTCATTCATCCCGTAATCCTTGCGACTGACTAATAATGTGGCTTCCTCAAAGGTATGAGCTGCCACTGTTTGACATTGAAGTTACTCAGAGGAGTCCCCCTATCTTCTTGTATCATCAAGAAATTGGTGATGGCTTTTCTATTTTTGTATAGTGTTCCAACATATGGAGGGTAGAATCAAAGGCGAATGACCAGGGAGTCAGGAGTTTGTCTGGCGCAGAGAGGAACCATCAGACAGCCAAGTAAAATCAATGGATTTATTAGATGCAACGCGTTTCGCTGCGCATGCGCAGCTTCATCAGGCATCATATGGAGGGTGGAATTCCAACGGGTGGAAACGTCGCAAATCAGACTATGTTTCTGACGCTGAAGCTCAAGAAGGGTGTGCTTTGCGGTGTCTGTTTGGCTAAAGTGCATGCAAAGTTTCCTTCCCATTGTTAGGATGTCTTGCAGATGGGGGAAACAATTCAGGAACCGCTTGACAACCATATTGAACACATGTGCCATGCAGGGCAGATGTCAAGCTTCCTTGTCGCAGCGCAGACAAGATGTTCTCCCCTTTGTCGGTCACCATGGTTCCCATTTCCAGTTTCGTGGAGTAAGCCATGATTCGATTTCTTGATGAATGACTTTTAGCAGTCCTCTCTTGTGTGACTCGGGTTCACCAAGGCAAACCATGTGAAGAACAGCGTGACATCGCCATGCCCTGAATACATGGCATGCTGGAGGGCATTAAGACTTGTCCTTGCAGTGGAGGCTGAGGATGTGGTGGAGGATGAGGAGGTGGAGTCGCACACTGTCACAGCCAGAGAGCATGGAGACGGAAGTGGCGAAGTGGCGTGACCTGTCCAAGTTTCTGTTGTGGCTGTGCAGGAATCATATTTACCCAGTGGGCCGTAAAGGACATTTATTGTCCCTGACCGTAGTTACAGCTCCACACGTTGGCGCTGCCATGCACTTTGGTACACACTGACAGGCTCAAGGACTGGCCCACCTTCTGCACCACAAAATTGTGCAGGGCTGGTACTGCCTTCTTTGCAAAGAAATGACGGCTTGGGACTCTCCACCTCGGCTCGGCACAACTCATCAGTTCTCTGAAAGTTGCAGAGTCCACCACTTGAAAAGGGAGGGACTGCAGCACCAGCAACTTAGACAGGTGCACATTCATCTTCTGCGAGTGGGAGCATACTGTTGTATCTTTGACATGGCTTCGCTGATGGATTGCTGGCGGAAATGACTTACTCGAAGTGGGAGGAGCAGGAGCAAATGGAGCAACAGAAGATGGGTATAACACACAGCTCCCTTCAGCTGAGGTGGTGGAGCATTGGCTGGCTGAAACAGGGAGCAGCGTGCCACTGGATGATGCAGCAGGCTGGACCACCACATCTGAGCCATTCTCCCAGGCCACTTTATGTTGATGTTGCATACAGGGCCATGGTGCCAACATTGGGACCCTGGCCACACTTCACCTTCTGCCGACACATCTTGCATGTGGCTATGTGAACATCCTCAGGATGCTTGATGAAAAACTGCCACACTGCAGAGTAGCTGATTTTCCCACCAACAGTCCGCACTGATTTACTTCTACTGCTGCAGACTCCGGGAAACACTGTTCCACTACCTCCCGGAAAGGCCGGGAAGCAGATGGTCTACCCCGGGCACGTTTGGCGCCAGACTTTCCAATTCTGCCTCCATGCTGACTGCCAACCATGCTACCACCTTGCTGCGTCAGCTGCTGTCTCATGGGCAACCTGCAACCCTCTTCTGATGATGATGATGATGAAGCCCCTTCTACACCTGGTTCCCAAGTGATATCGGCTTCATCACCATCGAGTTATGTCTGCATGTCACTGGTGTCCTCCTCAGGTTCCTCAACAGTCTCTACTTCAGGAGTCTGAACGCTCGCAACACCACCTTCCATGCCACTCTCCTCATCACTACTTGCCTATCTAGTGGAGGAAGCGGCGGATGTCTCCTCCACTTCTTCAACAGGTGAGAACTTCCAAGGGGCCTGATGAAGCTGCCTAAGTGCGGTGAAACGCGTTGCATTTGAATAAAAAATCTTTTACTCACCGGACGTGTCCGATCTTGGCCAGCGCCGATACCCCCCCCCCCCCCACCGCCCCTTGGAAGTCCTCACCTGTTGAATATTGCCCAGGTCGGGGAGGCTGCAGACCAGATATACTCTCTCATCCACGCAGACCATTGTTGTGTGTGAGTTCACACAACTGCCTTCGGTAAGGTTTTTTTTATCACTTTAAATTGGACCCTGGATGTCGGTTTTACGCTATGGAGCGCTCTTCTTTCTTGTTTTATTCCTCCACTTCTTGGCTGGGCAGTAGCTGCTGACTGTCCTCTAGATTGTCCTTACTCAATAGTTGAGCTGAACCAACAGAATAAGATACTTCTGTGGGGGAGGGAACAGCATAGGATAGAGGCAATATGCTCCACTATGCTTAAAACTGTATTTGTCTACAACACCAGCAGGTGTGTACTTTTGGCTGGCCTTTCACAGTATCTAGTACCTTAAGACTTTAACAGGAACAAAATGATACACCACTTAGCTGTGCGCACAGCTTACACTTAATAGAGGATAATACACGTATAGTGCTCTGCTCACCCTAACTGGCTGGCTTCTATTAGCTTTTCAGTTGTTGTACACACCAGTGCTGCAGCACACAGTCGCTGTGTGCTACACTCAAAATTGCACTCTCTCTCTCAATCTCACTCCCTTCCCTATCAGTGCTTTGAGGCTAGATTTGGGCTTGAGGTGAATCGCTGCTATAAAAAAGCTTTTCTGTGCAACACACTGCTCTCTGTTCCTCTTTGCAATAGAATGCTGATGTGACCGGGAGGTGAATCGCTGCTGTAAAAATGCTTTTCTGTGCAACACACACTGCTCTCTGTCCCTCTCTCTCTGTAATTGAATACTGATATGACTGGCCACCAGATGGCTGCCAATTATATAGGGCTGTGTCATCACAGGGGTGGCTGGCTGGTGATATACTGCATGCTGCATGTGATTCAGGGTCATCCTGCCGACCCTTGTTCCCACCTTCCCAGGATTCCTTTCCCCAGGTTCTCACATGTGGATTCGCCATTTAGATGCTCGAGACTGGTCCGCACTAAAAGGAGTTTAATGAAGCGATTTGCGCACTTGAATCGCGGCAATATTTGCATTCGTTACTAATCTAATTTTTCCTGAAATTCCTAACGAATTCAGATTCGGCAGATTCGATTCGCTCATCCTTACTGGAGACCATCAAACCATTGCCAGGAATTATGAGCGAAACTATTTCTTAGGGTGAATCCACACCATGTTTTTGCAATACTTTTCCTGTATCAGGTTTTGATGAAAAACGGATTCCTCAAAACCTGACTAAACTGTATCAAAACGTGTTCACAAATTTTAACCCATATATGGTTAAAAAATGGCTAAAAAAGTGTATGTTTTGAAAAATGATGTCCGGTTGCATACATTTTTTAAGAAAAAAAAAAGTATACGTTTTTAACTTTTTACTCCTTTATGAATAAAGTTTCACTTGTTTGATTGAAATTCCAAGAAAAAAACTGTGCAAAGTAACAAAACTCTTCAGTTCCCATGTTAAAAAAACATATAATACGGTTTCAATACGGTTTTTCACCCGGACCAAAAACTGTGGTAGGCTACTGTTTTGGGTGCAAGAAAAAAATGGTAAAAACCGTACAAGATGCAAAATGGAGGCAAATGGATGGCATACAGTTTTCAATGGAGAGTGAATGCATACTGTTTTCAATATGGTTCCATACGGTTTTAAAATTGAAAACGTATACAGGAACTGTATTGCAAAAATGTGGTGTGAATGCATAGTTACATAGTTAGTATGGTTGAAAAAAGACATACGTCCATCAAGTCCAACCAGGGAATTGAAGTGAAGGGTGTAAGGGGATAAGGGGAAGGGATGTAGTTTTATAATTCTGCATAAGCATTAATGTTATTTTGTTCCAGGAATGTATCTAATACTGTTTTAAAGCTGTTAATTGTTCCTGCTGTGACCAGTTCCTGAGGTAGACCGTTCCATGAATTCACAGTCCTCACTGTAAAGAAGGCGTGTCGCCCCTTTAGCCTAAACCTTTTCTTCTCCAGATGTAGGGAGTGCCCCCTCGTCCTTTGGGGGGGGTTTAACCTGGAACAGTTTTTCTCCATATTTTTTGTATGGGCCATTTATATACTTATATACGTTTATCATATCCCCCCTTAAACGTCTCTTCTCAAGACTAAACAATTGTAACTCCTTTAATCACTCCTCATAGCTAAGATGTTCCATGCCCCATATTAGTTTAGTCGCGCGTCTCTGCACCCTTTCCAACTCCGCAGTGTCCCTTTTATGAACAGTCGACCAAAACTGAACAGCATATTCCAGGTGAGGCCGTACCAATGCTTTATAAAGGGGGAGTATTATGTCCCTGTCCCTCGAGTCCATGCCTCTTTTTATACATGACAATATCCTGCCGGCTTTGGAAGCAGCAGCCTGACATTGCATGCTATTCTGTAGTCTGTGATCTACAAGTACACCCAGATCCTTCTCTACCAGTGACTCTGCCAGTTTAATCCCCCCTAAGACATACGATGCATGCATGTTATAAGTGCCCAGATGCATAACTTTACATTTATCCACATTGAACCTCATTTGCCAAGTGGATGCCCAGACACTTAGTCTATCCAAGTCATCTTGTAACTTATGCACATCCTCTATAGACTGTACCGTGCTACAAAGCTTGGTGTCATCTGCAAAGATAGAAACAGAGCTGTTAATACCATCCTCTATATCATTGATAAATAAATTAAACAACAGCGGGCCCAGTACTGAACCTTGGGGTACACCACTAATTACCGGGGACCAATCAGAGTACGAATCATTGACCACCACTCTCTGGGTACGATCCATGAGCTAGTGTTCAATCCAGTTACAAACTAAAGTTTCCCAGCCCAAGGACCTTAACTTACCTGTCAGACGTCTGTGAGGGACAGTATCAAACGCTTTGGCAAAATCCAGAAACACTATATCCACAGCCATTCCTCTGTCAAGGCTTCTACTCACCTCTTCATAAAAGCAAATTAGATTGGTTCGACAACTTCTATCCTTAGTAAACCCATGCTGGCTATCACTTTTAATACTATTATCCCCTATGTATTCCTGTATGTAATCCCTTATAAGTCCTTCAAACAATTTACCCACAATGCACGTTAGACTTACCGGTCTATAATTGCCTGGCGAAGACCTAGAGCCCTTCTTGAAGATTGGCACCACATTCGCCTTGCGCCAGTCCCTTGTCACAATACCAGACACGAGAGAATCTCTAAATATCATGAACAAGGGTACAGATATTACTGAACTTACCTCTCTAAGAACTCTTGGGTGTAGTCCATCCGGCCCTGGAGATTTGCTTACATTTAAAATACTTAACTTACCTTGTACCATCTCTACATTAAGCCAGTACAGTACATTACATGATGTGTTACCAGCACTGACCTGGCCAATGTCAGCTCCTTTTTCCATAGTGTATACAGAACTAAAGAACCCATTCAGTAGCTCCGCCTTCTCTTGATCACCCGTGACAACCTCCCCATTATCATTATTAAGGGGTCCTACATGCTCTGTCCTTGGTTTTTTTGTATTTATATATCTAAAAAAAAATATTTAGGATTAGTTTTGCTTTCTTTGGCCACCTGTCTCTCATTTTGAATTTTTGCTGTTTTTATTATATTTTTACAGATTTTATTAAGCTCCTTGTACTGTTTAAATGTTATAGCTGACCCATCAGATTTGAATTTTTTGAAGGCTATTTTTTTGTTGTTTATTGCTCTTTTAACATCATGTGTCAGCCATGTAGGATTTAGTTTTAATCGTTTATATTTGTTCCCCTTTGGTATATATTTAGCTGTATAGTTATTTAGAGTTGATTTAAAGATGTCCCATTTATCTTCTGTATCAGTATTTGAGAGCACCTCCCCCCAGTCTATGTCCAGTAGTGCAGCTCTCAGCCCAGGGAAATTTGCCTTTTTAAAGTTATATGTTTTTGCCTTCCCCGCCTGTCTTTGTTTTCTACATTTTAAGTCAAAAGTAACTATATTGTGGTCGCTATTACCAAGGTTTTCCCGTACAGTTACATTACCAACCAGCTCTGTGTTGTTGGAAATGATCAGATCCAACAAGGCATCACTTCTTGTTGGGTCCTCCACAAACTGGCCCATAAAATTATCCTGCAATAAATTTAGGAATTGTCGCCCCTTTGTAGTTTTAGCCAGTAATGTTTCAAGGCTCCTTAAGGAAGTTTTGCAGATTCCTCAAGGGGGCACAAAATGCCCTCAAATTCAAATCAGAGACCTCTTTTAGGGTATCAAGCTGCTCTATACTGATGAATGCAAGTAACCCAACACAGCTGACTACAGATGTGTAACTATCTTTTGGAGGAGATTCCGGTTTAGCAGATTATCTGAAGGAATGTTTAAGGCACTTTATGGGGGTCAGTCATTAACTTATAGGGAAGCAATTTCAAGTAGATGAGACTAAAGAGAAAATTATTTTCCTTAATGAGAAAAGATATTTTGCATGTCTTGATCTTGATATTGAAGACATGTAAAGGTGATTTTTTTAACCCCTTAACGACACAGGACGTAAATGTACTTAACGCACCAGGACCTACATTTAGGTCCTGTACATGACCGCAAGCATTGGAGCGATGCTCGGGTCATGCGCGGCAGGTCCCGGCTGCTGATAGCAGCCAGGGACTCGCCAGAAATGGCATACATCCACGATCTTGCGGATGTCCGTCATTAACCCCTCAGATGCCATGATCAATACAGTGGGAGTGTAGATAGGGGAAAAAAACGGTTCGGCGAGGCGCTGCTCAGTGTATGGTCGATAGAAGAGGACTCGAGTAGCACAGGACAATAAAAACATTATTGATGTATTGGGGACAACGCGTTTCGGCATCCACTGATACCTTCCTCAGGTCCACTTACAGCTCTAAAAGATTAAATACATATAAACACACGTGGAAGGTGTATACCTTCAGGAAGGATAGAGAGGAGGTTGTATAAAAGAATCTTAGGGTAATTTAAAAAAAAACATAGGATGATCCTAAAGTATTAAAATATTATGCTCCGTCTTGTATGGAGATGCAGATACGCATGAATAATACTGTGCAAATGCACCCCGCATCGCATGAAACACCATTTGTTGTGTATGGGTAACTTAAACATATTCATAGTTTGCAGAATATGGCAAAGGTTACTATTTCAAGGTATATATCATTGTCTATGGAAAAACAATAGTGTTTGCGGTACATATTGACAGTTTGCAGAGTATTTGATAAAAGTTGCTATTTCAAGATATGTTGTCATTATATATGTAAAAACAATAGTATTTGCGGTACATATTATCCCATGGATGGGCACACTAACCCCAGTGTTGCTGTATACTATCCGCTGGGTATAGAGAGGGTTAAGTTATGTGTCTCAAGATGTCTTGGGTGAGGAGAGAAGGTGGGAAGGTAGGAGCAGTTACCTGGAACGGAGTCCTGTTCAGTTTCTGTGCTTCTCTCGGTCTGTGGCATCACTCCGGGAGCGCGCGCTTTAAGGCTGTCAAGCTGGCGGCACGTCACTTCCGGCACTGGGTAGCCACGGTTACCGGAGACGCTAGGGGGAGTATGCGCATAGATTATGCGTGGCTCGGTGCTTGTATGCGCTGGGAGTAGGTGCGCATGGGTGATGTGCAGTGCGGCGCTAGTATGCACAGCCCGTTGCCTGTAAGCGCTGGTAGATGGATTCGTGCGAGCATCTCTGATTCCAGAGGTGTTGCTATGTAGGGAAAAGAATGCGAGGAAACAATACAATGTAAAAAGACATGACGCTTATGTTGAATGGTATATATAAACTAGGTATAGTGGGCTATGTTATAAGGATACATAGTTATGGATACATGAATGTACCAGGGTAAATTAAGAAAATGAAAATGGATGCATAATTATGCAAAAGTCAAATAAAATGAAAATATTGTATATTAAATATTGAATGCTGGATATGATTAAGTGTGGGTAGGTCTGGAATGAGTGTGAATGGGAGTGGGGTGTGAGTAGAGCGAGTGGATGGGGGTTTGGATAAGAATAAATGGATTGTATTGTGGTTGGCCTGGGGTGGGGGGAGAGGAAATGTTAGTTGGATGTGGAGGGTGAAGTTATGTGGATCCGAAGAACAACTCAAATCAATTCACACTCACCCACACTGACTAACGGTTCATTCAAATGCGCCCAGAAGGGATGTTTGTGCTGCAACAACATAGGCCACAACATAAACACCTTTACCTCCAAAATACTACATATCAAAACACATCTCAGCTGCAGTTCCACACATGTGGTATACCTAATAGAATGTAAATGTGGACTCCAATATGTGGGAAGAACCACCCAACTTCTAGGGAAACGACTCAATGGTCACCGCCATAACTGCACCATTGGATACCAAAAGCACTGTGTCTCCCTCTATCTTGCCGACAAACACAACAGAGACTTTTTCACAGATCCAGATCATACCCATCGAACAAATTTCTTCAGAAACCCAGAACAGAAGAGCAACCCTGAACAGAAGAGAGGCCTACTGGATTTTCAAGATGAACTGTCTCCAACCCAACTGACTAAATGAATGTATAGAACCACTCTCGCATACTCCACCATGATAACAGTGCCACCGGTACCTCCCATCCCATACCTTTCCCCACGATATGACTTTTGCATAATTATGT
Source organism: Hyla sarda (assembly GCF_029499605.1). Taxonomy (NCBI): domain Eukaryota; kingdom Metazoa; phylum Chordata; class Amphibia; order Anura; family Hylidae; genus Hyla; species Hyla sarda. The sequence continues at coordinate 272,621,518 of NC_079194.1, read as the reverse complement.
ATCCATTTTCATTTTATTAATTTACCCTGGTACATTCATGTATCCATTCATCACATCACATCCCTCATAATTCATAACTATGTATCCTTATAACACAGCCTACTAATCAGCCCACTATACCTAGTTTAAATATACCATTTAACACAAGCATCATGCCTTTTTAACAGTGTATTGTTTCCTCGCATTCTTTTCCCTACGTAGCAACACCTCTGGAAACAGAGATGCCTGCACAAATCCATCTACCAGCGCTTACAGGCATCGGGCTGCGCATACTAGCGCCGCACTGCACATAAGCGCCAAGCCGCGCATAATCTACGCGCATACTCCCCCTAGCGTCTCCGGTAACTGTAGCAACCCAGCGCCGGGAGTGACCTGCCGCCGGCTTGACAGCCTTAAAGCGCATGCACCCGGTGTGAAGCCACGGACCGAGAGAAGCACAGAAACTGAACAGGACTCCGTTCCAGGTAACTGCTTTTACCTTCCCACCCCCTCTCCTCACTCCCGCCATCTTTAGACACATAACTTAATCCTCTCTATACCTTCCACAGCTACCCAGCGCATAGTATACAGCAACACTGGGGTAAGTGTGCCCATCAATGGGATAATATGTACCACAAATACTATTGTTTTTACATATACAATGACAACATATCTTGAAATAGCAACTTTTATCAAATACTCTGCAAACTGTGAATATGTACTGCAAACTATGTACCGCAAATACTATTGTTTTTACATATACAATGATATATACCTTGAAACAGTAACCTTTGTCAAATACTCTGCAAACTATGAATATGTTTAGGTTACTCATACACAACAAATGGTGTTTCATGCGATGCGGGGTGCATTTGCGCAGTAGTATTCATGCGCATCTGCATCTCCATACTAGTGTTGAGCGGCATAGGCCATATTCGAATTCGCGAATATTTGCGAATATATGGACGAATAATCGTCATACATTCGCGTATATTCGCATATACGTAATATTCTCGCTTTATTTTCGCGTATACAAAAATTCGCGTATGCGAAAATTAGCGTAACCGGAAATTCGCATATGCGAAAATTAATATGTGCAAATTTCGCATATGCGAAAATTTGCACACCAGTCTCACACAGTAGTATTAGAGCCTTCTTTACACCACTCAAGCTGGAAGCAGAGAGGGATGATCACTGTGATGTGTTCTGTGAAAAAAATAAAAATAAAAAAAACCGAATATTCGTAATTACGAATATATAGCGCTATATTCGCGAATATTCGCGAATTCGCGAATATGCGATATTCGCGAATAAAATTTGCATTGCGAATATTCGCGAGCAACACTACTCCATACAAGATGGGGCATAATATTTTAATATTTTAGGATCTCCCTATGTTTTTTTTTTTTTTATTACCCTATGGTTCTTTTATACAACCTCCTTTCTATCCTTCCAGAAGCTATACACCTTCCACATTTGTTTATATGTATTTATTCTTTTAGAGCTGTAAGTGGACCTGAGGAAGGCATCAGTGGATTCCGAAACGTGTTGTCCCCAATGCATGAATAACGTTTTTATTGTCCTGTGCTACTCGAGTCCTCTTTTGTCGACCGTACACTGAGCAGTGCCTTGCCAAACCGTTTTTTTCCCTATCTACACCTATCTATCCCATTGCCTTTCTATCGGACACCACTCTGGGTGATCCGATACCGGTAAGAGTGCAGCTGCCAGCAAACTCCGAACACCGCTACCCTGTCAAGCGCAGCCAAACCCAGCGCAAAAAATACGTCTAAGGTTGGTATATCACCTGGGTGTGGTGTAGGGTACACACCAGTGGATACACCTCACCAGGGAGTGCCCCCTGTATTTTTCATCCCTTCTCCTAAGCATGATAAATACAGATCACGGCATCTGCGGCAGTGCAGTCACTAAAATGGATGATCAGATCGCCGGCAGCACTGTCGCGGGTATCCGATCATATTGCCGATCCATAATGCCGAACGTAGGTTCCCTCACCTGCCTCCGTCTGTCTCCCGACGTCTTCTGCTCTGGTCTGAGACCGAGCAGACCAGAGCAGTAGATAGCTGATAATTATAGATGAGTGAATCGAAGCTGACGAACCCGAATTCGTTGCGAATTTTATGAAATGTTCGTTTCAAAACAAATGCGAATATCGCCGTGATTCTATAGCACTAATCGTTTCATAAAACTCCATTTACTACAGTCCAGTCTCCAGGGTATCTAAAATGGCGGATCCACGTGTCAGTACATGGGGTAAGGAACGCTGGGAAGAGGGGAGGCAAGGCGGGAAGGTAAGTAGGCAGGATGACCCTGAATCACATGCAGGATGCAGCCTATCAGCAGCCAGTCACCCCTGTAATGTCACAGCCCTATATATTCGGCAGCCATTTTACGGCTTGTCATATCATTCATTACATTGCATACAGATAGGACGAATATCGATGTGTGTGTGTTACACAGACAAGCTCATTCCAGCAGTGTTTCACATCCTAGTCACATCAGCGTTCTGGTGGACAGAGAGCAGTGTTTTTTCACTGAAAATGATTTTTACTGCAGCCCTAAACCTCCCAGTTACATTCTTTAGCATTGTTTTACAGAGAGGGGCAGATAGCTGTGTGTTGCCTCGTACATTTTAACAAGCTGCATCAACTTAATAAACCTTAGCAAAGAAGGCAGGAATAATTTTCAGGGCAATTCAGTGTCTTTGTTCCACAAAAAAATCATCTGCTGGTTATACTAATCTTTAGACGGTATAATACCCAACAGTCCATTCCTAATAGTCTTTGACAGAGTGAAATTTTGTGTTTAGTACACAGCTTTTTTTGTGCTGCAGCACTGTTGTTCTGCTGGTGCAAAAATACTTTTTTTTAAAGTGTACTTTACCGCATTTTTCTGCCCCCATAAGGGCATACCACATACCTACATCTAAATGGTGTACTATTTTGTAAGTGTTAATCTGTCAAGGGCCTACATACTGTGAAAGTCCAGGCAAAAGTAATCACCAGTTGGTGCTTTACTAAAATAAAAAATTTTAAGCGTACTGTACCGCATTTTTCTGCCCTCATAAGTGCATACCACATACCTACATCTAAGTGGTGTACTATTTTGTACCTGTTAATCTGTCAAGGGCCTACATACTGTGAAAGGACAGCCAAAAGTAATCACCGGCTGGTGTTTTACTCAAATGATTTTTGAAGTGTACAGTAGCGCATTTTTCTGCCCTCATAAGTGCATACCACATACCTATATCTAAGCTAATCTGTCAAACTGTGAAAGTCCAGGCAAAAGTAAACACCAGCTGGTGTTTTACTAAAATACATTATTTTAAAGGGGTTCTCCACCATAAGGTTATTTTAGTATGTACCTGGCAGATAGTAAGGGACATGCTTAGGAAGGATCTGAACTTGTCTTGGGGCTAAATGGCTATGTTGTGAGATTACCAAAATACTGTGGCTAGCTTTTTGTGAACTGGAATTTCCTGTTTGACTTTTCTTTTTTTTTTTTTAACTACAAATCCCACTATTCCATTTTCTTGCCTCCCACACATCAGCCACCCCACCCATTGAAACATAAATGAGCTGCATCCATTCAAAAACCTGTGGTTTTCAATCAGGTGCCTACAGCTGTTGCATTAGTTGCAGATTGATCTCTCTTCCACCAAGCGATCCCTCCACCCATTGAAGCAGACAGGCTCCCTGACATCAGCTGACTAGTGAGTCAGGTCTCGGCCGCATTGCAACCTGGGAAAACTCTGAGAAAACAGTCATTTTGTATGCAGTTAAAAATAAATACTGGGGTGAAAATCACATAAGAATTGTGAGAACACCGTCACACACAGGTAAATACGCTATATTATGAACTACACTAACTTTACAGCCCCTGTAGCATAGTCAAATAAAAAATAAAAACCTGGAATACCCCTTTAAGTGTACAGTAGCGCATTTTTCTGCCTTCATAATTGCATACCACATACCTACATCTAAGTAGCGTACTATTTTAAACCTGTTAATCTGTCAAGGGCCTAGATACTGTGAAAGTCCAGGCAAAAGTACTCACCGTCTGGTGTTGTACTTAGATACTTTTTTAAGTGTACTGTAGTGGATTTTTCTGCCTTCATAAATGCATACCACATACGTACATCTAAATAGTGTACTATTTTGTACCTGTTAATCTGTCAAGGGCCTAGATACTGTGAAAGGACAGCCAAAAGTACACACCTGCTGCTGTTCTAGACAAATACTGTTTTAAGCGTAGTGAAGTGTATTGTACTCCCTCATATATGCACTAAGTATGTCAGGCAGAGAAGTGCCAGGACGTGCACAGAGGAGTGGCAGAGGCCTTAATTAACCAGGCAGAGGTCGCAGCAGACTAGGGGCGAGTGGCAGTGAGAGGCCTGCGCTCTCGATATCAGCTAGCGGTCGTGTCTCGACCAGCAACCCATCTGCCGTCATCGTTTGGCTAACACGTTCATCCACTTCATCACAAGTGACATCTGATACCCCCCAGTCAGTAGTCTGTGGATTCCTCAGACACAACCCTCAGTTGGCATAGCCCGGGAGCAATCCCTGTCCTCACATTGCCTCTGTCCTATGCTGTTCCCTTCCCTACAGAAGTATCTTATGCTGTGGGTTCAGCTCCACTATTCACTGAGTACAATCTTAATAAGGACAGTCAGCAGCTACTGCCCGTCCAACAAGTGGAGGAGACATCCGCTGCTTCCTCCGCCAGACGGGCTAGTAGTGATGAGGAGAGTGACGTGGTAGGCGTTGTTGCCAAGGTTCACGGTCCTGAAGCAGACACTGTTGAGGAACCTGAGGAGGACATCATTAACGTGCAGACACTTGTTGATGATGATGAAGCCGAAGAGAAGAAAGTTGCAGGTTGCCCGTGAGGCAGCAGCTGAGCCAGCAAGGTGGTAGCATGGTTGCCAGACAGCATGGTGGCAGAAGTGGAAATTCTGGAGCCAAACATGCCCAGAGGAGACCACCTGCTTAGCGGCAGCCTACCTTCCTGGGAGGTAGTGGAATAGGGGATCCTGGAGATGGCGGCAGTAGCAGTCAAGTAGTGCGGACTGTTGGTGGGAAAATCAGCTACTCGGCGGTGTGGCAGTTTTTCATCAAGCATCCGGAGGAGGTTCACGTAGCCACATGTAAGATATGTCAGCAGAAGGTGAAGCGTGGCCAGGCCCTGCGTAAACATATGCTTACAACACATGTTGAAAACGATGGCTGGAGACATGGCGCCTACATCTCACAGCCACATGAGCCCTGTGGGGGCTGAACTGGAGGAGGAAGAGGGGAAGGGGCACAGTGGAGTACAGTTTAGGTTTCGCCATATTGACGGTTTTTCTAGTAATCTGACAGGAGAGGTGGAGCAGGAGCAGCCAGAGGGTTATGAGGAAGGCGAGACAGATGACCCAGACACACCATGGCAGTATGCAGTGAATATGGAGGCTGGGAGTCCCTCCGAGTCACTTGCACAAAAAGCATGATGCATGCTGCATGCTCACTTGCTTGCGTAATGACAGCCAAATTGTCACCATTCTGCAACGGGATGACTTCTGGATCTCCACCTTATTGGACCCTCGCTACCGCCACAAAATTGGGGCCTTTTTCTCACCCACTGAGAGGGAGGACAAAGTGACCTACTACAGAGGCATCCTATGTAGTCAGTTGGCCAATGCCTATCTGCGCCATTGTCCATTCTCTCGCAGGTCTGAATCAGGGGCTCCCTGCACTCATCTTCCACTGCCATGGCTGCTAGGGAGGGATGGGGTGGCAGGAGCAGTACCAGCTCCATCAACAGCAGCCTAAGTTCACAGTCATTGATGAGTAGCTTTCTTCACCCGCATAGTGAAGCAACTCATCAGCAGCAGGTACACCTGGAGCAGCAAGTGGTGGCATACCTTGACATGCCCATGCCAACACACCTTGAAGATCAGCTGGACTTCTGGGTAGCCAAACTAGCAGAGTTTGCCCTGGAAAAGCTGTCCTGCCCAGCCAATAGTATGCCATCAGAGAGGGTGTTTAGTGCAGCAGGGGCCATAGTCACCCCAAGGAGAACAAAATGAAAAATGTGGAGAGACTGACCTTTGTGAAGATGAATTAGGCATGGATCAGCCAGGATTTCCAACCACCAATGCCTGATGCATGAGAGTAGATTGAGCATGGTGCCACACCAACACTAGATGGATAGTGCAAAACAGATTTAAGGCGCTGCTCCCCAGTTACAAACATTCCTCCGCATCAGACCTTTTTTCACCCACCTTCGTCACTGGGTACTGGTATTGACACCCACCCACCACTCTGTCACCAGGTTACTTTCAGGACAGGCAAACTGATGCCACCTCTAGGCTCTGTCATTGTGCTGCCATGTGACTCCTTGTTAGATTTGGTCCTTTGTACCCACACGCCGGGGCCCAGGACACTAAAACTTGGGAGTTAAAATGTCAATTTCAAAATCCTCAATTTCAAGTTTAAAATCTTAAATTTCTATTAAAAATCTTAAATTTCAATGGTCTCCTCAAGCTTCAGCCAACTCCAGGCTGTGTCATTCAGCCAATATATGGTTTACTGATGCTGCTGGGCCTGGGCCTACATTTTTTTTATTTTAGCACTAGCTACACTACATCTTCAATTAAAATTTCAAAATTCATCTTTTAATCTTAGGGATTGTGAAGCCCTAGTGTCTACTCATGCTGCTTCCAGCTCCAGCTCCAGGCTGTGTCATTCAGACACTATATGGTCTCTCTTCATGCTTCAGCCAACTCCAGGCTGTGCCATTCAGCCACTGTATGGTCTCCTCATGCTTCCGCCACCTCCAGGCTGTCATTCAGCCACTATATGGTCTCCATATATTGACTGTGTATTGTAGGAAACATGTGGGTGTCCTTGAGTTACTCTCCCAGAATTATTGCCATGTTGATACTAGTGTTGAGCGGCATAGGCCATATTCGAATTCGCGAATATTCGCTAATATATGGACGAATATTCGTCATATTCGCATATTCGTAATATTCTCGTTTTATTTTCGCATATGCGAATATTCGCGTGTGCGAAAATTAACATATGCGAAAATTAGCATATACAAAAATTAGCATAAGCAAAAATTCGCACATGCGAAAATTAGCATATGCAAATTTTCGCATATGCATAAATTCGCGCGCCAGTCTCACACAGTAGTATTAGAGCCTTCTTACACCACATAAGCTGGAAGCAGAGAGGGATGATCACTGTGATGTGTACTGTAAAAAAAAAAAACGAATATTCGTAATTATGAATATATAGCGCTATATTCGCGAATAAAATTCGAATTACGAATATTCGCGAGCAACACTAGTTGATACCAGTAATAAGGAATATTGCCAAAGACTAGTAGAAACAGGGAACTGTGAATATTGACCACCGGCTGTTGGAATTGACTGACTATCCCAGGTAGTAGATTTACCATTTTGAAGTTCCTCAGTTACAGTAGGCTTTAAGTCGTTTATTCTTTGTTGTGGTTCGTCAGTTGCAGAATTAAGTTTTATCATGTTTTCCTGTTCCTCCGATGGGCTAATATAGGGAGAGATAAATAAAAATGACCAGCGCTCAGAGGACATCAGTAAAGGGATGGGGGAGAAAGGGGATATACATGTATCAGTTTTAACTCACTCCACGTTGGGGGGGATGCAGTGATTATTGCAGAAACCCCCCCCCCCCCAAGTTAGCATGTAATATTCCTCAAGTAGAATGGTCCATCATAAAGCAGGACGATGCGGCATATATTCTTCACAAAATTTATTTGCGACGCGTTTCCGAGGTTACAAGGGCTTACGCCACCTCCTTCATCAGGTACAATACAATGAATATTCACTTTGTTTATATACTTCTCGGTAATCACTTACCATCAACGTCACCGTCGCTCCATTTGGTTCCCGGCATCTCTCTGTATTTCCGGTTTGTTACATGATCATCTCTTGGGGCACGTGGCTTCCGGCTAGCGCTGGGCTCATTGACACGCATTGCGTTCCACGACTCGGAGCCGATCCACCCTGTATTCCTCCATAGTCACTTCCGGAATTGTGGAACGCATGAGAGGCGGTTAGTTCCGGATGCTTGGAGCGCAGAGAACGGCAGCTGAAGCAATTTGTAAAAAATTCATCATTGTAACAGTTATAATAATAATATTAAAACATTATTAAAAAGACTTCTAAAATCATTATCTTCCCATAATAATCTATATTCATTATATAAAAGAATTATACAGAATAATATGGATTATTATGGGAAGATAATGATTTTAGAAGTCTTTTTAATAATGTTTTAATATTATTATTATAACTGTTACAATGACGATTTTTTTTACAAATTGCTTCACCTGCCGTTCTCTGCGCTCCAAGCATCCGGAACTAAGCCTCTCTCATGCGTTCCACGATTCCGGAAGTGACGATGGAGGAATACAGGGTGAATCGGCTCCGAGTCGTGGAACGCAATGCGTGTCAATGACCCCAGCGCTAGCCGGAAGCCACTTGACCCAAGAGATAATCATGTGACAAACCGGAAATACAGAGAGATGCCGGGAACCGAATGGAGCGCGGAGAGCGATGGTGACGTTGATGGTAAGTGATTACCGAGAAGTATATAAACAAAGTGAATATTCATTGTATTGTGCCTGATGAAGGAGGTGGCGTAAGCCCTTGTAACCTCGGAAACGCGTCACGAATACATTTTGTGAAGAATATATGCCGCATTGTCCTGCTTTATGACTGACCATTCTACTTGAGGAATATTACATGCCAACTTGGAGGGGGGGTTTTCTGCAATAATCGCTGCATCCCCCCCAACGTGGAGTGAGTTAAAACTGATACATGTATATCCCCTTTCTCCCCCATCCCTTTACTGATGTCCTCTGAGCGCTGGTCATTTTTAGTTATCTCTCCCTATATTATCTGTACGGATGCTCGTGGAGTCTATCCCGATCTAGACCCTGACGCTCTCCAGCATTGATTGGATACCCATTCTGGGGGAGGAACATCTCTGCAACAGAAATGTATGTAATTATATATACCAACGTGGCCCTGAGGTGTTCGCGGTGGATCCTCTTTGGATATAGGGCCCACTGCTCACACCGGGTGAGTTTGTTTGTTTTTCTCCATAGTGCTTTTATTATTGGTCCAGATTGAAGCGCTTCCTTTTATTTTAATTCCTTTGTTTTTATTCCGATGAGCTAATGTCACTGCAACACACAATACTCATATTGTCATCTAATGAAGGATCCTTTTCTTCAGAGAACATATGTATAATTTTCTTATTTTGAATATCAGGTGGTATTCTGACATTTTCTGATTATAAAGGAATTTTGGAATCTGGGACACAGGTAAAAATAAGTATTTTTAAGCATACTATTAAGTGTACTATTTTGTACCTGTTAATCTGTCAAGGGTCTATATCCTGTTAAAGGAAAGCCAATAGTACACACCTGCTGCTGTTCCAGACAAATACTGTTTTATACGTAGTGAAGGGTATTGTACTCCCCTCAAATACGCAATAAGTATGTCAGGCAGAGTAGTGAAATTTAAATTTCAAAATCCTTCATTTAAATTTCCAAATCTTAAATTTCAATGGTCTCCTCAGGCTGCTGCCAACTCCAGGCTGTGCCATTCAGACACGATATGGTCTCCTGATGCTTCAGCCAACTCCAGGCTGTGTTATTCAGCCAATATATGGTTTACTGATCTGCTGGGCCTGGGTCTGGGCCTAAAAATTTTTTGTGTTAGCACTAGCTACCCTAAATCTTCAATTTAAATTTCAAAATGTGTCTTTTAATCATAGGGGTTGTTAAGCCCTAGCACATTTTTCTGCCCTCATAAGTGCACACCACATACCTACATCTAAGTAGTGTACTATTTTGTACCTGTTAATCTGTTAATGGTCTATATACTGTGAAAGGAAAGCCAATAGTACACACCTGGTGCTGTTCCAGACAAATACTGTTTTATGCGTAGTGAAGGGTATTGTACTCCCCTCAAATATGCAATAAGTATGTCAGGCAGAGACATCCTTAATTTAAATTTCAAAATCTTAAATTTCAATGGTCTCCTCAGGCTGCTGTCAACTCCAGGCTGTGCCATTCAGACACTATGGGCCTCATTTACTAAGCTGAAACTGACCGTTTTTTTGTCTGGTTATTTTGGCGCAGAGTGTCTGAGACATGTCTGCACCAGTGTGCGCCTGAAAAATCCAACAAACCCGACATTGCACTGTGAAAAGCCGAAAAGGGGGCGTGGTCTGTTGCAAAGGGGCGTGGCCAGTCCGAAAGGGGGTGTGGTTTCACAACCCGACCGATTTACTATTGAATTCACAGAAAATCCTGTGGGTAAATGGCTGGAAATATCGACCTAGAAAAAGCTGGTCAGAAAATGTCCCTGACTTTTCCCAATAGTAAATAGAGAGGAATCCTACAAGTCTAAAACAACTTTTCCCACTAGTAAAACCCCCAAACTCTTAGTAAATGAGGCCCTATATGGTCTCCTGATGCTTAGCCAACTTCAGGCTATGTTATTCAGCCAATATATGGTTTACTGATGCTGCTGGGCCTGGGTCTGGGCCTAAAAAAATTTTATGTTAGTACTAGCTACCCTAAATCTTCAATTTAAATTTCTAAATTTGTCTTTTAATCTTAGGGGTTGTGAAGCCCTAGTGTCTATTCATGCTGCTGCCAAATCCAGGCTGTGCCATTCAGACACTATATGGTCTCCTCATGCTTCAGCCACATCAAAGCTTTTTTCATTCACCCACTATATGGTCTCCTCATGCCGCCAACACCTCCATGCTGTGTCATTTAGCCATTGTATGGTCTCCTCATGCTGCCAACACCTCCACGCTGTGTTATTCAGCCACTATATGGTCTCCCCATGCTGCCAGAAACTCCAGGCAGTCAGTCAGCCACTATATGGTCTCCTCATACTGATGCTACCTCCAGGCTGTCTCATTCAGCCACTATATGGTCTCCTCATGCTGCCAACACCTCCACGCGGTGTCATTTAGCCACTATATGGTCTCCTCATGCTGCCAACACCTCCACACTGTGTCGTTCAGCCACTATATGGTCTCTTCATACTGATGCCACCTCCAGGCTCTGTCATTGTGCCGTGATTCTAAAAACTGTAATCTGCATATCATTCTGTATTATTTCACTACCCCAGCACACTCCATATGCATGTTAGTACAAAGCAAAGTATTCTACACCCCTATTGAGGCTCTCTGTAGTCCAGAAATAGCCATTTTTAATATAGATTCGCCACAAGTAAATTCGGATTTTTTAAAAAAATTTGGCGAATCGGCCGAATCTATTTTTTCAAAATTTCGCTCATCTCTACCAATAATACTGATCAGTGCTATGCCCTATGCAGAGCACTGAACAGTATTAGCAATCAAATGATTGTTATAAATAGTCTCCTGTGGGGACTATTAAAGTGTAAAAATAAAAGTAAAAAGAGTAAAAAAAAACAAATTTGAAAAATCCCCTCCCCCCAATAAAATTGTAAGTTGTCCCTTTTCCCCCATTTTACCCCCCCCCCCAGAAAAAAAAAATGTCATAAACATATTTGGTATCGCCGTGTGCGTAAGTATCCGAACTATTAAAATATAATGTTAATGATCCCGTACGGTGAACGGCGTGAACATTAACAACAAAAAAATAATTTAAAATTGCTGCTTTTTTTTTATAACATTTTATTCCAAAAAAATATATAAGACATTTATTAAAAGTTTTACATACCATATATCCCGGCGTATAAGACGACTTTTTAACCCCGAATTTTCTTCTGAAAAGTCGGGGGTCGTCTTATATGCCGGGTATTGGGGTCAGGCATAGGAATACTTATGATTATCTTCCCAGCTCCTGTGTGCGGCTGCAGGCGGGGTCCGGCCAGAGCATGTACAAACTAATAACTGTACAGTATACTTAAAAACCAGGGTGCCTCCAGCTGTTGTGAAACTACAACTCCCAGCATGCCCGGACCGGCAAAGGCTGTCCGGGAATGCTGGTAGTTGTAGTTTCACAACAGCTGGAGCACCCTGGTTTTTAGTATACATGAATTCGTTTTTACATGCTCTGGCCGGACCCCGCCTGCAGCCGCACACAGGAGCCGGGAAGATAATAATAAGTATTCCTATGCCGGACATCCCTGTGTCCCGAAAAATCTTTTCAGAACATACGGATGTCCGCGGATCACTTACCATTCCCCGACCACCACGCGTCCTCCTCCGGTCCTCCTGAGGTCTTCCTCCGGTCCTTCTGCGCTTCTCCACCTCTCTATGGTTGTACGCATGTGACGTCAGTGACGTCCCGTGCGTGCAACCATAGAGGCGCAGGAGGACGAGAGCTGGCCGGGGCCTGGTGAGTGACCGGCGGCGCGTCATCTACAGTGTTCCGATCACCGCTCCTCCGGTCCCGGGACTGCTGCTATGGTCCATAGGCCATAGCAGTAGATTGTGACCACGGGCCAGAGGAGCGGTGACTGGAACACTGTGGGGAGCAGTACACAGACATACAGCCTCCAGCCATACACTCTATATGGCTGGAAGTTGTATGTCTGTGGGGGGAGCTGCCTACTATTGTGGGGGGGGGGGGAGCTGCCTACTATTGTGGGGGGGGGGGAGCTGCCTACTATTGTGGGGGGGGGAGCTGCCTACTATTGTGGGGGGGGAGCTGTCTACTATTGTGGGGGGGGGGGGGGGTACTGCCTACTATTGTGGGGGGGGGGAGCTGCCTACTATTGTGGGGGGGGAGCTGCCTACTATTGTGGGGGGGAGCTGCCTACTATTGTGTGGGGGGGGGGGAGCTGCCTACTATTGTGTGTGGGGGGGGGAGCTGCCTACTATTGTGTGGGGGGGAGCTGCCTACTATTGTGTGTGTGGGGGGGGGAGCTGCCTACTATTGTGTGGAAGGGGGAGCTGCCTACTATTGTGTGGGGGGGGGAGCTGCCTACTATTGTGTCGGGGGAGCTGCCTACTATTGTGTGGGGGGGGGGAGCTGCTGACTATTGTGGGGGGGGAGCTGCCTACTATTGTGGGGGGGAGCTGCCGACTATTGTGGGGGGGAGCTGCCGACCTAATGTGGGGGAGTTGCCTACTATTGTGGGGGAACTGCTGACCTAATGTGTGGGAGCTGCTGACCTAATGTGTGGGAGCTGCTGACCTAATGTGTGGGAACTGCTGACCTAATGTGTGGGAACTGCTGACCTAATGTGTGGGAGCTGCTGAACTAATGTGGGGGAGCTGCTGACCTAATGTGTGGGAACTGCTGACCTAATGTGGGAGAGCTGTCTACTATTGTGGGGGAACATGCTGCCTACCTAATGTGGGGGAACTATACTGCCTACTTAATATGGGGGAAACTACAAGGTACTGTACATCGCGGTAGGAGGGGTAGTCTTATACGGCAAGTATATCCCAAACTCTATATTTTAACTGTAAAAGTTGGGGGTCGTCTTATACGCCCAGTCGTCTTATATGCTGGCATATACGGTATGCAAATGTGGTATCAATAAAAAGTAAAGATCACGGCTCAAAAAATGAGCCCTAATACTGCCGCTTATACGGAAAAATTCAAAAGTTATAGGTCATCAAAATAGAGGGATTTTAATCGTACTAATTTGGTTAAAATGTTTGGGATTTTTGTAAAGTGGTACAATAATAGAAAAGTATGTAATCATTGGTATCATTTTAATCATATTAACCCACAGAATAAAGAAAACATGTCTATTTTACCATAAAGTGTACAGCGTGAAAACAAAGCCTTCGAAATTTTGCTTAATTGCTTTTTTTTTTTTTTTTATTAATTTCCCCACACAAATAGTATTGTTTTGGTTGTGCCATACATTTTATGGTAAAATGTGTGATGTCATTAGAAAGAACAACTGGTCCCGCAAAAAAACAAGCCCTCATACTAGTCCGTGGATGAACATATAAAAGAGTTATGATTTTTAGAAGGCGAGAAGGAAAAAAAGAAAACGTAAAAATAAAATGGGCTGAGTCCTTAAAGGGGTACTCCGCCCCTAGACATCTTATCCCCTATCCAAAGGATAGGGGATAAGATGTCAGATCGCCGCGGTGCCGCTGCTGGGGATCCCCGGGATCCCCGCTGCAGCACTGCGCTATCATTACAGCACAGAGCGAGTTCGCTCTGTACGTAATGACGCGCAATACGGGGGCCGGAGCATCGTTACGTCACGGCTCTGCCCCTCGTGATGTCACGGCCCGTCCCTTTCAATACAAGTCTATGGGAGGGGGCGCGGCGGTCATCACGCCCCCTGCCATAGACTTGCATTAAGGGGACTGGCCGTGATGTCACGAGGGGCGGAGCCATGACGTCACGTGGCTCCGTCCCCTGTATCACCCGTCATTACGCACAGAGCGAACTCGCTCTGTGCTGTAATGATAGCGCAGTGCCGCAGCGGGGATCCTGGGGGTCCCCAGCAGCGGCACCGCGGCAATCTGACATCTTATCCCCTATCCTTTGGATAGGGGATAAGATGTCTAGGGGGGAAGTACCCCTTTAAGGGGTTAAAGGAAAGCTGTTATCACTTTCATGCTGCCTGAATCATGAGTTATGAACCAGAGATTAGCAAGCCCAGCCAGGTGAACCCATTCTCATTCCTAACTTTGGCATCAAACAAGAGAGAAAGGCAGCAACTATATAAGGATGCACACCCACAACGATACATTAAAATGTAAAGTCAATAAATTTTATTAGACACAAGCAAAGCACAAAACTATTAAAAACATTTAAAATATACACACCAAAGTAGAGGAATGTAATTCAACTACAATAAGGAAGCTGCGGTAGCGTGCAGTGGAACGCATGGAGCTTGTTTCCTTTGTGTTGGGGGTATGGAGTCCCGGTAACCATATGACCAGTTCATACAGCTTGCAGGCACCCTAGCAGCCTATTTTATGGTAATCGTAGTCACTATAGCACTTTTTTGTATTTGGGCACTTTGTGCACATTTCATCACTTTATTTGTTATGTGATCTTGTGCTTTGTTGGTGTCTAATAAAATTTATTGACTGTACATCTGTAAATCTTAATCCTTTCATTACTTATGAGCTGCTGAAGTTGAGTTCTTATTTCTGTCTAAGTGCTTCCTGATGACACTTGTCTCGGGAACCGCTCAGTTTAGAAGCAAATCCCCATAGCAAACCTCTTCTACTCTGTGCAGTTCCCAAGACAAGCAGAGATGTCAGCAGAGAGTACTGTTGCCAGACAGAAAAAACAACTCAACTACAGCAGCCGATAATTATTGAAAGGATTAAGATTTTTTAGTAGAAGTAATTTACAAATCTGTTTAACTTTCTGGAGCCAGTTGATATAAAAAAAAAAAAGTTTTTTCCTGGAATACCCCATTAAGTTGTATGACTTTCTATAAATGGTGATGCCCCACTAATTATTCAAGATTTAATGCATGGGAAAACTCAATGAGCTTTCCAGGTAATGCATGAATATGTTAGGTCCCCCAGAATGAGAGGCACTCATCCAACACTCTCTGCTGTGCCTAATGGATGGCATCCTAAATAGGAGACAAACCTGAAAATGAGAAGTCTTTCTGTGAAATCAGAATTCCCTAATACAATTGTTCAGAATGTAATTCTAAATCAGGGAACCCCTTTAAGTGATTTTTATCTTTTTTGAAGTGATATTTTCAAATGCCTGATACGGTTTGAACCTAAAAAGTTGTGCTTGACTTACCGGGTGATCAGAGTACTGTCTTACTTAATATCAATTATTTTAAGGGGCTATATAACCATTTTCTAACTAATTTAAACTAGGTACTGATGCAAATCCTTTTTTTCTTATTTATATTCATTTGCTCTTTGTTGACTTTTTAGTTTTATTTTTGTATTTGTTTATTTGGTTTAGGCATCTTGCTTGAGCTACTTTTAACAGCATTTAGAGATATTCTCTACAGCAGCCACGTGGACATAGGAAACCATAGACTCGGACTAATTCACAAGATATAGGAGAATTTTATAGGCATGCTTTGTGACCTGTGCAGGGAGGGGTAGAAGGGGAACAGTGACCATCTCATATATTGAATGGTCAATCCTGTGTTATCTGTCTCTCATGATAGTGAAAAGGCTGCTGAAAAGCTATTTCTACAGAACGGTAAGTTGCAGCTTACTATTAGGCTTAGTGATCACTGCACAATTTCAGGATTTTTGTTTTTTTGTTTTAAATAGGTAATAAGCTAAATAGATGAATGGGTTGAAGAGTGACATGGGAAATGCAAAAAAAGAAAATAAAAAAAATCACCAAAAATCACATTAACTGCTGACACTGTTAGAAAGCTGGAAGCTAAAATGTTGTACCTGCTCACAATTCGTATGCACAGCGCAGGAACAGGCTTTGGAAACAAAGCTTGATTTCCAGTTGACTGTCAGTCATGCAGGTACAGGGAAGGGAAGGGGAGCAATAAGGCATTCCAGGCCACAGCACTTCAGGGGGCTTGGGAACAGCACTTTAAAGGGGTACTCCGGTGCTAAGACATCTTATCCCCTATCCAAAGGATAGGGTAAGATGCCTGATCACGGGGGTCCCCGCCGCTGGGGAACCCCATGATCTTTCACGCCGCACCCTGTTAGAATCAGCCCCTGGAGCGAGCCCCGCTATCAGGCATCTTATCCCCTATCCTTTGGATAGGGGATAAGATGTCTTAGCGCCGGAGTACCCCTTTAACACTTGGCACCATAGAATGAAAACATTTTTCTATGTTATGAAATCACACAGATGAAAGGTATCATGTGTGTCCTTGCTCTAACAGCTATCAGTGTCAGCAGTTTGGCAGTGAGTTGCAGCTGACAGACTCCCTTTAAATATATTTTTGAAGAATTTTTGAAGTTTTTTTTTTAAATTATCTTCCACATCAAAGACAGATATATCAGCAGTTTGGAATGTGAATTGCAGCTGACAGATTCCTTTTAACATAAAAACTTAAAAACAATTATTATATTTCTGATGACACCTTCCCTTCAAAGTACCGTACATAGTAATAAGCATGTGTAGAAATTACAGACATAAGCTACATACATTAAAGTGAATTACCCAAGGAAGTTGTTTATTGGATAATTGTATCTTTTTACGTAGCTCTAATAACCATCTTTAGTTGTCAGGACATTTCCCCATGTAAATAGGGAATGTGCTGTCCACAATAATGGAAGTGAATGTCCATTTACTCCCCACAATTGTGCTGTGTAAATACCACTTTAACCTGTTAAGGACCCAGGGCTTACCTGTACGTCCTGAGTCCGCTCCCTTTCTATAACGCGGGGCCACGGCGTGGCCCCGCGTCATAGCGGGTCAGGCACAGCCTCTAACAATGGCCTGTCCAGTGGCTAATAGCGTGCAGCACTGATCGCGGTGCCAGCCGCTATTAACCCTTTAGACGCGGTGTTCAAAGTTGAACGCCGAGTCTAAAGTGAAAGTAAAACCATGCCGGTTAGCTCAGGGGGCTGTTCGGGATCACGGCATCCTGAACAGCTTACATGACAGCCGGAGGATCCCTACCTGCCTCCATGCTGTCCGATCGCCGAATGACTGCTCAGTGCCAGAGAGCCTGGCACGAGCAGTCAAGCAGCAGAATCATCGATCAGTGGTTTCCTATAAGAAACCGCTGATCAATGTAAAAGATCAGTGTGTGCAGTGTTATAGCCCCCTATGGGAGCTATAACATTGCAAAAAAAAGTGAATAAAGATCATTTAACCCCTTCCCTAATAAAAGTTTGAATCACCCCCCTTTTCCCATAAAAAAAAAAAACTGTAAATAAAAATGAACATATGTGGTATCGCCGTGTGCGGTAATGTCCGAAATATAAAAATAATTAAACCGCACGGTCAATGGAGTACGCACAAAAAATTCCAAAGTCCAAAATAGTGCATTATTGGTCACTTTTTATATCATGAAAAAATGAATAAAAAGCGATTAATAAGTCCTATCAATGCAAAAAATGGTACCGCTAAAAACTTCAGATCACGGCGCAAAAAATTAGCCCTCATACCGCCCCATACGCATAAAAATAAAAAAGTTATAGGGGTCAGAATATGACAATTTTAAATGTATAAATTTTCCTGCATGTAGTTATGATTTTTTCCACAAGTATAACAAAATCAAACCTAATATAAGTAGGATATCATTTTAATCGTATGGACCTACAGAATAAAGAGAATATGTCATTTTTACCGAAAAATTTACTGTGTAGAAACGGAAGCCCCCAAAAGTTACAAAATGGCCTTTTTTTCCAATTTTTTCTCACAATGATTTTTTTTACCGTTTCGCCGTAGATTTTTGGGTAAAATGGCTGTCGTCATTACAAAGTAGAATTGGTGACGCAAAAAAATAAGCCATCATATGGATTTTTAGGTGCAAAATTGAAAGAGTTATGATTTTTTTAAGGTAAGGAGGGAAAAATGCAAAAACGGAAAACTCCCGGGTCCTTAAGGGGTTAACAATCACTGACTGAATGGCTATATCAGTGTTTCCCAACCAGGGTTCCTCCAGCTGTTGCCAATCTACAACTCCCAACATTCCCGGACAACCTTTGGCTGTCCGGGCATGTTAGGAGTTGTAGTTTTGCAACAGCTGGAGGCACCCTGGTTGGGAAACTCTGGGCTATATAGTTAATTTGCGCTTGTAATAGGAAATAGTATGACTGTGTACAAGGAACGGGGAACGTGGCAGCCCATACACTGGAAATGCTGAGTGTAGTCAGCTCCTGTTTACCTGAAGAGTTACCAGGAGGAGGTCACCGCACTCAGTGTCACAGGCTGCAGCTGGAGATTGGCAGCTGCTTATCCTGCCAGTGATCAGCTTATCAGAGTAGTGAGAGCAAACGTTTTATTTATTTATATCACTAAGTTTACACAGACTGTAATAGCTTAACTATGTAAAAAAAAAGACGAATGAACCTCTGATTCGTAGGAGGTTTTACTTAAAGAGTAGCTCCCACCATCTTTTTTTTTCTTTTCTGTCCCTGCTAAACCCCCTTCCTGCTTTTAATTTTTTTTTTTACTATACAAAAAATGCCTTTTTGTCTGCCTGGCAGTGCTCACTACCAGGCAGACTTCCCCAGCAGGCACGACGTCACTGATGCCTGCTGGGGGGGGGCCGACTTCTGCCCTTAGTTCATCTAGACAGGGTGCCTCCAGCTGTTTCACCACTACAACTCTCAGCTTGCTCTGACATCTATTGACTGTCAGGGCATGCTGGGAGTTGTAGTTGTGAAACAGCTGGAGGCACCCTGTGTTAAAAACAATAGGTCAATAAGTTAGGGCAGCGCTTACCCCAAATTTGTAAATGACTATCTTGTATTATCACACAGCTATATGCATCAGTCAGTAGTGTATACTCCGGTAAACATACTGTCAGACTCTGGGGGAGATTTACCAAAACCTGTCCAAGGAAAAGTTGACCAGTTGCCCATAGCAACCAATCGGATCCCTTGTTTCACTTTTCACAGACCTCTTTAAAAGCTGAAAGAAGCAATCTGGTTGCTATGGGCAACTTTTCCTCTACACAGGTTTTAATAAATCTCCCTCAATATTATGTGTAATGTCATCTAATTTTGACTCCCAGTGTCAAGGCATAGAATAGAGTCTTTGTTGTTCTGGGAAAAATGCATAAAAAGAGTGCATGATATCCAAAATATAGGATTACTGCAGGAATGTATCAACCATACCCCATTTAATTTAATGAGCTGACTGGAGTCAGCTAGTAGCTTTGGTAATTTTTTTAACGTATCCAGGCCCAAAGGCCAATATGGTAAAAAAAAGACCTGACCGAAGTCACTAGCTAACGTTCTTTGACTTATTGAATAAAATGGGGTATGGCAAGGAAACGGCAGGGATACGGCCACAAGCAGCTTTGAAAGTCTCCTGACAGATCTGTATGCTGGAGGCTGAAAACATGGTGCATATTTTGACTTTAATGGGTAGCAAAATACACAAAAAATATGCACGTGTGAACGTACACTGATTTTTACTAGTCTCAGTCAGTGATTGGCTGAGCGGGCCGTCGTTGCCGTGACTAGTATGTCTCAGAATATGGGGGGGGGGGGGGGAGGGGGGGGGGCATAGGCAGGCCTCACTTATCTGTTACATTTAAAAAAATAAAATAAACCCTTTAAAGATTCCCTATTATAGGAATTTCTAATTACATAAAAAATATTATGATCCATTAAGCAGTTTACCTTTTGCAATTTGTCTCCCCCATTGCCTCATACTTCCGCAAAACACCCTACTTTAAAGGGGTGATCTGGTGAAAAACTATTTTTTCAAATCATCTGCTTCCAGAAAGTTAAACAGATTTGTAAATTACTTCTATTAAAAAAATCTTAATCCTTCAAGTACTTATCAGCTTCTATATGCTCTAGAGGAAGTTAAAGAGGTACTATACATCTTATCCCCTATCCATAAGAAGTCTGATCTTGGGGGTTTCGCCGCTGGGGACCCCCACAATCTGTCGTTCAGCACCCACCTTTGCGAGCTCTCCGCAATGCTGGAGACTCCGAGTGTGCAGCGTGACGACCACGGGGCCGGAGTATTGTGGTGTCACGACTTCGCCTCCATGTGACGTCATGCCCCGCCCCCTCAATGCAAGTCTATGGAAGGGGGCATGAAGGCCATCACGCCCCCTCCCATAGACTTGCATTGAGGGGGCGGGGTGTGACGTCACACGGGGACGGAGTCGTGACGTCACGATGCTCCGGCCCCGTGGTCATCATGCTGCACACTCGGAGTCTCCAGCGCTGCAGAGAGCTCACAGGTGGGTGCTTAATGACAAATAGGGGATAAGATGTATTAGGGCCCCTTTAAGTTGTTCTGTTATGACTGAACACAGTGCTCTCTGCTGACACCTCTGTCCGTGTCAGGAACTGTCCAGAGCAGGAGCAAATCCCCACGGCAAACCTCTCCTGCTCCAGTCTGTTCCTGACATGGACAGAGGTGTCAGCAGAGAGCACTGTGGTCAGACTATAAAGAACTGTGCAACTTCCTCTCTAGTATTCAGCAGCTGATAAGTACTGGAAGGATTAAGATTTTTTTTATAGAAGTAATTTACAAATCTGTTTAACTTTCTGGCATCAGATGATTTAAAAAAAAAAATTCCACCGGAGTACCCCTTTAAGTCTAATACATTCATCATAGTTAATATTTATGCAAAAAATATGTGACTATAATGAGGATGCTATAATAATGTATTATTTTCAGGAATACAGTTCTATTCAACTTACAAAATGGCAAGTCTTGTTCTGTTTATCGCCATGCTGCAAATTTATATAGACTTCATTTTCTTTTTGCACAGAAAGAAGACTGAAAAGAAAAAAGGTCAATGATGACTACTTAACAGTGCTCTTTAATGCTGGAAATCTTACTCAGCTGACATTAACTCTGGATGTTAATCTCCTGAAAGCCTTATAGAAAATGATTAATGAATGTTTGGATAGCTTTGGACTTGCTGGAAAGGACTAAAGTTAAACATCAGAGGAAATCATCACAGTGACACTATTATTTTCTGGATTACTTTGATTTTTGTAGCTGTTGGATTACAAGTCTATATACTTCTACAATCTGCCTATTTACTTTCTTATATTTAGTACAAAAAATACAGGAAAATTGTTAATCCCCATCAACCAGAACGAGACATGGATGTGCAAGTAGCTGATCGATAAATGTCTTCCTCCATTTATATTCTAAAAAGAACTGTATACCCAGTAAACATCTTATAACACTTAGTACCGTTTCTTGCCAGTTTAGTATTTCTGTAGATTTTCACAATGACTTTGGATAAATTTTCTCCGGGAAAAACAACAGTCAGGCTCCAGATAGGCCTCTGCCGGGAGGCCTTTCATCTCCATCCAAGTGACGCCAATTTTGTGACACTGAAGAGGCTTGCCATGGACCTTGTAGAGAAGAAGGTAGGGGTTTACTTATTTATTTTTGGTTAAATTGTTAAATATTACATTGTGAGGAAGTATTATGGTCAATAATTGGAACATATTTTGATCCTTGTTTTACTAAACTAAGACTGAACCTTTATTTTTATTTTTTTTATCCAATCCTGGCTTTGGATTGGATTTACCCAGTCAAAGGGTAAATTTACCAACACAAGACATTTTGTGAGAATTTGCCCCAAAATCAGGATACAGAATAAAGTGTAATAAGGGGTAAGGCCAATTTTGTCACACTGAAGAACATAAAGAAAATAGAAAGGTGCTCCATTGGATAATATCGGATAGCACTAAAATTGTACAAAAATAAAACCTTTAAGTGGCAACTAAAACTCTTAGGCTATCTTCACACATCCGGAATGTCCATATGGAAAATCTCTGTGGGGACATTCCAGAGTCTGGGCGCTGGGCATAGTATGGGACCACAGAGCATTGCGCTTGTCATAGATGGCTATGCATTCCGTGCGGTGTCCGCAGGAAAAATGAACACGTTCATTCTTTCTGCAGACACGGAAAAGAGAATTTCCTAGCCAGAAACATCTGTCATGGAAATTCTGGACCTGTGCACAGCGCAGCAGAATTTTGTTGAAAACAACTTCTTCAGAATTTCTGGTGAAATTCCAATGAGGAATTCTGTACTGAGATTCTGGACGTGTAAACATGGTCTTAGAATTGTGCATCCCCCCCATATATGTCTTGCTGCTGGGTTGCCGACCTATATAATGAAGCCCGTCTCCTGCAATCAGATGGATTGAGCACCTAGCAGGGGAGTGGGGCTCTCTGATCCTGGCTGTATCTAGAGGTTGACGGAGGTCTCTTTTTTTTATTTAAGTGACAGTAATTGCTGTGCCTTCTGCCTCAAGTCCCCCACAGGGCTTTATATCCTAGCCCCTATGTTTGCAACCCAGTAGCATGGCATACAAGAGACCAAATTCCTTACCATCATGTTGCTAATGCTAACCACATGCTCAACTGCAACTCTTTGCAGTGAGCTAATAAACGGCACATATCAATTGTCAAAATAGGGCTAAACCATGACCCTCTACATTCCTGAAAACAACATAAAACCACTAAACCTTCACAAGATCACAGTATCACAAGTGCACAATAAATTGTATCAATCACAGTTTCCTTGGGCACATTTTACGCTATTCACCTAGTAAAGTTTGCTATATTCCATAAGCTTTCTATCAAAACAACCCTATTCAGATGAATGGATCTTATTTGCAGAAATTTCTGTCATAAATCTACCTTGTGTGAATGCATGGCTCGAGGGTTGACTTTCAATAGATCGCAGCGACGGAGCTGCTCTGCTACGCACGAAACCCTGACCCAGAATCAGGTCGTCTACGAATTATTTAGCACCGGGTTCCCGACGAACTTGCGATGCGCTCCGGGAGAGAGATGGAGGTCTTCATTCTGCACTCCGGTCCAGAGGCGTGCGGCTCTACTCGCCGGCCCGGCCTGCTATACACGAAACCCTGACCCAGAATCATGTCGTCTACGAATGATTTAGCACTCGCGGGCGGGCCGGCGAGTAGAGCCACACGCCTCTGGACCGGAGCACGGAAGGAAGACCTCCGCCTCTCTCCCGGAGCGCATCGCACGTTCGTCGGGAACCCTTTGCTAAATCATTCGTAGACGACGTGTGAATGCAGCCTAAGGATTTATGCAGGTTAAACTATTAAGGCTCCCTGAAACTTACATATTTAGAGCGGTGGACAGAATTGAATCTTGTTGTTTGAAATCAGGAAAGCTTTTTTTTTTTTTTCTAAAGGCAACCTGATGTGTCCCAGGAATATCGTTGTTGTCAATTTATAAGCATTTTCAGCAAATTTTCTACTTAGAAAAGCTGTGTAGGCAGGGAGGGTTTTTAATATGGGACCCAGTATCCCAGAAAACCCATCCCGATCCAACACTGCTGCCAGTTTCCTGATTATCTGGTTTCCTAGTTGGTCCTTTTCTTGCTAGTTCTGTGACGTGCCATATAGACTGGCAATTCCTGCCCAGCCAATCACTGCTGTTAATGGGTAGTTCCTGTCCACATGGCACATCACCAGATGTAGTAAGAAGAGGACCACATTGGGGCCAGGACTCTCTGGAAACCTGCAGCGGGATGGGATCTGGCCAGGTGATGAAACTTTTTTTGTGATTTTTCCTCCAGCCCTGTTTCATGTCGTGTCATATACCGCTCCCTCTATGGTCATTTTATGGATGGGAGTGGCATGTAGTCAGGACAAACTCTAAGCTAATAAAAGGGTTTGCCTTTACATACAGAGAAAATGGCGCTGAACTTCAAAAAAGGAAATATTAGTAAGGTGCCTGTAATCATCTGTTTCCCACACATTTGTTCAATAAAGCAGCCAACCCCTTTAAACAGGTTTGTGACCGAATTTTGCCCCCAGGGCAATATGGATAAACTACTCACAATTCTGGGCAAAGGATGACTATCCTGCTTTATTCATTCATCAATTCCAGGTACGTAGGATTTTTACGTAGGAACATTGAGGTCTCTCCAAACTACACCTGGCTATGCTTTAGAATAACTGAGAAAACAGTGAAGTGTTTATTTCTTATCTATTACAATCAGCTTTTTATTTGTGTGTTTATATTGTGTAGAAAACACTAAAACCACTTTGAGACACAAAAATGTAGTTTTTGTATGTACACAAGTGGGGAAAGGCAGATATACACACTGGGAATGGTGACTACTTTGGAAAGTTGTTGCCAGTTTGGAAGAAGTTAGATAGTGTTTTCTATTTGAATGTACACTTCTTTTTTAAGTGTTTTGGACACAGATGCTTCTTCTTTACTTAAAACCACAGAGAACATTCTCAGGTTTCCTGCAGTTTGGTTTACCAAAATATAAAATTTCCTTATGTAGGTGACTGAAAATGTACTGCAAATAAAGACGCTGTGCATGCTCATGTTGCTGATATTAACTCCTTCCCACCAGAGTAATTTTTGACAATTTTGTTTTATTACTTTTTTATTTTTCTATTGACAGAGCCATATGAGGCACCGTTTTATGGGTAGAATTGAGTACTATGTCTGGCATATTAACTTTATTCTGAACATGGGTTTGCTTACAGTGACACCAAATTGTTGTTTCAACTACTTTGCATTTCCATATTCTGACTCCTATGACTTTTTTGTTTTCCTGTCTGCCTCAGTCAACTATTGGTTGAACTTGATGGACATGTGTCTTTTTTCAATCATACTATGTAACTATGGCAGACCTTAAAGGGGTACTCCGCCCCTAGACATCTTATCCCCAATCGAAAGGATAGGGGATAAGATGTCAGATCGCGGGGGTCTCGCTGCTGGGGACCCCCGGGATCTCTGCTGCAGCACCCACCTGTTGTGGCTTCTGGCAGCACTGGAGGCTCTCATTCTAAAGCCTCACGACCACGGTGACTGGAGATCGTGATGTCACGACCTCGTCCAGTGTGATGTCACGCCCCGCCCCCTCAATGCAAGTCTATGGGAGGGGGCGTGACGGCTGTCACGCCCCCTCCCATAGACTTGCATTGAGTGGCGGGGCGTAATGTCACACGGGGGCGGAGTCGTGAAGTCGCGATCTCGATCTCACGTCACCGTGGTGTGGAGCCGAAGCCTCAAGCGTTTCCGGAAGCCGCAACAAGTGGGTGCTGCAGCCAGTGGCGGGACCCCCGCGATCTGACATCTTATCCCCTATCCTTTGGATAGGGGATAAGATGTCTAGGGGCAGAGTACCCCTTTAAGGCTTTCACTAGGTCAGTGTTTCCCAAACGCGGTCCTCAAGCACCCACAACAGGTCATGTTTTCAGGATTTCCTTAGTCTTTCACAGGTGATATAACTGTGGTGATGCCTTATTCACTGACCATAATTATATCTCCTGTGAAAGACTAAGGAAATCCAGAAAACATGACCTGTTGGGGGTGCTTGAGGACCGCGTTTGGGAAACACTGCACTAGGCCCTTGGCTGCCGTAACATCAGAGGGTAGAAGAGGTCTGTTCAGGTGACACATGAGGCCCCCCTTTGTTCAATACCTTGGTGCAGTGTTTGCATTGACTGTAGGTTGTAGGGGTTTAAACAGCCGGGATGAGAGTTGGGATGAGTACTGGAGGTATTCATTGTTATCAATGTAGTTAATGCTCAGCTTTCGTCTGTAGAATTCATTGCAAATAAGTGATGTCACTTTTTTTATGCAATGCAAATTGAACTCTTATCAGAAACTTTCTGATGCAAGTGGACAAGGTTCGGAAACCCTATTTCAACCTACATTACTTGCCAAAATAATTAAAACCAAACAATCCTAATGTTTCATAGTTCAGAAAATTAAACCTAAAACACTACTGTGTTGATCCAGAAGAAGGCAACCCTCCCCCCATGCGACTGATGCCAATTGGCCAAAACCAGAGAAAAAGTTTCTTCCTGACTCCAATATGACAATCAGAATAAATCCCGAGATCAATGTTCTATCACCACAAATCTAATATTTAAAGAATACTATGGATACTCAATCCATATGGTTTATTAAGTCAGCAATCACAACATCATCTGGAGATCTCTCATCTCTCATTATCTTACTGCCCTTGTCATGGTTACTGGCCTAGGTATAAAAAAATCACTAGAAA
This sequence comes from Hyla sarda, assembly GCF_029499605.1. Taxonomy (NCBI): domain Eukaryota; kingdom Metazoa; phylum Chordata; class Amphibia; order Anura; family Hylidae; genus Hyla; species Hyla sarda. Next base: position 272,594,914 of record NC_079194.1, on the reverse strand, counting down.
GATCTCTGTACTGTCCATTCTTATATTTGTACATTGTGTTCAAATTGCCCTTGAGACATCTTTTCTCCAAACTGAATAACCCCAAGCATGATAAGGTTTCTTGGTACTGTTTTCATATATAATCAAAATCAAGTTTCTGTCCTGAGCCTCTATACCTCTCTTAATACATCCTATGACTATATTAGCCTTGGCAGCAGCTGCCTGGCACTGATCACTAAAGTTGAGTTTACTGTCTACCAGTACCTTTTCAATAGAAGTTTTACCTAATGTTTTATTATTTTACACATTCTGTAACATTGTACATTCTGTGCTCAAGCCTCCAGCCTCCCCAGATCCCTCTGTAATATTATGTTATCCTCCCCTGTGGGATAACCTCACCCAGTTTAGTGTCATCTGGAAATATTTAAATTCTACTCTGAAATCCCTCTACAAGGTCAATTGTAACATATTAAAAGAAGTGGACCCAGTTCTGACCCCTGTGGTTCCATTGATACCCACCCTCTGCCTTCTATCACTAAGCCAGTTGATATTCCATTTACATATATCCTCCCCTGATCCCAGCATCCTCATTTTATGTACTAACCTTTTGTTTGGCACAATATCAAATGCAGATCAAAGTCCAGATACACAACATCCACAGCTTCACATCTTCACCGGTCCAATCTATAACTGACCTCCTCATAGAGGCTGATCAGATTAGTTTGACAGGACCGATCCCACATAAACCCATGTTGGTGCTGTGTTAGGTTATTTTCGTGAAGATTATTTTCCAGAATAGCATCTTTCAGAAAACCCTCAAAAATCTTACCCATAACAGATGTTAAACTTTCAGGCCTAAAGTTTCCAAAATCCCTTTTTTTCTCCTTTTTAAATATTGACAGCACATTTGCTAAGCACCAGTCATGCTGCACAATTCATGTAATTATAGAATCTTTAAATACAAGGAATAAGAGTCTGTCTAGCACGATACTTAATTTCTGTGAAACTCAGTGATAAATGCCATCTGGGCATTGGGCCTGATGGTTAGTGTGTTTTAATGTTAGTAAGTCTGTGCTGTACTTTTTGTTGGGTTAAACAAGAGAGATTTGCTGGAGAATTTACATTATCCCTACTCATGTCATTTGTCATTGGATTTTCATGTGTGAGTATAGTTTAAAAGAAGGCATTTCGTAGACTGGCCTTTTCCTCATCCTCCTCTAGCATCACAACCAGATTATTTCTAAGGGGGGCAACATTTTCAGTTTTAACTTTCTTATATTTTGGGTTAATTTTACTTTCTGTTCCAATCTTTCTCTCTGTTGCAATGTTTGTCAATGTATTAGTTTCTTTTTTACAGGATTTATGCTTCTCACAAATTTTTATTGCCTCCCCACTGCAGGTAACACTTTTTGTCAGGTCCATCATGTTGGAACTGACGAAGAGTGATAACTCGAAACACGTAGTCCTTTTATCCTTACAATAAACCTTTTTATTTTAAGTTCATGACTATGGCATGACTAAGTCAAGTGTACAAATATTCCCTCTTTCCTTCTTCCTTTCCCCACCCCTGGAGCCCGTCCACCTCATGGATGCAGTACTAGTGTGGAGTCTTGTGGAAAATCTTGAAGACTTTATGCCAGACGCAATCTCCATAGGAGTCTGCAGTGTAACGCCACGGCTAATTCCTTGCTGACACACCAGTTGTTGTGTTGATGCCAACTATGGTGTAGTGCTTATAGCGCAACATGGTCAGGTGAGCAGTACAAATACGTCTGATCCTTTTGTACCTAGCTTTATTTGGAATAACGTCAGATAGAGCACTTTTTTCTTTTTTTGTTCCTCTCTATAATTATGATTATAATGTGCAAATCTGCTATCCATGTCATGGCCACCTTTGTGTAGCAGGTCCCTATCACTGCAACATCAGTGCCCATAGGGAGAATGTCCCAGTGACAGAGCAGCCCCAATAATGCCCGACCTAGCCCCCGGCTGAGGCTGACCATCCAACAGACATGGCGCCACGGTAGCAATGGCTGTTGCACAGCACCACAACAGTGTGAACAGATGGCAAAGCTTACTCACCATGTGCTCCTAGTTTAAGGACTGGAACACTTCCAGGAAAAGACTCCTGCTAATTAAACAGGCCTGGGCTGAGTAGGCGGGCAGAGTGCTGACCAAGTAAACAATAAAAAAAAATTAGGGGGATAGAACTCACAACAAGACATCAATGGAGAAAAACAGACATTTTATTTATATATAATATATAAATATATATATATATATATATATATATATATATATATATATACAAGAAATGAACAGGTCATTGGTGTTCATTATGATCATAGTGTGCAAGCCCACTAGCCACGTCACAGTCATCTGTGTGTAGCTGGTCCCTAACATCTCTGACATAAAATGGTGTTGCCCTGATCGGCAACCAGCACTGCAGCAACACCAGTGCCCATAGGGGAACGTTTCAGTGGCAGATCAGTCCCAGTGCAGCCCAACCTAGCCCCCGGCTCTGGACCATGTCATCCCACAGACACTGCGCCATGGCAGCAAGGGCTGCCGCACAGCACCACACCAATATAAGCCTTGCATAATTAATATCACCAGGGTTCAGCAAGCACCAAACTGTACTCGAATGGCAAGTACTGTGAAACATCAAGTAGATCCAACTTAACCTGATGAAGAGAGGCATTGGTCCTCTGTAAATGCATTGCCCATTGATTATATTAAATAAAATGAGGATTTTTATTATTTTCATGTCTGGTTTGTTATCTTCTAGTGCAGGTTAATACAAGGCTGCACTGTGGACACATCTCACCATTGCTCCAGAGACCCTTAGTCTGCCTTCTTGCTTAAATAGCACATTGTGCAAATCAGTTGAAAAGATGTGAAAAGATGACACCTAAGTAAATCTATTCAAACTATTACAACAGAGAACTCCCAGAGCAAGGATGGCACAGTGTGCTGGACAAGATAAAAATTTCTAAAGAGCATGAAAGGACTTCCAAGGGACATAGGTTGCCCCCCTGGCATAAACGTACCACAGGTTGAGAACCTAGTCTCTAGAGCACCACTTAAAAACATGACCCACCTGTGTAATAAGGCTCATTGTGACAGCTGTAAATAACCATGCCAGCATTTATTATGGGGGTTAAGTTTTTTCTCTGAGTTTATCAAATGCCTTCATTCCTATAAAATGTTAGCTTTTGTAACTTTATTGACTAACCCTAATGAATACTGTTCATGGTGAACGTTTGTCAATGTGGAACATTCTGGTAGCTGTATTCTATGACTGTATAGGGCTTCTGACTCTGAATCCATGCACACCTTTGTTTTGATATTTGACCTCTCCAGCACCAAGATATTACGATTCAAATTCATAGGCAAGATAGCCTTAAATAACCAGTGTTGCTAAGAAGTTGATGTGATGAACTTTGCTGGGTTATGCAGTCCAGGGGATCTCCTTCTGGGCCTTTAAGGCAAATTTGCATATCAACTCAAAGTGCAATATCTCTACGTTGGAAGGATTTGTGATGTCCCAGTATGGGATATGTGCCTACAGTCCTGTCAGGTTGAGTCCCTGTATGTCCTCAGTGCTCTCTTGCAGTGTCCCCACATATTGTGAATAGGTTGTATATTAAGGGCAAAGGACCTTTGATGTGGGTCACATGATTGTTAGTAACATGATAATGTTTGTCACATGTTTAAAGCGTACCTGTCATAGTGTAATAAAAAGAAAAAACGTGATATGTTACTCAGGACCCTATCCTGATCATGTGCATATCATTTTTATGTGTCTCGGACCTTTATATCCAGAGATATAAGCATTTATCTGCTGGTGAGTTACATTTTCATTGTGCAGGCTGGAGGGGGCGTGTCAGTCTGTCTCCCTCACAGGAGCAAGCCTGGGCAGTCAGCCAATCAATACTCTCTACTCTGTAACCCTTTCCTCTCTGGTTTTATGCTGTGTCATGTGTCAGAGGAAGATACTTGGAGCTTGCCTGCAGTAATCAGAAGACATTATGGTGAATTCATAACAGGATAAAATTTATAAATATAAGAATAGATCTTTATAAAATTAGTGCAAGGATTTTTTAGATAAAAGTACAGCATTTTTATGAATACATGTTCTATCTGTTTTATCTTCTCCTAGTAAAGCTGGATCCTAATCAGCATAGCGGTCACTATGTGTGTCATTCATCTTTCACAGACTCCTGAATGTCTGATCAACTTCTTCGTCGTTCAGGAGTCCGAGAAAGCTTTGACTATTTCAGCATGCTGGGAGTTGTAGTTTAGTAACAACTGAAGCGGCAATGTTTGTAAATAACTGTGTTAGAGCAGTGTTGCCTCCAGCTGTTGTAAAACTACAGCTCCCAGCATGTCCACACATCCTTTATCTGTAGTTTTGCATACACTCAATAGAAATCTCCTATACTGGATACCGGTATGCTTTACGGCCGGTATCCAGTATGCTGTAAAATCTAGACTAGTCTGTCTGACTAAAAGACAGACGACCCCTAGTGGCGGCTATTTTGAGCTTGAATTTCAGGTGAAAATTTAAAAAAAAAATTAACAGTTGTATATTGTGAAATGTCATATTATAATGAGTCCTGAAAAGTTTTTTTTAACAATGACAGTGCCTCTTTAAGTCATATGTTTGTTACCCAGAGAGCACCAGGTGACCTCCCAAGTAACCTTTGGGCTCCTTGCACAGCCCCCCTATATAAGATAGGGAGGAGCTGCAATCTCTCTCTTCTCTTGTGATTCTCTTCCTGCTGAGGTCAAGTCCAGTAATCTGTCCCAGTGCCTGTGTCCAGCCATTGGAGGCCTCAAGCCTAAAGTCTGCAGCCACCTGTCAATTGCAAGTAAGCTCAAGTCATCTAATAGTCAGTCATAAAGTGAGTCAAGTCAAGTCCACTGCCTAGTCACCATGGCCTGCATTATAATCAGTCTACCTACTGTAAGTCCCAGCAAGCCTGCAAGGTCTCTTTGGTTCACTGGCCACCCCTCTGGGATACTGGCTGAACTGTATAGACTGTAACACCTGTATAACCTCAGTAAAAGCTACCGTTATCCTTAACCTGGCCTTGGACTACCTTCGGGTGGTTACATAAGCAAACCACGCCCTGGCGTCACGAACACGAAGGGGTTAATACCATCTACTCCTGGGCAACACCATCTGCCCTTTACACCTCACCTCACACCTCATGGCTTACCACAGATTCATTGTCAAATCAAAAGTATGCAGGGATTCAGGGTCAAAAGTCCTACACAGCCATGGCCTTTTTTTTATAGATCAAAAATGTGCTGACAAGTCAGCTGTAAACTGATCTGGAAAAATGAAACTTTCACTTTTACTTTAATTTTACAATAAATGTAGTAATGCAGTATCAGGGACCATGGTAAAGGATTATGCCACCTTAAGTTATTAAGAATCTGAACAGCAATGTTGTCTTGGTCCCTGATATGCAACAATTTTATAGCTTCAATGCAGGTATGCCTTTGCTCCCTGGTACTTAAGGACCAAGGGCATACCTGTACGCCTGTGGGAATTTCGGTCCCCGCCGCGTGCCGGGCGGGGACCGGACCGGGGTGACTGCTAATATCTATCTGCAGGCACCCCATGAAAATGCCCAGGGGAGTTCACACCGGCGATTTGCTGCGATTCCGGGTCATACGGGTCTACAATGACTTGGTGACCTGGAAAATAAGGGGGATTGGGGTTGTCCAAGACACCCACGATCCCCAAGAAGGGTTGGAGTGAGGTGGCAGGGATGCCACCCCTTCTATCCCTGCTATTGGTCGTTCAGAAGCAACAACCAATAGCAGATCGGGGGTGGGGGGTTAACGTTCGGTTCCCCCACTCTGCCCACCGACTGTTGTCCGGGCAGAACGGGGGAACCGATGGGACAGGCGCCGAAGGTCCGCTTAGCCATCGGCGGCGGCAGCGGGCGGCGATCGGTGGCAGCAGAGGACGGCAATGTGGCTCCCTGGATCCTACGGAAGCGGGTGAGTTGCCTAGCAACATTTGGAGGGCTACAGTTTGGAGACCACTATACAGTGGTCTCTAAATTGTGGCCCTCTAGATCTTGAAAAGCTACAACTCCTAGCATGCCCACACAGCAGTTTGCCGTCTGGGCATGCTGGGATTTGTAGTTTCGCAACATCTGGAGAGCCACAGTTTGGAGATCACTGTGCAGTGGTCTCTAAACTGTAGCCCTCCAGATGTTGCAAAACTGCAAATTCCAGCATGCACAAACAGCAAACAGCTGTCTCGGCATGCTGGGAATTGTAGTCGCATACCTCCAGCTGTTGCATAACTACATCTCCCAGCATGCTCTTCGGCAATCAGTACATGCTGGGAGTTGTAGTTTCGCAACAGCAGGAGGCACACTGGTTGTAAAATACTGAGTTAGGTAACAGAACCTAACTGAAGGTTTTCCAATTAGTGTGCCTCCAGCTGTTGCAAAAGTACAACTCCCAGCATGCACACTCTGTCAGTACATGCTAGGAGTTGTAGTTTTGAAACAGCTGGAGGTTTGCCCCCCCCCCCTTTTTACCCTTTATTATGTGTTAGTGAAGTGTAGTATAGTTTAGTGTTTTTAGGGTGCAATCACACGGGCGGGTTTACAGTGAGTTTCCTGCTTCAAGTTTGAGCTGCGGCAAATTTTTCACAGCAGCGCAAACTCCTAGCGGGAAACTCACCGTAACCCCCCCCCCCAGTGTGAATGTACCCTAAAAACACTACACTACACTTCACTAACACATTTTCTCCTTTACCCCTTGTAAAAATGTTAAATTTGGGGAAAAACCATCATTTTAGTGAAACATATTTTTTTTTCATTTACACATCCAAATTTAACAAAAAGTCATCAAACAACTGTGAGGTGTTAAGGCTCACTGTACCCCTTGTTACGTTCCTTGAGGGGTGTAGTTTCCAAAATAGTATGCCATCTGATTTTTTTTTTTTTTTTTGCTGCTTTGGCACCATAGGGGCTTCCTAAATGCGACATGCTCCCCAAAAACCATTTCAGCAAAATTTGCTTTCTAAAAGCCAAATGTGACTCCTTCTCTTCTGAGCATTGTAGTTTGCCCGCAGAGCATTTTACATCCTAACATGGGGTATTTTCATACTCAGAAGAGATGGGGTTACAAATTTTGGGAGGCATTTTCTCCCATTACCCTTTGTAAAAATGGTAAATTTGGGGGAAAAACTGCACTTTAGTGAAAATATTTTTTTTTTAATTTACACATCCGACTTTAACGCATAGTCGTCAAACACCTGTGGGATGTTAAGGCTCACTGGACCCCTTGTTACGTGCCTTGAAGGGTGTAGTTTCCAAAATATTATCCCATGTGGGGTGTTTTCTGCTGTTCTAGCACCATAAGGGCTTCCTAAATGCGACATGCCCCCCAAAAACCCTTTCAGCAAAATTCACTCTCCAAAATTCCATTGTTGCTCCTTCCCTACTGAGCCCTCTACTGCGCCCACCGAACACTTGACATACACATATGAGGTATTTCCTTACTAAAGAGAAATTTTGTTATAAATTTTGGGGGCCTTTTTCTCCTATTAACCCTTGTAAAAATTCGAAAACTTGGTCTACAGGAACATGCGAGTGTAAAAAATGAAGATTTTGAATTTTCTCCTTCACTTTGCTGCTATTCCTGTGAAACACCTAAAGGGTTAACACACTTACTGAATGTCATTTTGAATACTTTGAGGGGTGCAGTTTTTATAATGGGGTCATTTGTGGGGTATTTCTAAAAAGAAGGCCCTTCAAATCTACTTCAAAACTGAACTGGTCCCTGAAAAATTCCGATTTTGAAAATGTTGTGAAAAATTGGAAAATTGCTGATGAACTTTGAAGCCCTCTGATGTCTTCCAAAAGTAAAAACATGTCAACTTCATGAGGCAAACATAAAGTAGACATATTGTATATGTGAATCAATGTATAATTTACTTGGAATGTCTATTTTACTTACAAGCTTCAAAGTTAGAAAAATGCAACATTTTCTATTTTTTCATCAAATTTTGGAATTTTCCACCAAGAAACATGCAAGTATCGACAAAAATTTACCACTAACATAAAGTAGAATATGTCACGAAAAAACTATCCCTGAATCAGAATGAAAAGTAAAAGCATCCCAGAGTTATTAATGCTTAAAGTGTCAGTGGTCAGATGTGCAAAAAACTCTCTGGTCCTTAAGGGGGAAATGGGCTTGGTCCTTAAGGGGTTAACATTTTGCTCTGATGTGGAAAGAACTTATTTGTGGAACTATCACTTCTAATGTTCAATGTCCACATCTCAGAGTAAGAAATGTGAAAAGCGACAATTGAAATTAGCTCCAGCCTCTAGGGCTAGAATTGGGATTCAAGTTGAAGTTATATTTACTTCATCATCAGTTCCTGGCGCTTGAGGGCAATGACAGTTTTCCGGTCTTCAAAACCCCTGTAGCTTTGCCAATGTGTAAATGTATTCTACCTTAGAATTCTCACACAGTGGTAATATTTTGCTTACTTCCCAATGCAAATGGAACATGTATCTGTTAAAATCGTTGTCATTATGAATTAATTATTTGAGGTTCATTGTTTTACAGTGGTGGCATTTATAATTATTAGGCTAAATCTAGGTACTAACAGCTTTTGTGCACAGTTTAATTTTACAGAGCATGTAGGCAGTGTCTGACCACTATTTTGAGACACCATCACCAATCCTGTTGCAACTCCCAAAAAGGGAGAATGCTTGCAAAAAGGCCATTGCGTCTTACGATAGCTCAGTGTGCATTCTAACACTGGCAGGAATGTGCCAACAAAAGGGGATACTTTATGCACCGTCCTTTATTTTAAAGTTAAAAAGCAAACAAAATCTGCTAGTGCAGTGTGTTTTTAAACAAGCTGTTAGTTACCATTGGTTACCGCATTTCATCGTAACTTTGATATTGGCTTAGCCTGAAAACTATTTGAATACATTCCTTGGTGATCATAGAAGTGTTATAGAGAACACTTGTCAAAGTTATTCATGTGTTTTAAGGCTTATTTGATTTTAGAACCATCTTTTTCAGAAAGTTTGGTGAGCCCGCCAAGCCAAACTTTTGAAAAGTTTGCTCATCTCTACTCCAAACCATGCCTATGGGGCTTAATATATAGCATATTTTAAATGGACATTTACATGGACAAAAAAAAAGTACAATTAAAAATGATAATCAGAAAATTATTTTTAAAAAAAGAACATGTTTGACTATGGTACTAACCTACAAAAAAGTGATCTTGGCAACACATTTACTTTAAGAGCAATGTTTCCAGGTAACAATACCTCCATGTTATGACACAGCATGGGTTGGAATATTTTATGATTTTTCACAGAATATGTATTAAACCTGTGTGATGCGTAAACACTAAATACTAGCAGTCTTGGATCAAGTGTAAGGTATTTAAGGATGCTCCAGATTATATTCATTTCATGGTTACCCCACCAGGGAAAGGGATCCTTTATGACAGCGTTTCTCAAACGCGGTCCTCAACCACCCCCAACAGGTCATGTTTTCTGGATTTCCTTAGTCTTTCACAGGTGATATAATTATGGTGATGCCTGATGCACTGGCCACTATTATATCATATGTGAAAGACTAAGGAAAACCAGAAAACATGACCTGTTTGGGGTACTTGAGGACCGCGTTTGAGAAACACTGCTTTATGACTCAGTGGGTGAGGTACTAACATTAAGAGACTGGCAGGACATTGCAAAGAAAACATTTTTCTAACCAATGTGCTGAAGCACATATATAAATAAAACAAAATAATAAAAAAAAAATCTTCTACTCACTCCCTCTCTCCCTCGTACCCTCTGGTATGGGCGCTCGGCACTTCACTTCATGGAGGGCTTGTCCATTACTGGCTGCAATCAGTGAATGGCATTTGACATCTGCGGATTCTTTCACTGGATAACCTCTTTATTGTGTCACTGATGGAAGTGATGTATAAAGTAATTCTGTAAAGATATTTCACCCTAGAGATTTTATCTTATTTCACTTTCCCATATGTTTGTCCTCTTCTAAAAATTCTTCCTATAGTATTTGTGTTTTACTGATTAAAAGATCATGGGGGACTGTTGCATTAGCTCTTTGCTGACTTGGTGGTGGCTTTTGTGGCACCAGACACAATCCGTTGCAGCGTCTCTAGATGTTTTGTAAGCACATGTCAGATGTACCGAGAGAAAGAATTAAGGTCTGGACCTTGTCAGCCACTGTGGCGAAGTAGAGGCAGGGAAAGGGGGACCTGAGGAGGAGTGAAGTCCCAGTTTCCACCATTAAGGGACTATGAGAGGGAATCCTCAGAGGGGTCACTCATGAGAGAGAGGCTGGTGAGCTTGAGAGATTATTGCATGAAGACAGTGACTGTGTTTTTCCCTAGAGCATAAAATCACCAAACAAGTTCAGTAACATTCTAGGATGGGTTGCCCCATGGCCTTATAAAGGCCCCAAATACATAATCAGACTGGGAAGAAGCATATGCTATGATCCGAGAAAGCCAGGGAACACATCTACAGGTGGCCACACCAGTGAGACATGGTAATGAAATAGAGTCAGAAGTTACCCTTCTCCTGCAAATAGAGAACAGTGTAGGGGGCACTCAGAACAAAGGATGTAAATTGAGAAATGACTGTCAAATTGAATTGTATGCTGTTAATCTAGTTAAGTTAGTGGTCCTCTTAAAGCGGTCAATTACTCAGGTTATTGTCTGTGACCTTGTACTTTGTTGCGCAGGACCGATCTCTGTTTAAGCACAAGTATTGAGTGGGGCGTACATGCTATATGCATACAACTGTAAGTGATCAAGAGTGTTTCCAGAAAGAGATAATAGCTTTGCAAGGACTCCCGGAGCCTCAAGATACAAGAAAATGATGCATTCCCCTGAACTACTAGGCAAAGAGAGGAACCAGCTCTCGCCTTGTCTTGCCTGATTTCCATGTTTAAAGGATTACACTTCAACCAGTGCATTCAGCCAATAGAAAAATCCAAAGGATGTCAATCTTTGTTAGATGCAGCATAAGAACAGGCTATAAATATGGTGATGGTGATGTAGGGAGAGCTTCTCAATCATTTATAGTGGCACAGTTGTAACAGAGCTGGATGTGGATCCTCTACCTGTGCGGCTGATATCTCGGACCGTATCTGGTCTTTACCAGAGCCCACCACAAGGCAGGATGGGATTGCTGTGGCAGACGACACTCAGGTCACTACCCCCAACACGGCTCAACCACACCGGTAACTGGGTAAGGCGAGGTACCGAAGGAAGAGGCAGTAGCGAAGTCAATGTAGCAAAAGGTCAAGGCAGGCAGCAAAGGTTCGTAGTCAAAAAACGTAACAGGAAGGTCTGGACACACGGGTATGGCAACAGGCAATAGGAACGCTTTCTCTCAGGCAATAGGCACTGAAGATCCGGCAGGGAAGTGTGGGAGGTGCAAACAACTTATAATGTGGTGTCAGGTGTATTCACTAATTATGGGCGTACTGACCCTTTAAATTTCAGAGCTCCGGGGTGCGCGCCCTAAGGGAAAGAGACGCGCGAGTCTGAGCTGAGAGACAGAAGGAGCTGCTGGAGCGGAGCGTGGGGAGAGACAGGCCGGGATTCGCATGTGGGTGCGTCCCGGCCCCGCCGGCGGTCGGGGGCACAGGGACACTGCCCTCATGGCTGGTGCTTGCAGCCGGAGCGCAGTGTGTAACAATAGTGTGTTCGAGAAAAAGTCACCAACTATCTAGAGAATTTGTAATGGGGCACAAGGTCCTTCAACTCCAGCAATATAAGCAACTCCATGATCATTTAAAGTCCTAGCAGCCAGATGATGCACCCATCGTATGTACTCATAGATTAGACATGTGCAGAACCCAAAGTTTCGTTTTGTATCGTTTTGTTCGTTTTCGTTTCTTAAAAATTGTCGGTTCCGTGAATATTCGAAATGCTGTGCATTCGTCATATTCGGTTTTCGGATGCATCCGCAAAAATTTCTTTAGTTTTCGGATGCATTCGTTAATAACATCGAATGCATTTGTTAATTCGGATCTTTCGTTATATCTGTAAAATTCGTTAAATTTAGCATTCGTTACTAAACGAAATGCACATTAGTTTCACTTGCTGATCCTATTTTGTAATAAATAGCAGGTGTTACCTTAGGATTCTTGTTGTTTTCACCTTTTTTCGAAGTTTCCTCTGTGTAGGAAGGCAAGTTTTCCTCAGGTAAACCCAATGAAAAAAATCTAATTCATTCCTTACATTCGGTTTACAGATAACGAATGCATTCGTTATTCGTTAACATGCATTATTCGTTATGCGTTATTTAACGAATGCATTCGTTAACTGTATATTCGTATTCGTATTCTTTTTCGGAAATATTCAATTTTTTTTTCGTGCATTCGGATTGTAACGAACACCCAAAAACGGGAAAATTCGTTAAGTTTAGTATTCGTTCCAAAACGAATTGCACATGTCTATCATAGATGGATTGAATAAAGCACTTTCAAGAAGACGTGGTGAATGCAGCCTCTTTCCATTCTATTGCCTGGATGTTGTGCTTTGAATAGACTCAATAGGGGCTAGAGCGCCTCCACTATAGTGCTAAATATTAGTGGCTGTTGCCCCATTTAACTCTCTTATGGCTCAAAAGCGTATTGCTTGAATATACAGCAGTGTCAGCTTCTTTTCTTTATTGTGTGCCCTTCAAATGGTTCAAGTACATGTTTCCCAAAAGTGCCAGTGTAAACACTAAGCTTGTGTACCAGTATAAGTGACTGTAACTGCTAAGCTTTACATGTCTCTCCGAGCGAATAAATAAACACTTCTTGTTTTGCACTAAAAAGTGTCTGTGAATGTCAGCAGGGTGTTATCAATATTAGGCTCTAATATTACTATATAATGCTACCAATATAAAAAGTATGTATGATATTTTGATGTGAGCACAAAACAGTAATTGCTCTATTAAATATGAATTAAGATCATACTGTATATGACAATAGAGAGTCCGATCCCTACCATACTTTATAGCAATAAATGGACAATTAAATTAACAAAAGAAACCGACACACAAATATTCCAGGATTTTTTTTTATTTGACTATGCTACAGGGGCTGTAAAGTTAGTGTAGTTCATAATATACTTTCTGTACCTGTGTGTGACGGTTTTCTCACAATTCTTCTGTGATTTTCACCCCAGTATTTATTTTTAACAGCATACAAAATGACTGTTGTCTCAGATTTTTCCCAGGTTGCAATGCTGTAACCCTGCATCTGGGATCTTTATTGCCCCAGCACTTGGCCCAGGAAGCTGCTTTACCTTGAATTGCGGAGGGTAACACTACCCTGACGTCACAAACTCTATTTCAGTCACAATACCATGTAAATACATTACACACACCCCAATACCTCTAATCTGCTCTTTATTATCATTGAATGTCGTTATGAAATTACTGTTTTTCTTAGGTTGTATTATATTGTTATTTTTCATAAGGCGATCACTTCATTCTAGCATTCTTCTGATATGGCTAAGTAGTCAATTTATTGGGGTATCCCTTTTACAAAAACCAAATCCTCATCTATATTTTTGCATTGCCCATTTATTTAAATTTATATTTTTTTAGGAATCTGGTGTCAGCTGTTCAGACAACATTGCTGATGCCTCTTCTGAAAATCTGGGGCTTTTCCATTTGATATAAACAGACTGGTCCTAAGATCTGTGTGATGCTTGGTTCACACTAGCTTAATACAGCCATTTTTTACAACCATATTGCTGCCACACGTTACAGCCTGATCGCGGTTTTAATAAATCAAACTTTCAGAGACATGGTCAGGCTAGGACTTGTGGCGGTAATATGGCTGTAACAATATGGCCATATTAAGCGAGTGTGAACACAGCATCATTGGAATTCTTGTAGTCATGTGCACTCACTGTTTTATGACAAATCTGTTGTTTACTGATCCTTTCTTATCCATCGGTGATAGGAAAGCACAGACATGCGCTATCACCGTTGACAGCAATACAGTCTGCATGGGATTCTGCTTAAAGAATGAAGGAGGAAAATTCTGCAGTGTGCACACAATGGGAGGCTGCTGCACCGAAATTTCTGAGCAGTATTTCTCTGCTCAGAAATTCAATAGTGTGAATGGAAGAAAATCAGCAGCAAAATACACATGTGTATGTTAAGGCTGATTCTGTATTTGTCCCTGTTTCCTGTTGGATCAGATGACAAAGTTGAACAGCTTTAGGCTGCATTCACACCTCGTTTCCACTCTACGGGTGCCGGATCTGGCTGAGGGAGGGGAAAACCAGGCACTCCCGTACCCCAGCTAGACCAGCGCTGAAATCCATTTACTTTAATGAGCCAATCGATGTCAAACAGTGACTCCGGTCGGCTCATTTTTGAATTGTATCCGGTTTTGTGACCGGACCTAAAACCGTAGTATACTACGGTTTTAGGTCCGGTCACAAAACCGGATATGGGTCAAAAATGAGCCAACCGGAGTCACCGTTTGACTCCGATTGGCTCATTAAAGTAAATGGATTTCATCGCTGGTCCGGCTGGGGTACGGGAGTGCCTGGTTTTCCCCTCCCCCAGCCGGATCTGGCACACGTAGAGTAAAAACAAGGCTTAAATGCAGCCTTAAAAGCATTGTCACTTACTTTAATTGGAATATTAGTTGCAGTGTTATAGCCTTTGTTCTTTTATTTCTATTGCACTGCTGTGCACACTGGTCACTGGGATCCAGCTTGCTGAGCTCCCCTGACTCCCTAATATTCCTTGCCCGGCCTGCCTCATGATTAATATTCAAATATATGCACTCACTTCACTCACTTCACGTCACGTCGGAGATCATTGGTCGGAAAACCAGGCGCTCCCGTACCCCAGCCGGACCAGCGATGAAATTCATTTACTTTAATGAGCCGATCGGAGTCAAACGGTGACTCCGGTCGGCTCATTTTTGACCCGTTTCCAGTTTTGTGACCGGACCTAAAAGCGTAGTATACTACGCTTTTAGGTCCGGTCACAAAACCGGATACTGGTCAAAAATGAGCCGACCAAAGTCACTGTTTGACTCCGATCGGCTGATTAAAGTAAATGGATTTCAGCGCTTGTCCGGCTGGGGTACGGGAGCGCCTGGTTTTCCCCTCCCCCAGCTGGATCGGGCACCCATAGAGTGAAAATGAGGTTTGAATGCAGCCTTAAAAGCATTGTCACTTACTTTAATCGGAATATTAGTTGCAATGTTATATATAGCCTTTGTTCTTTTATTGCTATTGCGCTGCTGTGCACAATGGTCACTGGGATCTGGCTTGCTGAGCTCCCCTGACTCCCTAATATTCCCTGCCCGGCCTGTCTAATGATTAATATTCAAATATATGCACTCTCACGTCACTTAACTCACTTCACGTCACGTCGCCTGCCTGGGGTAATCGCTCAGAGAGCAGAGTGCTTACTTTTGGCAGGCTCTCATGTCCTAGTGACGTGATCAAGGGGGCAGGCCGTCTAGTGTATGCATAGCATCTAATAAACTAATGATTGCTATAAATAGCAAAAGGGTCAAAACCAGGACTGTGAATGTACTACAGTTCCAAAAGGGTACTCTGCAACTCAATGCCAGACTCCAAGCCCCGTCTCACTTAAATCCAATTCCGGACAATTATAATTTTTTTTTTTTTACATTTATGCCATTCACCATACAGGATAATTAAAATTATATTTTCATAAATCGGACATTTACGCACGCGCAGATACCATATATGCTTTTTTAAATTCTTTTTAAAACAGTTTTTTTGTAAAATGGGGAAAAGGGGCAATTTAAAAAAAAATTTATATGGGGATGAGCTTTTTTACATTTTCTTAATTTTTTTTTACATTTTCCAATTTATTTTACACTTTTATGTCCCCACAGCTACTATTTATAGCAATCATTAAATCCAAAAAAAGCAGGAAAGTGGCACTCCAAAATACGCATGAAAAAAAGTGGTTTATGCACTCATCCATTGGACAGACAGCGACGTTTCAGTCTCTAAATGAGTCCTTTTGGAGTGCTTCTTCCCTACTTTTTGGGATTTAATGATTGCTACAAATAGTAGCTGTGGGGACATAAAAAGTGTAAAATAAATTTGAAAAAAAAAAAGGGAAAAAAGCCCATCCCCCAATAAAAAATAAAATCGCCCCTTTTCCCCATTTTACAAAAAAACTGTTAACTTTTTTTTTAAAACATACATAGTATCTTGTGTAAATGTCCGAATTATGAAAATATAAATTGAATAATCCTGTATGGTGAATGGCGTAAAAAAAAAAAAAAATAGTCCGAAATTTCTGTTTTTGGCCACATCACCTCTCAGAAAAATTAAATAAAAAGTGACAAAAAAAGTCCCATATACGTAAAAGTAGTACCTATAAAAACTACAGAACATGGCGCAAAAAATGAGCCCTCATAAATCCCTGTATATGGAAAAATGAGAGAGTTAGAGGGAACAGAATATGGTGATTTAAAACATAACAACCGGATGCCTGCTGAAATGCTTCAGCAGGCATCCAGGGCAAACGCCGAGGGGGGCCATGCAGGATCGCCCTTGCGATCTGCGGCGATACCGGGCTGATCGGGTCTCTGGGACCTGACCGCCCGGTAATTTTGCATGATCCCGGCTGTCACAGACTGAAAGGCCTAGTCTATTCTTTATACTCACCTTACTAGGGCAAAATCGGCAAGGTGGCTGACATGGCAGAGGCTTATTGGAAGGAATGCATCCCCTCTCTAACTCAAAAGGATTGGTTGGAGATCATGTCATCTCACCTAACGGTTTCTCTGGCAGCAAATAACAAATTAATTCAGTTGTATATTATACACCATAGCTATCTTACCCTGGTAAGGCTTTTCAGAATTGGACGTATGCCTTCCAATGCCTGCCATAGATGTCATTCTCCTATGGCTGACTTCTGGCATATGATTTGGATGTTTCCCTTCCTCCAGACATACTGGAAGGGAATCATTGACTTTCTCCCCTCCCTTATCTCTATCCCGTTCCTGCTGGAACCCCTGATCTGTTTATTTGGGGTCCTCCCAGAGGAGTCCTGGCAACACCACATGAGGGTCTTCTTTCGTGAGGGGCTGTTCCTGGTTAGAAAGGCGGTGGCCTTGCGTTAAATGGATCCCCAGCCACCTTCTCTTTCGCAGTGAAAGAGACTGTTCAACACCATCATTCCTTTTGAGCAACTAGTTTTTAAACAAAGAAAATGCCCTGATACGTTCTTCAAGGTGTGGGATGTGGGTCGCCTCTCACTCATTACCCTTGGCCTCTACCTCTTTGCTGTCCTCTTGGCTCCCCTTTTTGATTCTTGCTCCCCTCCTCTTTTCCCCTTTATTTCTTCCTACCCTTCTTCTATTATTTGTGTAATTGTGGCTCTTTCGGTTTGTGGGGTGGCGGCTATGTGTGTATCCCTTTTTTTTTTTTAAGTGGCGTCTATTCATTGACATCGCGAAGGCACTTGTTCTTTACATTAGTTTATTGTTATAGGTTTTATTCTTGCTGACCATGTCTGCACTGACTGTCCTGTATGACTCTTGTTGTTCTGCAATGCTTAAGTCACAGTTATTATTCTTTTGTCGCCTGTGACACAGATCTGTGGACACATTGTACTTGTCTTTACTCACTTTTCAATAAAACAAGTAAAAAAAAAGAAAAAAAGAATGTGTTATGAGTCGAATGCTTTTCTTCTTTAATCCACCCACAATACACAGACAATATTATGCATTTTCCATGGTCTATATAACCTGTATTAACACATTTGTAGGTCTAAAAACTGTAGCCATTAAAATACAAAGGGCATATGAAAACAACAAAGTGCTAACCTAAATTGCATGGTTCTCTTCCAGAATACCATATGACCAGAAAAGGTGAACCACCTTTATAGTTACATAGTTTATAAGGTTGAAAAAAAAAATAAAGTTCAACCTATAGCCCTACTGTGTTGATCTAGAGCAGTGCTTCTCAATTATTTTCTGTCATGCCCCCCCTAGGAAGAAGAAAACATTTGGCAGCCCCCGCACGACTGTAAATAGTATAATTTGTCTATAAAATTGTTATAAGTACACCTCTGCATAACACTGTATCCTTATTAACGTATATGAGGCTCTGTACACTGACAACAAGCAAAGCTCTGTACACTGACAACAAGCAGGGCTCTGTACACTGACAACAAGCAGGGCTCTGTACACTGAGGACAAGCAGGGCTCTGTACACTGACAACAAGCGGGGCTCTGTACACTGACAACATGCGGGGCTCTGTACACTGACAACAAGCAGGGCTCTGTACACTGACAACAAGCAGGGCTCTGTACACTGACAACAAGCAGGGCTCTGTACACTGACAACAAGCAGGGCTCTGTACACTGACAACAAGTGAAGCTCTGTACACTGACAACAAGCGGTGCTCTGTACACTGACAACAAGCGGGGTTCTGTACACTGACAACAAGCAGGACTCTTTACATGGAGGACAAGCAGGGCTCTGTACCTGAGGACAAGCAGGGCCTGTACGAGAGAGAGCAGGGCGACGGGCGCACTGCTCGGTGGCACAGTGAACTCCGACATGGTGGGCTGCTGTGCTTAGACGTGAGGTCACGTCACCCCGGTGACGTGACCTCACGTCTGAACGTAGCAGCAGCAGTACATGTCCGTCAGTTTTTAACATAACTATTTCATATTTGACCGTCGTATCTACCACCAACTCAGGGGCACAGCGATGGGGAGCCCTTGTGCCCCCACATACGCAAATGTGACCCTGGGTTGGTGGGAGGATAACATTGTATTTGGAGAGGAGGAAAACCAGTATACATCAAAAATTCTATATTGGGGAAGATACATAGACGACGTGTTTATATTGTGGAAAGGAACGGAGGCTTTGTTTAAGGAGTTTGTATCATCCCTCAATCATAATCCTATCGGGCTGCGGTTTACATCAGAAAGCAGCTCTGTATCCCTCCCGTTTTTGGATGTGCTAATTGAGAAAGACGGAAGGGGGAGCCTTAGGACGAGCATATATAGGAAACCCACGGCGACCAATAACTTATTAAGATACGAGAGTCACCACCCCAACCCTCAGAAACACGGGATCCCCAAGGGTCAGTATTTACGACTGAGACGCAATTGCACAGATAGGGAGGACTTTATTAGACAGTCGGCTGACCTGAGAAAAAGGTTTCAAGAAAGGGGGTATCCCGATAGGGTCCTTAGGAAAGCCTTTAAACATGCACTTAAGAGTGATAGGACAGACCTTCTAACTCCTAAAAAGAGACCACCCAATAACAACAAACAGATCCGCCTGATAGGCACTTTTGATGAAAGATCAGAACAGGTTAAAAGGATTTTGGGTCGATACTGGGGCATTCTAAAAACTGACCCTCACTTGAAAGATGTGTTATCTGACCATCCGTCCATCACTTTTCGAAGAGGAAGATCCATCAGGGACTTTGTGGTCCATAGCCACTTCGAAAGAGAAGAAGCATCAGGATCATGGTTGGCGAGAAAGCCTATAGGCACTTTTAGATGTGGAGGGAACTGTATAGCATGCCCTTTTATGGACAAATCCAAAACCTTTAAGAACGATCATACAGGTGAAGAATTTAAGATCAGGGACTTCGCAAACTGTAAAACAAGTGGAGTGGTCTATTTATGTAGATGTACATGCCCATTAGGTTATGTGGGGAAAACAAGCCGTGAGATACGAAGGAGGGTGGGTGAACATCTAGGTGACATACGACACAGACATGACACCTCTATAGCCAAACATGTGTGGGAACAACACAATGGAGATCCTAAGGTATTAACATTTCAGGTGATAGAGGTCATCAGATCGAGTATAAGGAGAGGTGATATGGATAGAAAGATTTTGAGGAAGGAGGCCGAATGGATTTTCAGACTGAAGACAGTGAGACCTTATGGCTTAAATGAGAGCCTTTTATTCACACCCTTTATTGAACAGGGATAATTTACAGTGTCACTTTATTGGATGATAAAAGGAGGATTAGCTTAGGCTACAGGAGACTAGGAGATGTGATAAATTGCCTTGTTCTCCCCCCCCCCTTGTTTTAGGGTATCTATTTGTCTCCAACATAGGAGCTAACATTTATTTGGTGAACATTATGAAGACTAACTATAATTTGGTGACAGGCTGTGATTATAGATTTGTGTGGATGGGATCGCCAAAGACATTCGTCCCATTTTTCCTTTCTGTAGGATGTGAACCGGATAGATCCATCACTTAGTAAGGGAGGGAAAGTCCTCGTGGTTGAGGCCACCCTGCTAAGGAGGTGGGTCCCTCAAAAGGTAGGGACAGAGGGTTGAGGATTTAGATTTAGGGGGGCACCGCTGTCTCCCCCTCTTTAATGGTTATTCTTATCTTTTTCATTTCCTCTACATAAGTTCTGGAGCCCATTTTACATATGTCTTCCATAACAAGATATAGTCATAAAACCTGATTTGGCTGGGAGCAATGATAATATCAATGGGGATCCGAAACAGATATAGATTTAAGAGGAAGGTATGATGTACTCTGGGTAGCTATATCATCTCAATATATTACCAGAATGATAGATCTTCTTCTTCTGCTACTCTAAGTGTTAGTATCATTATCTTTATTATTTTCTTACAGCTTCTTCTTCTTTTTCTATAACCACCTCTTTCTCCTCCTTTTTGTTAAACAATATGGAAGGACAATGGTTTTGGTGATCATAAGTACATCCAAATCTGCGGACATAATCACAAACCTTCATAATAATTACCATATAAGGTGTCCTGTAATAATAATAAATTTACATCTTGTCTTGTAATAATAATAAATTTACATCTTTTGTAATATAAACCTCCCCGATGGCCAGCAGGTCATACTTACCTTGATTGTACACTATGGGATTGAGTGGACTGACCTGGTCCATTCTTTACCATATTGTTTGTAAACATTAAAATCACATGACGGTCACATGATCGGGAGTAGCTCCGGTCATGCGCAATAGGCACACACGGAGACACTGATGTGATCTCTGTGTAATCTGAGTGCGCCTGCGCCTGATCGGAGTGACATCATAGAAAACACTTTCAGAAGCAGGGAAGTCACGCATTACACAGCCGGGTAAATACCGGAAGTGAATCGGTGCTACCCCGGAAATGTATGCCGGCCTGTGTATTTAATGGCAGTGTACTGAGCCATACACATGTCGCCTGTGATTAAACAGTGCGCTTATCCTGGCGCTCGGTATCCATTGTTGGTACAAGGCGGGCATAAGATAGGTATGTATCACAACTGGGTACTTTGTTATATCATGTCCCCCCTGCTTTATTGTGTTAATGCAATGTGGTTTAAAAACTGACGGACATGTACTGCTGCTTGTTTATCTAGTGCTTCTTCTTTGGAGATGCAGTACATTATACTGTCCATAATTTATCTGCCTTGAGAGTGGTGTCAATCAAGTTATGGTATGTACCCCTCCTGGGGAGAGTTTCTATATAAATATCCTTTTATTTTCATTTCTTTCATGTACATATTTAGCAGTTTTTATGCTGGATTGAGAGAGATGCAAATAGTGTGTTTATGTATTCTTTTATTCAGGCACCTACTGCATCAGAGACAATCTAAAAACACCAGAGACGATTTTTATGACTGTTGATTGTATCCCATTAGTTCCTTGAGAAACCCCACAAGTTGGGGGGAAACGCGTCGGAACGGATACCAAATTGTAACATTTATCTTATCACTTTTCTCACGTGGTGTGGGGAGAGGTCCTAGATAATGAGTAGCACCATTGTATATATATGAGAATGTATCTAATTGTACCACTGATATATCCGTAGTGATTGATGGTTGTGGTACATTGTCTCTCTCATAGGGTGCTGCCCATTTAACAATAGGACCTGTGTCTCTTTTTTTGACATATTTTTTCACCTATAGGTCACTAATTATAGTTTATTATTTTTTGCTTTAGTTATTCTTATTTTAAAGCATACCATTAAAGTATATACCGTATATACTCGAGTATAAGCCGAGTTTTTCAGCACGATTTTTCGTGCTGAAAACACCCCCCTCGGCTTATACTCGAGTGAACTCCCCCACCCGCAGTGGTCTTCAACCTGCGGACCTCCAGAGGTTTCAAAACTACAACTCCCAGCAAGCCCGGGCAGCCATCGGCTGTCCGGGCTTGCTGGGAGTTGTAGTTTTGAAACCTCCGGAGGTCCGCAGGTTGAAGACCACTGCGGCCTTCAACATCATCCAGCCCCCTCTCACCCCCTTTAGTTCTGAGTACTCACCTCCGCTTGGCGCTGGTCCGGTGCTGCAGGGCTGTCCGGAGAGGAGGTGGTCCGGTGGCATAGTGGTTCCGGGCTGCTATCTTCACCGGGGGCGCCTCTTCTAAGCGCTTCGGGCCCGGCCTCAGAATAGTCACGTTGCCGTGACAACGACGCAGAGGTGCGTTCATTGCCAACGTACTTCTGCGTCATTGTCAAGGCAACGCCTCTATTCCGGGCCGGAAGCGCGGAGAAGAGGCGCCCCCGGTGAAGATAGCAGCCCGGACCACCTCCTCACCGGACCACCTCCTCACCGGACAGCCCTGCAGGACCGGACCAGCGCCGAGCGGAGGTGAGTACTCAGAACTAAAGGGGGTGAGAGGGGGGCTGGATGATGTTGAAGGCCGCAGTGGTCTTCAACCTGCGGACCTCCGGAGGTTTCAAAACTACAACTCCCAGCAAGCCCGGACAGCCGATGGCTGCCCGGGCTTGCTGGGAGTTGTAGTTTTGAAACCTCTGGAGGTCCGCAGGTTGAAGACCACTGAGGGCGAATGATGAGAAGAGGATGATGAAGGGGGGGGGTGTGGGGATGATTACAAGGGGGGTGGGGATGATGAAGGGGGGGGGTGTGGGATGATTACAAGGGGATGATGAAGGGGGGATGTGTGGGATGATAAGGGGATGATGAAGGGGGGATGTGCGGGATGATAAGGGGATGATGAAGGGGGGATGTGTGGGATGATGACAAGGGGATGATGAAGGGGGGATGTGTGGGATGATAAGGGGATGATGAAGGGGGGATGTGTGGGATGATGACAAGGGGATGATGATGAGGATGTTAATGACGGGTCTGGATGATGACAGGGGGGGATGAGGTATTTCCCACCCTAGGCTTATACTCGAGTCAATAACTTTTCCTGGGATTTTGGGTTGAAATTAGGGGTCTCGGCTTATACTCGGGTCGGCTTATACTCGAGTATATACGGTATGTTTTAGAAAAAGGTTATTTTCAGTTGCTGTGATACATAGAGAGGAACCTTTAATCTGACAGTTTTTGTTGCTGTGAATACCCCATAAATTACCCTATTATAAAAACTGCACCCCTCAAAGTATTCTAAATGACATTCAAAAGGTTTGTAACCATTTAGGTATTTTACAGGAATAGCAGCAAATTATAGGGGAAAATTCTAAATCTTCATTTTTTACACTGGCGTGTTTTTGTAGACCCAGTTTTTGAATTTTTACAAGGGGTAAGAGAAGAGAAATCTTCCTAAAATGTGTAACCCAATTTCTCTCGAGTAAGGAAATACCTCATATGTGTATGTCAAGTGCTCTGTGGGTGCACTAGAGGGCTCAGAAGGGAAGAAGCGACAATTGGATTTTGGAGAGTGTGATTTTCTGAAATGGTTTTTGGGGGGCATGTCACATTTAAGAAGCCCCTATGGTGCCAGAACAGCAAAAAAAAAAAAAAACAACATATGGCATACTATTTTGAAATCTACACCCCTCAAGGCACGTAACAAGGGGTACAGTGAGCCTTAACACTCCACAGGTGTTTGACAACTTTTCATTAAAGTTGGATGTGTAAATGATTATTTTAATTTTTTTTAACTAAAATGCTAGTTTTCCTCCAAATTTTACATCTTTACAAGGGGTAATAGGAGAAAATGCCCCCCATAATTTGTAACCCCATCTCTTCTGAGTATGGAAATACCCCATGTGTGGACGTCAAGTGCTCTGGTGGCGCACTACAATGCTCAGAAGAGTCGGAGTCACGTTTGGCTTTTGGAAAGCAAATTCATCTGAAATGTTTTTTGGGGGGCATGTCGCATTTAGGAAGCCCCTATGGTGCCAGAACAGAAAAAAGAAATACCACAGGCATACTATTTTGGAAACGACCCCCTCAAGGAATGTAACAAGGGGTACAGTGCTCCTTAACACCCCACAGGTGTTTGACGACTTATCGTTAAAGTTGGATGTGTAAATAAAAAAAAAAATCATTAAAATGCAGTTTTTTCCCCCCAAGTTTTACATTTTTACAAGGGGTAGTAGGAGAAAATGCAATCCCATCTCTTCTGAGTATGAAAATACCCCATGTGTGGACGTCAAGTGCTCTGCTGGCGCAATACAATGTTCAGAAGAGGAGGAGCGCCATTGAGCTTTTGGAGAGAGAATTTGGTTGGAATGGAAGTCAGGGGCCATGTGCGTTTACAAAACCCCCCGTGGTGCCAGAAATGTGACCCATTTTGGAAACTACATCCCTCACAGAACGTAATAAGGGGTGCAGTGAGTATTTACACCCCACTGGCGTTTGACAGATCTTTGGAACAGTAGGCTGTGCAAATGAAAAATTAGATTTTTCATTTTCACGGACCACTGTTCCATAAATCTGTCAGACACATGTGGGGTGTAAATGCTCACTGTACCCCTTATTACATTACATGAGGGGTGTAGTTTCCAAAAGAGGGTTACATGTGGGGGGTCCATTGTTCTGACAATATGGGGGCTTTGTAAACACATGTTCCCTTCAATTCCGGACAAATTTTCTCTTCAAAAGCCCAATCTTTCTCTTCTGAGCATTGTAGTTCGCCCGCTGAGCACTTTATATTCACATATGGGGTATGATCTTACTTAGAAGAAATGGGGTTACAAATTTTGGGGGTCTTTTTTCCTATTTTCCCTTGTAAAAATAAAAAATTTAGGGTAACACCAGCATTCTAGTGAAATTTTTTTTTTTTCATTTTCCCATCCAAATTTAATGAAAATTCTTCAAATACTTGTGGGGTGTTAAGGCTCACTATACCCCTTGTTACATTCCATGAGGGGTGTAGTTTCCAAAATGGGGTCACATGTGTGTATTTATTTTTTTGCGTTTATGTCAGAACCGCTGTAACATCAGCCACCTCTGTGCAAATCACCAATTTAGGCCTCAAATGTACATAGTGTGCTCTCACTCCTGAGCCTTGTTGTGCGTCCGCAGAGCATTTTATGCCCATGTATGGGGTATTTACGTAATTTTGGGGGTCTTTTTTTCCTTTTACGGCTTGTGAAAATAAAAAGTATGGGACAACACCAGCATGTTAGTGTAAAAAAATACAAATTTTTACACTAACAGGCTGGTGTAGCACCCAACTTTTCCTTTTCATAAGGGGTAAAAGGAGAAAAAGCCCCCCAAAAGTTATTGTGCAATTTCTCCCGAGTACGGAAATACCCCATATTTGGCCCTAAACTGTTTTCTTGAAATACGACAGGGCTCTGAATTGAGAGAGCGCCATGCGCATTTTAGGACTAAATTAGGGATTGCATAGGGGTGGACATAGGGGTATTCTACGTCAGTGACTCCCAAACAGGGTGCCTCCAGCTGTTGCTAAACACCCAGCATGCCTGAACAGTCAGTGGCTGTCCGGAAATGCTGGGAATGGTTTTGCAACAGCTGGAGGCTCCGTTTTGGAAACACTGCCGTACGATAAGTTTTTCATTTTTATTGGGGGGGTGGGGGGTGTATATGTAATGTTTAACCCTTTATTTTGTGTTAGTGTAGTATAGTGTTTTTAGGGTACATTCGCACTGGCGGGGGGTTACAGTGAGTTTCCCGCCAGGAATTTGCTCCTGGGTAGTCAATCATCCTGATGTGTGAGCATGGGGCGTGTCATAGAGCCTCACTGCACAGAGCCCTTCTTGTCCTAAGTGCACAGAGCCCTTCTTGTCCTAAGTGCACAGAGCCCTGCTTGTCCTACCCTCACTTCCTGTATTTGGACTCCTCATAGAGACACACAAACAATAGCTGCAGAGACAAAAATGTAGAAATTTTTTAACCAATGTATATTGCAAATATATATATAATGGTATTATCTATATTACAAATACACATATAATGGTATTATCTACATCTGACAATAATAGGTTTCCCTTTAGTTTGTTCTTAAAAGCTTTAAAGATGAAGAAAAAGAGAAATGTAAGAATGGAAGTCGATTGTTGTTATTTAAAGGGAACGATAATGCGTTATATACGGTATGCTAAAATCGTTATCCTCACTATTACCGGGTGGCATTTTTGCCCCTAAGGCTGGTGAAGATCTTACCAGGGCGGACTTTTTTTTTTCTTAATTTTTCTAGGACAAAAAAATTTTTATTTCCTCTTTTTCTTCAGAATATTTTGGTCCTCGGTTCCGTACACCAAAAGCACATTTAGATGGATAAGAAACCAAAAAAAAACATGTGCAGACCATTTGTGGGATACTTTGTTGTTCAGGTATATGTGGGCCAGGTACATGTTGTTTATGTATATATTATATGAATTTTCAGCCTACCCAGGAAACCAAATTCAAATCATCGTTATGTACAGTCATGCATGTGTACATATCTCCTTGAATCCTGTAGCCTCCATTTTAGCCATTACACCCAAAAAATCAGACTGGCAACCATGCACAGGGCTGCCATCAGAAATTTTGGGGCCCCTTACACAGCTTGTAGTCGGTGCACCCCTTCCCTCACTGTGGCACACGCTGGATTTTACCTTAGTATCGGGCTTAGAAACATAAAATAATATCGCCACTCCATATTAATTCTGCAGTGACTAAATAGTACCACCATACTGTAAGGAAATAAAAGCCACTATACACAGACCAGTATTACTAATAACACCACAATACAAGGGACATATAATTCCGCCACACCATGACCATTACCACTGACTAACACTGTTATATTGTTATTGAATAAAAACCACTATACAAAAGATCAATGGGGGAGATTTATCAAAACCTGCGTATCGGAAGAGTGGTGCAGTAGCCCATAGCAACCAGATTGCTTCTTTCATTTCTCACAGGTCTATTTAAAAATGGAAAAACCCATCTGATTGGTTGCTATGGGCAACTGCACCACTCCTCCTCTACACTTGTTTTGACAAATCTCCCCCAATAACCCCTATAAAGGAGTACATTTGAGCTGTACGCAGGTGCTGCAGGCGATATGAGTAATTATAGTTACATACTCATAGGGTCGAGTCTCATTTTTCTCCTTCTTCTTCATTTGTCCTGGGTCATCATGAAGATTTCTCTTGATCACAACTCGTCTTCACCGAATCTGCCAGACAAACATTTTAGGATTCATGCTACAGCAAAGTCCTCACCTCTATACAAACCCCCTATATGTATTACACTGCCCCATATAGTAGTCCCTTCTGTGCCCTGTATAGTATTAGGCCCCAACATTGTCCTCATACATTATAATGCCCCCTCACATTGCCCCCATATATAGTAATGTCCCCGTACACATCCCCCATACATTCTAATGCCCCCTCACATTGCCCCCATATATAATAATGCCTTTTTACATTACCCCCACAGATTATAATGTCCCCTCACATGGCCCCACACATAGCCTCCATATATATATATTAATTCCCCCTCACATAGCCCATATATATATATATATATTAATTCCCCCTCACATGGCCCATATATATATATATATATATCCACAAAAAAACTGAAGCGGCACTCCAAAGTCACATCAAATAGTGGTTTATTCACTCATCTGTGAAGGCGACGTTTCGGCTTATCAATAAAGCCTTTCTCAAGGCTTTATTGATAAGCCGAAACGTCGCATTCACAGATGAGTGAATAAACCACTATTTGATGTGACTTTGGAGTGCCGCTTCTGCTTTTTTGTGGATATTACATTGGGGGTCGATCTGCCCCTGAAGCTGAGCACCCAGACGGATCTGGAATCCTGCATCACGGTGCTTCTTCCTTCTTCTTCTTTGTTCTATATATATATATATATATATATATATATATATATATATATATATATATATGTATATTAATGCCCCCTCACATGGCCCCTATATATATATTAATGCCCCCTCACATGGTCCCTTTATATATTAATGCCCCCTCACATGGCCCCTATATAAATATTAATGCCCCCTCACATGGTCCCTTTATATATTAATGCCCCCTCACATGGCTCCTTTATATATTAATGCCCCCTCACATGGCCTATATATATATATATATATATATATATATATATATTGCCCCCTCACATGGCCCCTATATATATTAATGCCCCCCTGACATGGCCTCCATATATATGAATGCCCCCTATATATATATATTAATGTCCCCATATATATATTAAAGGGGTACTCCGGTGCTAACACATCTTATCCCCTATCCAAAGGATAGGGGATAAGATGCCTGATCGGGGGCGTCCCACAGCTGGGGACGCCTGTGATCATGCACGCGGCACCCCGTTTGTAATCAGTCCCCGGAGCGTGTTCGCTCCGGGTCTGATTACGGTCGACCGCAGAGCCGGCAGCGTGTGATGTCACGCCCCCGCCCCCGTGTGACGCCCCCGCCCCTCAATGCAAGCCTACGGGAGAGGGCGTGATAGCTATGTCCTCCTCCTCACTGTTTTCTATATCCATTTCCTCCACAGCAAAATTAAATTTTTGACTCAAGTTTGGAGCTGCAGTCTCCATTTGAGAAATAGAACTGGTCTGGGCTCTATCTTCATCTTGTGGGAAATGAGCTTCCAAAATGCATGGAAAGCTTGTGAGATTTCTTCTTTGCGTTCATCCATTTTTCACCTTCACAGAAGTCTTTTCTGCTTTCTGTGCTTGTGACAGGATTTTTCCCTAGGTAGGTCTGCCCGTGATGTCATGTGCCAAAAAACACTACGTGCGACACTTTGTGCGACTCATTAGTAAATAATGAGAGAAAACTATGGCGGGAAAGAAAAACCCAAACTTTGGAAAACCCCACTCTCATAGTAAATCGGGGCCACTATGTTACATTCCCATGGCATCCTAAAGCACAGTCAGTAAGGAAATGGTTTGTATTATCTAATACAATGTGCTGTTGGTATCTAGAAATGGCTATGTTGGTTTCTGCCCTGTAGTGCATTTTCTAACTACCTGCTGATTTCCTTTCTAAACTGAAAGGTCTGACCAGGTTTTTTTTGGGTCACACATCAATGTGCTTTTGCTTACTGATTCAGCATACTTGACCACAATATCTGTCTGTATATTGAGATAAGGGGGGGTTAATAAATATTGTGTGCATTTCCAAAGAATGTATGAAATAAGTATTATGTCTATAGCAAGTAATTAACATCTTTTTGTTATTAGATATCTTACACTAATGTCAGTTGTGTATTTTTGTGTCCTGCAGTGACTGAAATTGTACCACTTTAGTGTGAACGGACTAATTTTAATGCCACATTTTCAATAAGAGACACTTTTCTATCACAAAACATACCAATACTCAACATTGATTAACCAAGGTGCATTAAAGGGGTACTCCGCCCCTAGACATCTTATCCCCTATCCAAATGATAGTGGATAAGATGTCTGATCACGGGGGTCCTGCTGCTGGGGACCCCCGCGATCTCCCTGCGGCACCCGGCATTCGTTTGGAGCATCAGGTGCAGCCCAGAGGCTTGTGACGTCACAGTCGCACCTAGCTCGTGATTTCACAGCCACGCCCCCTCAATGCAAGTCTATGGGAGGGGGCATGACAGCCATCACTCCCCCTCCCATAGACTTGCATTAAGGGGGCATGGCCGTGACATGGCATCACAAGCCTCCGCCCTTTCATCGCCAGTCATCCGTCACGGAGCGAAGTTTGCTTCGTGCCCAGGATGTCTGGGGTGCTGCAGCCGAGATCACGGGGTTCCCCAGTGGCCTTTGGATAGGAGAAAAGATGTCTAGGGGCAGAGTACCCCTTTAAAGCTACACCAAATGGATATGTGCGATTGATAATCTTTGTGTGCCCTTATTTTATAATACTGCTGGCTTTGCCTTGGTCTTTAGCTATAGTTATCCAGACAATTAACAACTCATTTCCACATTGTGTACATGTGTGCAAATGTTATCCTTATAGCCAAATGCATATATTTAAATGTTCATATATTTTGAGCAATATGATGCCTTAGTGGTTAGCACTGTTGCCTTGAAGTTAATTAGATTGTGAGCCCCAATGGAGCCCCAAGTGAAGACAAGCTCTGTACAGTGCTGCAGAATATGCTGGGGTTACTGTATATAAATAAAGGAACTATTATTATTATATTCCCCAAATTATGGCTTCATTCACTGCGTATGTGTTCCTACTTAAAGGACCCCTTAGGGAATAAAATGCATGGGACTAAACTGTGGAGTCCCTGGAGTTTCTCAATATATATCAAAGTCAGCTAGATTAATTATTTTGGCCAATTCTAGACCCATTGTGGTCTTTGCGGTCTGTATAATATGTGGTCTGTATAATATGAATTGAAATATAAAAAATACAGATGTTTGGTGCAGTGCAAAATAGAAAATGACCTTTAGGTAAAATAACACTTTCATGCTTAACCAAGGAGGAAAGGAAACTTAACTAGAATGGCAAAAATACTATTAGAGACAGCTTGATATACACTAAACCCAAATGTAAATGAGAGGTAAATGAAGGTAAATGTGAGATGTAGCTGATAGAACTGTTCAAGGAACTGTACTCGAGGTGGAATATTTGGCACATTCCAGCCAATCCACTCCTCCATGTCAAGGTGCACCAGAGCACAACGGTCTGGACCTGTACAACAAGTTCTACCACACCCCCACACAATAAAAGTAAGAAATACACATTGACAATTATGTATTCAAAATGTAATATGTATATTTTCTATATAACATACCTAGTAGCTTCCTTGTACATACACAAGGTTTTGCTTACATTCCTACAAATTTTAATATTCTTTTACTAATACTTCTTTTGTATCTTTTTAGTACCCTGAATATGGATTTTTGGGTGTTTCTGAAAAGATTCAACTTTTTCGACATAACCTAAACTCAGAAAATGTCCTAGAGCGTCTTATACCCAGCAATTTCATTGGAGAGGGGGACTTAATTGAAGTTGTTCTTCCTGGTAAGTATCTGGATGTTGGGATTCTATTACATCATACTTGATAATGAGACTAGAGACAGGAATACAGGAGTCTTCTTACTATAACAACTAGGAGCTCCGTATATGGAATGTTTAACTCAAAACAAAACAGGGAAATACCTACTGTAGCTAGCATAGAGGCCAGTGTTAAGCACTATTACACAGAACACCCTTGACATTAATAGGCCAGAGGCCTACAAGCACTTTGAATATGTAACTTAACATCACTGCCTTCACCACAGCTAGTCTTAGTAAAGCCATGAATGTGAGGCAGTAAATGCATCGCTGCAAACTATCCATCAAAGCAAAACATGCCATGGCATCTAGAAGATATTATTTAATACTAATTTTAAAGTCAGTCTTTGCTATACTTCTCTATAGTATAGAATGTGAGCTTGGCTGTTCCCGGTGCCATCCATCTCTAAAGAGGTTAACTCAGTGCTATATCTAGAGATGGGCAAATTGAATCTGACGAATCCGAATTTGTTACGAATTTCATGAAAAATGCGAATATCGCCGCAATTCTATCGCGTGAATCGCTTCATTAAACTCCAATTAGTGCGGTCCAGGCTCCAGGGCATCTAAAATGGCGGATCCACATGTGAGGACATGGGGCAAGGAATCCTGGGAAGGCGGGAACAAGGGTAAGCGGGATGACACTGAATCACATGCAGGATGCAGCATATCAGCAGCCAGTCACCCCTGTGATGTCACAGCCCTATATAATTGGCATCTTTTCACTGAAGAGAGATATATAGGGACAGACAGCACTGTGTGTTACACAGAAAAGCTTTTCCCAGCAGCTGTTCACCTCCTAGTCTAGTCAGCATTCTGTTGCACAGAGGGACACAGAGCAGTGTGTCTTTCACAGAAAAGCTTTCTTATGCAGCGATTCACCTCCCTGTCATTGTCTACAGCATTCTATTACAGAGAGCAGTTTGTTGCACAGAAGAACAGCAGCGATTCAGCTCAAGCACAAATCCTGCCTAGAAGCTCTGATACGGAAGGGAGTGAGATTGAGAAAGAAAGTGCAATTTTGGGTGTATTACACAGTGACTGTGTGCTGCTGCACTGGTGTCTACTGCTAGTGTTGTGCACAAATACTTTTTTAAGCATACTGTAGTGCATTTTTTTTGCCCTCATAAGTGCATACCACATACCTACTTCTAAGTGGTGTACTATTTTGTACCTGTTAAATTCTTAAAGAGTACCTGTCATCAACTAAACTTTCCCTGATCCCCCTCCCCATCTGTCCCTTACTCTAACTATGCCTATCCCTGTGTTTATTGAGGTTTAAAACGCTGTGGAAATACCTTTTTTTTTTTCCCTCTTCATTAGCTCAGGAGCACTGTTTTTCTGATGGGTGGAAGGAGGCGGGTCCCGGCAGGCATGATGTCACATGAAGCCTGGCCGGTACTCTGCTTCTGCCAGTCTTCCTGTATGCTGCTCTCCCTCTGCAGCAGTGTTTCCCAACCAGGGTACCTCCAGCTGTTGCAAAACTACAACTCCCAGCATGCCCTGACAGCCAACAGCTGTCCGGGCATGCTGGGAGTTGTAGTTTTGCAACAGCCGGAGGCACCCTGGTTGGGAAACACTGCTCTGCAGTGTGCATACAGACTAAGTACAGGGGAGGGGCAGGGAGAACACAGAGCAGGGGGGAGGGGGAGGTGACTGGCCTCTGTTATATGAGAGGCATGTGCAGGCTTGTAGCTCACAGTGCTGCTCCAGGCTGGGAGTGAGTCCTGAGCTGAGAGTACTGAACTTCCTGTGTAAGGACCAGAGCCCTTTCAGCATTAGTCCTAAAAGCTGTACACTTACTATGAAAAGCATAGGAAACTGCCTGCAGACCAGGCATAGAAGAGAGACCCCTAGTGGCCAAAAGTATAAAATGAAAAAACTGGTATAAATATTAATATTTTTTAATGAAGATATATTACAATATGTCTTCATTAATGATTATGAACAACATATTAAAAGTTTTTGTTGATGACAGGTACTCTTTAAGGGCCTAGATACTGTGAAAGGCCAGGTAGAAGTACTCACCGGCTGGTGTTGTACTCAAATACTTTCTTAGGCATACTGTAGCACATTTTTCTTCCCTCATAAGTGCATACCACATACCTACATCTAAGTGGTGTACTATTTTGTACCTGTTAAACTCTGAAGGGCCTAGATACTGTGAAAGCCTAGATACTGCAAAAGTACTCACAGGGACAGTGAGCAGTGTGTCTTTCACAGAAAAGCATTCTTACCGCAGCAATTCACCTCCCAGTCACTGTCTACAGCGTTCTATTACAGAGAGCAGGGTGTTGCACAGAAAAACAGCAGCGATTCAGCTCAAGCTCAAATCCTGCCTAGAAGCATTGATAGGGAAGGGAGAGAGGCTGAGAAAGAAAGTGCAATTTTGGGTGTAGTACACAGCGGCTGTGTGCTGTAGCACTGGTGTCTACTGCGGGTGTTGTGCACAAATACTTTTTTAAGCATACTGTAGCACATTTTTCTGCCCTCATAAGTGCACACCACATACCTACATCTAAGTGGTGTATTATTTTGTACCTGTTAAACTCTCAAGGGCCTGGATACTGTGAAAGTCCAGGCAAAAGTACTCACCAGTTGGTGTTGTAATCAAATACTTTTTTTAAGCAAACTGTAGCGCATTTTTCTCCCCTCATAAGTGCATACCATAGACATACATCTAAGTGGTGTACTATTTTGTACCTGTTAAACTCTGAAAGGACTAGATACTGTGAAAGTCCAGCCAAAAGTACTAACTGGCTGGTGTTGTACTCAAATACTTATTTAAGCATACTGTAGCACATTTTTCTCCCCTTATAAGTGCATACCACATATCTACATCTAAGTAGTATACTTTTTTGTACCTGTGAAACTCTCAAGGGCCTAGATTTTGTGAAAATCCGGGCAAAAGTAGTCACCGGCTGGTATACTCAAATACTTTTTTAAGCATTCTGTAGCACATTTTCCTCCCCTTATAAGTGCATACCACATACCTACATCTAAGTGGTGTACTATTTTGTATCTGTCAAACTCTCAAGGGTCTAGATACTGTGAAAGGCCAGGCAAAAGTACTCACCAGCTGGTGTTGTAATTAAATACTTTTTTAAGAGTACTGTAGCGCATTTTTCTCCCCTCATAAGTGCATATCACATTCGTTCATCTTAGTGGTGTACTATTTTGTACCTGTTAAACTCTCAAGGGCCTAGATACTGTGATAGGCCAGGCAAAAGTACTCACCGGCAGGTGTTGTACTCAAATACCTTTTTAAGCATACTGTAGCGCACAAAGAAGTGGCAGAGGCTTAAATTCATCAGGCGCAGGCAGAGGTCACGGCAGACTAGGGGTGAGTGGCTGCAGGAGTCGCAGCGAGAGGCCTGATCTCCTGGTATCAGCTAGCGGTCGTGTCTCGACCAGCAACCCGTCTGCCGTCATCGATTGGTTAACACGGTAATCCACTTCATCACAAGTGACATCTGATACCCCCAGTCAACAGTCGGTGGATTCCTCAGATACAACCCTCAGTTGGCATGGCCCGGGAGCAGTTCCTGTCCTCCCATTGCCTCTGTCCTATGCTGTTCCCTCTCCTACAGAAGTATCTTATGCTGTGGGTTCAGCTCCACTATTTAGTGAGGACAATCTAATAGAGGACAGTCAGCAGCTACTGCCCAGCCAAGAAGTGGAGGAGACATCTGCTGCTTCCTATGCTAGGCGGGCAAATTATGATGAGGAGAGTGACGTGGGAGGTGGTGTTGCCAGCGTTCAGGGTCCTGAAGCAGACACTGTTGGGAAACCTGAGGAGGACATCAGTGACGTACAGACTAGGGATGTACCGATACTGGTATCGGTAACGGGGGCTGATATTAGCCATTTGCATGGTATCGGGGACTCGTTTAATGTCCCCGATACCATGCCCGATACCTGGTGCCGCTCTGCTGTCCCGTTCTCCCGTCCTCCAGGCTGCATCATCTCGTCCTATGGAGGAGCATGTGACATATACATCACTCCGCCTCCTCCCCTGCGCCCAGCGTAGCGCTAAGGAGGAAGCGGAGGGATGTATATGTCACATGCTCCTCCATAGGACGCCAACCGTAGGACGGGAGAACGGGGTAGTGGAGCAGCAGCACCCAACAGAGGAGGTGAGCTGCCTGCAAGGAGGGGGGCTTCTACTAATGTCTACTGGGGGGGCCCTGCTGCTGTTTAAATGGGGGGGCTGTGACTGCTTAAACGGGGAGCCCTGCTGCTGTCTAAAGGGGGGCCCCTGCTGCTGTCTAAAGGGGGGCCACTGTTGCTGTCTAAAAGGGGCCCCTGCTGCTGTCTAAAGGGGGGCCCCTGCTGCTGTCTAAAGGGGGGCCCCTGCTGCTGTCTAAAAGGGGGCCCCCTGCTGCTGTCTAAAGGGGGGCCCCTGCTGCTGTCTAAAGGGGGCCCCTGCTGCTGTCTAAATGGGGGGGCCCTGCAGCTGTTTAATGGGGGGCCCTTCTGCTGTCTAAAGGGGGGCCCTTCTGCTGTCTAAAGGGGGGCCCTGCTGCTGTCTAAATGGGGGGGCCTGCTGCTGTCTATTGGGGGCCCTGCTGCTGTCTAAAGGGGGGCCCTGCTGCTGTCTAAAGGGGGGCCCCTGCTGCTGTCTAAAGGGGGGACCCTGCTGCTGTCTAAAGGGGGGCCCCTGCTGCTGTCTAAAAGGGGGCCCCCTGCTGCTGTCTAAAGGGGGGCCCCTGCTGCTGTCTAAAGGGGGCCCCTGCTGCTGTCTAAATGGGGGGGCCCTGCAGCTGTCTAATGGGGGGCCCTTCTGCTGTCTAAAGGGGGGGCCCTTCTGCTGTCTAAAGGGTGGCCCTGCTGCTGTCTAAATGGGGGGGGGCCTGCTGCTGTCTATTGGGGGCCCTGCTGCTGTCTAAAGGGGGCCCTGCTGCTGTCTAAAGGGGGCCCCTGCTGCTGTCTAAAGGGGGCCCCTGCTTCTGTCTAAAGAGGGGCCCTGCTGCTGTCTAAAGGGGGGCCCCTCCTGCTGTCTAAAGGGGGGCCCCTGCTGCTGTCTAATGGGGGGGGGGCCCTGCTTCTGTCTAATAAGGGGGCCTTCTGCTGTTTAAATGGGGGCCCACTGTCTAATGGGTGGCTGTGGTCTACAGGGGGGCTGCTACTTATGTCTAAAGGGGGGCTGCTGTCTATAAGGGGGGCTGCTGTCTACAGGGGGGCTGCTACTAATGACTGCCAGGGGGCTGCTGCTAATGTCTGCAAGGGGATACTACCTACTATTAAAGACAATCTTACAGCAGAGTCACCTGCACTGACTTGAATTTATATGTAGATAGTGCAGGTGACCCGGTTTCTACTGCTGCTCACCATGTGATCATCGGTCTCACCGCCAATGCAAATTCCCTGTTCTGTCCAATGGAGAAGAGAAAAATCTTGGCTCATACTACAGCAGCCGCCTCCATTGTACACAACAAGGAACCACGTATCAGCACGATAAACAGCGCCAGAAACCGGGTCACCCTGCTGTCAGATTCCCTTTAAAATATAAGTACTTGTACTTGGTGTCGGCGAGTACAAGAATTAAAGTATTGGTACTCGTACTCGGTCTTAAAAAAATGGTATCGGGACATCCCTAGTACAGACAATTGGGAGCCAGGTGCAGAAGGGGCTTCATCATCATCAGAAGAGGGCTGCAGGTTGCCCGTGAGGCAGCAGCTGAGCCAGTACGGTGGTAGCATGGTGGCAGAAGTGGAAAGTCTGAAGCCAAACATGCCCGGGGGAGACCATCTGCTTCGCGGCAGCCTACCTTCCCAGGAGGTAGTGGAACAGGGGTTCTTGGAGATGGCGGCAGTAGCAGTCAATTAGTGTAGACTGTTGGGAAAATCAGCTACTTGGCGGTGTGGCAGATTTTCATTAAGCATCCGCACATGCAAGATGTGTCGGCAGAAGGTGAAGCGTGGCCAGGGTCCCAATGTTGGCACCACAGCCCTGCGTCAACACATGCTGCGCCACCATAAAGCGGCCTGGGAGAACTGTGGCTCCAGTGTGGTGGTCCAGCCTGCTGCATCACCCAGTGGCATGCCGCTCACTCTTTCAGCCAGCCAAGGCTCCACCACCTCAGCCGAAGGGAGCTGTGTGTCATACCCTCCTTCTGTCACTCCAGATGCTCCTGCTTCTCCTACTTTGAGTCAGTCATTCCACCAGCAATCCATCGGCGAAGCCATGTCCAAGAGACAAAAGTATGCACCCACTCATCCAACGGCGCAGAAGCTGAATGTGCTCCTGTCCAAGTTGCTGGTGCTGCAGTCCTTCCCTTTTCAAGCGGTGGACTCTGCACCCTTCAGAGAACTGATGGCTTGTGCCGAGCCGAAGTGGAGAGTCCCAAGCCGTCATTTCTTTGCAAAGAGAAGGTGGACCAGTTCTTGAGGCTGTCGGTGTGTACCAAAGTGCACGGCAGCACCGATGTCTGGAGCTGAAACTATGGTCAGGGACAATACATGTCCTTTAGGGCCCACTGGGTGAATGTGGTTCCTGCACAGCCACAACACCAACTTGGACAGGTCACACCCCTTCCTCTTCCACGCTCCCAGGCTGTTGGTCCTGTGACAGTGTGCGACTCCGCCTCCTCATCCTCCACTGTGTCCTCAGCCTCCACTGCACGGCTAAGTCTCAGTGCCCCTTCAGCATACCATGTGTGCAGGGCACGGCGGTGTCACACTATTCTTCACATGGTTTGCCTTGGCGAACGTAGTCACACAGGGGAAGAACTGCCAAAAGTAATTCATAAAGAAATCGAAGCATGGCTTACTCCATGGAAACTGGAAATGAGAACCATGGTGACTGACAAAGAGAAGAATATCTGGTCTGCGCTGCGACAAGGAAGGCTGAGCCATGCGCCCTGCATAGCACACGTGTTCAATCTGGTTGTCAAGCAGTTCCTGAAGTGTTCCCCCCATTTGCAAGACATCCTAACAATGGGAAGGAAACGTTGCGTCCACTTAAGCCACTCGTACACCGCAAAGCACACCCTCCTTGAGCTGCGGCGTCAGAACGGTATCCCCCAACATAGTCTGATTTGCGATGTTGCCACCCGTTGGAATTCCACCCTTCATATGTTGGTTTTACTATATGAACAGAGAAAAGCCATTACTGATTTCTTGATGATCCAAGTGGATAGGGGTATTCCCATGTGTAACTTCAATGTCAACCAGTGGCAGCTCATACGCGACACCTGCCGTTTGCTCAGGCCCTTTGAGGAAGCCACATTATTTGTCGCCAGGATTACGGCATGATCAACGTCATTCCACTGCTTCATTTCCTATAACACGTGTTGGAAACGTTGGCTGGTCAGGGCACTGGAGACGTGGTCTTTACATCTCACGGCCCCATGAGCCCTGTGGGGGCTGAACTGTAGGAGGGGGAGGGGCACAGTGGAGCACAGTTTAGGTTTCACAAAATGGGCTGTTTTTCTAGTCATCTGACAGGAGAGGAGGAGCAGGAGCAGCCAGAGGAGCTAGAGGGTTATGAGGAAGGCGAGACAGAGGACCCAGACAAACCATGGCAGTATGAAGTAGAGATGGAGGCAGGTTGTCCCTCCGAGTTACTGCCACATCCACACGCTCTGCGGCAGTTATTCTAATAGCGATGCCTATAATCTGCATGTCATACTGAATAACAATGTTATTTCACTAACACAGCACACTCTCTATGCGTGTTAGGACAAGGCAAAGTGTTTTTAATAGCGATTCTGCACAAATAAATTCGGACCGAACTGAATCGGCTTAATCAAATTTTTCAAAAATTCGCTCATCTCTAGCTATATGCAATACTCTCTGTCTTTAGCATTGGGCACAGCACTGGGCAAACCTATTTAGAGAGATAGAGAGAGAGAGGGAGAGGGAGAGAATGGGGAACAGTGCATTTCTGCTACTGCCCGTAACGTAATGTAACGGACAATTTTCAGGGTTTTCATAACGGAACATTATAACGGATCTTTAAAATGGATGAATGTAAAGTGTGAAAAGGGCCTTACCTGTGGAATTATCACAAGAATCCAATGAAACAGCTTGGAGCGATAACAATGAACAATAACTGATTAAATTAAACATTCGCACTTTCATAGTCAGGGGGGGCGCTGAGAGGCAGGGGCTGGAGGAACAGGTATGATCTCGCTTGTTAAAAGACCGCCAACTTGATGCTCACCAGAATGGGTAATCAAAAAATTTTTATAAATTTAAATTAAAGAGTAGCTCCCACCATCCTTTTTTTTTCTTGTATCCCTGCCTATTGCCCATGTATCCCTAACCCCCTCCCTGCCTTTAATTTTTTTTTACATATTAAAAATACCTTTTGTCTGCCTGGTAGTGTGCTCACTACCAAGCAGACTTCCCCAGCAGGAGCGACGTCACTGATGCCTGCTGGGGGGGACTTCTGCCATTAGTTCATCTATACAGGGTGCCTCCAGCTGTTTCACCACTACAACTCCCAGCTTGCCCTGACATTTATTGGCTGTCAGGGCGTGCTGGGAGTTGTAGTGGGGTAGCCACTGGAGGCATACTATATAGGTGAACACCGTATCTGTGATGGTCGCAGCTGTCGAACTTCCCGTTCCCTGCTGCTCAATCCACTCCCCCCTGCCGCTCAATCCACTCCCCCGCCGCTCAATCCACTCCCCTCTGCCACGCAATCCACTCTCCCCCGCTCAAACCACTCCCCCCGTTAAATCCACTCCCCCCCGCTCAATCCACTCCCCCCCCCCACTCAATCCACTCCCCCCGCTCAATCCACTACCCCCCGCTCAATCCACTACCCCCCACCCGCTCAATCCATTACCCCTACACACCCGCCCGCCCACAAAAGAATAAACAGAACAGTCATAGCGGAGCCGCTGCGCATGATATTTTACCGGGGCCTGCGTGCAAGGCCAGGGAGCCTGCGCGCATTCTCTTCATTCAAAGCGCTCCCTCCCGCCTGTCTGATTGACAGGCAGGGAGCGAGCTCAGCCTGACTGAATTCGGACCGATGCCCTGCCGGCATCGGTTCGATTTCAATCGTGACGTCTTGCCAGGCTGCAGCCGGCCGCTAGGAGGGAGACCCCTAGTGGCCGGTTTTTAAATGTGAATTAAACTATTTTAATGGGAAAAAAAATTATGAAGGTATATTAGAGATATGTTGTAGTACATAAGTACTACAATATATAAAAAAAATAATTTGGTGATAGTGCCCATTTAAATTAAATAAAAATTACATAAAAAATCTGCCACATCCAGACGCTCTGCGGCAGTTATTCTAATAGCGATGCCTATAATCTGCATGTCATACTGAATAACAATATTATTTCACTAACACAGCACACTCTCTATGCGTGTTAGGACAAGGCAAAGTGTTTTTAATAGCGATTCTGCACAAATAAATTCGGACCGAACCGAATCGGCTTAATCAAATTTTTCAAAAATTCGCTCATCTCTAGCTATATGCAATACTCTCTGTCTTTAGCATTGGGCACATCACTGGGCAAACCTATTTAGAGAGATAGAGAGAGAGAGGGAGAGAATGGGGAACAGTGCATTTCTGCTACTGCCCGTACACAGCTAACTGGACAGAGCATAGCAATGTTACTTTAGAGCAATCCCACATGTGAAAGATTGAACTAATAAAAAACATTGAGAATCTTCCTAAAATTGCCCAAATTTTGTATACATAACAGTTTAAAACTTTCAACATTAGTCCTAATCAGTTAGCTAAAAGATACTGGGGGGACTTTTTTTTTTGCTCTGTATGTGTGGCTGTGGGCAAACTCTGCTAGTTGCTGCCCCAAATCAAGTTTGGCTGCCCAGAAGTCCAGTGGAGCTTGCACAAACTCACGTACCACAGTCAAAATTCTAGCGAGAGTTAAGAGGCTGTGGTAAAGTGCTGTGCAATTGGTAGCTCACTGGGATGTGCATGCACAGTTGCCTCTCTTCTTTTGCGGCCGCTCCAACAGGTTGCTGATTCGCTGGGAGGCGTAATGCTGGGTTGCCGAATTCACCAGCCTACTCATTAAGCCCACCCTTTTATTTAAATATTCATAGGTTTGTCCTCATGTCCTAGTGTCATGAGAGGCAGCGGCTCACGTGACTGCTGTACACCATTTGCCTGTGCCCAGTCATTTTTGTAAGTATAGTAACTCTGCCATTGATTTCCATCAAAAAATGTGTCCAAAAAAGTCACTATGATAAATCCCTGACCACTGCATCCAACCATTCCGATTTGACTGTGAGCAGTGTTTTGGTCCCACAAATTGGCTATATGGTAAAAAGTTTCAGAAAAGTCGCACGGAACGCACATGCGCCTTTTGTGCAAAATGTCTAAATCACTTGATAAATTCCCCCCCCCCTATATATATTGTGTGTTTTGAACTAATACATGTCAAATAAACCCTATTACCTACTGAAAGCTAAGTTATCCCAGTGCTTCGACCAGGGCCTATACCAGTCAACCTAGACAGAAATAGTTGGTAATAATGAATAACTGTGGATATTTTAATGGTTTATTGTGGACATTTATATTATAGCACACTATCAGCAATTACTTTGCCCATACACCGAGATCAACCTTCCTTTGTTGTTAGACTTTAGAATATTTGTTTATCAACTTGCAGTGTTAAGTGATCGTTGTTTTCAAGCTTATTATTATAAAAAATGACAAACTTTCATCATTATTCTTTTTTTTCATACAGCTTCTGTGTCCCTCGACTTCTCAATCCGACCTCACATCCTATTAGTTCACTCCTACAAATCTCCTGCCTTTTGTGACTATTGTGGGGAAATGTTGTTTGGTTTAGTGAGACAAGGCCTAAAATGCCAAGGTAAGCTGAAGCATTATATACACTGTCAAAAAGAAAAACTGTCGTTATTCCCCATAGCAACTAAAGCTGTGCTATGATTGGTTGCCATGGTCAAATACTGGTTTGATTTGTCCACAACAACCAATCACTGCCCAGCTTTCAATTTACCAAAGCAGTCTAAGAAATGAAAGATGAGCTGTGATTGGTTGCCATGGGCAAAATTAGACAGTTTTTGACTCCCAACTCTGATAAATCTGATAAATCTCCCCTTATGCCTTTATAATTTTAAAGGGGTACTCCACTTCTCAGCGTTTGGAACAAACTGTTCAGAATGCTGGAGCCGCCGGTGCCGGGAGTTTGTGACGTCATAGACCCCCCCCCCCCCTCATGATGTTACGCCCCGCCCCCTCAATGCAAGTCTATGGGAGGGGCATGACAGCCGCCATGCCCCCTCCCATAGACTTGCATATAGGAGGCGAGACATCATGAGGGGGCGGGGCTATGATGTCACGAGCTCCCAGTGCCAGCTCCAGCGTTGGGAGCAGTGGAGTACCCCTTTAACGTAGGTACAAAAACATGTATAACTTATTGTATCTGGTGTTAACTCTGTGTGACATATAGTCCAGAGATAGATTTGTGATTTTTATATCTTTATGACTGAAACCTTCCTGCACTTTTTACCAGATCAATGCTTCCACGGAGTTTGTTCGATAGTTTGCATTCTGGGAAGTGTTCTCTACACACCAGACATATACTAAATGAACTCATTTATTTCTCTATTATTAAACTGTAATAGGGCTTGTTCACACAAACTGATTTTTGTGCGGATTTTCTGTAGCTGATCTGCTGCTTTTTATTTTCTGCTGCTTATTTTATTATTGACTTACCAACACAAAATAAGCAGCAGAAAAAGAGCTGTTGAAAATTAGCTGCAGAAAATAAGCAGCTGAAAATCTGCAGCAAAATCCACACTAAAATAAGCAGCAAAATACACTTGTGTGAACGTACTCTTTTGCATAACAATTAAAAGGGAGATTTACTTAGACATCGGTGGCTGCCCATGTGGCAGACTTAGAAATCTTTACCAGCTATAAGCTGGCATAGATTTCTATTGTAAATTAAAGTAAATAATGCAATTTTTATACCATTTTCCAAAAGCTTTGGGCATTGCATATCCCAACCAGAAAATTGCAAATGTTTTGTGCAAATGAGCTCTCCACAAATATGTTTAAATCAAAAACTGACATATATTGTTTAATAGATTCTCCTTT
Organism: Hyla sarda; assembly: GCF_029499605.1. Classification (NCBI taxonomy): domain Eukaryota; kingdom Metazoa; phylum Chordata; class Amphibia; order Anura; family Hylidae; genus Hyla; species Hyla sarda. The sequence continues at coordinate 272,551,629 of NC_079194.1, read as the reverse complement.
AACTTTCTTCTGCAATTTGAAGTACATATGAATATGTTCTCAGAGCCAGTCAAACTGTAGCCCTTGGCAATATTAAAAGTGGGACATCAAATGTTGAAATATCGCATCAACACAGTCACATGCTATATACTATACAAAGACCAGTATAACCAAAAATACCATAACACAAAGCCAAAATAATACTGTCACACCAGAAGCACCATTATTACTAAACAATGACTACATTTTCCACCATGTTGAATAGAAAACATTTTACAGAGAACAATAAGACCAATAACTCATAGGTCATATTTGATTAAAGGGGTACTCCAGTGGAAAACTATTTTTTTAAATCAACTGGTGCCAGAAAGCTAAACAGATTTGTAAATGACTTCTATTTAAAAATCTTAATCCTTCCAGTACTTATCAGCTGCTGCATACTACAGAGGAAGTTCTTTTCTTTATGAATTTATTTTCTGTCTGACCACAGTGCTCTCTGCTGACACCTCTGTCCTTGTCAGGAACTGTCCAGACCAGGAGAGATTTGCTATGGGGATTTGCTCCTACTCTGGACAGTTCCTGACATGGACAGAGGTGTCAGCAGAGAGCACTGAGGTCAGACAGAAAAAAAAATCATAAAGAAAAGTACTTCCTATGTAGTATACAGCAACTGATAAGTACTGGAAGGATTAAGATTTTTAAATAGAAGTAATTTACAAATCTGTTTAGCTTTCTGGCACCAGTTGATTTAAAAAAATAGTTTTCCACTGGAGAACCCCTTTAATCAAATATAACCTATGAGTTATTGGTCTTATTGTTCTCTGTAAAATGTTTTCTATTCTATTAGAACTTCCTCTGTAGTATACAGCAGCTGATAAGTACTGGATTTTTAAACAGAAGTAATTTACAAATCTGTTTAACTTTCTGGCACCAGTTGATTTAACAAAAAAAAAAAAAATCCACTAGAGTACCCCTTTAAAGTCATTTACATTTTCTGTCATTTCCATCTGGCCCAGACCACCAGGATGACTTCTTACAGCCACAACCGACTTATTTGCAAAACAAACATCCTATCTTCCTTACTTTTTCAGCAGCCTCTGCAAAGTCTCCCATCTGCACAAACTTCCCATCCATAGTGCACACAAACTTCTCATCCATAGTGCCTCAGTACCTCCCATTTTCTAGGCAGGTTGGTTCCTGGATAACTTTCCATTTTGTTAGGTAGGTTGGACGTAGACAGGAACCTGTACTCTTGCCTACCCATCATCCTAGCCCTCATCCTGGCCACCAAGGCCAAAAGTCTGGTGACCTTGATCTGTGGGGGCCCCCTTGGGGGTGGGAGCTCTCAGAGACAGCCTTGCATATTCTATATACTGTAGGTATTTAATAGAAACCCCAGTCTGACAGTTGGAACATCCCTGTATTTCTTGCTGTTGCAAAAAATGATTAAATATCAGTAACAGTAATATACTATAGCACAACAGGCTTAATTATATAAGGCCTATAGTATGTCAGCATGTTGACATAAAATAAAGCAGATAAGGTAAAACACGTTTTTTTAAATAAATATTATTGATATGATTTATGGTTTATTTTGACATTTCTTACCTTCTAATATTCTAGGCTGTGGTCTAAACTATCACAAAAGATGTGCCTTTAAGATACCTAACAATTGCAGGGGTGTAAAAAGAAGTCACCTTTCCAGTAGATCATTTACAGGAGCAAGTTCTATCACCAAGCAAAGAGCTGTGACACTACCTACTGGAGGCAGCTTAGAAGACCTAGGAGGAAATATCTCAGAGCAACAGGTAACTAGTGTTGAGCGGCATAGGCCATATTCGAATTCGCGAATATTCGCGAATATATGGACGAATATTCGTATATATTCGCGAATATTCGCATATTCGTTATATTCTCGTTTTATTTTCGCATACGCGAAGATTCGCGTATACGAAAATTAAAATATGTGAAAATTCGCATACACAAAATTAGTACGTGCGAAAATTCGCATATGCGAAAATTAGCATATGCTAATTTTCGCATATTTGAATTTTCGCACGCCAGTCTCACACAGTAGTATTACAGCCTTCTTTACACCACACAAGCTGGAAGCAGAGAGGGGTGATCACTGTGATGTGTACTGTGAAGAAAAAAAAAAAAAAAAAAAAACGAATATTCGTAATTACGAATATATAGCGCTATATTCGCGAAATTCGCGAATTCGCGAATATGCGATATTCGCGAATAATATTCGAATTGCGAATATTCGCGAGCAGCACTACAGGTAACATGATCATTTATGGCCACAATGGCTTTTATCTCTAATGTGTTACTTTAGTCACTAGCAAAGTTGCTTGTTCAGGGTGATTCAGAAAGGATGATAGAAAAGTAAATGATTGTATTTAATGTAACATCAGTGGTAAATGGCCGGAAACTAAAAGTCAAAGAAAAACAGGCTTAGTTGCCCAATAGCAACCAATCACGTCACAGCTTTCAATTTCAAGAGACAAATTTAAAATATGCTTAGTTACTAGTCGGCTACCCATGGGTCAGTCTTGGGTCCTATTCTTTTTAATATAGTTAGTAATAATCTTGTAGAGGGATCATATAGTCAAGGATCAATCATAGCAGATAATACTAAGGTCTGTAAAGTGGTTAACACAATAGAGGACAGTGAACTGTTACAAATGAATCTGGATAGGTTGGAGGTTTGGGCAAGAAAGTAGCAGATGAGGTTCAACATTGAGAAATGTAAGGTTATGCACAGGGGGGGGGGGGGGGGTGTCAATCCAGGCTGGGATTATATCTTAAATGGAAAACACTGGGGATGACTGATATGGAAAAGGATTTAGGAGTTTTAGTCAAAAGTAAATTGTCAGGCAACTGCTGCCAGTGCAAATTAGAGAATGGGGTGATCAATAAGGGGCATAGATGACCACGACAAGTAAATAATTATACCGATTTACAAATCACTAGTCAGACCACACATATAATACTGTATACAGTACTGGGCACCAGTGTACAAGAAAGATAAAGTGGAGCTGGAGAGGGTTCAAAGACAGGCAACCAGAGTAATAAGGGGAATGGGAGAACTATAGTACCCAGAAAGATTATCAGAATTAGAGTTATTACGTTTAGAAAAGAGACGGCTTAGGGGCAACCTAATAACTATGAATAAATATACTGCTCAAAAAAATAAAGGGAATACTTAAACAACACAATGTAACTCCAAGTCAATCACACTTCTGTGAAATCACACTGTCCACTCAGGAAGCAACACTGGTTAACAATCATTTTCACATGCTGTTGTGCAAATGTAACAGACAACAAGTGGAGTATAGGCAATTAGCAAGACACCCCCAATAAAGGAGTGGTTCTGCAGGTGGTGACCACAGACCACTTCTCAGTTCCTATGCTTCCTGGCTGATGTTTTGGTCACTTTTGAATGCTGGCGGTGCTTTCACTCTATTGGTAGAATGAGATGGAGTCTACAACCCACACAAGTGGCTCAGGTAGTGCAGCTCATCCAGGATGGCGCATCAATGTGAGCTGTGGCAAGAAGATTTGTTGTGTCTGTCAGCGTAGTGTCCAGAGCATGGAGGCGCTACCAGGAGACAGGCCAGTACATCAGGAGACGTGGAGTAGGCCGTAGGAGGGCAACAACCCAGCAGCAGGACCGCTACCTCCACGTTTGTGCAAGGAGGAGCAGGAGGAGCACTGCCCGAGCCCTGCAAAATGATCTCCAGCAGGCCACAAATGTGCATGTGTCCACTCAAACGGTCAGATACAGACTTAATGAGGGTGGTATGAGTGCCTAGCGTCAGCAGGTGGGGTTGTGCTTACACCCCAACACCGTCCAGGACATTTGGCATTTGCCAGAGAACACTAAGAATGTGCTCTTCACAGATGAAAGCAAGCAGGTTCACACTGAGCACATGACAGACGTGACAGAGTCTGGAGGCACTGTGGAGAAAGTTCTGGTGCCTGCAACATCCTCCAGCATGACCGTGGGCGGTGGGTCAGTAATGGTGTGGGGTGGCATTTCTTTAGGGGGCCGCACAGCCCTCCATGTGCTTGCCAGAGGTAGCCTGACTGCCATAAGGTACCGAGATGAGATCCTCAGACCTCTTGTGAGACCATATGCTGGTGCAATTGGCCCTGTGTTCCTTCTAATGCAAGACAATGCTAGACCTCATGTGGCTGGAGTGCGTCAGCAGTTCCTGCAAGAGGAAGGCATTGATGCTCTGGCCTGCCTGTTCCCCAGACCTGAATCCGATTGAACACATCTGGGACATCATGTCTCACTCCATCCACCAACGCCACGTTGCACTACAGATTGTCCAGGAGTTGGTGGATGCTTTTGTCCAGGTCTGGGAGGACATCCCTCAGGAGACTATCCGCCACCTCATCAGGAGCATGCCCAGGCATTGTAGGGAGGTCATGTGGTCACGTGGAGGCCACACACACTACTGGGCCTAATTTTGACTTGTTTTAAGGACATTACATTAAAGTTCTATCAGCCTGTAGAGTGGTGTTCCACTTTGATTTTGAGTGTGACGCCATATCCAAACCTCCATGGGTTGATAAATTTGATTTCCATTGATCATTTTTGTGTGATTTTGTTGTCAGCACATTCAACTATGTAAAGACGAAAGTATTTAATACGATTAGTTCATTCATTCAGATCTAGGATGCGTTATCTTAGTTTTCCCTTTATTTTTTTGAGCAGTGTATATCAGGGGGCAGTAGAAAAATCTCTCTCATAATCTATTTATACCCATGACTTTATCTATGACAAGGAGGGTTTTACACCAGCACAGATGGGAGTTATTTACTGTAAGAGCAGTGAAACTATGGAAATCATACAATACAAAGGGGCCTGGATGCTTTTCTGGAAATAATAACATTATAGGTTATGGACACTAGATTTCTAGGGACTGAATGTTGAATTTATTGTGAAGGAATTTCACACCCTAGTATGGGCATTTGACATCAGCTGCCTCAAAGGTTTTTTTTTTTCGCTTTCTTCTGGATCAATACAGTACGAGCACAATAGTTTTATACCTTATGCATAATTATGAACTTATTATAGATGGCAACATTGAAACAAGAGAGAGTTTTTGCTTGTTGGAATTTGCAAGAATGGAGTAGTGACAGTAAAGCGTATAAATTTGGTAAATGTCCTCAGAATAGAAACTACATTTTGCATTGGGTGAAACACTGGGAGTGTATGTCATGGGCAATCCAAAGACTTAGGAAGAAACAATGAGCAGTAGTTGAGCTGTGTACGAGCGTACTCCTAGCAAGTCAGCCAAGCTATTATTATAGAACTATAGTGCTACAAACCACAGTATGACATATCTTGCATTTTAAATCATACAGATTACATCTTCTTTAGGAAAGCAGATGAGAAACTAAAGTGCCATGACTACTGCATAGACATGCAGGGCTGAATGGGCGAGGACATAGTCACTGATAGCCTGTTGCTTAGTGATGATGAGGCTACCTTCCAGCTCAGTGGGAAGATTGATCACTAGAGATGAGCGAGCTTTTAATCCAAATTTATTTGCGGCTATTTCTGGGCTACAGAGAGCCTCAATACGGGTGTAGAACACTTTGCTGTTGTCACGATACGGCTGGCTGGAGGTGGATCCTCTGTGCCAGAGAGGGATTGGCGTGGACCGTGTTGGTGGACCGGTTCTAAGTTGCTACTGGTATTCACCAGAGCCCGCCGCAAAGCGGGATGGTCTTGCAGCGGCGGTAGCAACCAGGTCGTATCCACCAGCAACGGCTCAACCTCTTTGACTGCTGAAGATAAGCGCGGTACAAGGGAGTAGACAAGAGCAAGGTCGGACGTAGCAGAAGGTCAGGGCAGGCAGCAAGGAGCGTAGTCAGGGGCAACGGCAGGAGGTCTGGAACACAGGCTAGGAACACACAAGGAAACACTTTCACTGACACAATGGCAACAAGATCCGGCGAGGGAGTGCAGGGGAAGTGAGGTATAAGTAGGGAGTGCACAAGTGAACATACTGATTAAGCCTGCTGCGCCAATCAGTGGCGCAGTGGCCCTTTAAATTGCAGAGACCCGGAGTGCGCGCGCCCTAAGGAGCGGGGCCGCGCGCGCCGGGACAAGATAGACGGGGAACGGGTCAGATACGGGAGCCGGGATGCGCATCGCGAGCGGGCGCCTCCGGCCTCACGAATCGCATCCCGGCTGGGAGTGATATTGCAGCGCACCCGGTCAGCAGGTCTGACCGGGGCGCTGCGAATAAGAGGATGCTGCGAGCGCTCCGGGGAGGAGCGGGGACCCGGAGCGCTCGGCGTAACAGTACCCCCCCCCTTGGATTTCCCCCTCTTCTTGGAGCCTGAGAACCTGAGGATAAGACTTTTGTCTAGGATGTTGTCCTCAGGTTCCCAGGATCTCTCCTCTGGGCCACAGTTTTCCCAATCCACCCAAAAAAATCTTTTCCCTCTGACAGTCTTGGAGGCCAGAATCTCCTTCACAGAGAAGACGTCAGATGAACCGGAAACAGGAGTGGGAGAAACAACTTTGGGAGAGAAGCGGTTAATGATGAGTGGTTTAAGGAGAGAGACATGGAAGGCATTGGGAATACGAAGAGAAGGAGGAAGAAGGAGTTTGTAAGAGACAGGGTTAATCTGGCACAAGACTTTGAAAGGGCCAAGATAGCGTGGTCCCAATTTGTAACTGGGGACACGAAAGCGGACATATTTAGCGGAGAGCCATACCTTGTCTCCGGGAGCAAAAATGGGGGGAGTTCTTCTTTTCTTATCAGCAAATCTTTTCATCCGGGATGAAGCCTGTAAAAGAGAATTTTGGGTCTCTTTCCATATGGTGGAAAGATCACGAGTCACTTCATCCACAGCGGGCAAACCAGAGGGCAAGGGAGTAGGGAGGGGAGGAAGAGGGTGACGGCCGTACACCACGAAAAATGGGGATTTAGCAGAAGATTCGGAGGCTCTGAAGTTGTATGAGAATTCGGCCCATGGTAGAAGATCTGCCCAGTCATCCTGGCGGGAGGAAACAAAATGCCGTAAATAGTCACCCAGGACCTGATTAATTCTTTCTACTTGCCCATTGGATTGGGGATGATAAGAAGAAGAGAAGTTTAATTTGATCTTGAGCTGTTTACAGAGGGCCCTCCAGAATTTAGACACGAATTGGACGCCTCTATCCAAGACGATATGCGTGGGCAAACCGTGAAGGCGAAAAATGTGTACAAAAAATTGCTTTGCCAACTGAGGCGCTGAAGGAAGATCAGGAAGAGGAATAAAATGTGCCATCTTGGAAAATAGATCAACGACCACCCAAACAACTGTGTTGCCACGGGATGAGGGCAAGTCCGTAATAAAGTCCATACCAATCTGTGACCAAGGCTGTTCAGGAACAGGCAGAGGATGAAGGAGACCAGCAGGCTTCTGGCGAGGAGTCTTATCCCGGGCACAGACAGTACAGGCCCGCACAAAATCAACAACATCAGTCTCCAGAGTCGGCCACCAATAAAATCGAGAGATGAGTTGCAAGGATTTTTTGATGCCCGCATGGCCTGCGAGGTGGGAGGAGTGTCCCCATTTGAGAATCCCGAGACGCTGGCGTGGAGAAACGAAGGTCTTCCCTGGAGGAGTTTGCCTGATGGAGGCTGGAGAAGTGGAGATCAGACAGTCCGGAGGAATTATGTGTTGCGGAGAGACCTCTACTTCAGAGGCATCAGAAGAACGAGAGAGGGCATCGGCCCTAATGTTCTTGTCAGCAGGGCGAAAATGGATTTCAAAGTTAAAACGGGCAAAAAACAACGACCACCTAGCCTGGCGAGGGTTCAGTCGTTGGGCAGACTGGAGATAGGAGAGATTCTTGTGATCAGTGTATATGATAACTGGAAATTTTGATCCCTCCAGCAGGTGCCTCCATTCCTCAAGCGCCAATTTAATGGCCAGTAGTTCTCGATCACCAATGGAGTAGTTTCTCTCCGCTGGAGAGAAGGTCCTAGAAAAAAACCCACAAGTAACAGCATGCCCGGAAGAATTTTTTTGTAGAAGGACAGCTCCAGCTCCCACAGAGGAGGCATCTACCTCCAATAGAAAGGGTTTAGATGGGTCAGGTCTGGAGAGCACGGGAGCAGAAGAAAAGGCAGACTTGAGATGTTTAAATGCGTCTTCCGCTTGGGGAGACCAGGACTTAGGATTGGCATTTTTCTTGGTTAAAGCCACGATAGGGGCCACAATAGTGGAGAAGTGTGGAATGAATTGTCTGTAATAATTGGCGAACCCCAAAAACGTTGGATAGCACGGAGTCCGGAGGGGCGTGGCCAATCTAAGACGGCAGAAAGTTTATCTGGGTCCATTTGTAGTCCCTGGCCAGAGACCAAGTATCCTAGGAAAGGAAGAGATTGACATTCAAAGAGACATTTCTCCATTTTGGCATAAAGTTGATTGTCCCGAAGTCTCTGAAGAACCATACGGACATGCTGGCGGTGTTCTTCTAAGTTGGCAGAAAAAATTAGAATATCGTCCAGATAAACCACAACACAGGAATATAGGAGATCACAAAAAATTTCATTAACAAAGTCTTGGAAGACGGCAGGGGCGTTACACAGGCCAAAGGGCATGACCAGATACTGAAAGTGTCCATCTCTGGTGTTAAATGCAGTCTTCCATTCGTCCCCCTCCCTGATGCGGATGAGATTATAAGCACCTCTTAAGTCCAGTTTGGTAAAGATGTGGGCGCCTTGTAGGCGATCAAAGAGTTCCGAGATAAGAGGTAAGGGGTAGCGTTTTTTTACCGTGATTTTATTAAATCCGCGGTAATCAATGCAAGGGCGTAGGGAGCCATCTTTTTTGGACACAAAAAAAAACCCAGCTCCGGCAGGAGAGGAGGACTTGCGGATAAACCCCTTTTTTAAATTCTCCTGGATGTACTCCGACATGGCTAGAGTCTCTGGAGCAGACAGAGGATAGATTCTGCCCCGGGGTGGAGTAGTACCTGGGAGGAGGTCAATAGGACAGTCATAAGGCCTGTGAGGAGATAAAGTCTCTGCTTGTTTTTTGCAAAAAACATCAGCATAGTCCATATAAGCCTTAGGAAGACCGGATACCGGGGGAACCACAGGGTCACGACAGGGAGTACTGGGAACCGGTTTAAGACAGTCCCTGAGACAAGAAGTACCCCAGTTCTTGATTTCTCCTGTGGACCAATCAAGGGTTGGGGAATGGCGTTGAAGCCACGGTAATCCAAGAAGAATTTCAGAAGTGCAGTTGGAGAGGACCAAAAATTCTATTTTTTCGTGATGGGGTCCGATGCTCATTAGGAGAGGTTCCGTGCGGTAACGCACGGTACAGTCCAATCTTTCATTGTTAACAGAATTGATGTAGAGGGGTCTGGCGAAACTGGTCACCGGGATGTTGAACCTGTTGATGAGAGAGGCCAAAATAAAATTTCCTGCAGATCCGGAATCCAAGAAGGCCATAGCAGAGAAGGAGAAGGTAGAAGAAGATATCCGCACAGGCACAGTAAGGCGTGGAGAAGCAGAGTTCACATCAAGAACTGTCTCACCCTTGTGCGGAGTCAGCGTACGTCTTTCCAGGCGGGGAGGACGGATAGGACAATCCTTCAAGAAGTGTTCGGTACCGGCACAGTACAGGCATAGGTTCTCCATGCGGCGTCGTGTCCTCTCTTGAGGTGTCAAGTGAGATCGGTCAACTTGCATAGCCTCCACGGCGGGAGGCACAGGAACGGATTGCAGAGGACCAGAGGAGAGAGGAGCCGGGGAGAGAAACCGCCTCGTGCGAACAAAGTCCATATCCTGGTGGAGCTCCTGACGCCTTTTGGAAAAACGCATGTCAATGCGGGTGGCAAGATGAATAAGTTCATGCAGGTTAGCAGGAATTTCTCGTGCGGCCAGCACATCTTTAATGTTGCTGGATAGGCCTTTTTTAAAGGTCGCGCAGAGGGCCTCATTATTCCAGGATAATTCGGAGGCAAGAGTACGGAATTGGATGGCGTACTCGCCAACAGAAGAATTACCCTGGACCAGGTTCAGCAGGGCAGTCTCAGCAGAAGAGGCTCGGGCAGGTTCCTCAAAGACACTTCGAATCTCCGTGAAGAAGGAGTGTACAGAGGCAGTGACAGGGTCATTGCGGTCCCAGAGCGGTGTGGCCCATGACAGAGCTTTCCCAGACAGAAGGCTGACTACGAAAGCCACCTTAGACCTTTCAGTAGAAAACTGGTCCGACATCATCTCCAAGTGCAGGGAACATTGCGAAAGAAAGCCACGGCAAAACTTAGAGTCCCCATCAAATTTATCCGGCAAGGATAATCGTAGGCCGGAAGCGGCCACTCGCTGCGGAGGAGGTGCAGGAGCTGGCGGAGGAGATTGTTGCTGAAGCTGTGGTAATAGCTGCTGTAGCATCACGGTCAGTTGAGACAGCTGGTGGCCTTGTTGCGCTATCTGTTGCGACTGCTGGGCGACCACCGTGGTGAGGTCGGCGACAACTGGCAGTGGGACTTCAGTGGGATCCATGGCCGGATCTACTGTCACGATACGGCTGGCTGGAGGTGGATTCTCTGTGCCAGAGAGGGATTGGCGTGGACCGTGTTGGTGGACCGGTTCTAAGTTGCTACTGGTATTCACCAGAGCCTGCCGCAAAGCGGGATGGTCTTGCAGCGGCGGTAGCAACCAGGTCGTATCCACCAGCAACGGCTCAATCTCTCTGACTGCTGAAGATAAGCGCGGTACAAGGGAGTAGACAAGAGCAAGGTCGGACGTAGCAGAAGGTCAGGACAGGCAGCAAGGATCGTAGTCAGGGGCAACGGCAGGAGGTCTGGAACACAGGCTAGAAACACACAAGGAAACGCTTTCACTGGCACAATGGCAACAAGATCCGGCGAGGGAGTGCAGGGGAAGTGAGGTATAAGTAGGGAGTGCACAGGTGAACATACTGATTAAGCCTGCTGCGCCAATCAGTGGCGCAGTGGCCCTTTAAATTGCAGAGACCCGGCGCGCGCGCCCTAAGGAGCGGGGCCGCGCGAGCCGGGACAAGACAGACGGGGAACGGGTCAGATACGGGAGCCGGGATGCGCATCGTGAGCAGGCGCCTCCCGCATCGCGAATCGCATCCCGGCTGGGAGTGATATTGCAGCGCACCCGGTCAGCAGGTCTGACCGGGGCGCTGCGAATGAGAGGATGCTGCGAGCGCTCCGGGGAGGAGCGGGGACCCGGAGCGCTCGGCGTAACAGCTGTGTTCTAACACACATATGGAGTGTGCTAGAGTAGTGAAATAATACTGTTATTCAGAATAACATGCAGATTACCGGCATCGCTTTTAGAATCACTGCCGCAGAGTGGCAAAATGACAGAGCCTGGAGGTGGCATCAGTATGAAGAGACCATATAGTGGCTGAATGACACAGCGTGGAGGTGTTGGCAGCATGAGGAGACCATATAGTGGCTGAATGACACAGCATGGAGGTGTGGGCAGCATGAGGAGTCCATTTAGTGTCTGAATGGCACAGCAAGGAGTTGACAGCAGCATGAGTAGACACTAGGCCTTCACAATCCCTAAGATTATAAGATGAATTCAGAATTTTAAACCAAAGATTTTGGGTAGCTAGTGCTACCATAACAAAATTTTTATTCCCAGACCCAGGCCCAGCAGCATCAGTAAACCATATATTGCCTGAATGACACAGCCTGGAGTTTGCAAAAGCAAGAGGAGACCATTGAAATATAAGAATTTTAAATAGAAATCTAAGATATTGAAATTGAGGATTTTGAAATGGAACTTTTAACTCCCAAGTTTTAGTGTCCCGGGCCCCGGCGTGTGGGTACAAAGGGCCTAATCTAACAAGGAGTCACATGTCACATGGCAGCACAATGACAGAGCCTGAAGGTGGCATCAGTAGGAGGAGACCATATAGTGTCTGAATGGCACAGCCTGGAGTTAGCTGAAGCATGAGGAGACCCTTCACAATTCCTAAGAAAAAAAGACAAAGTTTTAAATTTAAAGTGAAGATTTTGGGTAGCTAGTACTACCTTAACAAAAGTTTGTATTCCCAGGCCCAGGTCCAGCAGCATCAGTAAACCATATATTGCCTGAATGGCACAGCCTGGAGTTGGCTGAAGCATGAGGAGACCATATAGTGTCTGAATGGCACAGCCTGGAGTTGGTGGCCGATGAGGAGACGATAGGGCCTCACAATCTGTAATAATAGAATAATGAATTTTGAAATTTCAATTGAAGATGTATGGTACCTAGTGCTACCATAAACATAGATAGGTAATGTCCTAGGCTCAGCACCATCACTAAACCATGTTGTTGCTATATGACACATACAGGAGCAGGCAGCAGCATGAGTACACAAGAGGGATTCATAACCCCTTACATTGAAAGATCAATGTTGAAATCTCAATTAAGCATGCATTTAGCTAGTGCTAAACATCCAAAAATTTAAGGCCAAAGCCCAGCAGCATCAGTAGACCAAGTAGTTCCTGAAACACACAGTCAGGAGCAGGCATCAGCAGTACACCAGAGGGTTTCATAACCCCTTACATTGAAACATCAATGTTGAAATTTCTATTAAGCATGTATTTAGCATGTGCTAAACATCCAAAAACGTTAGGCCCAAGCCCAGAATCATCAGTAAGCCAGTAGTTCCTGAAAGACACAGTCAGGAGCAGGCATCAGCAGTACACCAGAGGGTTTCATAACCCCTTACAATGAAAGATCAATGTTGAAATTTCTATTAAGCATGTATTCAGCTTGTGCTAAACATCCAAAAATGTAAGGCCCAAGCCCAGAATCATCAGTAAGCCAAGTAGTTCCTGAAAGGCACAGTCAGGAGCAGGCATCAGCAGTACACCAGAGGGTTTCATAACCCCTTACAATGAAAGATCAATGTTTACATTTCTATTAAGCATGTATTTAGCTTGTACTAAACATCAAAAAATGTAAGGCCCAAGCCCCGAAACATCAGTAAGCTAAGTAGTTCCTGAAAGACACAGGAGCAGTCAGGAGCAGGCAGCAGCAGTACACCAGAAAGTTTCATAACCCCTAACATTGAAAGATCAATGTTGAAATTTATATTAAGCATGTATTTAGCTTTTACTAAACATCCAAAAATTTAAGGCCCAAGCCCAGAAGCTGCAATAAGCCAAGTAGTTCCTGAAACACACAGTCAGGAGCTGGCATCAGCAGTACACCCGAGGGTTTCATAACCCCTTACATTAAAAGATCAATGTTGAAATTTCCATTAAGCATGTATTTAGCTCCTGCTAAACATCCAAAAATGTAAGGCCCAAGCCCAGAAGCATCAATAAGCCAAGTAGTTCCTGAAACACACAGTCAGGAACAGGCATCAGCAGTACAAACGAGGGTTTCATAACCCCTTACATTGAAAGATCAATGTTGAAATTTCCATTAAGCATGTATTTAGCTAGTGCTAAACATCCAAAAATTTAAGGCCCAAGCCCAGAAGCATTAGTAGGCCAAGTAGCTCCTGAAAGACACAGTCAGGAGCAGGCATCAGCAGTACCCAAGAGGGTTTCATAACCCCTTACATTGAAAGATCAATGTTGAAATTTCCATTAAGCATGTATTTAGCAAGTGCTAAACATCAAAAAATGTAAGGCCCAAGCCCAGAAGCATCAGTAGGCCAAGTAGCTCCTGAAAGGCACAGTCAGGAGCAGGCATCAGCAGTACCCAAGAGGGTTTCATAACCCCTTACATTGAAAGAGCAATGTTGAAATTTCTATTGAGCATGTATTTAGCTAGTGCTAAACATCCAAAAATGTAAGACCCAAGCCCAGAAGCATCAGTAAGCCAAGTAATTCCTGAAAGACACAGGAGCAAGCATGAGCAGTATCAAAGAGGGTTTCATAACCCCTTACATTGAAAGATGAAGCTTGAAATCTCAATTAAGCATTTATGTTAGCTAGTTATACCATAACATACTTGGAGTTAATATCCCAGTTCCAGTAGCATCAGAAAACGGTAAATTGGCTGAATGACACAGCCTGGAGGTGGGGAAAGCGTAAGAAGCCCATATAGTGTCTGAATGGTACAGCCTGAAGGTGACTGAAGCAGGAGGAGACCATGGAAGTACAAGAATTTTTTATAGAAATCTAAGATATTGAAATTGAGGATTTTGAAATGGAACTTTTAACTCCCAAGTTTTAGTGTCCTGGGTCCCGATGTGTGGGTACAAAGGACCAAATCTAACAAGGAGTCCCATGTCACATGTCAGTACAATGACAGAGCCTGGAGGTGGCATCAGTAGCAGGAGACCATATAGTGTCTGAATGGCACAGCCTGGAGTTGGCTGAAACATGAGGAGACCTCAGGGCTTCACAATCCCTAAGAAAAAAAAAGACGAAGTTTGAAATTTAAACTGAAGATTTTGGGTAGCTAGTGCTACTATAGCAAAAAAATGTATTCCCAGGCCAAGGTTCAGCAGCATCAGTAAACAATATATTGGCTGAATGACACAGCCTGGAGTTGGCTGAAGCATGAGGAGACCATATAGTATCTGAATGGCAGCAGCATGACAAGAGTTGGCAGCAGCATGACAAGACCATTGAAATCTATGATATTTAAATTTAAGATTTTGAAATTTATATAATGGATTTAGTAATTGAAATTTCACTACTCTGCCTGACATACTCATTGCGTATATGAGGGGAGTACAAAACCCTTCAGTTCTCTTAAAACAGTATTTGTCCAGAACAGCAGCAGGTGTGCACTATTGGCTGTCCTTTCACAGTATATAAACCCTTGACAGATTAACAGGTACAAAATAGTACACTACGTAGATATAGGTATGTAGTATGCACTAATGAGGGCAGAAAAATGTGCTACAGTACACTTAAAAATACTTATTTTTACCTGTGTCACAGATTACAAAATTCCTTTATAATCAGAAATTGTCAGAATACCACCTGACATTCAAAATAATAAAATGATACAGAAGTTCTCTGAAGAAAAGGATCCTTCATTAGATGACAATATGAGTATTGTGTGTTCTAGTGACATTAGCTCATTGGAGGAACAGAAAAACATGATATAACTTAATTCTGCAACTGAAGAACCACAACAAAGAATGAATGACTTAAAGCCTACTGGAACTGAGGAACTTCAAAATGGTAAATCTACCACCTGGGATAGTCTGTCAATTCCAACAGCCGGTGGTCAGTATCCACAGTTCCCTGTTTCTGGGAACTGCCACATGTTTCCTACAATACACAGTCAATATATGGAGACCATATGGTGGCTGAATGACACAGCCTGGAGGTGGCTGAAGCATGAGGAGACCATATATTGTCTGAATGGCACAGCCTGGAGTTGGCGGCAGATGAGGAGACAATAGGGCCTCACAATCTCTAAGAATAAAAGATGAATTTTGAAATTTCCATTGAAGATGTATGGTACCTAGTGCTACCTAAACATAAATATAGGTAATGTCCTAGGCCCAGCAGCATCACTAAACCATGTAGTTGCTGAATGACACAGACAGGAGCAGTCAGCAGCAATAGTGCACAAGAGGGTTTCATAACCCCCTAAGATTGAAAGATCAATGTTGAAATCCCAATTAAGCATGTATGTAAGCTAGTGCTAACATCCAAAAATTTTAGGCCCAAGCCCAGCAGAATCACTAAGCCAAGTGGTTCCTGAAACAAACAGCCTGGAGCAGGCATCAGCATGAGTTTACTAGAGGGCTTCACATTCCCTAACATTATGTTAATGTTGAAATCAGTATAGAATATGTATATTAGCTAGTGCTTACATCAAAAGGTTTTAGGCACAGGCCCAGCAGCATCACTAAACCATATTGTTGCTGAAACACACAGCCTGGATCAGGCAGCAGCAGAAGTACACAAGAGGGCTTAATAAGCCCTAACATTAAAAAGTGAATATTGATATCTGTATAGAACATGTATGTTAGTTAGTGCTAACATCCAAAAAATTTTGGCACAGGCCCAGCAGCATCAGTAAGCCAAGTAGTTCCTGAAACACACAGCCTGTAACATTAAAAGATCAATGTTGAAATCTTTATTGAGCATGTATGTTTGCTAGTGCTACCATAAAAAAAATTGTAGGTAATATCCAAGACCGTCCCAGCAGCATCAGAAAACAATATATTGACTGAATGACACAGCCTGGAGGGGGGGGGAAGCATAAGGAGCCCATGTAGTGTCTGAATGGAACACAGCCTGGAGGTGGCTGAAGCATGAGGATACCATATAGTGGCTGAATGGCACAGCCTGGAGATGGCATCAGGAGTCCTGAAAGTTACCCTATTGCAAGGAATTTCTGAAACTGGTAACCAGCACCTTAATTATGTTTTGCAGTATCCATGGCGGCACAATGAGATAGCCCGGAGGTGGTAGCATCAGCATGAGGAGACCATAGAGCAGCACAAGTATAGAGCCTGGAGGTGGCAGCATCAGCATGAGGAGATCATAGAGCAGCACAATTGTAGAGCCTGGAGGTGGCAGCTTCAGCATGAGGAGACCATAGAGCAGCACAATTATCGAGCCTGGAGGTGGCAGCATAAGCATGAGGAGACCATATGGCGGCACAATGACAGTACCTGGAGGTGCTAGCATTAGCATGAGGAGACCATATGGTGGCACAATGACAGAGCCTGGAGGTGGTAGCATCAGCATGAGGAGACCATATGGCGGCACAATGACAGTGCCTGGAGGTGCTAGCATCAGCATGAGGAGACCATATGGCAGCACAACGACAGAGCCTGGAGGTGGTATCATCAGCATGAGGAGACCATAGCGCAGCAGAAGGAAAGAGCCTGGAGGCGGCAGCATCAGCATGAGGAGACCATATTGCGGCACAATTACAGAGCCTGGAGGTGGTAGCATTAGCATGAGGAGACCATAGAGCAGCACAATGACAGAGCGTGGAGGTGGTGGCATTAGCATGAGGAGACCATAGAGCAGCAGAATGAAAGAGCCTGGAGGCGGCAGCATCAGCATGAGGAGACCATATTGTTGCACAATGACAGAGCCTGGAGGTGGTAGCAATAGCATGAGGAGACCATAGAGCAGCACAATGACAGAGCCTGGAGGTGGCAGCAGCAGCATGAGGGCCATGCCAACTGAGGGTTGAGTGTGAGGAACCCACCGATGACCGAGTGAACCGATCAATCACGGCTGCTGGGTTGCTGATTGCTACAATGAGCCTAAAAACTCTATAATTTTTGTGAAACACCAGCCGGTGATTACTTTTGGCTGTCCTTTCACAATATGTCGGCCCTTGACAGATTAGCAGGTACACAATAGTACACTACTTAGATGTAGGTATGTGGTATGCACCGATGAGGGCCGAAAAATGCTCTTTTGGCTGTCCTTTCACAATATGTCGGCCCTTGACAGAATAACAGGTAAAAAATAGTACAGTACTTAGATGTACATATTCGGTATGAACTTATGAGGACAGAAAGATGCGCTACAATGCGCTGAAAAACTCGGTATGTTTATAAAACAACTGCCAGTGCATACTTTTGGCTGTACTTTCACAGTATGTAGGCAGTTGACAGATTAACAGGTACAAAATGGTACACTATTTAGATATAGGAATGTGGTATGCTTGTATTAGGGCAAAAAAAATGTGCTACAGTACACTTGGAAAACTTATTTTCATAAAACAACAGCCAGTGATTACTTTTCCCTGGCCTTTCACTGTATGTAGGCTTGTTACATATTAACAGGTACAAAAAAAGTGCACTACTTAGATGTAGGTAAGTGGAATGCACGTATGGGGGCAGAAAAATGCACTACAGTCCGCTGAAAACAACATATTTTTGCACAACAGTGCAGCACCACAAAAAAGAAATTGTATTAAACACAAAATTGCACTCTGTCAAAGAGTATTAAGAATGAAGTGAACTGCTGGTTACTATACCGTCTACAGACTAGTATAAGCAGCAGATGATTTCTTGTGGAAAAAATACACAGAATTGCACTGAAAAATCATTCCTGCCTCCTCTGCTAAGGTACATGAAGTTGAGGCAGCATGTTGAAATGTATGAGGCAACGAAAATCTATCTGCCCCTCTCTGATAAAATGCTGAATAAAGTGACTGGGAGGTTAATAGCTGGCGTAAAAATCCTTCTCAGTGACTCAGTGAGAACAAGCAAAGCTCTGCACTGCTCTCTGTCCACAATGCTGATGTGACTAGCAGTTGGAAGTGGAACGCTGCGGTATTATCAATTCAGCGTGTCTGTGTAACACACAGAGACACACAGTCCGTCCTATCCCTCTGCAGTGTATGACATGAAAAATGGCTGCCGATTAGATAGGGCTGTGACATCACAGGGGTGACTGAATGCTGATAGGCTGCATCCTGCATGTGGTTCAGGGTCATCCCACCTACCTCCCTTCCCGCCTTGCCTTCCCGCCATCCCAGCATCCCCTTTTTGTGGAGCTATATCAAGTCAGTGTAGTGTATCTGCCCCTCCCCCCAGCCACATAATGTGAACGACCTGAGATAACATATCCTATGATATGCTGGCAAGTGTCTGGACATAATTGAACTACTGATATCTACTGTGACACCAATGGACATCACTTTATTGTTTATGGAAAAATTGTGGGATAGATAGTGTATCTTTTCATGTTAATACTTTTGTTTTCTCAGTTTTGAATATTGAGACTATAATTTTGTACCTTCCTTTTTAAATGACCTTGTATTTCACTATTCAAAAAAAAAATTGTGAATTTTACAGCCTATATTATTAGTAAGGCTGCATTCACATCACGTATGGAAAAAGAGGTCTGCTGCCAGTCCAAAATGGCTGCCTTATGGCAGCCATTTTGGACTGGCAGCAGACCACTTTTTTCAGTCCGACAACAAAAACGGATATGATCCAATTACCTGACCATAGTCACTAGCCGACTGAGTCTGGCTCATTTGTGGTACCATAAGATGCAGTAGTGGGGTAAACTTCCTTAAAATCAAGGAGTTAGAAATAGTCCATGTAACCATAAGTTTCCAGTATGGTCACCTAAAAAGGGTGAGGGCCCTCTCTGCAGGTAAGAAAAATGTCAATGTCCAACTGCAACACAAGTTTACTGTAAGAGCTGTACAACTGTTTAATAGTATATTACATTGCGGAAGCATAAATTCCGTCAGAAAAGATATGGAGGCCACCTTTATAGTTACTGTCACGATGCCGGCTGGCAGGTAGTGGATCCTCTGTGCCAGAGAGGGATTGGCGTGGACCGTGCTAGTGGACCGGTTCTAAGCCACTACTGGTTTTCACCAGAGCCCGCCGCAAAGCGGGATGGTCTTGCTGCGGCGGTAGTGACCAGGTCGTATCCACTAGCAACGGCTCACCTCTCTGGCTGCTGAAGATAGGCGCGGTACAAGGGAGTAGGCAAAAGCAAGGTCGGACGTAGCAGAAGGTCGGGGCAGGCAGCAAGGATCGTAGTCAGGGGCAACGGCAGAAGGTCTGGAAACACAGGCAAGGAACACACAAGGAACGCTTTCACTGGCACTAAGGCAACAAGATCCGGCAAGGGAGTGCAGGGGAAGTGAGGTGATATAGGGAAGTGCACAGGTGAACACACTAATTGGAACCACTGCGCCAATCAGCGGCGCAGTGGCCCTTTAAATCGCAGAGACCCGGCGCGCGCGCGCCCTAGGGAGCGGGGCCGCGCGCGCCGGGACAGAACAGACGGAGAGCGAGTCAGGTAGGGGAGCCGGGGTGCGCATCGCGAGCGGGCGCTACCCGCATCGCGAATCGCATCCCGGCTGGCAGCGGAATCGCAGCGCCCCGGGTCAGAGGACGTGACCGGAGCGCTGCCGCGGGGAGAGTGAAGCGAGCGCTCCGGGGAGGAGCGGGGACCCGGAGCGCTCGGCGTAACAGTACCCCCCCCCTTGGGTCTCCCCCTCTTCTTAGAGCCTGAGAACCTGAGGAGCAGACTTTTGTCTAGGATGTTGTCCTCAGGTTCCCAGGATCTCTCTTCAGGACCACAACCCTCCCAGTCCACTAAAAAAAAATTTTTCCCTCTGACCTTTTTGGCAGCTAAAATTTCTTTGACCGAGAAGATGTCCGAGGAGCCGGAAACAGGAGTGGAAGGAACAGATTTGGGAGAAAAACGGTTGAGGATGAGTGGTTTGAGAAGAGAGACGTGAAAGGCATTAGGGATACGAAGAGAGGGAGGAAGAAGAAGTTTATAGGAGACAGGATTAATTTGACACAAAATTTTGAAAGGACCAAGATAGCGTGGTCCCAACTTGTAGCTAGGGACACGGAAGCGGACATATTTAGCGGAGAGCCATACCTTGTCTCCAGGGGAAAAAACGGGGGGAGCTCTTCTTTTCTTATCCGCGAACTTCTTCATGCGTGATGAAGCCTGTAAGAGAGAATTTTGGGTCTCTCTCCATATGATGGAAAGGTCACGAGAAATTTCATCCACAGCGGGCAGACCAGAGGGCAAGGGAGTAGGGAGGGGGGGAAGAGGGTGACGGCCGTACACCACGAAAAATGGGGATTTGGAGGAAGACTCAGAGACCCTGAAGTTATACGAGAATTCGGCCCATGGGAGGAGATCTGCCCAGTCATCCTGGCGGGAGGAAACAAAATGTCGCAAATAATCACCCAAGATCTGGTTAATCCTTTCTACTTGTCCATTGGACTGGGGATGATATGCAGAAGAAAAATTTAATTTAATCTTGAGTTGTTTACAGAGAGCCCTCCAGAATTTAGACACGAATTGGACGCCTCTATCCGAGACAATCTGCGTAGGCAACCCGTGAAGACGAAAAATGTGTACAAAAAATTGTTTAGCCAACTGAGGCGCAGAAGGAAGACCAGGAAGAGGGATGAAATGTGCCATTTTGGAGAATCGATCAACGACCACCCAAATAACAGTGTTGCCACGGGAAGGGGGTAAATCAGTAATAAAATCCATACCAATCAGAGACCAAGGCTGTTCGGGGACAGGCAGAGGATGAAGAAAACCAGCGGGCTTCTGGCGAGGAGTCTTATCCCGGGCACAGATAGTGCAGGCTCGCACAAAGTCCACAACATCCGTCTCCAGAGTCGGCCACCAATAGAAGCGGGAGATGAGTTGCACAGATTTCTTGATACCCGCATGACCTGCGAGATGGGAGGAGTGACCCCATTTGAGGATTCCGAGGCGTTGGCGAGGAGAAACAAAGGTCTTTCCTGGAGGAGTCTGCCTGATGGAGGCAGGAGAAGTGGAGATCAGGCAGTCAGGTGGAATGATGTGTTGCGGAGAGAGTTCAACTTCTGAGGCATCCGAGGAACGAGAGAGAGCATCGGCCCTAATGTTCTTATCGGCAGGACGAAAGTGAATCTCAAAATTAAATCGGGCAAAGAACAGAGACCACCGGGCCTGGCGAGGATTCAGCCGTTGGGCAGACTGGAGGTAGGAGAGGTTCTTGTGGTCGGTGTAGATAATAACAGGAGAACTTGATCCCTCCAGCAGATGCCTCCATTCCTCAAGTGCTAATTTAATGGCTAGAAGCTCTCGATCCCCGATGGAGTAGTTCCTCTCCGCTGGAGAGAAGGTCCTAGAGAAGAAACCACAAGTGACAGCATGCCCGGAAGAATTTTTTTGTAGAAGAACAGCTCCAGCTCCCACTGAGGAGGCATCAACCTCCAATAGGAAGGGTTTGGAAGGGTCAGGTCTGGAGAGGACGGGAGCCGAAGAAAAGGCAGACTTGAGTCGTTTAAAGGCGTCTTCTGCTTGAGGAGGCCAGGACTTGGGATCAGCATTTTTTTTGGTTAAAGCCACGATAGGAGCCACAATGGTAGAAAAATGTGGAATAAATTGCCTGTAATAATTGGCGAACCCCAAAAAGCGTTGGATAGCACGGAGTCCGGAGGGGCGAGGCCAATCTAAGACGGCAGAGAGTTTGTCTGGATCCATCTGTAGTCCCTGGCCAGAGACCAAATATCCTAGAAAAGGAAGAGATTGGCATTCAAACAGACATTTCTCAATTTTGGCATAGAGTTGGTTGTCACGAAGTCTCTGAAGAACCATACGGACATGCTGGCGGTGTTCTTCTAGATTGGCAGAAAAAATTAGGATATCGTCCAGATATACAACAACACAGGAGTATAACAGATCCCGAAAAATTTCATTGACAAAGTCTTGGAAGACGGCAGGGGCGTTGCACAGTCCAAAGGGCATGACCAGATACTCAAAGTGTCCATCTCTGGTGTTAAATGCCGTTTTCCACTCGTCCCCCTCTCTGATGCGGATGAGGTTATAGGCGCCTCTTAAGTCCAATTTAGTGAAGATGTGGGCACCTTGGAGGCGATCAAAGAGTTCAGAGATGAGGGGTAAGGGGTAGCGGTTCTTAACCGTGATTTTATTAAGACCGCGGTAGTCAATGCAAGGACGTAGGGAGCCATCTTTTTTGGACACAAAGAAAAATCCGGCTCCGGCAGGAGAGGAGGATTTACGGATAAAGCCCTTTTTTAGATTCTCCTGGACGTATTCGGACATGGCAAGAGTCTCTGGGGCAGAGAGAGGATAAATTCTGCCCCGGGGTGGAGTAGTGCCCGGGAGGAGGTCGATAGGGCAATCATAAGGCCTGTGAGGAGGTAGAGTCTCAGCTTGTTTTTTGCAGAAAACATCCGCGAAGTCCATATAGGCCTTAGGGAGACCGGTTACTGGAGGAACCACAGAGTTACGGCAAGGGTTACTGGGAACCGGTTTTTGACAGTTCTTGGAACAAGAGGACCCCCAACTCTTGATCTCCCCAGTGGACCAATCCAGGGTAGGGGAATGAAGTTGAAGCCAGGGAAGTCCAAGGAGAATTTCCGAGGTGCAATTGGGGAGGACCAAAAGTTCAATCCTCTCATGATGAGATCCGATGCTCATAAGAAGGGGCTCCGTGCGGAAACGAATGGTACAGTCCAATCTTTCATTATTTACACAATTGATGTAGAGGGGTTTGGCGAGACTGGTCACCGGGATGTTGAACCTGTTGACGAGGGAGGCCAAAATAAAATTTCCTGCAGATCCAGAGTCCAAGAAGGCCACTGTAGAGAAGGAGAAGGCAGAGGCAGACATCCGCACAGGCACAGTAAGACGTGGAGAAGCAGAGTAGACATCAAGGACTGTCTCACCTTTGTGCGGAGTCAGCGTACGTCTTTCCAGGCGGGGAGGACGGATAGGACAATCTCTCAGGAAGTGTTCGGTACTAGCACAGTACAGGCAGAGGTTCTCCATACGGCGTCGTGTCCTCTCTTGAGGTGTCAGGCGAGACCGGTCGACCTGCATAGCCTCCACGGCGGGAGGCACAGGAACAGATTGCAGGGGACCAGAGGAGAGAGGAGCCGAGGAGAAGGAACGCCTCGTGCGAACAGAGTCCATATCTTGGCGGAGTTCCTGACGCCTTTCGGAAAAACGCATGTCAATGCGAGTGGCTAGGTGAATAAGTTCATGTAGATTAGCAGGAATTTCTCGTGCGGCCAGAACATCTTTAATGTTGCTGGATAGGCCTTTTTTGAAGGTCGCGCAGAGGGCCTCATTATTCCAGGACAATTCTGACGCAAGAGTACGGAATTGTACGGCATACTCGCCAACGGAAGAATTACCCTGGACCAGGTTCAACAGGGCAGTCTCAGCAGAAGAGGCTCGGGCAGGTTCCTCAAAGACACTTCGGATTTCCGAGAAGAAGGAGTGTACAGAGGCAGTGACGGGGTCATTGCGGTCCCAGAGCGGTGTGGCCCATGACAGGGCTTTTCCGGACAGAAGGCTGACTACGAAAGCCACCTTAGACCTTTCAGTGGGAAACAGGTCCGACATCATCTCCAGATGCAGGGAACATTGGGAAAGAAAGCCACGGCAAAACTTAGAGTCCCCATCAAATTTATCCGGCAAGGATAAGCGTATCCCAGGAGCGGCCACTCGCTGCGGAGGAGGTGCAGGAGCTGGCGGAGGAGATGACTGCTGAAGCTGTGGTAGTAACTGTTGTAGCATAACGGTCAGTTGAGACAGCTGTTGGCCTTGTTGCGCTATCTGTTGTGACTGCTGGGCGACCACCGTGGTGAGATCAGCGACAACTGGCAGAGGAACTTCAGCGGGATCCATGGCCGGATCTACTGTCACGATGCCGGCTGGCAGGTAGTGGATCCTCTGTGCCAGAGAGGGATTGGCGTGGACCGTGCTAGTGGACCGGTTCTAAGCCACTACTGGTTTTCACCAGAGCCCGCCGCAAAGCGGGATGGTCTTGCTGCGGCGGTAGTGACCAGGTCGTATCCACTAGCAACGGCTCACCTCTCTGGCTGCTGAAGATAGGCGCGGTACAAGGGAGTAGGCAAAAGCAAGGTCGGACGTAGCAGAAGGTCGGGGCAGGCAGCAAGGATCGTAGTCAGGGGCAACGGCAGAAGGTCTGGAAACACAGGCAAGGAACACACAAGGAACGCTTTCACTGGCACTAAGGCAACAAGATCCGGCAAGGGAGTGCAGGGGAAGTGAGGTGATATAGGGAAGTGCACAGGTGAACACACTAATTGGAACCACTGCGCCAATCAGCGGCGCAGTGGCCCTTTAAATCGCAGAGACCCGGCGCGCGCGCGCCCTAGGGAGCGGGGCCGCGCGCGCCGGGACAGAACAGACGGAGAGCGAGTCAGGTAGGGGAGCCGGGGTGCGCATCGCGAGCGGGCGCTACCCGCATCGCGAATCGCATCCCGGCTGGCAGCGGAATCGCAGCGCCCCGGGTCAGAGGACGTGACCGGAGCGCTGCCGCGGGGAGAGTGAAGCGAGCGCTCCGGGGAGGAGCGGGGACCCGGAGCGCTCGGCGTAACAGTTACATTGTGCTTTAGAGCCACTGTTCTTTTTATAGACAAGTACAAGATTTGTTTTAATGATAAATTTAAAAAGCTTTTTTTCTTTATTTAACCTATCTCCCACATGTTGCTCATACAGGTTAACAACAAGAAATCCCGTGTCTGCTCCTTTAAGGGACGACCTATATGGAAAGACTGGCAGGATATGAACAGAGTGAAGGTTCCCCATACCTTTCAAGTCCATACATACACACGTCCCACAATTTGTCAGCACTGCCGACGCCTCCTAAAGGGGCTTTTTAGACAGGGCATGCAATGTAAAGGTAAGTATGTACAGTAGTATGTTGACCTTTAATATGATTGTTTCAAATTGTAGACGCATCGCTTAATAACAAATGGAAATGTGTAGTTATCCTGAGCACCTTTATTCCATAGTTTTAAAGCTTATTGCTTGCAGCCATTCGATAGAAACATTTATTATTTACTTTCAGTAAATACATATCTGGACCCTTGGATGCATGGCTCTATACATTTGGGGTAAGTGTGCCCACAGTGGAAAAACATGCTACAAATCCCCAGCAAAATTTTTATGTGTAACATTCAGATTTTACTGTGGGTTTGAAGTGGATTTCACCTTCCTACATCAAAAAAGAGATTAAATCTGCAGGGAACATTTACAACAGAACTTGACACAAGGATTTAAAGCATACCAGTCATATCCCACTCACACAAAAAAGTTATATGTTATTTAGAACCTAATCCTGATCCTGTACATATAATTATGTGTCTAGGACCTATGATTCGCTCACAAATACCTTATATCTATTGCTCACTTGGTTTGTCACTCTGTGCTTTGGAGGGGGAATGTCCTCACTTTACATGACTCATCTTTCTCCCTGAGTGCTAGTTCTCTTCATACAATCACTGCAGGCTGCTCTGTAACCCCCTCCTCCCTGCTGCATTCTGATAGGACAGGAGTGAGCACAGAGGAGTGCTAGTGCCACCCTCGCCTACTGGACTTTTTCCATGCCTGTGGACAAAGATGATGCGGCAGCCAGACAGGATGGTATTCTGGATGGTATGGGGTGTTTTTTTTTTTTTTATAAGACATGATTTGTAAAACAAAGGAGATTAAAAATTTCTTATAAAGTATATTAGAGAGGATAATGTTTTGCCAAAATGTACAACAGTGCCCATCCACACCACGGGTCAGTTTTGGAGTTGGAATTTTTTTTTGCAAAAGTTATCAATTTTTATCCACATGCATGGTTCTATAATTACTGTGTTTTTTTTATGTGATTATCCTTGTGTATCCTTTAGTGGTAGCTAAGTTGTCTTTTACTCCAACCTAGCCCTGTTCTCTGGCCAAAGCACCATGAGTCACCCATAGAGATTGAATGGATCTTCACTCTCACATAGAGAATGAATGGGAGATGTGGAGACAGCTGAATGCCATGCCCGCTCATATTTGTTATTCTTCACTTTTACATCCTCGTCCTTATTATGTGAGAGTGAAGATCCATTCATTCTCTATGTGAGACATGGAGACAGCCGAATGCTATGCCCGCCCATATTCATTATTTTTCAGGCTCACATCCTAGTCATTATGACATGAGAGTGATGATTAGCCACCTGCACATGCCCTCTGCAAAAGCACCAGATCACTCACATGGCCATAGGCTCTAACGTCACTAGGACATGAGAGTGAAGAAAAATGAATATGCATAAGATGGGCGGCATACAGGATGGAGGCAGGGAAGCTCAGTAAGCCGGCTCCCCCCTCCATGGTGCACTTAACCTAATAAGGGGTCTAGCAACGGGGGTTATATATTGAAAACGCCTTTACCAATTTAAGTAAGTAATACATAATTTTAAACCTGTTCAACCGCACTATAACCCAATGTATTGAGTTTAGTGTGGGGGAATAGCCTGTCAGTTTCCCTTGAAGGGGAGTTTCCAAGAAGTCAGGCATGCATCCACAGCCACATATTTTTCAAATAGTTAGGTTGTAGGACAATGCCACAAATCATATCCTTTTAATTTCATATTCTTTTAGTTTGTATTAAGTACTCTGTATAGGCCTTAAATATGGTCCTAATATGTCAATTATTCTCTACAGACTGCCGCTTTAACTGCCACAGACGTTGCGTTCCAGATGTACCAGATGAGTGCCTGGGAGAAGTATCAAGTCTTGATGGTGAAGGTACCTATATGCTTGAAAACCCCCACAGCTTCTTTTTTCTGTCAGCTTAGGACTGGTGTTACCTCCCTCTCACAGCAGCACAGTGTATAGTCAGCAGGAGAGAGAAGAGCAGGGTAGTAAGAAGGAACTAACATTAAACTCTGCCTCCACACATATATGAAGGTATGGAATCCAACATATAGCCCAAAGGGCTACAAAAATCCTTCAGTATTATATGTCTGTTATATAAAATATAGCTTTTATTAGAATTTTCTTAAAAGTATATTGGTGAGTAACAAAATATAAATGATAAATTTATATATAAATATAAAAGAATTACAACCCCAGACCCTCTTGTCTCTATCTTGGTAGTACATATGATATATATACCGTGAAGTGGTTATAAACTAATTAGACACAAGTGTAATCAAGCGGCACAAACTAGCCATATTGCAGATCTATTTATATATGTAGATTTTTATATGGCAGTTTAATAATGTGTATTCTCCTAAATAAGGATTATTTTAATGACACATAGGCAAATATGCATATGCATTAGATATATAATAAAATCTCCACCACTTATTGTCTGACCACAGGCTGTGAGTGAACCACTGTGGTCTCTACCGTATTTACTAAATTCCTATACTATCTAGTACTGAATTAGAGACAGGGACTGATGCTAAGATCTAAACTGCCTAACTCCTTCATGTTTCGCCACTAATGTGGCTTTATCAAGGAGACAAATTGACAGCTATTTTTGTTACTCACCAATATACTTTTAAGAGCATTCTAATAAAATATATATTTTATATAACAGATATATAATATTGAACGAGTAGAAGTGGATGCAGGAAAAAACCCTTTAGTTTGGCGGCACTGTCAGTTTCCAGAGTAGAAGAGAGGAGCTTACCGCAGCCCTAGCAACGTGTCCTAGCTGCAGCATCACCTGTGGATCCTCCTCTAACCCGGAGGTGCTTCAGTACTGGCCACCTTTGTTTACACAGTTCAGCTGTAATCCTGAGGTGCTACACTACAGGCCACCTTTGTTTACACAGTACAGCTGTAACCCGGAGATGTTATGGTACAAGCCACCTTTGTTTCAGCACTTTGCTTTATTGTATTATGAATTTCTGTACATTTTGTGTAATCATTTTATTGCATTACCATATACTGCTTCCTTTTATGTTTATACAATTGTTTTTCTTTATTTTTTTTTATATGTTTGGTCAAGTGACACCAACTGACCCCTCACTGTGTTTTTTGGCACCTTTTTCCTACTGCATTTATACCATGCGCTTCCACTATGTTGTTATCACTGATCTGAAGAAGGAGGCGGGGACCTCCGAAACGCGTTATTCTGTATATCTTTGTTGATGTCAGATATACATAAGTCAAGTTGGCACACGAATCAAAGTGATATTAGCATGATCTAAGCAATATACATGCATTATCCATGGCTTTCAGGTGCACAAGAAGTTGTCATGGGTCCATTCAGATCTGCTGGACATCTCCTCGAACCTGCACAGTTGATGGACTATAGTGGTCCATTCTGCTATAGAAGGTGGAAGAGGGTTAAGCCATTTTAGTGGAATTAAGGACTTGGCAGCAGACAAGAGGTGGGCGATTAAAGTGTCCTTATGTGGACAGAATGTCAAAGTGGGCCTGCCCAGAAGGACCATGTCAGGTGTTAAAGCAATCCGAGAGGGGATGATGGAATTGATAAGTGATTCCAGTTCCTTCCATAACTTTTGAATGGATGAGAAAGTCCACCAAATGTTTGCTAGGCTGCCCACTTGCGTCCCACAATGCCAACAGGAGTTCTTGGGAGACAAGCCGTGTGTATATAGGAATTCAGGGGTTCCGTACCTTCTGGACAGAAATTTGAAGTGAGATTCTCTCAGGCGGATACATCTTGAGTAACCCTGAGAGTGTTTATGAATGTAATCCACCTCAGAGTCAGAAAGGTTAAGACCCAGCTCCTTTTCCCATGAGGTTATATAACCCGGCCAGGAAGAATATGCTGGAGCAGGACACAATTTCTTAATAAATGAAAGTTTATGCGCGCCCCCTCCCATAGGCTTGCATTGAGGGGCGGAGCGTGATGTCACACGGGGGCGGAGGCGTAACGTCACACGCCGTCAGCCCTGTGGTCGCTGGTAATCAGAATGCGAACACGCTCCGGGGATTGATTATAAACGAGGTGCCGCGTGCAAGATCACGGGGGTCCCCAGTGGCGGGACTCCCGCGATCAGGCATCTTATCCCCTATCCTTTGGATAGGGGAAAAGATGTCTAAGCACCGGAGTACCCCTTTAAGGACTTCAGCTTTTCCAAGGTCGCAATGAGTTGTGTGCGTTTATGAGCTCTTTAAAATGTTGAGATCTCCTGCAGTAGGTCATCAACTCGCTTCCTATACTCTTTTTTGAGTGCCGTGCCCCAGGAGATGAGAATCCCATGTATATATGCATTGTGGGCCTCCCAAATCATGGGGGGAGATGGGTCAGAGCCCTGATTATTCTCAAAGTATGTCTTAATATGTTTCCTAAGGTCAGCCATGGCTCAGGGATTTTCTAGGGTTCTTTCCTTCAGCCTCCAAGTACGGGGAGAAGGAGGAGAGTTCAGTAGGGAAAGAGAGATACAGATAGGAGTGTGGTCTAAGATCGTGATCGTGTCAATACCTATAGAGGTGAGCACAGGAAGGAGGGAGGCATGGATCAGCAGATAGTCCAGTCGGTGATAGGAATCATGGACGGAGGAGTAGTACGTGTAGTCTCGGACAGAGTCGCAGAGAGCGCCAGGAATCTACAAGGGATAAATCAGCAAGTTTAGTATGCAATCTCGACAAAGAACGTTGACAAATGCTAGAGGAGGCAGATGAGGAATCTATGCACGTATTCAAAGCAACATTCATGTGAGAACCTAATATGATCGGCCCCTCCGCAAACAATTTTAAGTCGGACAGAGTAGATAAAAGCCATGGCACCTGGGCGTGATTTGGGGAGTAAATATTAGAGTATAGGTAGATTGATAAAGCTGTATACAGCTGTATAACAGGGCTCTCCCTTCTGAATCTGAATATTGCTTAAGAAATTTGACTGGGAGGGTGCGGTGTATGGCTATCGATACCCCTTTTCGACGCCGAAGAGCCACGACATGAGTGAAACCAGTGGGAGTAATACTTAGTGGGTAGTTTCGGTATCTTGTCTTTCTTAAAATGCGTTTCCTGCAAAAACACTATAGAGGCATTATGCCTCCTTTGAGAGTCATAACATGGTGCCTTTTTTAAGTGGTGTTCAGACCCCTAACATTAAAAGAAACAGCAGAAAGGTCTGACATCAGTGCAAATAGAGGGGGAGGGAGGATAGGAAAGGAGGGGGGTAGAGTCTGAGCAAGGAAGAGAGAGGCATTAAAGCAAAGGGAGAGCAGGTAAAGCAATACAGAGGAAAATGGAGGTGGAGGGGGGGTTAAAGGGGTTAGAGAACGGCAAGGGTGAAGGTACGTTAAAGTGAAAAGTGTAGGTAGTGATGCAGAGGAGCAATAATGGAGAGGACAGGAAGGAAACAGAGGGGTAAAGTAACAGATGGGGGGGGGGGTTGAATAGCCTAGGGATGATGCCATGGCTGTGTGGCCATTCCACAACTGGTGAACTGGTGTATAGGGAGACGGGCAGAGCAAACAGGGGCAAAAACAAGCAGTGGGCCCAAAGGCCCTGCAACCTTCAAACCTGGTGTCCGCATGGGGGGAGAATAAACACGGCAAGGTGGGGGAGGTCGGCGGAGCTCCACTCAATTTGCAGTCAAGGACTGGATTCTCACTGTAGCATCAAGGAGCTTCTGCGTGGCAGAGGTCCCTCTTTATTGGGCGTTTTCTTCTTTTTAGAGGATTTGGTGCAAGACACCACCTTCCATTCATCCGGCTTCGGCATTGGGGGAAGCGGCTTCAGGTCAGTCACTGACATCCAGGAGGGTATCTCTACTGGAGGTATACCCAGTGCGGGCCAAAGAAGCTCCAGATCAGCCAGCGTCCTGACCGCAATGCGCCGGTTGTTGTGGGAGAGGCCGAATGGGAAGAGCCAGGCATACTGGAGCCCCATACCTCTCAGTTGTTCCAGCAACGGGTGTAGGTTTCTTCTTTTGGCCAAGGTAGAGGGTGCAATGTCCTAATATAGGGCGACTTTAGCATCTCTATAGGTGATGGGCCTATTTTTTTCTGGCAGTCTGTAGAATGGCTGCAGTGTCGACAAAGGAGAGAAGACCACAGATCTCCCTGCAGCAGCCCGCGTTCTATGCGTAATGCGTAGCTGCGTCTGCGGCTTCCAAGACACGGACGTGATGTCACGCCACGCCCCCTCCATTCATGTCTATGGGAGGGGGCGTTGCAGACGATACGCCCCCTCCCATAGAAATGAATGGAGGGGACGTGGCGTGACGTCACGTCCCCATCTCGGAAGCCCGGCGGTTTCTGAAACTTCAGATGCAGCTGCGCATAGAATGCGGGCTGCTGCAGGGAGATCGCAGGGAGGATCCCAGTGGTGGGCCCCCCACGATCAGACATATTATCCCCTATCCAAAGATAAGATGTTTTTGTCTGGAATACCCCTTTAACCACTTGTGCAAGGGCTTTCTTCAGAAAGGATTTCAGAAAGTTCTGTGTAACCACTGTGGAGGAGCACCCCTCAGTGTCACTGTCTGGCTTACCCTCCTCGTGGGAGTCTTGTGGAGAATGAGCGTCCAGCGCTATCTTAAGCAGTCGAGCTGGCGAGACACTGCCTTTCTTTTTAAATAATATGGACATGTTTGCCTGGTTTTTGCCCAGTCTAGGAGATTCTCTGGGTTCTCCCCTTTGGATAGGGGGATAAGATGTCTTAGGGCCGGAGTACCCCTTTAAATCTGACAAACAGGCAGGCCAAGGAAGTGTTGCAATCTGGCAGAGACATTCCTGGGAAACCCTTGTATGTGTGGAGGTGAGCATTATCCTGCTAAAAAATGCCAGTTTTAACCTCTTGGGGACGCAGGGCATATGCATATGCCCTGCATCCCCGATCCTTAAGGACTCAGGGCGTACCTGTACGCCCTGGTCCCGTTTATTGGGATTAAACCGTTCTCACCAGCAGAGAACGGGTTAAACCCAGTGGGTCCCGGTTGCTACGGGCAGCCAGGACCCACGGCTAATGCCGGGCACGGACAATCGGGCTAATGCCGGGCACGGCCAATCGGGCCGATGCCCGGCATGAACCCTTTAGACGCCGTGATCAAAGTTGATGACAGCGTCTAAAACGAAAGTAAAATAATCCCGGCAGCTCAGTGGAGCTGATCGGGACTATCGCGACAAAATCGCAATGTCCTGATCAGCTTACCGGACGACGGGAGGGACCTCACCTGCCTCTCCGTTGTCCGATCGGCGATCTACTGCTCAATGCCTGCTAGAGCAGCAGACCGCCGGTTTCACTGATCAGTGCTTTGCAATGACAGAGAACTGAAAAACTGAACAGTGAATGCAATCAGAAGATTGCATGTTGTAGCCCTATTAAAAGTAAAAAAAAAAAAAAAACCTTTTCCCATTTTTTTAAATAAAATTATGTAATAAAGAATAAAAATAATCATATATGGTACATCCTCATGTCCAAACTATTAAAACATTAGGTTAGCTAAACCACACGGTCGATGGCGTACACGTAAAAAAACACCAAAGTCCAAAATTGTATATG
This sequence comes from Hyla sarda, assembly GCF_029499605.1. NCBI lineage: Eukaryota > Metazoa > Chordata > Amphibia > Anura > Hylidae > Hyla > Hyla sarda. The sequence goes on along the minus strand of NC_079194.1, from coordinate 272,518,961 downwards.
TTTGGTCACTTCATATACCATAAAAATATTAATAAAAAGCGATCAAAAAGTCCCATCAAAACAAAAAGGGTACCGATGAAAACTACAGATGACGATGCAAAAAATGAGCTCTCATACCACCCCGTACACGGAAAAAAAAAAGTTATAGGGGTCATAAAATGCCAATTTTAAACATACTAATTTCGGTGCATGTAGTTTATAATTTTGTTAAGTATTAAAATAAAATAAAATCTATATAAATTGGGTATTCTTGTAACCGGATGGACACACAGAATAAAGATATGCTGTCATTTTTGCCTAATATTGCACTGCATAGAAACGTGAGCCCCCTCCTTCCTTTTTTAGAACGGAAGGAGGAAAAAGCGAAAATGCAAAAATGAAAATTTGCTGAGTCCTTAAGGTGAAAATAGGCTGAGTCCCTAAGGGGTTAAACTCTTCCATGAGAGGCAACACATATGGCCTGCACGAATTGCTGAGCTGTTAGTGTTCCTCAATTCACTACTGGGGGTTACTGACTGTCGTTTGAGATGGTTCCCCAGATGATCACACCAGCAGTTGGGGCAGCATGTCGCAGACAAGGCCTCCATGTTCCAATCCTATTGTTGAATCCCAAACATGACTAGGATTGGTCACTATAGAAGATACAGTTCTAGTCCATAACAGTCCAGGTTTCACATTCATGACACCACTGAAAACAAAAACTATGGTGGCTGCTGTCAATTGCAAGACACGTAAAAGGCACAGTGACAACAAATTTCCTTTTGCTAAGCACCTGGAAAAGCTCTGGGCATAGAAAGAGGTGTATGGCGGACAAGGAATCTGCTCCTGCTTGTTGGTGAATCAAATGCTGATAGTCTTTCTGGGTCATCTGGAGCCTATTCAGTGCGTATAGGAGTGGAAAAGAAATGTTTATAAATCAACTAGTGCCAGAAAGTAAAACAAATGTGTAAATTTCTTAATCCTTCCAGCTACTCCCAAACTCCCATGTCCGCAAAAAGAATAGACTTGTCTTATTCTTTCTGTGGATTCAGCTCAGAAATGCATTGCTGTCTTGCATTTCCAAATGTCCTAGGCCCACCGGATCATGTTTTCTGGGCAAACATTCTGCCGTGTGAACCCAGCCTTACACCCAGTGTCTAATCAAACCTCACCTTTTATCATTTACATATCTGCCTAAGATATAACTGCATGCTTTTGCAATTTTGCTGCACGCTAGCATTCCTATCTGCGTGCATTATTTTATTTATTTTTGTCAATCTGTGTATATCTAGCTACAGTGAGAAGGGGTGCACGGAGGCACTCAGTAGAATAGGAAAAACAAACCTTGCTATTCTATGCTACATGAAAGTTTACTTTTATACCTTTGTATCTTGTTTTTACCTGCAATAAATTGACGATTTTCAGAAGTGTCGACAATCCATGTTTTTTCCTATAACTTTCTACAACTAAAACTTAGTATTACATCCTTTTTTTTATATGACAGCTCCAAATTCAGATTTTGTGCAAATTACAATTTATACCTTCAACAACAGTTGTCTAATGGTTTTTCCTAACTTGCAAATGCAAACAACTTTTTAGATATTGTATTCACCTTCTGTCAATTAGCTGCCTTACTGTTGCAGTACAGAAATGCAGTGGACTGTGGCATTTCAGCTTTTGTTTAAAAAAACATCAGCGTATGTTCCAAGCTGAATTTTCCTATTACTTTCAGTGGTTAATTTTATGAGTGCTACTTTAAAAAGATGTTCAAATCCTTTAAAACTGTTTTTATCTGGAACACCTTCCTTGCCATACAAATGAGTCGGAGCTGCTTCGACTTTCATCTTGCCACAGTAGCATCTCTGTGCCATTATGTTGCAATATAATGGGATATGGAAAGGTATTGTAGTCATGATATGTGGAATATAAGCTCAGCATTTAAAACGTAGTGTGCTTTTTTTTTCCTAACTGAAAATGTAATGCTAAAATATTGGTCCTTTTGTTTACAGATACAGAAAGTTTTGGCCAAGATGTTGAGGATGAAAGTGAAAATGATAGACCAGTCAGCCTCAGTGGTAGCACACACGATGAAGAGGAGAGTCTGATGAAAAGTACAGAAAGCACAATGTGCCCATGTGATAACCCAATGTTTGATAGGTAAATATGTAAACTGTATATGGCCGTGATCTCAAACTACATAAAAAAATTAGGTTAATAAAAATCAGGAATGATCTGTATTTTACCTTTTCCTAAAAGAAAGTGGTCCAGATTGATACCCAACTCTCTTATGAAAAGCATTAAGTTAGAAAGTTCCTTCAAGAATAGTATATGTCATTGTTAGATTATTAGTTATCCCATTCAAGTCTAAAGTGGATTTGTGGATTATTAATCGGGGATAGGGCTGTGGTAGAAATTTGGATCTAGACCAGGGGTAGGGGACCTTTTTTTCTGGTGAGGGCATTTTTATATTTATATGAATATTTGCGAGACTTACAAAATTATTAACTTAAAAATTAGTTTAGTCTGGAGGTAGTTTGCTCCTCCACCCAACTGTAGCTTGTCCTCTGAAGATAAGGTTCCCTTAAGGTTGCTTGCCCATGAAAATAGGTAGTTTGCCACCTATATATAGGACATCCTGTATGTAGAATCCCCTGTATATAGTTCCCCCCCCCTCCCCATAGTTATCCTGCATCCTGTAGGTAGTTTTAGAACACCCTGTAGTTAACTTGCCTCATGTAGGTGGATTAAGGACCCCTATTGTCATTTTGCCCCCCCCCCCTGTAGTTTAAGGGCTCCCTGTAAATAGGACCCTTCTAATGGTTAAAACAAAAACACATACTTACCTAGACTTACCGGGAGTCACCGTGGTCTTCTTCTAGCCCCTAGAAGCCCCTAGAGGCCTCATCTCTTTATTCAGAACATGCACAATAACATCACTCATTGTGCACCTAACAGAGGAAGAGATGCTTGTGGCCTTTAGTAGCAGTGGCACCATCACTAGGTGTTCATTCTAGGATGTCTGTGGTGGTCCTATGTCACAGGCATCTTGTGGCCATCTTACCCACCGTAATGCTGCAGCACTCAAGTTGGGAATAACTGGCGGGTCACAAAAATTGATGTTGCGGACCGCATATAACCCCCAGGCTGGAGGTTCTCTACCTCTAGTTTCAATGGAATTTACGAGTGCACTAGCTTGATAAACTTTATAGCCTTATAGTTAATTTCATGGTGTACAAGAAAAATAAAAGCGATATCTCTAGTACTCCAGTATTCCCAATATTTTTTGTAATTGTATGCCTTTGAATTTGAAACATACAGTATATACATATATAAGGTGCAAGAGAAAACAAAACAAAAGAGAACACAAATAATTACACGGCCCTTTAGGGGTAAACCCCTGCTGGGTAATCACATAACAAAAGACCCTTCTCCCCAAAAGCTGTGATGGATAGCAGTTCCTACATGCCCAGGGAACACTTAGTATACAATACTTAATTTTACTAACACATTAGTGTATGCCGCAGATAAAGAATGTTTAGCTTCTTACTCTCAGCAAAGCTGGTATGCCGGCAAAACGTCAGGGTTGCTTTGGATGTTTACTTAATTTGCAGCATACACTCATGTGCTAGCAAAAACAAAGTATTGCATACTAAGTGTTCTCCTGACATAATTAAAGGCAGTAGGGAATACTATTTATTACAAGTCAGCATCTATTAGTATGCAGCATCTTGGATAAGAACTCTCTAGGAACACTTTGGCTGACATTTATCATTGTCTTTAGACAATTTTTTATGTCTAGAAAAGGCGCTAAAAAGATGCAAGCAGGGCTTATTTGCGCCTTTTTTGCTCCTTTTGGTTTACACATTTCTGCTGATTTTGAGTTGCAATCCACTGATTTTGGCAATACACGTAATATGGAAGGGTTTTATGAACTGTGCCTTTTTGTAAAAATGCGCAAAAAAGGCAAAAAGCCACTGAAAAGTCTAAAAAAAACTACACCAGCCCAGACTTAGCTTAACTTTTTGGTGTATGTGAAAAGAGAGATTTCAGAAAATGTGACCTGCACAAAATTTATCAAATGCTCTGTAACCATTTAATAAATTTGGTGCTCTTACACATTACCAGAACACAAAAAAAGGTGTAGAAAAATGCTTCACTTACACCTACAATGATAAATGCTGGCCATAATGTATCAATTCATGATCATGTAAGTGTTTGGCTGTTTTTTTTCTTAAAGTTACCCTGACACCTAGTGGTATAGTTTAGCAAAGGGTCTAATACAAAGTGGTTTTATTGTGGGTGTGTGTGTGTGTGTGTGTGTGTGTGGTGGTGGGGGGGGGGGGGGGGAAGAGTATTACCCCTAAAGAGTTGTTCAGTTCTTTTAGGCTAAAACACACACGTATTTGTGAGACAGGGTGACCAAGAAAACAGCAATTGTGACATTAGGTCATTTATTTATTTTTACACATTTTATATGCACTGCGCCCATACTACAACATATTAAATTACAAATAGTTTTATTATTAAACACACAAAAGTATGCATATATACTCAAAATATTACAATCAGATGAATGGGATAAAGCAATGCACCAGAAAAACCATAGCTAAGTTATCGCTAATGAAATATACTAAAACAGTTGTAATGACTCTTAATTATTCTATTTATGCATATATTTGTTCTGTTTTAGTACATTTCATTAGCTATCAACCCACTATGGTTACTCCTGTACATTGCATTGTTCCTTTTATCTAATTTTAATATTTTGTGTATATGCATACATTTATGTATTGGCCAAAAAAAAACATAAATGTGTAACTTACCTAATATGTTGTGGTATTGGTCCTGCATGTGAGTAGGCTCCATTTTTAATTTTCTTTATGTTAGAGATTATTTTATGTTCAGGTTTATAGGTGATCTATTTTTTTCTTTTACAGCATTCACTGTATAGGATAGAAAACATTAAATATTAACTAGCTGAGTACCTGGCGTTGTCCTGTTTTTCCTTCCTAATCCTTATTGAGGAGGAAAATCAAAAAAGGAGGAAGCTTTTGACTTCATATCCAATCCTCATATATTGTTGTCATATCCCAACCCCATATCCCGTCCACATATCCCAACCTCCTATCCCAATCTCATATGCTGTCCTCATATCCCATTCTCATATCCCGACCTCATATCCCGACCTCATATCCCGTCCTCATATCCCAACCTCATGTCCTTTCCTCGTATCTCATCCTCATATCCCGACCTCATATCGCGTCCTCCTATCCTGTCCTTATGTCCCATCCTAATATCCCGACCTCCTATCCCATCCTCATATCCTGTCCCCAGGTGGGACTGATTTGTAATGAAGATATTGTAAGCTGAAAATAGAAGGGGACGTGGCTTTGTGGGACTTGGCGTAATTTGCAAGCCAGACCGATGCACAAAAAGGGTAGAGAGGGGGGGCTTAAACAGTGGGTGTGTCTTTTTGAGATGAGGTGTGGCTTGCAAGCCACGACTGACACATTCACCAGAAGATGCAGAGCATGTGCAGTAAGGTACTGGAAGTCCCATATACTTGCATGGGATTTGAAACAAAAACCCATCTTTTATATAAAGGTATAGGTAAGGGTTAATTTAACTATCATATATTTTTATGTCATATAAGTAATATGTGTACCAGGTATTACTGAAATATCTCCTGCGGTACAGAAGTTATGCCGGAACATACATTTACTTTAAACAAAAACCTCGACCCTCACAAATGGGGGTAGTTAAGGGTTAAATTAACTATCCTATATTTTTAGTGGACATATAAATAACACGTGACCAAGTATTAGCAAAATATCTCCAGACGTTTGGAAGTTATGAATTAACAAATATTTCCCATTGACTTGTATGGGACTTTAAACAAAAACCCCCGACTCTGGCAAATGGGGGTGAGTAAGGGTTAAATTACATATCCTATGTTTGTTGACATATTAGTAACATGTGTGCCAAGTTTCATGTTAATATCTTTAGCCGTTTGGAAGTGATGCTGGAACATACACACATACATACACACACACAGACACACATACACACACATACACACACATACACACACATACACACACATAGGCCATGATTTACTATTGTAAACCCGACATGTTTTGTCAGGTTGTGTGCCAGTATCTGGCTCATTGCACCAGAAATTCTGTCTGCACCAGAAATGAAGAACCCGACCAACTCTCCATTTTACTGAGAAAACCCGTAAAAGCGGCGTGTCTGTCAGGGGAAAGGGGCATGGTCACGGAAAAGGGGCGTGTTCCCGACATTTTCACAAAAACCCTACATATTTACTAAGGTTTCCACAGAAAATGTGGTGGATTTGAGTTGAGGAAAACCCTACAGATCAGAGCATGTGTAAAAAAAAAAAAAAAGCAAAATGTAGGGAAAAGTGCAAAATGTAGGGAAAGCTTTGCAAATACCATGGAAAAATAATTGTAGGCAAAAAAAAAAAAAAAAAACCCAAAGAAACCTACACTCCACTCTTAGTAAATAAGGGTCATTGAATTTTATATAATTGAATTTTATATAATTATATTGTAACTGCATATTTCTGTACTACATTTGTAATTACTTTTTTTTTTTTATCAATATTTGATTTATATGAATATTTGATATTTTTCTTATACATTGTAGCAACAGTATTTCCACTGGCTGCTTGACTGCTTATCTTTAGTACATGGGACAATATAACATGTAAAGGACCTATTGTGACTAGCATAGGGTGCTAAATCTGGTTTTGTTACAGCTTTGCTAACAACCATTGTTTTTCTTTGAACAGTAACTTCATCCCACTCATGAGAGTTGTACAGTCTGTGCGATATAACAAGAAGAAAAATAGTTGTGTGTTGATGGAAGGCTGGCTGGTCCACTTTACTAGCAAGGATAGTATGGTGGGTAGAAATAAAAATTGGTCCCTTTTGAAACACAGTTTTTTTTTTTTTTGCAAATTAAATGTGGTAGAAGTCATGTATTGTGTTGTAAATGTGGGCCATTGTTTCCATAGTGAGCATTTAAGAATTGTTAAAGCATTACTGTTGTCTGTCGCTCAGACATGTCAAAAGTTGTTGATTGCACCAGGTCTTACTGCTTAGACCTTCTGTGAATACAATACACATGCAAATTTTCAGCGATTTGCACTTAAAAAAAATAAATAAAACATGCATTACAATACACTGTGTTAACATAGCTTAAATGTAGAAAAAATACAGGATTGTTCTCATTACCTTTAACCCCATAAAGGGGTACTCCGCCCCTGGCATCTTATCCCCTATCCAAAGGATAGGGGATAAGATGTTAGATCGCCGCGGTCCCGCTACTGGGGACCCCAGGGATCGCCGCTGTGGCACCCCACCATCATTACTGCACAGAGCGAGTTCGCTCTGTGCGTAATGACGGGCGATACAGGGGCCGGAGCAGCGTGACGTCATGGCTCCGCCCCTCATGACATCACGGCCCGTCCCCTTAATGCAAGTCTATGGCAGGGGGCGTGACGACTGCCACGCCCCCTTCACATAGACTTATATTGATGGGGGCGGGCCGTGACGTCACGAGGGGCGGGCCGTGATGTCACGAGGGGCGGAGCCCTGACGTAACGATGCTCCGGCCCCTGTATTGCCCGTCATTACGTGCAGAGCGATCTCGCTCTGCGCAGTAATAATAGCGTGGTGCTGCAGCAGCGATCCCCGGGGTCCCCAGCAGCGGGACCCCGGCGATCTGACATCTTATCCCCTATCCTTTAGATAGGGGATAAGATGTCTAGGGGCGGAGTACCCCTTTAAGGACATGCGGCGTAAATGTACGGCGCTGCAGCCAGTAACTTTGTGCACAGGACCGTACATTTGCAGCGCGGCTATCAGCAGCCTGGGACTCATCGATAATGACAGATATCTGTGATCACGCTGATGTCTGCCATTAACCCTATAGATGCTGTGATCAATGTTGATCACGGCATCTATAGGGAAAATAGAGGTGCCAGTGGGTTCTGGTGGGCTTATCGGACCCCCTGCAATGCAATAGCAGAAATCCGATGATGGCTGCCGGAGGTCTCTTACCTCACTCTGGCATGCAGGATGGCCTTGTGCAGTCTGCAAAGCCAAGCAGTTCAAGAGTATCACCGACAGTACAGATCAGCAGTTCAGTACTATGATATTACAAAATACTGAACAGTCCATAGCAATGTAATGATTGCTGTTAATAGTCCCCTATGGGTGCTTAAATATGGTAAAATAAATATTAAGAAACTTTGAAAAAATTTTATAAAAGCCACTCTCCCAACAAATATGAATCATAATATCAATAATGGTATTTAAAATTCAATGTTTAATATGATGTTTTATTTATCCTGCAGAAAAAAAAGCATTACTGGCAGCTGGACAGTAAATGTATAACCTTATTCCATAATGAAACTGGTGGAAAGTTTTACAAGGTAAGTTTACTGAGTGATATTTTACACCATTAATGTGCTGGTAAATTTAGTGATGATCCCCTTACATACTACCATATTTGATTTATTCATCAAACAATCTAATTTTATTGTCACCCTTCCAAATAAAATGTAAAAACATGTAATAGGGCATTACTTATCTATGGGTGTACGCCATGCTTATTTCCAAAATATTTAATCACAACAAAAAATTATAAATGCCAAGGTAATGAAGATAATTTACACCATAGTGAATTTGAAAAAAGAATTATTAAAGGGGTAGTCCAGTGCTGATAGGTTTCAGATCGCGGGGGGTCCGACTGCTGGCACCTCCCTCCCCCCCCCCGCGATCTCCTGTACAGGGCCCCAGCTCGCTGGACAGATAGCGGTTGTCGACCACCGCACAAAGTGGCGGCTGACATGCCCCCTCAATACATCGCTATGGCAGAGCCGGAGATCGCCGAAGGCAGCGCTCCGGCTCTGCCATAGAGTTGTATTGAGGGGGCGTGTCAGCTGCTGCTTTGTGCGGTGATCGACTACCGCTATCTGTCCAGCAAGCCGGGGCCCTGTACAGGAGATCGCAGGGGGCCCCTTACAGGAGATCGGGGGGGGGGGGGGGGGGCAGTGCTCGGACCCCCCGCGATCTGAAACTTATCCCCTGTCCTTAGAATAGGGTATAAGTTTTTCAGCACTGGATATCTCCAGTATGCACTACACAAAGAGCATTTTTACATATTCGGCCAACTGTATTATGTTCTTAGTGCCTAGTTTCTATCAAGTTTGATGTTTTTTTTTGGCACCTTTTCTTTTCTTTTGTGCCTTTCGCACCTTATTTAGATTTGCTGTGCACCATTTTTTTTTTTTGCACCACGCTTGCCATGTTGCTTCTTTCTTTGTGAAAACCATTTTTATTAGGTCAAGTTTGCGTTTAGAATTGTACTGTTTTTATTCCATTTTCTGTTGCATTATACTATCGCAAACCAGCTTATAGGTGGTGTAAAATTAAGCTGCCATCTTCTGCACAGGAACAACACCGTAGGATCCTATTTAGTTAAATGGGTACTTTAGTACTGAACAACATATTCCCTATCCATAGGATAGGGGATAAGAGTCTGATCGCAGGGGTCGACCCCTGGGACCCTCGCAACCTGCTGCCCGGCGCCCTGGCTCTCCCCATTCATGGAGAGGACACTGGAGCATGTCTATGAAAAAGTTGGAGATACAGCGCTGGGGCATTTCTGGCTCTCATATAGAGATGCATGGAGGGGGCGTACATTCAGGTGCTCGTAACTCGCAACAGGATTTTACTGCAGGAAATCCGATGCAAGTTTAGTGCAATGGGTCAGCAGAAAATTTACAATAGTGGCAGATGTGTAGATTGCCGGCTGACCCATTGAAGTAAATACAGCGGATTTCTGGCAGTGGGAAGCCTGCTACAGGTTACAAACATGTGAACGTAACTTAAAGGGGTTTTTCCATCTTACCTAGGGTGAATGAATGTCGTGGTACAATTCTGCCTGGCCACTGCTGTTTTCATTGTCTACAAGCCTGCCAAATATTTTCTAGTGCTAATGTTCAGGTGCTTGAATGGAGCCATGACTTCTCACATGAAGCAGTTTTCACACACCACTGCATTTGTGTGTCCTGTGAAAGGTATATTCACATATGTAAGATATACAGTATCTCACATAATTGAATAAACCCTTCTCTTTTTTGTAAATATTTTATCATATCTTTTCATGTGACAACGATAAAGAAATGATACTCAGCTACAATGTAAAGTAGTAAACACACAGCCTGTATTACAGTGTTTAATGTCTAAACCATGGCAACAAAAGTTAGTAAACAGGTGTGTCATGTAACTTGTAAGGGTCTATTCACACAACAGAATTTCTGCATGTGGAATTCCGCACAGATTCCACATGCGGATTCCTCCTCAAATTAAAGCCCAATAGACTTCTATGGGATTCCACACTCCCATTCACACTTCTGAATTTACGCATGCAGATTCCACACGGATTACGCACCTGTGGTAGGCCTCTGTGGTCGGGGTAAAGTAGTGAGGGTTTTGCTTTAGTATATCAGGGGTGAAGGTTAACACTATTGTTCGTGACGCCAGGCTGGGGGCTAGGATGCTAAGGTAATTCTCCGGCCTATCGCCGCCCTTCCCAGTAACGATACGTGCATGCAAATAATAACTGAAGGTCCAACTTTACTCAAAGGCTTGCGATACATCCAATGAACAGTAACAGTCTCATCAATGCAGTCTCTATACACTTCAGTGACTGACAGTTGTTGCGGACCTTGACTTTTCCTATAAGTTTCTGAATTTAGGGTTATTTGCGAAGATCTGTCCGGATTTAGGGGATAGATATGGTCCGGTGATCTTGCAGAGTGCTAAGGGATTGATACACTCACGGTTTCCTAATGGTCAGCCTTCGCCGCAAGGCTCAGGCCTAACTCACTGATGACAGCAGCGCAGATCCTTCTCTCACAACAGCCCAGGAACAAGAGGGTGAGCAATGGCCGCCGCTCCCTTATATGGGCAGGGGCAGGGCCGTTTCTATTGGTCCGAATATCTGTCACTCACCGTTACAAGGAATGATGGTTGCAATACGTCATAGGGACCTCCAAAGGTCCTTAAGCAAAAACCATAGAGTTTACCTGATCACGTGACCCGCAGGTCCTGCTACGCTCCGTACAGGTAATTAACCAATTATGTTCGTTTGTACAATTATATTTATATAAATCCTGAATAAACTGCTAGATCTACTAATTCCTAGATGAGAGGTGACAAGGGACGGACTAGATAAGAAGAACCCCGACGTCCTAGGGACTCTGGCTATCTGGACCTATATACAGGTACCGTATAGGATGCGGTACCGGGACACCCCACACCAAATCCACACAAGCCAGAAACCACCCAAATGAATGCGGAAGAGGAATTGGGGCGGATGTGCGGGAATTCTGCTGTTTGAATAGACCCTCAGTGTTACAAGGTCTCAGGTGTGAATGGGGAGCAGGTGTCTTAAATTTGGTGCTATTGCTCTCACACTATCTAAAACTGGACACTGGAAGTTTAACATGGCATCTCATGGCAAATAAGTCTCTGAGGATCTTATAAAAAAATGCATTGATACTCTTCATAAGGATGGCCTAGGTTATAAAAGATTACCAAGACCCTGACAGCGGTTAGCCTGTCAATGCTAAAACCATATGACACACACTGCACCAAATTGGTCTATACACGGTCCCAGATGGAAGCCTCTTCCAAAGATAAGAGCATAAGACAGCCTGCAAACAGATAGCTAAAGACATGCAGACTAGCTTTTACTAGCAGACAAGAATTCCTGGGACCATGTCCTATGGTCCAATGTGACCAAGATAAACTTGATTTGATTTAGATGGCGTCAAGTGTGTGTGGTGGCCGGGTGAGTAGTACAAAGACAAGTGTGTCTTGCCTAAGGTCAAGCATGGTGGTGGAGTGTCATGGTCTTGGGCTACATGAGTGCTGCTGGCACTGGGAAGCTACAGTTTATTGAGGGAACCATCAATGCCAACATGTACTGTGACATACTAAAGCAGAGCATGATGCCCTTCCATTCAAGACTGAGCCACTGGGCAGTATTCCAACATGAAAAGGACCCCAAACACACTTATAAGACATCCACTGCCCTGCTTAAAAAGCTTAGGGTAAAGGTGATGGACTGACCAAGCATATCTCCAGACCTAAACCTTATTAAACATCTATGAGACATCCTCAAATGGAAGGTGGGGGAGCACAAGGTTCACCAGCTTAGTAATGTCATCATGGAAGAGTGGAGGAGGTTTCCAGTGGCAACCTGTGAAGCTCCATGTTCGCTCCGGATGTCTGGGATGCCGCAGCCGAGATCACGGGGGTCCCATCAACGGGACCTCCGTAATCAGACATCTTTTTATCTTTAGATAAGAAGTCTAGAGGTGGAGTACCCCTTTAAGGCAGTGCTGGAAATTAATGGTGGTCATAAAAAATATTGGCACAGTTTGGACATTTCCACTGCCAAGGTTTACACATTAATGGCTGTGTGTTGAGTTATTTTGAGGGGACAGAAAAATGAAACACTGTGCACTCACTACTTTACAATGCAGCAGAGTGACATTTGTTCAGTGTTGTCACATGAAAAGACATAATAAAATATTTACAAAAAATTTGAAAAAATGGGTGTACTAACTTATGTGAGATTATGTTTATACACACACAAGCACACACTGGGGGAAATGTATTATGGTGTGTGTGATTTACATGTTTTTTTTTAACCTTTGTTTCCTTGCTGTGTAATTGACGTGGTTGAGACTAAGCTATCAAAAAGTAGCATGGCTATTTTAGGGTCAATTTTACACACAACAAAAGTGTAAAAACCTTTTATAAATGTCCCTCACAATGTGTGTGTGTGTGTGTGTATATATATATATATTGTGGCAGTGTGGCAAGGAAAGGGTGTATTTCCTTGGCTCACCCTGCAGAAGCTCTCACCTGCTTCTTAAGTAATGAGGCAGGAAGGAAGGGAAGTGTATATGAGATGGAGACTCAGTCTAATCTGGGCTCTTCCTAGGAGACAGCATGTGGGCTGTAGGGAAGAGACAGAGCCTGCTGAGGAGTACACAGCCCGAGCTAGGAGAGGCTCAAAGAGACTGCCATGAATTGTGAGTAGAAGGTTGCAGGGGGCATAAGTTTAACCGACTGAGGGAAGCTCAGTGGTTGTTAGTCAGGACAAGCTGATCTGTTTAGTCAGTGACCAGACGGTCTAGGATTTTGTTTTGTTCCTGCTTTTTGTTTATTTCTTTCCCTGCAACCTGTCTAATAAAACTGGCAAGGTGCCAGATTTGCATTATAAGCGTTTGTTTGCTGGTTTATTGAGAAGAAACGCATCCTGTGGCGTGGTCCAGGACGATCCCAGACCTAATCCCCAAGACGGATCGTCACAATATATATATATATATATATATATATATATATATATATATATATATATATATATATTTGAAGGTCTGCATGAAGAGCAGTCCTAACAGCCTGCTGTGTGCTCTCTCCCTGCCCCTTCCCCTCCTCGCTTGTGTTCCCACAGCAGAGAAAAGAAGCAGCCTGGGAGGAGGGGAGCACCCTGCAGACGATGCAGGGGAAAGGAAGAGATTGGGCCACTTTGTATGTTTATTTGGCCAGGCAGCGGGGCATAAGGTTCCTGTGAGGGGCACATAGAGGCAGATCATGCACAGGCCCTCCTGTCCCATAGGCCCTATAGCACGTGTGTAGTCTAGCTCTATGGGCGCTAAGCGACTCTCTGGAGGATATTATGGTTAAAAGGAATCTGTCAGATTTATTTGCTGCTAAGAACTACAGACAATATTGGATAGCTGTTAGAGTATAAAAGCAAGCTAAACTTTTCCTGGAGCTGATGATGTTTGCCAAATTTAAAACTCAAATCGCCTTTCTATTTCTCAGCCAAGTGTCAAGAAGGTGGGGCCAAGTTAGTAAAATGGAATGCCTCCTCCCTTGCCCTCCCTTCCCAGCCCTGTCCATCATTCAAGGGGTGCTGAAAGGTGAGCGGAACCCTGCAGTACCCATGGATTATACATTTTACTGTAATGCCGAGCGCTCTGGGTCCCGCTTCTCCCCCGGAGCGCTCGCAGCGTTACTCTCCTGCTTGCAGCGCCCCGGTCAGACTCGCTGACCGGGAGCGCTGCTCTCTGTCTCTCGGCGGGGATGCGATCTCCACGGCGGGACGTGCCCGCCCGCGGATCGCATCCCGTGTCTCTCACCGGCCCCTTCCTCCTGCTCAGTCCCGGCGCGCGCGGCCCCGCTCTCTAGGGCGTGCGCACCGGGTCTTTCAGATTTAAAGGCCCAGTGCACCATTAATTGGTGCCTGGCCCAATTAGTTCCAAGCTTTGCGGCGGGCTCTGGTGAAAACCAGTAACCCCTTAGATTCCGTTCCCCTTGTACGGCCCACGTCATCACCTCACTGACATAGAGGATCCACTACCTGTGTCTGCCCTGCATACCACTCCGGATCCTGACAGTAGATCCGGCTATGGATCCCACTGAGGTCCCGCTGCCCAGTGTCGTTGACCTAACCCCCGTGGTCGGCAAGCAATCACAGCAGATCGCACTACAAGGACAGCAGCTGACTCAGTTGACCGCTATGCTGCAACAGCTGCCGCAACAACAGCAACCATCTCCTCCGCCAGCTCCTGCACCTCCTCCGCAGCAAGTGGCCGCTCCCAGATTCCGCCTGTCTCTACCAGACAAGTTTGGTGGGGACTCTAAACTGTGCCGCGGATTCCTGTCCCAGTGTTCCCTACACCTGGAGATGATGTCAGACCAATTTCCCACAGAACAGTCTAAGGTGGCGTTCGTGGTCAGCCTGCTGTCTGGAAAGGCCTTGTCATGGGCCACACCGCTTTGGGACTGCAACGATCCTGCCACTGCTACAATCCAGTCCTTCTTCTCCGAAGTACGTAGTGTCTTTGAGGAGCCAGCCCGGGCTTCCTCAGCCGAGACTGCTTTACTGAATCTTATCAAAGGGAGTTCTTCAGTGGGCGAATATGCCATCCAGTTCCGCACCCTCGCCTCTGAGCTATCCTGGAATAATGAGGCCCTCTGCGCGACCTTCAAGAAAGGCTTATCCAGTCACATCAAAGATGTCCTGGCCACACAAGAAATTCCTGCTAACCTGTCTGAACTCATCCATTTGGCCACCCGCATCGACATGCGTTTCATGGAAAGACGCCAGGAGCTTCGTCAGGAAAAGGATCTTGTTCGCACCAGGCGGTTTCCTTCCCTGGCACCTCTCTTCCAACGTCCTTTGCAATCTGTTCCTGTGACTCCTGCCAAGGAGGCTATGCAAGTGGATCGGTCTCGCCTGACCCAGCAAGAGAGGACTCGCCGTAGGAATGAAAACCTGTGCCTATACTGTGCAAGCACCGAACATTTCCTAAAAGACTGTCCTATTCATCCTCCGCGTCTGAGAAACGCACACACAAACCTTTTTAACGTAGGAGAGGCGTTGCTACGTGTAAATTCTTCCTCTCCACGATTGACTATACCTGTGCGGATTGCTATACCCGCTAATACTACTTCCTTCTCTGCTGTGGCCTTCTTGGACTCTGGAAGTTTCATTGAAGCCTCCCTAATTAACAGATTCAATATTCCAGTTACCCGTCTTGTCAAACCTCTCTTCATTTCAGCCGTCAATGGAGAGAGACTGGTCTGCACTGCGCGTTACCGCACTCAACCGCTACTCATGAGTGTTGGAGTTCACCATCATGAACATATTGTATTTTTTGTGCTGCCCAACTGCACTTCTGAAATTCTTCTGGGCTTGCCCTGGCTCCAACGTCATTCGCCTAGCTTCGTCTGGGTCACCGGGGACATTAAGAGTTGGGGAACTTCTTGCCACAAGCGATGTCTCCACCCAGTTTCTTCCTGCCAGGTCTCCATGGCTACTTCATTGCCAGGTCTTCCTAAGGCCTATCAGGACTTTTCGGACGTCTTTTGTAAAAAGCAAGCAGGGGTCTTACCTCTACATAGACCCTATGACTGCCCTATCAACCTGCTCCCTGGTACCGCCTCGTGGTAGGATTTACCCACTTTCTGCCCCGGAAACACAAGCTATGTCTGAGTACATACAGGAAAACCTCAAAAGAGGTTTTATACAGAAATCATCTTCTCCAGCTGGAGCTGGATTTTTCTTCGTTGCTAAAAAAGATGGATCTCTACGCCCCTGTATTGACTACCGCGTTCTCCAAAAAATTACTATAAAAAATCGCTATCCTCTGCCTCTCATCTCCAAACTCTTCGACCGACCGTGTGGTGCTAACATTTTCACCAAACTTGACCTAAGGGGCGTATATAACCTCATCCATATTCGAGCAGGCGATGAATGGAAAACCGCCTTTAATACCAGAGATGGTCACTTTGAATACCTAGTCATGCCCTTTGGTCTTTGCAATGCTCCAGCAGTCTTTCAGGACTTTGTTAATGAGATTATTTGGGACATGCTGTACTCCTGTGTGGTAGTCTATCTTGACGACATCTTCATTTTTTTCCTCCAACCTAGAGGAACATGTCCGTCAAGTGCTCCAGCGACTACGCCAAAATCAACTTTACACCAAAATTGAGAAGTGTCTATTCGAACGCAGCAGTCTTCCCTTCCTGGGATACATTGTGTCCAAACAAGGTCTTCAAATGGACCCTGATAAACTATCTGCGGTAATGGATTGGCCTTGTCCCACTGGCCTACGAGCAATCCAAAGATTTCTCGGATTTGCTAATTATTATCGTCAATTTATTCCCCACTTCTCCACCATCGTTGCTCCTATTGTAGCACTGACTAAGAAAAATGCTAATCCGAAATCCTGGTCGCCACAGGCGGAGGAAGCCTTTAACCACCTCAAAGCCGCCTTCTCCTCTGCTCCAGTCTTGTCCAGACCAGATCCTCTGAAGCCTTTCTTCCTCGAGGTTGACGCCTCCTCAGTTGGAGCCGGAGCTGTTCTCCTACAAAAATCCGCTAAAGGAAAAAATGTCACTTGCAGATTTTTCTCCAAAACCTTTTCTCCTCCAGAAAAAACGATTCCATTGGAGACCGTGAACTATTGGCTATTAAGTTGGCCCTTGAGGAGTGGAGACATCTTCTGGAAGGATCCCTTCATCCCATCACCATCTATACAGATCACAAAAATCTGTCTTATCTTCAATCCGCCCAGCGGCTAAATCCTTGCCAGGCTAGATGGTTGTTGTTTTTTGCCCGTTTCAACTTTCAAATCCATTTTCGTCCCGCAGACAAGAATGTCAGGGCTGATGCTCTATCTCGTACCACCGATGCCTCTGAAGCCGAGACCCTTCCTCAGCACATCATATCCCTTGAGTGTCTGATCTCTTCTGCTCCTGCTTCTCTGGTGCCTATTCCTCCAGGAAAGACTTATGTTCCTCCCCGTCTTCGCCTCCGGATTCTCAAATGGGATTCTCAAATTCCTCCCTTCTGGCAGGTCACACGGGAATCAAAAAGACTTTACAGTTGATTGCCAGACACTATTGGTGGTCCTCCCTGGAAAAGGATGTGACCGATTTCGTACGAGCCTGTACAGTGTGTGCACGTGACAAGACCCCTCGCCAGAAGCCTTCAGCTCTTCTCCTTCCACTGCCGGTGCCTGAACAGCCTTGGTCCCACATAGCCATGGACTTCATCACTGATCTACCTTTATCCCGTGGCAACACTGTCATCTGGGTGGTGGTTGATCGTTTTTCCAAAATGGCTCACTTTATTCCGCTTCCTGGCCTTCCTTCTGCGCCACAGTTGGCGAAGCAATTTTTTCTGCAGATTTTTCGTCTTCATGGGCTTCCCACGCATATCGTCTCGGATAGAGGCGTTAAATTTGTGTCAAAATTTTGGAGAGCTCTCTGTAATCAATTAAAGATCAAATTAAATTTCTCGTCCTCCTATCACCCCCAATCCAATGGACAAGTGGAAAGAGTGAACCAGATTCTTTGTGACTACTTGTGACATTTTGTCTCCTCCCACCAAGATGATTGGGTCGACCTTCTGCCCTGGGCGGAATTCTCGTACAATTTCAAAAATTCCGAATCTTCCGCCAAGTCTCCATTTTTTGTGGTGTACGGCCGTTACCTGCTTCCCCCCTCCCCATTCCCACTTCCTCTGGAGTTCCTGCCGTGGATGAAGTAACCCGGGACTTCTCCACTATCTGGAAGGAGACTCAAAAGTCGCTCTTACTGGCCTCTTCTCGTATGAAGAAACATGCGGATAAAAAGAGACCAACTCCTCCTGTCTTCGCCCCTGGTGACAAAGTATGGCTCTCCGCCAAATACATTCAGTTCCAGGTCCCTAGCAACAAGCTGGGTCCTCGTTACCTCGGGCCTTTTAAAATCAAAAATCAAATAAATTCTGTCTCCTACAAGCTCCATCTTCCTTCCTCTCTTCGTATTCCTAACTCTTTCCATGTCTCCCTTCTCAAACCTCTCATACTTAACCGTTATTCCCCCAAGGTCACCGCTCCTGCTCCTGTCACTCTGTCCTCTGATGTCTTCTCGGTGAATGAGATCCTCGCCTTCAAGGTCGTCCGAGGTAAAAGATTTTTTCTTGTGGATTGTGGACCCGAAGAGAGGTCTTGGGAACTCAAGGCTAATATCCATGACAAGGAACTCATTCGTAAATTCTGGGGTTCCAAAAAGAGGGGGAAACCTAAGGGGGGGTAATGTAATGCCGAGCACTCCGGGTCCCGCTTCTCCCCCGGAGCGCTCGCAGCGTTACTCTCCTGCTTGCAGCACCCCGGTCAGACTCGCTGACCGGGAACGCTGCTCTCTGTCTCTCGGCGGGGATGCGATCCCCGCGGCGGCACGTGCCTGCCCGCGGATCGCATCCCGTGTCTCTCACCGGCCCCGTCCTCCTGCTCAGTCCCGGCGTGCGCGGCCCCGCTCTCTAAGGCGCACGCGCGCCGGGTCTCTCAGATTTAAAGGGCCAGTGCACCATTAATTGGTGCCTGGCCCAATTAGTTCCAAGCACTTCCTACACTATAAAAACCCACTTCCCCTTCTTGTCCCTGCCGGATCTTGTTGCCTTGTGCCAGTGAAAGCGTTCCTGTGTGTCCTTTGCCAGTGTATCCAGACCCTTGCCGTTGCCCTTGACTACGAATCGTTGCTGCCTGCCCTGACCATCTGCTACGTCTGACCTTGCCTTTTGCCTAGTCCTTGTGTACCGCGCCTGACTCAGCAGTCAGTGAGGTTGAGTTGCTATTGGGTGGAACGACCTGGGGGTTACCTGCCGCAGCAAGTTCATCCCGCTTTGCGGCGGGCTCTAGTGAAAACCAGTAACCCCTTAGATTCCGTTCCCCTGGTACGGCCCACGCCATCACCTCACTGACATAGAGGATCCACTACCTGTGTCTGCCCTGCATACCACTCTGGATCCTGACATTTACATTGGAAAACCAGTCATTTAAATCAGATGGCACAATTTAGGGGCTCAATCCAATTGGATTTTTATACCTGGAAGCAGACTAAGGACTTGTTAGTTTGTGTCCCCTTTATTTATTTATTTACAGTTGTAGCTGTTAAGCATGGTACTTTTAGTTTTCCTTTTACCCTAAAGACAGTATAATTTTGGTCAATATTATTGGCACCCCTGATTGTATAGTATACAAAACCTATAGGGGAGATTTATGTGAATGCAGTTGCCAATAGCAACCAATAAGATTGCTTCTTTGGCTTTTCAGATGCCTTTTTTAAGAATGAAAGAAGCAATCTGATTGTTGCTAGGACAGGAGCACGCACATTGAAGTACTAGCAGACAGTAGAGATGAGCGAATTTACAGTAAATTCGATTCATCACGAACTTCTCGGCTCGGCAGTTGATACCTTTCCTGCATAAATTAGTTCAGCTTTCAGGTGCTCCTGTGGGTTGGAAAAGGTGGATACAGTCCTAGGGGACTCTTTCCTAGGATTGTATCCACCTTTTCCAGCCCACCGGAGCACCTGAAAGCTTAACTAATTTATGCAGGATAAGACATCAACTGCCGAGCCGAGAAGTTCGTGACAAATCAAATTTACTGTAAATTCGCTCATCTCTAGCAGACAGGAGAGAGCACAGAGGATTACTATAAGACAGGAGAGAGCACAGAGGAGTCCTATCAGGCAGGAGAGAGCACAGAGGAGTGCTATCAGACAGGAGAGAGCACAGATGAGTCCTATAAGGCAGGAGAGAGCACAGAGGAGTCCTATCAGACAGGAGAGAGCACAGAGAAGTCCTAGACCACCCTCACTTACTGGACTTTGTCCATGCCTGTGTTTCAGCTTGGATAAAGCCATGATTTTATAAGCCATGGTAAGGAAATAAAATTTTCTTATGAAGTATATTAGAAAAGTCAATGTTTTGCCAAGATATAAAAAGTTTTTTTTATCTGACAGTGCCCATTTAAAGTGCATTTTGTAGAAAATATTGCCATTAGGTCTTTTCATCACAATTATGCTGTGTTTACATTTTTACAGTATTTTTTTTTTTTTTTTTTTTTTACTTTCTCTAACACCTTTAAGGGGTACTCCGCCCTAGGCATCTTATCTAATCTTCAAGTGGCTTATCTTCTTGTCTAATCTTCAAGTGGCCAAGGTCGTGACGTCACGTCCCCTCAATTCATGGCTGTGGGAGAGGGCATGATGGGTGTGGTTGAGCAACAGAAAAATTAAAAAGTTAAATGGATCAGAAGATGACAATTTTAAAGGGGTACTCCCTTTTTTTTTTTTTTTTTTTTTAATCAACTGGTGCCAGAAAGTTAAACAGATTTGTAAATGACTTCTATTTAAAAAAAAAAAAATCTTAATCCTTCCAGTACTTATTAGCTGCTGAATACTACAGATAAAATTATTTTCCTTTTGGAACACAGTGCTCTCTGCTGACATCACGAGCTCAGTGCTCCCTGCTGACATCTCTGTCCATTTGAGGAACTGACCAGAGCAGCATATGTTTTCTATGGGGATTTTCTCCTACTCCAGACAGTTCTTAAAATGTACAGAGATGTCAGCAGAGAGCACTGTGCTCGTGATGTCAGCAGAGAGCTCTGTGTTCCAAAAAGAAAAGAATTTCCTCTGTAGTATTCAGCAGCTAATAAGTACTGGAAGGATTAAGATTTTTTTTTAATAGAAGTAATTTACAAATCTGTTTAACTTTCTGGCACCAGTTGATTTAAAACAAACATAAATGTTTTCCACCGGAATACCCCTTTAAGCATACTTACTTTCATAAAATGTTGCCCCACAATTTCTTTGGGCTTTGCCATATATTTTGTGGTGAAATGATTGATGCCATTACAAAGTACAAATGGTGATGCAAAAAAACAAGCCCTGATATAGGTCTGTAAATGGAAAATTTAAAGCAAGTGCAAAAATTAAAATTGTCCTTAAGGGGTTAAAATAATGAATAACAAATATATATATATATATATATATATATATATATATATATATATATATATATATATTGTAAAATGGTTTCACATGAATAGGGGTCAATGTCATTTATATTTACATTTAAAGTTACTGTAACTAGATTTAATGTTTATATTCTACTGTATTTTTAATGTTAAATTATAGATAATAATGAAAAAATACATCCCCTAGCAATAACAATGGACAAAGGAGAAAAGGAAAAAGAGTAGTGTGTTCAAAAAATCCCCAAAAATACTAATTTAAAATTTTTTGGTGAAAGTATTAGTAAATAGAAGTAAATAATATACCGTATTTATCGGGGTATACCACGCACCGGCCTATAACACGCATCCTCCTTTTACCAAGGATATTTGGGTAAAAAAAAGTTTTTTTACCCAAATATCCATGGTAAAATGAGGGTGCGTGTGTGCGCGTGTATACCCGATATACCCCCAGGAAAGGCAGGGGGAGAGAGGCCGTCGCTGCACGCTTCTCTCCCCCTGCCTTTCCTGGGGTCTAGAGCTCTGCTGCCGGCCCTTCTCTCCCCCTGGCTATCGGCGCCGCTGCCCGTTCTGTCCCCCTGACTATCGGTGCCGGCGCCCCATTGCCGGCGCCGATAGCCAGGGGGAGAGAAGCGGCGCCGACAGCCAGGGGGAGAGAAGGGGCAGCGGCACCCTTTGCCGGCGCCGCTGCCCCGTTGCCTCCCCCCATCCCCGGTGGCATAATTACCTGAGTCGGGTCCGCGCTGCTGCAGGCCTCCGGCGTGCGTCCCCTGCGTCGTTGCTATGCACGGCGCACTGACGTCATGCGCTGCGCCGTTCAGCGCATAGCAACGATGCCGGGGATGCACGCCGGAGGCCTGCAGCAGCGCGGACCCGACTCAGGTAATTATGCCACCGGGGATGGGGGGAGGCAACGGGGCAGCGGCGCCGGCAATGGGTGCCGCTGCCCCTTCTCTCCCCCTGGCTGTCGGCGCCGCTTCTCTCCCCCTGGCTATCGGCGCCGGCAATGGGGTGCCGGCACCGATAGTCAGGGGGACAGAACGGGCAGCGGCGCCGATAGCCAGTGGGTGAGAACGGCCGACAGTAGCGCTCTAGACCCCAGGAAAGGCAGGGGTAGAGAAGCGTGCAGCGACGGCCTCTCTCCCCCTGCCTTTCCTGGAGGTGTATCGGCGTATAACACGCACACAGACTTTAGGCTAAAAATTTTAGCCTAAAAAGTGCGTGTTATACGCCGATAAATACGGTAATAAGGATTTCCTTTGTTTTCTTTGTCTTATAAAAGAAGATCAGAAATAAAATGTATATATCAAGAGAGTTTGATAACGTGCTAATTTATCCATATATATTAATTTATAATAATTAACATTATAATTACATTTTAGGAATTGCCCCTTTCTGATATCCTTCACATTGAGCTTTTTGACAAAAATGTCAATAAACCGACAAAAGATATGGAGACACCTCACTGCTTTGAGCTTTTGACGGACACCCTGGTGTATTATGTTGGGGAGCGACGTCATAATCCACAGGCTGGTTACAACCGTGCAGATTCTGGAGATACCTGGTATAAAATGATTCGTCAAGCCCTGATGCCTGGCATGGGTGAGAGCACGACAACAAAGAATTCGGCCCAGTCAAGTATTCCAGGTGAGATAATTTTTCAGAAAAAGTTTATTACACATAGACTAAGTTTTTGGTCTTTATTTTTAACCAAAACTAAGAGAGGCCTCTTTCACATTGCCGTCGTGCTCCACTATATGGAGCTCCGTTGGCAATTTTGTCATTAAGATGGAAGTTTAGCAGAGAAAAAAATGGTGCATGCACTATTTTCTATCTCCACTAAACTCCAGTAAATTACCAGATCCATTCAAGCCAATGGGATCCGTTGGGACTTGGTGGTGACCCAATGAAGTCAGTTGTGCTCTGACCCATTTTGGGGTCCATTTAGTGCAAAAAAAAGCACTATGCCAATGTGAATTTAGCTGAACTGACTATAAGGGTACTGTAATACAGGTGGGTTTACAGACAGTTTTCCACTGCCAATTTAAGCCATGGCAGATTTTCCACAGCAAAAAAATCTGCAGCAGACCGAACCAAATTTAATGTAATTTGCTTGAAAACGCGCTGTTGTTCAAACTTGCAGGGGGAAACTTGCTATAAACCCACCCGTGTGAACATACCCTAATGAAAAGATTTGCAGATGTTTTTGTGTTTTGAATCCATTCCTGGTTTTACCTAAAAATACTGAACAAAATCCCATGGGGGGCATTTATTAAGCCACGCCCTTAGTACAGACCCTCTAAAGTTGCACATTTCTGCACAAAAATGGATAACTTTTTTGCGCTGCTCTCACCAAAGGGGGCATGAAGAACTACAGACACAAGGGTGGAATGCTCTGCACAAACCCCCACGGGTAAAGCGGTGTGCACTGCTTACCGATATACACATAGGGGTATATGCAGAGCGTTGCACCCTTGTGTCTGTAGTACAGACACAAGGGTGCAATGCTCTGCACATAACCCCATGTGTATAGTAGTGTAAGTGTGTACTACATGCACACTGCTATACACATGGTAGTATGTGCAGAGCATTGCATCCTGTGCACCCTGTGTTTGTAGTACAGACACTAGGATGCAATGCTCAGCACATACTACCATGTGTATAGCAGTGTGCATGTAGTACACACTTACACTACTATACACATGGGGTTATGTGCAGAGCATTGCATCCTAGTGTCTGTAGAGGACACTAGGGTGCAATGCTCTGCAGATACCCCCCATGTGTGTGTCAATAAGCAAAGTGGCAGTAACAGGGGCAGGGCGCATTAAACTGCAGGATACTGTCCTACTTGCGGCAGTAGTACGGAGTCCTCCACGGCAGGCTGAGGCTCCATAAGTGTAGAGCGTCCACAAGTGGCGGGGAGGGGAGGAGTTCAGAGAAGCAGCCGTTCACGTGATTGGTGAGCAGTGGGTAGCGGAGGATGGAACAGGGACTAGACTAACTTAACAGAGGCTGCGGCGGTGCGGACTAGCATCTGACCGCGCTCCCGCAGCAGTGTTATCACAGCCGGAATCCGGACAACGAATCGGCCGATTATTCGATAACGGGATTCGTCAACAACGAATCCCGTTATCGAATTTTATCGATTATGTTGATTAATCATTGCAGCCCTAATTATGACAATACCAAATGAACATACTTTTTTATTATTTACTGCTTTTACAAAGTAAAATCTATAATATATATATATATATATATATATATATATATATATATATATATATATAAAATTAGAGACATAACTTTTTTTTTTTTTACCAATAGAGCTGTATAAGGACTTTTTTCTGACATGTGGTAGAAGTTTTTTTTTCATTTAAATTTTTTTTATGGTGTTCACCCTTTCGTAGCCAAGGCAGACTCAAGACTCAGACTCAAGGCAGTTTTCAGGCCTCCAACTTGACTACCATTGACACCCTGAAATCCCATTGCTGGGTGTCAATGAAGAACAGAGGAAGCCTACTCTCTTTGTTACCCACCTTAATCTTCTGGTTACCATTGACAGCAGGATTCAAGGGGTTAAATGGCCAGGATCAGAGAAGCAGGATGACAGTAACTTGGAATAGCATGACTCATTGCTGCGCCTCTACCTACCTGTGGTGCTGATGCTGCCAGAGGGACACCATAAATTTAAGACAGCTAGAAAATGTGGCCCACTCCGAGGTGCTATAAATTTATGTTATGCAATCAGGAAGGCATTTAATGAAAAAAATACCAAGAAATGTCAGAATTACCAGATGTATTTCTTGGTGATGTAATTAAAAAGTGATCAAAAATTTCCCTATAATGGTACCAATAAAAACTACAGTTCATGGGGCACAAAAAGAGCCATCATACAGCTCCATTGACAAGAAAATTAGAAAATAGCAATTCAATGCATTTTTTCACATATACATTTTTTTAAAAGAGGTAAAACATAAGATTCTATAAATTGGATATTGCTATAATAACACTGACCTGCAGAATAAAGTGATCAGAATAAAATGTAAAATTCATAAAAATTTGTTTTAAAGGGGTACTTATTTGCTAGACATCTTATCCCCTATTCATAAGATAGGGGATAAGATTTTTGATCGTGGGGGTCCCCCCCCCCCACGATCTCCGTGCAGACAGCTGTCACGCCCCCTCCCATGGACATGAATGGAGTGGGCATGGTGTGACGCTAGGACCACGACCTCCCAAACCCAGCATTCTGAACACAGTGTTCAGAATGCTGTGTTTCTGCACGGGACCTCCACAATCAGACATCTTATCCCCAATCCACGATAGAGGATAAGATTTCTAGCAACAGAGTACACTTTAAATTTTTTTTCTATTGCAGCTCACAAATCATTTGGGGGGGGGGCAGTACATTTAGAGTAAAATGAAGGATATCAGAAACACAATAGTACGGAAACCCTAAAAAATGCACCAAAAATAATACATGATATAACAGTAAAAAAATGACAAATGTACAAAGTAATTGTTTAATGTTTATTCTTTTATTTAGGAGCTTCTCTTCTACCACAGCAGAATTTGGTAAGTATATTGCATAGCATCTGTATAGTGTTTATTTTACCTATAAGCAGTTATATGGTTATTTCCGAAAAAAAATATTTTCAAATCAACTGGTGCCACAAAGTCATAGTTTTGGAAAATGACTTGTATTAAAAAACATGTGCTAAATCAATGCCTCTACAGATTTGGCACATGACGTGAAAAATCAAGCAAACATGTGTTACATGGTTTAAATAGCACAATATACATAATGATTGGAACTATCAAGATAATGTAAAGGAAATATATAATAATAAACATGCAGTAAATCTAACATCAAGTGATGCAGGCCTGTTGCTAGGGACCGAAAACATCCGGGGCACTCCGTTATGCTCAATAAGGACAACACAAATTAACATACTCAAATAACCAAGGTGATGCTGGGAGTCGTTTTTTACCCATCATAAATGCAGAACTTACAAGTGACCACAGCTCTGATGGGACAGTCAGGCGGCTTACACAATGATATCAGTGACAACAGGTGACGTCTTCTCTATAGTGAGGAGAATACACAATATTATCAGTGACTACAGGTGATGTCTTATCATTGTGTATTCTTCTCACTGTAGAGAAGACGTCACATATAGTCACTGATATCATTGTGTATTCTTCTCACTATAGAGATCAGTGACTACAGGTGACATCTTCTCTATAGTGAGGAGAATACATAATGATATCAGTGACTACAGGTTCTGTCTTCTCTATAGTGAGGAGAATACATAATGATATCAGTGATTACAGTTGATGTCTTCTCTATAGTGAGGAGAAAACACAATGATATCAGTGACTACAGGTGCTGTCTTCTCTATAGTGAGGAGAATACACAATGATATCAGTGACTACAGGTGACGTCTTCTCTATAGTGAGGAGAATACACAATAATATCAGTGACTACAGGTGACGCCTTCTCTATAGTGAGGAGAATACATAATGATATCAGTGATTACAGGTGACGTCTTCTCTATAGTGAGGAGAATACACAATGATATCAGTGATTACAGGTGACTTCTTCTCTATAGTGAGGAGAATACACAATGATATCAGTGACTATAGGTGACGTCTTCTCTATAGTGAGGAGAATACTCAATGATATCAGTGACTACAGGTGACGTCATCTCTATAGTCAGAAGAATACACAATGATATCAGTGATTACCGGTGACGTCTTCTCTATAGTGAGGAGAAAACACAATGATATCAGTGACTACAGGTGATGTCTTCTCTATAGTGAGGAGAATACATAATGATATCAGTGACTACAGGTGACATATTCTCTATAGTGACGAGAAAACACAATTATATCAGTGACTACAGGTGACTTCTTCTCTATAGTGAGGGGAATACACAAGGATATCAGTGACTACAGATGATGTCTTCTCTATAGTGAGGGGAATACACAATGATATCAGTGACTACAGGTGACGTCTTCTCTATAGTGAGGAGAATACACAATGATATCAGTGATTACAGGTGACATCTTCTCTATAGTGAGGAGACTACACAATGATATCAGTGACTACAGGTGACGTCTTCTCTATAGTGAGGAGAAAACACAATGATATCAGTGACTACAGGTGATGTCTTCTCAATAGTGAGGGGAATAGACAATTATATCAGTGACTACAGGTGACGTCTTCTCTATAGTGAGGAGAAAACACAATGATATCAGTGACTACAGGTGATATCTTCTCTATAGTGAGGGGAATACACAAGGATATCAGTGACTACAGGTGACGTCTTCTCTACAGTCTTTCCTTATCTAATTCAGATGGTACATACCGCCATAATTTCATCCAGCAAAATCTTCTCTCTGCAGAACGTGACGCCTAAATGGCTCCTCACTATGTCAGCGCATTCTGATCCTTTATATAAAAACAATAATCATTATAACCCTGCTACACAATGTGCTCTCTGAATATAATATTGCTGCACACTGTACCCTCTGAATATAATACTACCACACACTGTACCCTCTAAATATAATAATGGCACACACTGCACCCTCTGAATATAATGCTATCACACCCTGTACCCTCTGAATATAATACTACCACACACTGCACTCTTTGAATATACTACTACCACATACTGTACCCTCTGAATATAATACTGGCACACACTGTACCCTCTGAATATAATACTACCACACACTGTACCCTGTCCTGTGCCCTCATCATATTAATGCCCCCTGTCCTGTGCCCCCGACACACTTGCGGGTATGTGGGTATTGGTTTCAGTGAATGTATATGTGGTGACCCACGGTGATGGCGGGACCACGGGGTGTAGCGGTGTAGGTGGATGGGGCAAGATGGTGTTAACCCCAGGGGCAAGGTGTTATTAACACCTTGCCCCTGGGGTTATGTTCGTGACGCCAGATTGTTTTTTGGGTACCGGAAGCACCCAAACGGTATCTCCGCTATTCCAATAGCTAGGCAGCGAAAATGAGAGTCCACAACCAGGTTATGGTTTAACAGAGGCTTTACTGAGGTCAGATAGGTGTTATTATCTGCACAGCTAGGCCAGAATCCCAGAGAAGTGGCCAGGAACACAGAAGGACCTCGCAGCTTGCTGGGACCAATGAGACTTGTAATAGACTTTAGAATCATGACTTTAGGCTGGACTTGACCATAGGTAAGAGTGACAGCAGACATAGACTTGACTTACTGGAATGACTGTAGATTTGAGGCCTTCCAGGTACTGGACACTAGCACTGAGACATCTGGTCCCCACTGTTCCTCAGCAAGAGTGATGGTAGAAGAGAGAGAATTGTAATGGCCACCCATCTCACAGGTCCTTTAGACATTTACTGGAGTCCTCCAAAGGTCCTTTATACTAACTAGACATTGATACACTGACTATAATCATATGACAATAAATGACACTATAGTAACAGCAGGGGAGACACTGCAGGAGAGCCCCCAGATCACTGAGGGACTCAATCTGACAGGGCCTAAGTGTAGTGCAGGACCATGTCCTGTACTGGGACATTACATATATATGTAGATGTACTGTAGGTTATCTTTCTAAAAATAGAAGAAAAAAAATAAAAGGAAAAAAAAGTATTTAAAAAAGTATGTTTTTTATATTGTAGGATATCAGTCATATGTATCAGATCTTCCCAGACGAAGTTCTTGGCTCTGGACAGTTTGGTACTGTCTATGGAGGTAAGAAAAAGTTGTATTTCATGTGAAGAAGTACTTTTAGTCATTAAAGGGGTGTTCCAAAAATATTAAATTTTGCTGGGACAGTATAAAAAAAGACATACTCACCTACCTGAGTCCCCTTCAGTTCGCACTGTGACACCCCCCTGCTTGTTGTTCTGCCTTTTACTTCCAAACTTGATTTGTCCAGGCAGTGACAACCAATTTGTCCATCACTGACTGAGGTGGCCGCGCAGAAAAAAGAAAAAAACGAACAACTGGTAGAGGCAATGCCATTACCCAAATGATGGGTAATAGTTAATAGAAAATAATTTTACTTGCCTAGTGGTGTTAGGCTAAGGGCTCAACACCTAAGATTGCACGGGTTAAAGATGTGCTATGGCTGCCTCCGACCCGGAACCGTCATCTGAGGGTCCAACATAGAGAAGAAACCAATCACCTAAGTGTCCAGATGCTGAAAGAAAAAAGCGATCTAATGGGGCGCACACGGGGGGTTGGTGTCCCAAATGATGATAGAGGACACCGAGATTAAAACGTATATAAAGGGAGGGTTTTATTAATCAGATAGACTGCGCATTTCAGGAATCCCAGTTCCCTTTGTCAAGTCTTTCTTGACAAAGGGAGCTGGGACTCCGGAAATGCGTCATCTGTCTGCTTAAAAAAAAAAAAAACTTTATTTGTTTTAATTACGGTGTCCACAATCATCATTCGGGATTAATATTAATTAAAACTTTTAAAATTGTTCACTTCTGACCTCTATAACTTGTTTATTTTGGTATGAGGGCTCATATTTTGCGCCGTGATCTGAAATTTTTATCTGTACCATTTTTGTTTTGATCGGACTTTTTGATAGCTCTTTATTCATTTTTTATAGTATAAAAAGTGACCAACAATATGTTATTTTGGACTTTTAAGATAAGTGGGTTGGGAGAAGAGTAGGTAGTTCCCCCAGTTATGTAGATCGGTCATTCCAGTATGTAGACAGGCCCTTCATGTGGTTTCCCCCATTACGGAGGTGCCCCAAATAGGTAGGTGCCACCTCTAGGTCTCCGTGTAGATAGCTGCCCCCTGTAACTAGTCATTCTCAGTAGGCAGTAGCAGCCTCCTATAACTAGGGGTTACTCCTTGTAAGTAGGTCCCAATGCAGATAGTAGCCCCCCTTTATATAGCTGCAGACCCCCATATACATGAGCTGCAGCCCCCCACATATAGTAGTAGCAGGCCCCTTAGGTATTAGTAACAGCTGTAGCCCTTTTTAGGTAGTAGAAACTGAAGAAGCCCCTTTAGGTGGTAGTAGTAGCAGCAGCCCCCTTTAGACAATAGTAGGATAGATCCAAGGAAACTAAGAAAATTTAACTACTGATGGTGTTGCCATACCGGATTCAGAGTATATTATGTTCCATTAAACATTTTTTGCCAGCAAAATAAAAAAAACAGTAAAACCCTTAAAACAAGACACGCTTCAGGAGTTATATCTCCCTTTTTCAATTTAACCTCACTCACGCTCCTTATTTTAGACACTTTACTTTGTGCAATTAAAAAAGGGAGATATAACTCCCAAAATGCGTCTTGTTTTAAGGGTTTTACTGTTTTTTATTTCGGTGCCAATAAATGTTTATTGACACACTATATACTCTACATCCGGATCCTTTATGGTAGCGCCATCAGCAGTTTAATTTTCTTTGTTTCCATGGATTTACCCTTTTGACAGTAGTAGCATTATTTATTATACATACACACAACATACATAAACACACACATTTATCATACATACATACACACATTATACATTCATACACACATCATACATACATAATACATACACACATTATAAATACAGCCATTTTTCATACCCACATAATACATATGCGCATCATACATACACACGTCATACATGAATACACACAAACATCATACATACATACACATCATACATGCATACACACATCATACATATAAACCTGCAGCCTTTGTGAAATCAGCGTCGTGGCCTGCTGCAGATCAGGTGATGAAGTGAGGTCAGAGGCAGCACTTGCCGACTCCTAGCCAATCAGGTACATTGGCATACTTTGAGGCATCCACTTCTTCTCTCTCTGCGAGGGGAACATTACCAAACCGGCAGGTGGGGCAGAGGGACAACTCCAAGGCTAGGAGCAGACATGTGTGCCTGCGCAGGGGCACGTCTGTTCCCAGCCCCATATGCTCGGCAGGGCAGAACTGCCGAGGCCGCAAAATCGAGGTAGGCAGATGGCCTGGGGGGCACAAAATTAAGATATGATTCCCTCTCCCCTGATAACGCAATTGGGGATGACCAGGAGACACTTGGCTTCTAAGAAAGGGGGAGGAAAGATATACAGTGGGCAAAAAACTTCATCAAGAAGGGGGTGGGGAGACCGGACGGGCAGGAGGCACACTTAGGGGGCAGAAGGGAGTGATGCGGGTACAGCAGGGGGACAGTTCAGCACTGGCCAGCTTATTATACCTCATGGCTTGCGGTGTTTGGGTTTTGCATGCTGTCCGGCAGAAATAGGAGGAGCAACCAAAGGGGCCTGACAAGCGCATTGGCTGCACTGTCACTACCGGATAAGAAAATATAGTAATTTTGTGGAAGGGCCGTTTGCTATTGTGGTGACTGGGGTGTTGTAGTATGTAGCAGGGTTTGGTGGTATTAACCCTGTGGGCAGATGTTATTAACCCCTTAGTGTTCTTGACGCCAGGATGTGGTTATTCCAGTATGGTAACCGCATCCAACCAACCCAAAACGGTTTTGTAATAAAGGAATGTCCACAGAAGGGATTTTGAATAAACTGGAACTTTTACTTGAAATGCTTAGGAAACAGTCTTTACACTTATGCAGTTCCTTCAAAGGCAACTGGAACACAGGATACCTCGCTGGCTTGCTGGGACTTGTAGTTATGTAGATATTTATGCAGGCCACTGTGTACTTATATATTCCTTAGATGAATAGTAGTCACTGGATTTGTAGGGAGAATTGTAAGTCACCTTTTAGAAGTGGCTGCGTTTCTTTAGGTTTTGGCCTAGATGAGATGAATTTGCAGTATACAGGACTTTATGCTTGTTTAGATCCAGGAGATAAGAGAGAAGAGAACTAACTGAGAGACTACAGCCCCTTATATACTAGGGGGGCTGGACTAAAGCCCATTGGTTGCTAATGCTTGGGGTTCCTGTGCCCTTGGAACTCTGGGTATGTCACATGACAGTGGTTCACATGACTAACACTTTTATACATTTGTACAAACTTTATACATATTGACAATGCATACACAATATACACAATGCATTTAAATAGAACAATAAGAAGGTGAGCAAGGGGGGAACCCTGCAGTAGAGCCCTATGGACTCAAGGGGCTCTCGCTGAGGGGACTTAAGGATGGTACAGGACTAGGTCCTGTACCGGGACACCACAAACCCCCTTACTTAATAAGAGTCGTTCTCGACGTCTGTCCCCTTAGGGAGAGGAGCAAAGTGGCCATGGGGCCGGATGCAGTCCTGAAGCATTTAATCACAATGTCCCATTTCAGGCTGAAGAACAGTAGAATAATAATGACAACTATAGAGTCTCTGTGCATTTGAGAATGTCCATACATGCTCTGTAACCTTTACAAACAGGATGGAACAGGATGATAAGGAATAGACTTTTTCTTAAGACTCACTAAATATTAACATTCCTCAATAACATGACCATTATGTTATGTTTTATCTCAATACCTTTTTCTTTAGTATAGGCATATTTATTTTATTTTATTTGATTATGCATCTCTAATGACTATGCATGAATTATGAATAGCTATCACATCTGACTATAGCTAACAATCTTACTGACATTGTACTATGACTGATATTTGACATTTGACTATGAATGACATTTGAAATTTGACTATGACTGACAATTTTATTGACATTTGACTGCTATATATGGTATGTATAATGACTACAATGCTACTACATACTTGACATTATCTCACTGTTGCTTATTATTTTTTATTCATTGATATGCAGTTAATATTATACCACTCATTATTTCCTTTGTTATACACTGGTTGCGGACTAGGTTGCCTGAGGCTTTCTGCCCAATGCCTTAGCTGCTAGGGTCTATCGGTACTACACACTAACCCCTAGAACTCTTTGTTTAGATAACATTTGCACATAATGTTACCTTTACTTAATACGTGCGTTTTTAGTTAGCTACAGGAATACTTTCTGGCCACAAAAGCATCCTGAACACGTGGAGACAAAAAGAACACATTAGTACATGACATTTTGTGCATAACAGTGGTATGGACTGGTATAGAACAGGTTACAGTCCTAAATACTCTTTTTTTTTTTTTTGTGCATGTGAGATAGATATATGAATTTTAGTGAATTATATGTACTAGACTTTGTAGATGTACACTACTTGGATTTTGTATGCACTGAATTTTATGTGTACTGAATTTTAAGTACATGTATGAAGTCAGTCTTGATATCTAACTGGTATTTGGTGTAAGTGGGAAGGTAGCTTTCCTTGTTTCTCCCAGTAGAAACACTATAACACCTTTATATAATTTTATACTTCCATACAGGGATTTTATACTTCTGTACAGGAATTTTGTACTTCTGTACAGTAAACCATTTACATTTTTACATTTTGGTAAACATAACTTTTATTTGTTTAGAGACACAAAAGCTACAAACCAGCAGAAGAACAATTGAGACAGTCAGGCTACATTTACCTGACATTTTGAGTGCAAGGGTGCACAAAAATATATTACTATTATCACATTTACAATAACATTTACAATAACACATTTATAATACAATTATTACATTTACAACAGTCCACCTACATTATGGAGTCTTTGGTTATAGCAGGGCACAAAACTTAATAGGATCTCCTCAAGCAAAGAGTCTCTCGGCCGGAGCCGGGCACAAACTCCTTCAAGCAACTAACTACTACAGTATTCAAAGGGCTGAAAGATATCAGTCCGTGTGTCTTGCAACAGCTGGAGGCACCCTGGTTGGGAGGGAACCGCTGGTTAAAAGGGGTACTCCAGAATCAAACTTAAGTTCCTTCAAGCAACTAACTACTACAGTATTCAAAGGGCTGAAATATATCAGTCCGTGTGTTTTGCAACTGCTCGAGGCACCCTGGTTCGGGACCACTGCTTAAAAGGGGAACTCCGCTGGCAAGCTTTTTTGCTCATAAAATTAAAAAAAACTTTTTTGGCTGTTAAATAAAATCAGTCATCACTGTCAGTTCACGTCACAGTTGCCATTTTTTTTGCCTGCAGGGCAAATTGTGTCACCCTAGTGCAAATCACATTTGGTGTGACACTTGTGCAAATTTAACCCAAAAAGTGACAGGCAGAGGAAGGCCACCCCCAGGGGCCGTCGTGGTGCTGGGATTCCCTTTGGCCCTAGAATGGCCAGTGTTCAGAGGCCACGTTCCCTGAACCCCCAAAGTTCTGAGGACTTAGTTGACTGGCTATCACAAGACACCCAATCTACTACAGCTTCCACTTGGAACCTTGAAGCACCGTCCTTCTCCTCCTCTAGCTTAGCTTCGGGCACCTCTCATGCTACCACTTGCCCGCCTGCCACCACCACCAACACTAGCACCTCAGCAGCTTTACTTGATCCGTCAGAGGAGTTATTTACACATCAGTTTGAAGACATGAGTGATGCGCAACCATTATTGCCAGAGGATGTAGTTAACAGGGATATGTCTCAGTCAGGCAGCATTACACACATGGACGTACGGTGTGATGATGATGTTGTATCCGCTGCTGCTTCCTTTCTTGAGATGTCAGATAGCGGTGAAGGAGTTGATGATGACGATGTGTCCGTGGATGCCACGTGGGTGCCCGCTAGAAGAGAAGAAGAGGGGGAAAGTTCAGATGGGGAGACAGAGAGGAGGAGACAAGTTGGAAGCAGGGGGAGGTCGTCGCAAGGAGCTAGTGGCACAGTCAGACAGCATGCATCGGCACCCGGGGTCAGCCAGATGGGACGCCAATCAACGCATGCCATTGCCACCACCAGAATGCCGTCATCGCAGAGCTCAGCAGTGTGGCATTTTTTGTGTGTGTCTGCCTCTGACAACAGCAAGGCCATTTGCAACCTGTGCCAGAAGAAACTGAGTCGTGGGAAGTCCAACACCCACCTAGGCACAACTGCTTTGCGAAGGTACATGATGTCACATCACAAACGCCTATGGGATCAACACATCAGTACAAGCAGCACACAAAGTCAAAGCCGCCATCCTCCTCCTGGTCCAGCATCTTCAGCCAAGTCAACCACTGCTGCCCTCCTTGCCCCCTCTCAACCATCCGCCTCTCCATCTCTTGCCTTGAGCAGTTCCTGCTCATCTGCCCACAGTCAGGTGTCTGTCAAGGAGATGTTTGAGCCCATGAAGACAATGTCTCAAAGTCACCCCCTAGCCCGGTGTCTGACAGCTGGCTTGTCGGAACTGCTAGCCTGCAAGCTTTTACCATACAAGCTGGTGGAGTCTGAGGCCTTTTAAAAAATTTGTAGCCATTGGGACACCGCAGTGGAAGGTACCCGGCCGAATTTTTTTTAGCACAAAAGGCAATCCCCAACCTTTACTCCATTGTGCAAAAGGAAATTATGGCATGTCTGGCACACAGTGTAGGGGCAAGGGTCCATCTGACCACTGATACCTGGGCTGCAAAGCATGGTAAGGGCAGGTATATCACCTACACTGCGCATTGGGTAGACCTGGTGACGGCTGCAAAGCATGGAATGTGTGGCTCTGCAGAGGAGTTGGTGACACCGCCACGACTTGCAGGCAGGCCTGCTGCCACCTCCTCTACTCCTCCTACTCCATCCTCTTCCATAACCTCCTCGGCCGAGTCCTCTTCCACTGCTGCGTCTTGCTCCACATCACCGGCACCCCCTCCAGCTCCCCAGGTGCTATTCCACATCCCGGATACGGCAGTGTCACGCCATCTTGGGGTTGACTTGCCTCAAAGCGGAGAGTCACACCGCACCACCGTCCTGCATTATAGAGTCTTCTGGACTTTATGATAATTTAAACTTGAATTTTCAAGAGTACTAACCATTACACAAAGGAACGCTTGTTGCGTGTGATTTTTTAACTTAAATTTTCAAATGTAAAATACAGAGAGGGAAGAACTCTGTCTCTTTATTTGATGAAAAATTTTATTTTGAAAATAATTTCTTTGTCTGTTTTTCCATCCTGCATTATAGAGTCTTCTGGGCTCTTGGATATGCGCTTGTTCTTATATTTCAGCCATGTGTACATGCCTAATTTTTCTGGCCTCTGGTGCTGCACTTTTTCTGCTGCTGCAATTTTTCTGGCCGCTGCTTTCATCTTGATTTGATGAAAAATTTTATTTTGAAAAGGATTTTCACAGTCCTGCATCATAGAGTCTTCTGGACTTTCTGATAATTTAAACTTGAATTTTCCAGAGTACTAACCATTACATCAAGGAACGCTTGTTGTGTACATGCCTAATTTTTCTGGCCTCT
Organism: Hyla sarda; assembly: GCF_029499605.1. Taxonomy (NCBI): domain Eukaryota; kingdom Metazoa; phylum Chordata; class Amphibia; order Anura; family Hylidae; genus Hyla; species Hyla sarda. Next base: position 272,482,293 of record NC_079194.1, on the reverse strand, counting down.
GGTGCTGCACTTTTTATGCTGCCGCAATTTTTCTGGGCGCTGCTACAGCTGCGGCTGCAACAATACTAAATTTTTGAGCAATGTGTACATGCCTAATTTTTCTGGTACTCTCTGCTGACATCTCTGTCCATTTTAGCAACCGTGCATATTAGATGTGTGGTAAGGGTAGCATGGTGTCTCAGAGGTTAGCACTGCTGACTTGCAGCGCTGGGGCCTTGGGTTCAAATGGTTGGGCCTGGTTATGGCTGCAGCCCATTCACCGCACAGACTTTTCACTGGGACGGGACACGTCATGGCACGTGACAATCCCGGACAGTTTTGCAAACACAGTTCTGAATAGGGGGAGGACTAGTGGCACTTGCAATAATGGTGTACACCCGTTTTTCCTTGTGGGTGCGCTGGGTAGCTGAGTTATGAAAGGCACACACCCATATCCTGTTCGTAGGATGCCAAAAGCTATGTGGTGACTGGGTTGTTGCAATATGTAGCTGGTTCTGGTGGTATTAACCCTGGGGGCAGAAGTTGTTAACCACTTAGTGTTCATGACGCCAGGATGTGGTTATTCCGGTATGGTAACCGCCGTCAACCAACCAAAAATATAAATATAAATGTAATAAAGGAATTTCCACAGAAGGGATTCTGAATAAACTGGAACTTTTACTTGAAATGATTAGGAAACCGTCTTTACACTTATGCAGTTCCTTCAGAGGCAGATGGGACACAGGATACCTCACAGGCTTGCTGGGACTTGTAGTTATGTAGATATTTATTTATGCAGGCCACTGTGCTACTAATATATTCCTTAGCTGAATAGTAGTCACTGTATTTGTAGGGAGAATTGTATTTCACGTTTTAGAAGTGTCTGCATTTCTTTAGGCTTTGTCCTAGATTAGATGAATTTGCAGTATACAGGACTTTATGCTTGTTTAGATCCAGGAGATAAGAGAGAAGAGAACTAACTGAGAGACTACAGCCCCTTATATACTAGGGGGGGCTGGACTAAAGCCCATTGGTTGCTAATGCCTAGGGTTCCTGTGCCCTTGGAACTCTGGGTATGTCACATGACAGTGGTTCACATGACTAACACTTTTATACATTTGTACAAACTTTATACATATTGACAATGCATACACAATATACACAATGCATTTAAATAGAACAATAAGAAGGTGAGCAAGGGGGGAACCCTGCAGGAGAGCCCTATGGACTCAAAGGGACTCTCGCTGAGGGGACTTAAGGATGGTACAGGACTAGGTCCTTTATCGGGACACCGCACTATTATAGCCTTTGGGGAAAGGACGCACCAGTTTACTGATGCGCTAGGAACATCAGAAAAAAGTGATGCAGGCTGCGTCCTGTGTCCGGGAATATAAACAAATGCGGCAAAGTAACTAGACTTTTAGTAGAAAAAATTTAACATCCGTCACTCCATTCAAGTCTATGAGTGAGGTAATGGATGCGTTATTATGGCCGTTTACTGCACAAACAACGGACCCGCAAAACTGAGGTCAGAACACAATCTGAAGCCTTAGAGGCCTGAGCTGGACAGACAGGTGTGTGATCACTGCCAGAGAGCAGGAGAAGGAATTTCTCTGGGGCAAATCCAGTGTGTCCGTGGAATATTGGATGCTGATGCACGGTACAAATAAATCAGATTTTTGGGAATGAATCTTCCATGTTTTAGGTAAGAACTTCATATTGATGTAAAGAACCTGATTTGAAGGACATTTAGGTCTCCATTTACTGCATGCTGCAAGCCAAATATTGCTGTATGTGAACTGCTGCAATAAACCCTGAACTATTGAACTGTGAACCTGCCTGTTTGGTTCTGTTTGCTTGGTGGAAACTCTGTTTGAACATTCCCATTCTACAAAACTATGAAACATTTGAAAATATAAAAATGTGTTATGTAGTAACTATGGAGTTAGTGAATGATTAACTCATAGATCACAATTTTTTTTGTATACATTAAAGAAGTTAACTTGATGTTATTTTGATGCCAATGTTTGTTTGTTTTTTATCATTATGATTTTCATAAATTTATATCACTTTTTCTTTTTAGGAAAGCATCGGAAAACTGGGAGAGATGTTGCAATAAAAATCATTGATAAACTTAGATTTCCCAGCAGGCAAGAAAGTCAGCTCAGAAATGAGGTGGCCATACTGCAGGTATGAATATTGATGGCATAAGTAAGATGCATGACATGTCACTGTCTTGGACATGGGTATCCTATATGGTTATTATTACTATTTTTGGATAAAATTGCCACCGTCATGTACCAACACAGTACATGAGATGAAAAGGTTTCATGATGAAAAAGCCATTCCCTAATCAATAAAGATACCGGGGGAGATTTATCAAAACCTGTGCAGAGGAAAATTTGCCCAGTTGCCCACAGCAACCAATCAGATTGCTTCTTTCATTTTTATGAAGGCCTGTGAAAAATGAAAGAAGCGATCTGATTGGTTGCTATGGGCAACTGGGCAAGTTTTCCTCTGCACAGGTTTTGATAAATCTCCCCCACCATGTTGTGGTGAAACATGCCAGTGGGATCCTTATCATTAATATAATAGTTAATCCATACTAGATAGACTATTGCAAGTGATACTGTGTGCTGCAGCCCCACCATTAAAGGGGTACTCCGCCCCTAGACATCTTATCCCGCTGCTGGGGACCCCGGGGATCGCTGCTGCAGCACCCCGCTATCATTACTGCGCAAAGCGAGATCGCTCTGCACGTAATGGCGGGCAATACAGGGGCTGGAGCATAGTTACGTCACGGCCCGCCCCCATCAATACAAGTCTATGGGAGGGGGCGTTGCGGTCGTCACGCCCCCTGCCATAGACTTGCATTAAGGGGACGGGCCGTGATGTCATGAGGGGCGGAGCCATGACATCACGCTGCTCCGGCCCCTGTATCGCCCGTCATTACGCACAGAGCGAACTCGCTCTGTGCACTAATGATGGCGGGGTGCCGCAGCAGCGATCCCCGGGGTCCCCAGCAGCAGGACCGCGGCCATCTAACATCTTATCCCCTATCCTTTGGATAGGGGATACGATGCCAGGGGCGGAGTACCCCTTTAAACAGTAATAATATGTGCTTCTTCAGTAATCTGTTTAAATAACGCTACATAAAAAGCTAAAAAGGTTATTTCAGTCTTTAAGGGAGGGGGACATTATATTTAAAAATTTTAAGTAATTAAATAGTAGGTCAATAAAAAAAAGGCTTTCGTTTAAGTTTTATTGAATTCATAATAAAGGGGAAAATACATATTAGTGGCCAATATGGCAAACTAAATTAATATTAAAGAAGTTACCTGGATGCATTTAATAGCATTTGATTCTATTTTCATGAAAATGATAAGACATGGTGGCACTCCCTCCACCTAGTGAAAGAAAGGTTTGGTCTCCAGGGGCGGCAAGTCTTCTTTTCTATAAAAACTGTGAATTGAATTAGCAGCCTACCTGAGAACTGGGCACAGCAGGAACGGTTTAGTAATTCAAAACAGGGTTAGATACAAGAAAACATTAGAACAAAATAATATTAATGCATATGCACAAATATAGAATCACATTCCCTCCCCTTCATCCACCCATACCTCTTCCCTTCACCTACTTGGTTAAACTTGATGGTCATGTGTCTGTTTTCTACCGTACTAACTATGTAACTATGATATGCACACTTTTGTAACCAACTCTTATTGTGCCGGTTGTCTGCTGGTTCCTTTGTCCAGTATTGTAAATGTCTTTGAAGTTTATTATTTATTTCAAGTTGTATTACATTTTCAGAGAGCTGTACATGTAAAATACATAGCACGAGGCTATAAAAATAAGTGCACTAAGCATGAGTAAAATAGGGCCATACCTGCACTGCCAGACTTAGAATTTAATGTGGAGCTCCTGGGCCCAAATACTCAGTCTATAAAAAGGCTCGCAATTTAAAGGGGTACTCGGCCACTAGACATCTTATCCCCTATCCAAAAGGATAGAGGATAAGATGTTTGATCACGGGGGTCCCGCCACTGGAACTTCGCTCCATGCCGGATGACTGGCGATGAGGGGCGGAGGCTCATGATGTCACAGTCACACCCTGATCGTGACATCACGGCCATGTCCCCTCAATGCAAGTCTATGGGAGGGGATGTGACGGCTGTCACACCCCCTTCCATAGACTTGCATTGAGGGGACATGGCCGTGATATCACAAGCGGGGCGTGGCCGTGACGTTACGAACCTCCACCCCTCATCGCCCGTCATCTGGCACGGAGCGAAGTTCCAGCGGCGGGACCCCCGTGATCAAGCATCTTATCCCCTATCCTGATGTTCGCTCTAAACAAACGCCAGGTGCAGCAGGGAGATCCCGGGGACTCTCTTTTGGATAGGATAAGATGTCTAGGGGCGGAGTACCCCTTTCAGGCCTTCACAGGCTCTAGTGTCTACCTGCCTTGCAACTACAACCTCTGCATCCCCTTTAGTTATGCCCATGGTCTAGATGACCACTAAAAAATATAGCTAACAAAGAATGCATATTTGGACTACTACAAAATATTTATTTTTGTTTTCTTTAGAACTTGCGCTGTCCTGGTGTTGTTGACCTGGAAGCTATGTGTGAGACACCTGAACGTATTTATGTAGTTATGGAGAAGCTGCATGGTGACATGTTAGAAATGATCCTGTCAAGCGACAAAGGTAGACTTCCTGAAAGGATCACAAGGTTTATTGTTACTCAGGTAAAGTATTTTTTTTACTATTTTTAATGTAAATCATTATTTTAGTATCTAGTCAGCTAATAACAGGACACCTACCAAGATATTTGTTGCCGGAGAAAAAATTCAATAAAAGCAATCTTCATTGAAATACAATATAAAAACTCATATTTAACAATACAAAACAGACAATGGCAACTGAAAAAGGAAATTGAATAAATTGACTTTACAGAAATGTATATAAAAACCCACCCTGGGCATAAACATATGAGATTCACAACAGGTATGAATATAAATCAAAAATGTTCAGATGAACCCAAAGTTTTACTTTTTAATTCTCTTCGGGCCTCTGAGTGTCCAGGCATACGTATCACTACTTAACTACTTACACTACATGGACCGGGAGCTCTGAAGCTTGCCCATGAAATGTAGGGCTTAAAGGGGTACTCCACTACCCCAGCATTTGGAGCATTTTGTTCCGAACGCTGGGTGCGGGCTGTGGGGGTTGTGACGCCACGCCCCCTCCCGTAAACTTGCATTGAGGGGTCGTGGGGTGACATCACGAGGGGCGTAGCTGTGATGTCACGACCCCCGCAGCCCGCACCCAGCATGACTTTAAGCACTCCTTTATTAACCTTTGCAACATTTCACACTGAAGTCTTCCTCATGGGTCATTTAGGGAATACCACACACTCTATTTACATCAATGAACTGAATAATATTAATCTTAATAATAATGACAATTACATTTACATTTATATCAATATTTATTTATATAGCGCCAACATATTCTGCAGCCCTTTATAATTCTGAGAGTACATATACAGACAATCAGATATAACAGAATTATACACTTATTATTTAAACAAAAGGAATGAGGGTCTTGCTCGCAAGAGCTTACAGTCTATGGGCAAAAGAGGTTGAGACAAAAAGCAAAAAGTGCTTCATTTGTACAGTAGTCCTGACATCATATATAAATAGGTTAGTGTGCATAAAGTTACAAGCCTATCTCTGTATGTACAGATACAAAATGCAGAAAGGTGGGCACTGATGAATTGAAGGTAAGAGGGAGGGGTGGGGGGTAGTATGGGAGTCCCATTTAGGCAGTATTAGGAATTAATATGATTGTTTTGAGTATTACATTTCAGAGAACTAGTGCAGCATAATGTGGAGCCCACCAGGGACGTGCACACATAGGCTTAAAGCGTACCCATCAGATCCAACAAAAAACATTTTCTTAAACATATCACTCAGTACCTCACTGTGCAGGTCTCCGCCCCCTCCCTCAGTATGCTGTCTGCTCACATGTCCCCTAACATAAGCAAAACTACAACTCCCATCTTGTCCTCACTGACAGTAGCGGGACACAAGCTGACAGTGGGAGGATTTTTCCAACAGCTGTGAGCCCTGCGCTCAGAGCTGTCAATCAAAGAAGTGTGTCCATGACATAGGTGAGGATGCATGGACACAGCAGGACTAGTATGTGTCCAAGCAGGCAGGGGGGCAGGTGTTTGTCTGGCTTTTTCAGTATGAAATACTAAAAATGTTCTAATGAAAGCAATTGCAAAACCTATTGGTTTTGCATGCTTTATAACATATCAAAAGTTTTTGTATCTGACAGTGCCCATTTAAAAGGGGGCTTGAGGGTTGTAGTGCTTTGTCACCTTTGCATATTGGAGTCTCTACTACAGACTCCAATGTACATGGGACAAAGCACTACAACCCCTAGTATGTAAAGTGAAAATGCATTACAAGCTCGCAACCTCCAGCACGCAAGGCAAAAAGGCACTACAGACTCTTTGTCCCTTTGCATACTGGGGGTTGTAGTGCATTTTTGTCTTGCATACTGGAGGTTGTAGTACAAAATAGGAAATAAAATATCTTTTAAATGTGTTCGTAAATGTGAATTAGCCCCTTCCCTAATAAAAGTTTAAATTACCCCCTTTAAAATAATGTACAAACATGAATATATTTGGTATCCCTGTGTGCGTAAAAGTCTGAACTAATTAGGCCACACAGTGAATGGCGTAAATGTATAAAAAAAAATTACCAAAGTCCAGAATTGCAGATTTTTGGTCACTTTATTAATGAATAATTTTTTTTTTTTTTTTATACAAAGTAATTTCAAAATGAATTCTAAACAAAAATGGTACTGATTAAAAAAAACTACAGATCATGGCGCAAAAAATTCCCCTCATACAGGCCCGTATACAGAAAATATATTATAGTTATAGGGGTCAGAAGAGAAAAATGTTAAGCATACTGATTAATTTACAAAAAGTTATAGTGGAAGATGTATTGTTTTCTTTTTTATGATACGTGTCCTTTTTTTTTTTTTTTCCTCGAGCCCCTGCCCTCCAAAATGTCTGTGCACGTCCCCGGAGCCCACATAGAATGGTAGACAGGGATGAGGGAGGAGATGTAGGGGGTACAGCAAGAAAACAGTGCTATAACATTTATACATAGTAATATAGTACAAAATACTTTGTACACAATGAGATTGGTGTTCTAAGTGGATTAAACCTTTAGTCTTTGCTGATCTCAAGAATGGTGTTGTGGGCAGTGTTGCCCCTTGTAAAGATGACACTTTTAAAGGGGTATTCCAGGCCAAAACTTTTTTTTATATATCCACTGGCTCTGGAAAGTTAAACAGATTTGTAAATTACTTCGATTAAAAAATCTTAATCCTTCCAATAGTTATTAGCTTCTGAAGTTAAGTTGTTGTTTTCTGTCTAACTGCTCTCTGATGACTCACTCCCGGGAGCTGTGCAGTTCGTATGGGGATATTTTCCCATCATGCACAGCTCCCGGGACGTGACATAATAAATGAGCAGTTAGACAGAAAGCTAACTTCAGAAGCTAATAACTATTGGAAGGATTAAGATTTTTAATATAAGTAATTTACAAATCTCAGTTTATTGGAGATTACTCGGCACCAAAAGGAATAACGGGTAGGTATCGGAATGGAAATAGTGTACGGCCCCTTTAACTGCTGTGTGAGCTCTGTATGCGGTGCTGACTCGCTGAAGATAAAGCAATTCACAATTCAATACTGAAGATGTAGAAAAAGCGGAGCACTCACCCAAGCTTCTACTGCAGTGGTAGTTTATTACAAACTTACAAACATGAGGGTACACGGACCAGGGAGCTGTAGTGGAGGACGCGGGGGTATAGTCTCGGTGACGGACCGTTGCGCGCTTCTGCGCTTCATCAGACCGGGAGTGTTGGGTTCACAGGTGTTTGATGACTTTTCGTTAAAGTTGGACATGTACATGAATTTATTTATTTTTCTCACTAAAATGCTCCCATGTGTGTGAAATACCCCATGTGTGGACTAAACTGGCACATTACAATGCTCAGAAGAGAAGAAGCGCCATTGGGCTTATGGAGAGAGAATTTGGTTGGAATAGAAGTCGGGGGCCTTGTGCATTTACACAGCCCCCCTGGTGCTAGAACAGTGGACCCCGCCACATGTGACCCCATTTTGGAAAATACACCACCCACAGAATTTAATAAGGGGTGCAGTGAGCATTTACACCCCACTGGCATTTGACACATCTTTGGAACAGTGGGCTGTGCAAATGAAAAATTAATTTTTTCATTTTCACGGACCACTGTTCCAAAAATCTGTCAGACACCTGTGGGGCGTAAATGCTCACTGTACCCCTTATTACATTCCGTGAGGGGTGTAGTTTCCAAAATGGGGTCACATGTGGGGGGGGGGGTCCATTTTTCTGGAACTATGGGGGCTTTGTAAACACACATGGCCTTGAATTCCGGACAAATTTTCTCACCAAAATCCCAATGGCGCTCCTTCTCTTCTGAGCAGAACACTTTACATCCACATATGGGGTATGTTCTTACTCAGAAGAAATGGGGTTACAAATTTTGGGGGGCTTTTTCCTATTTTCCCTTGTGAAAATGAAAAATTTAGGGTAACACCAGCATTTTTGTGAAAAAAAAGTTTTTTCTTCATTTTCCCATCAAACTTTAACGTAAATTCGTAAAACACCTGTGGTGTGTTAAAGCTCACTATACCCCTTGTTACGTTCCGGGGTGTAGTTTCCAAAATGGAGTCAAAATGGGTATTAATTTTTTTGCGTTTATGTCAGAACCGTTGTGAAATCAGCCACCCCTGTTCAAATTAACAATTTAGGCCTCAAATCTACATAGTGCGCTCTCACTCCTGAGCCATGTTGTGCACCCGCAGAGCATTTTACACCCACATATGGGGTATTTCCGTTCTCAGGAGAAATTGCGTTACAAATTTTGGGGGTCTTTTTTTCCTTTTAACGCTTGTGAAAATAAAAAGTATGGGGCAACACCAGTATGTTAGTGTAAATTTTTTTATTTCTTTACACTAACAAGCTGGTGTAGCCCCCAACTTTTCCTTTTCATAAGGGGTAAAAGGAGAAAAAGCCCCCCACAATTTGTAGTGCAATTTCTCCCGAGTATGGAAATACCCCATATGTGTCCCTAAACTGTTTCCTTGAAATACGACAGGGCTCTGAAGTGAGAGAGCGCCATGCGCATTTGAGGACTAAACTAGGGATTGCATAGGGGTATTCTATGCCAGTGATTCCCAAACAGGGTGCCTCCAGCTGTTGCTAAACTCCCAGCATGCCTGGACAGTCGGTGGCTGTCCAGAAATGCCGGGAGTTGTTGTTTTGCAACAGCTGGAGGCTCTGTTTTGGAAACACTGCCGTACGATATGTTTTTTATTTTTATTGGGGGGACAGTGTAAGGGGGTGTATATGTTGTGCTTTACCCTTTATGTTGTGTTAGTGTAGTGTAGTGTTTTTAGGGTACATTCGCACTGACGGGTTTACAGTGAGTTTCCCGCTAGGAGTTTGCGCCGCGGCAGAAAATTTGCCGCAGCTCAAACCTGAAGCTGGAAACTTACTGTAAACCTGCCCATGTGAATGTACCCTGTACATTCACATGGGGGGGGGGGGAGCAAACCTCCGGCTGTTTCAAAACTACTTTTGCAACAGCTGGAGGCACACTGGTTGGAAAACCTTCAGTTAGGTTCTGTTACCTAACTCAGTATTTTCCAACCAGGGTGCCTCCAACTGTTGCGAAACTACAACTCCCAGCATGTACTGATTGCCGAAGGGCATTCTGGGAGATGTAGTTATGCAACAGCTGGAGGTACGCAACTACAACTCCCAGCATGCCGAGAAAGCTGTTTGGGCATGCTGGGATTTGCAGTTTTGCAACATCTGGAGGGCTACAGTTTAGAGACTACTGCACACTGATCTCCAAACTGTGACCCTCCAGATGTTGCAAAACTACAAATCCCAGCATGCCCAGACAGCAATTGGCTGTCTGGGCATGCTGGGGGATGTAGTTTTGCAACAGCTGGAGGCACACAACTACAACTCCAAGCATGCCCAGACAGCCGTTTGCAGCCGGGCATGCTGGGTAGTGGTCTCCAAACTGTGATCCTCCAGATCTTGCAAAACTACAACTCCCGGCATGCCCAGACAGGCATTGGCTGTCTGAGCATGCTGGGAGTTGTAGTTTTGCAACATCTGAAGGATCACAGTTTGGCGACCACTACACAGTGGTCTCCAAACAGTGGTTCTCCAGATGTTGCAAAGCTACAACTCCCAGCATGTCCAGACAGTCTGGGAATGCTGGGAGTTGTAGTTTTGCAACATCTGGAGGATCACAGTTTGGCGACCACTACACAGTGGTCTCCAAACAGTGGTCCTCCAGATGTTGCTAAACTACAACTCCCAGCATATAACACCTACACTCTCCTATTGGACAGTCAAATATCATGCAGATAGCAATAAACAACAATTTCAATATACACCTACACTTGCTATCCCTCACCAATAACCACAATCAAGTAGTATCAAAAGACATCTTTATTATTAACAAAATCGAATTACAAAAATACACAATAGTAGAAAAAGACGCAACCCCTAACCCCTAAAAAACACACACCCCAAAATAGTATGGGAATCCCAGGCCGATCACTCGCACAGTATGACAGTATGCAAAATATCCTACTTATTATACCTCCATATATCTATATAGGAATGCTGATATCACAATAATATATTATGTACAATCACCGGCATCATAACACATTAGATCGCATTACCTGTTCCTTGCATACTATCAGCGGCCATCTGGGGACTCCCGTGCACCCTCAACGGACGTCTGTTTCGTGGGCTAACCCACTTCGTCAGGAGGTAATTTACCCTTGCCCACCGGGATATTTATACCTAAAGCCCGCTCAATGGCGCATGCCCGGATCTCCGGGCCGAAAGTCGGGACCTGCGGCGTCTTCAGGCTTCCGCCAGCATGTAAACATGACGGTTTCTGCCCTTAACTGACACTCTAGGTCAGGACTTCCGCTCAGACGATCAGCGCATGCGCACCGGGTTCAGATATTAGTAAGATCACCAATTTAGATACTATCTCATATATTATGAATATAAATTGGTCCCCAAATAGCTGTGATATACATTATACTACACATTATCAATACATAAGGTTCTGAGAACATCTATATTGACATTGATATTATATTACATTTTCTACATCAATCCTTATACACGGTACATTGTGCATTACACTCCTTTACATAATTTTATTTAAAAAAAAAAAAAATGTAAAAAAAATTGTCATGATTCAAATACCAAAATTACCTAAACATAATTATAACTATTATAGTGTTTTTAATCATACACATTATTATATATCTCTATACCATTGTGTCCAATAATGTGTTATTATAACCCTACAATTATTCTCCTCTTACATTACACAATCAGTGATTGAAAATTAATATTCAACCGTGTCTAGTGATACTTATTAAATTATTAGGTGACATATACAGTGATATTTTATGTAAAGGAGTTTAATGCACAATGTACCATGTATAAGGATTGATGTAGAAAATGTAATATAATATCAATGTCAATATAGATGTTCTCAGAACCTTATGTATTGATAATGTGTAGTATAATGTATATCACGGCTATTTGGGGACCAATTTATATTCATAATATATGAGATAGTATCTAAATTGGTGATCTTACTAATATCTGAACCCGGTGCGCATGCGCTGATCGTCTGAGCGGAAGTCCTGACCTAGAGTGTCAGTTAAGGGCGGAAACTGTCATGTTTACATGCCGGCGGAAGCCTGATGACGCCGCAGGTCCCGACTTTCGGCCCGGAGATCCGGGCATGCGCCATTGAGCGGGCTTTAGGTATAAATATCCCGGTAAGCAAGGGTTAACTAACTCCTGACGAAGTGGGTTAGCCCACGAAACAGACGTCCGTTGAGGGTGCACGGGAGTCCCCAGATGGCCGCTGATAGTATGCAAGGAACAGGTAATGCGATCTAATGTGTTATGATGCCGGTGATTGTACATAATATATTATTGTGATATCAGCATTCCTATATAGATATATGGAGGTATAATAAGTAGGATATTTTGCATACTGTCATACTGTGCGAGTGATCGGCCTGGGATTCCCATACTATTTTGGGGTGTGTGTTTTTTAGGGGTTGCGTCTTTTTCTACTATTGTGTATTTTTGTAATTCGATTTTGTTAATAATAAAGATGTCTTTTGATACTACTTGATTGTGATTATTGGTGAGGGATAGCAAGTGTAGGTGTACAACTCCCAGCATGCCCAGACAGCCAATGCCTGTCTGGGCATGCCGGGAGTTGTAGTTTTGCAACATCTGGAGCATCACTCACCGGCCAGTCAGATCCCGCCGCAGCCTGCAGGATCCGCCACCGCCACCGGGTAAGCAAGGACTTATTCCCTCTGTGCCCCGCTCTCCCCGGACTAACACATGTGGGCCGCTGCCGGACACCCGGATCACCGCGCATCCGCTGACCACCCCCCGCCGCCCCTACACACCTGATCGCTGATCGGGTTAATCAAATGGGGTCCCAGGGTGTCGGGCAGGAGTGGTCACCTGCCGGACACCCCGGGACTTTAGCTAGTTAACCCGATCAGCGCCGCGGGAGCATGCACAATGAACGCCACCTTTATACGGCGGAATGCGTGAAGGTATCGCGTTATCTGCCTTATAAATGCAGCGTCCAGCGCAACGGGGTTAAGCTGAACTTCTCACCTGCCGGAGACAACCGGAGGTGAAAAGTTCAGCCCCCCCGGATGCAGCAGCAGCTGCAATTATGTGAATGACGGGTATACCCGTCGCTCTGCGCGAATGCACTTCAGCAGCCGACGGGTATACCCGTAATTCTGCGTTAAGGGGTTAAAGGGGTATTCCAGGAATTTTTTTTTATTTGACTATGCTACAGGGGCTGTAAAGTTAGTGTAGTTTATAATATAGTGTCTTGTGTACCTGTGTGTGACGGTTTTCTCACAATTCTTATGTGATTTTCACCCCAATATTTATTTTTAACAGCATACAAAATGACTGTTGTCTCAGATTTTTCCCAGCTTGCAATGCGGTCGAGACCTGACTCACTAGTCAGCTGAGGACAGGGAGCCTGTCTGCTTCAATGGGTGGAGGGATCAATCTGCAACTAATGCAACAGCTGGAGCCACCCTGATTGAAAACCACACTGATTTGAATGGATGCAGCTCATCTATGTTTCAATGGGTGGGGTGGCTGATGTGTGGGAGGGAGGAAAATGGAATTATGGGATTTGTAGTCAAAAAACGAAAAGTCAAACAGGAAATACAAGTTCACAAAAAGGTAGCCACAGTGTTATGGTAATCTCATAACATAGCCATTTAGCCCCAAGACAAGCGCAGATCCTTCCTACGCATGTCCATTACTGTCTTCCAGGTACATACTAAAATCACCTTATGGTGGATAATCCCTTTAATTGGGGAAACCAAACTGGAAACAATGCATATACACCATGATTGTCTGCTTGCTGAATTTGTATACATATGTATACGTTTACTTTATTTGTAATTTCATTTATTCAGCATTATCTGGATGCATTTTTCTATCATATATAGATCAAAACGTGTAGGGGGAGATTTATGAAAACCCCCTACACGAAAGGTTAACCAGTGTACTATAGCAACCTCAGATTTCTTCTTTCTTTTTTCAGAGGCCCTTTCAAAAATAAAAGAAGCAATCTGGTTGCTATAGGCAACTGAAGAACTTTTCCTCCTGTTGGGGATTTTATACTGTACTGATTGTTAAAAATCATATGTATTGTTCGTGTATTTTGCACTGTATGTCTTAAAGGGGTACTCCGCCCCTAGACATCTTATCCCCTATCCAAGGGATAGGGGATAAGATGTGAGATTGCCGGGGTCCCGCTGCTGGGGACCCCCGGGATCTACCATGCAGCACCCACCTTTAGCAGCTTCCGGAACCGCTGGAGGTCCTCAGGCTGAGTCCATCTCGACCACGAGAACGGAGCATAGTGACGTCACGGCTCCGCCCCCGTGTGAAGTCACACTCCGCCCGCTCAATGCAAGTCTATTGGAGGGGCGTGACAGCTGTCATGCCCCCTCCCATAGGCTTGAATTGAGGGGGCGGAGCGTGACATCACACGGGGGCAGAGCCGTGACGTCACTATGCTTTGTCCCCGTGATCGCCAGTAATCAGACCCGGAGCGAACACGCTCCGGGGACTGATTCTAACAGGGTGCGGCGTGGAAGATCATGGGGGTCCCCAGCGGCGGGACTCCCGCAATCAGGCATCTTATCCCCTATCCTTTGGATAGGGGATAAGATGTCTTAGCGTCGGAGTACCCCTTTAAAACAGTAACAAGGTGCTTGGCTTTTCCCTATGATGATATATTCACACATAGTATTTTGGATTTTGTTTGAGCTTAAACCTGATCAAAAAATTACTTAAAATGTTTTTTCTTTAGGTATTGGAAGCTTTACGTCACCTTCATTCTAAGAGTATTGTTCACTGTGACCTTAAACCAGAAAACGTTCTCCTGGCAACAGAAGATCCATTCCCACAAGTAAGCATGAGACCAGATAACAAAAAAACTTGTGTAGCAGTGGTCATAGTACATATGTATTTGGTCATTGTAACTACATTTAATAAGACAAATATATTAATCTCAAGGGAATATATAAAATATTGATGTACCTTTTTTTAGGTCAAAACTGTCTCTCTTGAGAGAGATATATACACACCTGTCCCTGCATGTGTGCATGCTTTTCTAAATGGAGTGATTGCAGAAGGCTGTTTATCAGACTACTTCCCAAGAGTTGATGAAAATCAAGCATGCGTGACCAATTTTTTTCCCCTGACATATATGTTGGCCAATTCCACCAAAAAGATAGGTTCAGTCAATTTGAAGAGGGTATTCCGGTATTAGAATATATATATATATATATATAATTATATTTACATAAAACTATCACCCCAAGACACATAACTCACTAATATTAGTGTTCTCTCAAATTGAACTGGCTAAAACATGCTTTTGCTTGACTCACTTCTTGACAGGAAGTTGTGTAACCCTTTCACTTTTAGTTTGGTGCTATTTCAGCAGCTCCCTGGCTCCTCCCTCTAAACACATCATTCTCTTCTATCTCAGGAGGTGTTGCTGGATCTTGACTCTAAGCTCAAATGATGTTACCACCTAAATCTAGCCCCTCTTACAGACATTATCATCTTACATTTAGGGAAGAATGAGTTTATACCATATTGCCTTGTGCAAAAGACATATGAGATGAAGGGGGTGGGGAGTCAGCCTGTCAGTGCTTAGACCATATGCAGCACACTGCATTAAATTAGTCTGCATGGGTGTCATCCCAGAAGGAAACCTCTTCTAAAGATGATGCACAAAAAAGTCAGATGAGACCAAGATTTGTTTCAGATGGTGTCAAGAGTGTGTTTCGGCAACCAGGTGAGGAGTACAAAGTCAAGTGTGTCTTGCTCACAGTCAAGCATGGTGGTGAGAGTGTCATGGTCTAAGCCTGCATGAGTGCTGCTGGGGAGCTACATTTTATTGTGGGAACTATGAATGCCAAATTGTACTGAGTGTACTGTGACATACTAAAGCAGATCACCTCCCTTTGGAAACTGGGTCGCAGGGCAGTATTCCAGCATGAAAAAGACTCTAAAAACACCATCAAGATGACCACTGCCTTGCTAAAGAAGCAGAGGGTGAAGGTGGTGAACTGGCGAAGCATGTCTCCAGACCTAAACCCTATTGAGCATCCTCAAACAGAAGGTGGAAGAGCGCAACTTTTCTAACATCCACCAGCTCTGTGATGGAGGAGAGGAGGAGGACTCCAGTTGCAACCAGTCAAGCTCTGGTGAACTTCATGCCCAAGAGGCATAAAGGGGTACTCAGTGGGAAAAATTTTTGCTGCTGGGGCCAAAAACGTCACACTGCCGCTCAGCCTATAGCCGGCCGAGTCGGGGCTTCACTGCGGCCGATGATTGGCTGAGTGCAGTATGATTCACCAACCACTGGCAACCAGGAAGAGGATCGCGACGGAGACCGGAGTGGGTTACTGGAGGCACCGGGGGAGCAAAGGAAGGTATGTATCTCTTTATGTTTTTTACTGCCGGCAGTATGGAGGACAATTTTTCTATCCTGGATTATTCCTTTAAATAGAAGTAATTTACAAATCTGTTTAACTTTCTGGCACCAGTTGATTAAAAAAATTTTTTTTTTCCACTGGAGTACCCATTTAAGGTAGTGCTAGAAAATAATGGTGGCCACACAAAATATTGACAGTATATCCCTACTGTGTTAAGCAAAAAAAAACTTATAAAGCTTATACTAGGGGTACATTTACTTCCTGACTCCAAATATGAATAATCAGAATAAATCCCTGGATCAACATTCTATTCCCATAAATCTAGTATCAATAACTTAATAACTTAATAATATTATTACCCTCCAAAATGCATCCAAACCGACTTGGAACTCTTTTATTGGGTTTACCATGACCACTTCCAGTGGCAGAGTTCCATAATCTCACTGCTCTTACAGTAAAGAATCCTTGTCTTGCTGGTATAGAAACCTTTTTTGCTCTAAGCATAGAGAATATAATCCTGTTATAGATACTTGGTCAAAATAGATTATGGGAGGGATCTCTGGTCTGCCCCTTATATATTTATACATAGTTATTAGGTTATCCCCTAAACTGTCTTGTTCCTAAACTAAATAACCCACTTTTGAACATCTTTCTGGTCATTGTAGTCCTCCCATTGCCTGTCTTTGAACTATCTTAAAGGTGTACTCCTGTGGAAAACATTTTTTTTTAAATCAACTGGTGCCAGAAAGTTAAAAAATCTTTACTCTTCCAGTACTTTTAAGTAGCTGTATGCTACAGAGGAAATTCTTTTATTTTTGAATTTCTTTTTTGTCTTGTCCACAGTGCTCTCTGCTGACACCTGATGCTGGTATCAGGAACTGTCCAGAGCAGGAGAAAATCCCCATAGCAAACCTATGCTGCTCTGGACAGTTCCTGATACGGGCATCAGGTGTCAGCACTGTGGACAAGACAAAAAATAAATCCAAAAATAAAAGAATTTCCTGTGTAGCATACAGCTGCTTAAAAGTACTGGAAGGGTAAATGTTTTTTAATAGAAGTAATTTACAAATTTGTTTAACTTTCTGGCACCAGTTGATTTAAAAAAAAAAAATTTCCACTTGAGTACCCCTTTAAAACTGTGCTACTATGAGACAAGGGTTAATTGTATGTATAGAGATATGTATGCGTTTATGGCTATACAGAAATGACAAGTAAAAGCTAACATTGTTGTATACAGTGTCTTCATTACTTCTCACAAACCAATAAATATAGGAAAATATACCTCTGTGTAACAAATATAGGCTTATATCTACATCACTTCCCAAATAGTAAGCCCAAATAATAAAACTAAACCCAATTTTAACAAAATAGAGCAATTTTCTTGAACATGATTATTACCCAAAACGATTACCAATAACACTACAATACACGTAAGACAATTAACATTGATGAGG
Organism: Hyla sarda; assembly: GCF_029499605.1. Taxonomy (NCBI): domain Eukaryota; kingdom Metazoa; phylum Chordata; class Amphibia; order Anura; family Hylidae; genus Hyla; species Hyla sarda. The sequence continues at coordinate 272,464,652 of NC_079194.1, read as the reverse complement.
GAGCATAGCAAGTAGAAGTACTATAATTCATAATGTAATTCATATATCATACAAAGTATAAATATTAATATGTATAGCCATTCAAGGGCCTCTGTAAAACAGCCAAAATGAATCCCAAATAAGAGGATATTCCACAATATGTAAACATAGACTGATAAAGGTAAAGAGCGCAGTTATAAACCCGAATAAAGTGCACTTGCAATAAATGTGCCCCAATTGGATAGGCACAACAAAGTGCTACGTAGTATTATCAGGTACTGGCACTAGCACTTTGTCGTGCCTATCCAATTGTTGCAAGTACCCTTTATTAGGGTTTACTGCCCTCTTGTGGACAGTGCAATATTTACCTTTAACAGTCTATGTTTACAAATTGTGGAATATCCTCTTATTTGGGAGCAATTTTGGCTGTTTTTCAGAGACACTTGCCTGATGAAATTTGCAGTGATGTAATGGCTATACATATTAATATTTATACTTTGTATGATATATGAATTACATTATGAATTTTAGTACTACTGTTTGCTATGCTCCTCCATCAATTGTAATTGTCTTATGTGTATGTGTATTTTATGGGTAATAGTTTTCAGTAATAATAATGTTCAATAAATTTGCTCTATTTTGTTAAAATTGGGTTTGATTTCATTATTTGGGCTTACTTTTTGGTAAGTCTTCATTACTTCTGTCTTTTTGAGCATATTTTCAGGTAATTTATTTTCAGAGTAATCTACAAATCTCCCTGGAAATGTCAGCATTCTGGCTAGATTCTGTTGATTTATCAAAATTTTTTGACATTTTATTTTGCACATTTTTATTCTTCCTTTATGTTTACAATTAAGGTAAAACTTTGTGACTTTGGCTTTGCCCGCATCATTGGTGAAAAATCCTTCAGAAGATCAGTGGTTGGGACTCCTGCATATCTGGCTCCTGAAGTTTTGAGAAACAGTGGTTACAATCGGTCACTGGATATGTGGTCTGTTGGAGTGATCATCTATGTCAGCCTTAGTGGCACCTTTCCCTTTAATGAGGATGAAGATATCAATGATCAGATACGGAATGCAGCATTTATGTACCCTAAGAACCCTTGGAATGAGATTTCAAATGATGGTGAGATTCAGATTTGCAAATGTTGCACCCATAGAATCAAATTAAAAAAAAAAAAGTCAAAAGTTTAGATTGCTTTGAGAGTTAGTCCTGAGACCTGCTGTGGTCATGAGTCATAAGAGGGTTAAGTGCTCTTCATTCCCCAGCTGTCAATCAAATAAAAAAAATTCACTTTATAGGTCTATGCAAAGAAAAATTTGGATGTAGCGGCAGTCTCCTGCAAGGAGTTTTATTGTGTGGTGAGCCAGGGAGTGAATATAGAAATTGAAATGAATAAGGATTGTAAAATAACACTGACACTTAGGTTTATTCTTTATCACCTGCCAAACACTGCAGCTTGCTGCAGTATTTACCATTTTGTTAATGTCATCTTTCGTGATGACGTCACTCAACATTACAGAAACGTGAAAGAGTATGGAAAAGTAAGCACTTAAAAAGTTGGAGCAAATATCTTTGATTGGAACCATTAGTTTTTTTAGTTCCTGTATGGTCATTAATACAGTTTCTGTATGAGTAACGATCTTAAAGGGTAGCTCCCACCATCATGATTTTTTTTTTTCTGTCCCTGCCTATTGCCCTTCTATCCCTAACACCCTCCCTGCCTTTATTTATTTTTTTTACTATTTTTAAAATGGCATTTAGTCTGCCTGGTAGTGTGCTCACTACCAGGCAGACTTCCCCAGCAGGCACCACGTCACTGATGCCTGCTGGGGGGGGACTTCCGCCGTTAGTTCTCCCAACAGGGTGCCTCCAGCTGTTTCACCACTACAACTCCCAGCATGCCCTGACATCTATTGGCTGTCAGGGCATGCTGGGAGTTGTAGTGGTAAAACAACTGGAGGCACCCAGGACAGGAGTTTCATGGGGGAAGGAGTGAGCCAGGAGCCGATGCGGGAGGGACGGATGCGGGAGAGACTCTTCCTGCCGCTCGGTAAGTAAACCCAAACAACCCCCCCCCCCCCGTACCTTGGGACCTTGCAGCGCACCCCATCCTCCCCCGTACCTTGCAGCAGCGCCCCCCATCCCGCTCGTACCTTGCAGCAGCGCCCCCCATCCCCCCGCACCTTGCAGCAGCGCCCCCCATCCCCCCGCACCTTGCAGCAGCGCCCCCCATCCCCCCGCACCTTGCAGCAGCGCCCCCCATCCCCCCCGTACCTTAGAGCAGCACTCCCCGCACCTTGCTGTAGCAGCCAACCCCCCGCGCCGCCCGCACCTTGCAGCAGGGCCGTCAGCCGATGCGGAGCCCTGTTACTGCGCCTGCGCAAAATTTCGACTGATGCCCTGCCGGAATCAGTCGGAATTTTGCTGTGACGTCACTCTGCACTGCATTCGGCCACTAGGAGGGCGCCCCCTAGTGGCCGAATTTCAAATTGCTTTTAAAATGTTTTAAAAGCATTTTTTTTTATAAAAGTATATTAGAGATATGTTGTAGTACTTGAGTACTACAACATATCAAAAATTATTTTTCATGACAGTGCCCATTTAAAATTCTTACCTATTTACACTTCATTGAACAGATTTTATGAGGATTGTATTTATTTTTTTTTGCCCAAAACAATCTTTGTTTGTGCTTTCCCATAAGGATTTAAGCTCCATCTTTTGGCAGAAACATGCAATCTTCATATGTATCAATAACTCAGAAGAGTAAATGCACTATTTGAAAACCTATGTGTGGTATATGAAATATAGCTTCATGTTCTTTGCCAATTATTAATGCTTATTAATGTTTTATTTTCTCTCCATAGCAATTGCTCTTATTAGCAGTTTGTTACAAGTACAAATCAGAAGACGATTTAGTGTTGACAAGGCGCTGAGTCACCCATGGATGCAGGTACATGTATCTTCTTGGTTATTCTCATGGCTTGTTTTTGAAGGGCCCCAGTTCACAGAGTGATTACTGAACAAATAGGCTAGTATCACCTTGTGTTATAGGGACAGCGATCAGCCAACAAACGGGAAAACGGCTGGGGAGGAAGCTCGGGTTTCAAAAGTATACACAAACCTTTACTCACCTACTGCGGTGCTTCCGGTGTGCTGCGCTGGGTCCCTTCATCGATCGTCTTCTTGAGCTGCAGCCTGACGTGTTGGGTCCGGGAAGCACCTGGGTCCAGTGTATCAGGCTGCTGCTCAGCAAATCTGGCTGCAGCGATGTCCCATCTCAGCCAGTGATTCACTGAGCAGCAGTGTGACACACTGGACCTGGGTGATTCCTGGGCCCGATAGTCAAGCTACAGCTCAGAAAAAGAATCGCCTTTGGGTGACCAGAGCAGTACACAGGAGGCCTTGAGGGATCGCGAGAGGTTTGTTTTTGATATATACAGAACTTTTGAAAAAGAAAAACAGCCACTGAATAACCGCTTTAAGCTACTTACTTTAATTAGTTCCCCCCAGGTTCTGTCCATTAAAGGGGTATTTCTCTCTCTGTACAAGGATTCCAAGCTCCCCAGTCTGCTTGCTGCTGAAGGTGGTCAGGAAGCTGACTGTTTTATTCAATTTGTGTAACTCTCATTGACTTAACTGGGAAATGTGTAATGAGCATAGCATCACAAACTTTGTTGTTTTTTTCTTAATAATCTTTTCTGGCAGCTGCCAGAAGTCCAGAGGGCACAAGAGGCCCAAGTACATAAATGGGAATGTCCCTTTTGGGTATCTAGATAGGACCTCTGTATTAGGTAATTCTCTCCTATTAAGTTATAGGTAGGCCCCATAAAGTAGGTAGTTTCCCAGTAGGTACCGTATATATACTCGAGTATAAGCCGATCCAAATATAAGCCGAGGCCCCTATTTTTACCCCAAAAACCAAGGAAAAGTTATTGACTTGACTATAAGCCTAGGGTGGGAAATACATCATCCCCCCCATGTAATCATCCAGACCCCCGTCATCATCCCACCCCTTCATCATCACCGCCTGTCAATCCCTTCATCAGTGGTTTTCAACCTGCGGACCTCCAGATGTTGCAAAACTACAACTCCCAGCATGCCGGGACAGCCATCGGCTGTCCAGGCATGCTAGGAGTTATAATGTTGAAACCTCTGGAGGTCCGCAGGTTGAAGACCACTGCGGCCTTCGTCATCATCCAGCCCCCCTTTTTTTTTGTACTCACCTCCCCTCGGCAGGAAGTTAGGGTGAGCTGGTCCGGGCCACCTATGCTGCAGGGAATGTCCGGTGGGGATGGTTAGTCGTTGCGGGCTGTCCATTTTCACCGAGGGGGGGGGGGCCTCTTCTCTGCGCTTCGGGATCGGAGTAGTGACGTTGCCTTGACGACGACGCACAGGGATTTTGCCAATGAACGTCCCTGTGCGTCATTGTCAAGGCAACGCCACTACTCCGGGGCCAGGCCCGAAGCGCGGAGAAGAGGGCCTCCCGGTGAAAAATGACAGCCTGCAATGACTAACCATCCCCACTGGACGGTCCCTGCAGCATAGATGGCCCGGACCAGCTCACCCAAACTTCCCGCCAAGGGGAAGTGAGTACAAAAGGGGGGGCATGATGATGACAAAGGCCACAGTGGTCTTCAACCTGCGGACCTCCAGAGGTTTCAAAACTACAACACCCAACATGCCCGGACAGCCGATGGCTGTACAGGCATGCTGGGAGTTGTAGTTTTGCAACATCTGGAGGTCCACAGGTTGAAGACCACTGATGAAGGGATTGGCAGGCGGAGAGTTCACTCAAGTATAAGCCGAGGGGGTGTTTTCAGCACGAAAAATCGTGCTGAAAAACTCGGCTTATACTCGAGTAGATATGGTATTATGCCCTCCCATTAGGTAATTATAGCTCCTGTTCAGGCCACTGTGGTCTAAAATGCTAAGTGATATAACAAATAGCAATTGGCCTTTTGCTCCCATTCAGCTGTATGAGTGTCTTAAAAACACACATACAGTTGACAGCAGACCCACCCCATCTTAAAGGGGTATTCCAGGAAAAAACTTTTTTTTATATATCAACTTAAACAGATTTGTAAATGACTTCTATTGAAAAATCTTAATCCTTCCAGTACTTACCAGCTGTTGAAGTTGAGTTGTTCTTTTCTGTCTAACTGCTCTCTGATGACACCTGTCTCGGGAGCTGTCCAGAGTAGGAGCGAATCCCCATAGCAAACCTCTTATGCTCTGGACAGTTCCTGAGACAGACAAAGGTGTCAGCAGAGAGCACTGTATCAGACAGAAAAGAACAACTCAACTTCAGCAGCTGATAACTATTGGAAGGATTAAGATTTTTTAATAGAAGTAATTTACAAATCTTTCTGGAGCCAGTTGATTTAAAATGAATTTCCCCCCGGAATACCCCTTTAACACTAGCACATATTATCTTTTTATAAAGAGGGATGTAATGTGGATGCAGCTGAGTGGAGGTCTAGGCTCGACCTAACTTGTCCAATATTAACACTTGATTCGAGTCATTAAAAAAAAAAAAATTCTAATTTTTTTAAACCATTTGAGGATGGTTTCACAAATTGTTCTGAAAAAGTATATTTTTTACAGCTGTGATCCATAAAAAGAGGACCTCTCAAATTTTTTGATAATACTTTGGTGTTGTTACAACTTGGTACTGACAATACATCTGGAAATTCGTCAATGTATTTTATGTTCATTCTAATCACATAGGGGGAGATTTACGAAAACCCGTGCAGAGGAAAAGTTGACCAGTTGCCCATAGTAACCAATCAACTTGCTTCTTTAATTTTGCAGAGGACTTTTAAAAAACTAAAGAAGCAATCAGATTGGTTGCAATGGGCAATATGTCAACTTTTACTCTGCACAGGTTCAGCGGTGCTAGGTAGACAGAGCGGCTCAGTTATCCTCCAATGCAGCAGCCGGCGGGTGCTCTTCCAGTCGACCCGCTCTTGTCCCCCTGCTCAGAGCCGTGCGGAGGCTTGGCAGGCGCTTCTCTAGTGCGCTGTTACGAGCTGTCGCCGCTCCAAGGAATGTGCTTATTTTAAGTGTCCCTACATCAGGGACATGCTGTGGGCGTCCTAGCCCATCTCACTTAATGGACCACACGGGCAGTATCAGCTCAGGGTGCCTTGCTCCCCACGCTTCCTTCCTGCCATAAAAAAGAAAAGAAAAAATGGTTACTCAGACCATTTGGTGGCGTTTGGCGCCCTCTTGTGGCCAATAATTGTATTGTGCCATTGTTTTCCATTGCTTCATGTGAGCTCCCCCTTGGGGCAACCAAGTGCTATTATAGCCTTGGTCTGTCATGTCTGTTTTTATCAATTTAATATCTGCAGGGTCCCTTTCTACGGACTGTATTGGGGGCCGCATTATTTGCTTCTGTCCCCCTGTGGGTGACCTACTATTGACAAATTACATTGACTCAGTTGGGGTATGCCTCTATACCTATTCTCTGTAGGGTTCTCACTCTGTCAGGGAGTGTATGCGTACCACCGTGGAGGGTTGTTAAGGGATTTCACAATCCCTTGGTAACTACCGGGGCTATATTCAGTAACTTTTCTCCCCTGCCACTTTGTATCATACATATCCGTCGTGTCCACGGCCGACTTCCAGTCCCTCCCTACCGAGGCAAGACACTGGTGGTGCACTTGCAAGGGTTTTTGCATTCCTGGCGGACGCTAAGGTTGCTTTTGAGGTTCCTCCTCTATAGTGTTGAGCGGCATAGGCCATATTCGAATTCGCAATATTTTGCTAATATATGGACGAATATTCATCATATATTCTCAAAATTCGCATATTCGCAATATTCGCTGCCTTTTTTAATATGCGCCATAAAATTAGCATGTGCCTTCGCCATACAATGTGCATACGTATGTGCAATATTGTGTGATAAAAGAGCTAAAAGAAGGGAGGGATCAATATGCGTGAAAATTTGCATATGCGAATTTTCGGGCACCTGCCAGTCTGACACAGTAACTAGTATTGGAGCCTTGTTTACACCACAAGCTGGAAGCAATGAGGAATGATCACTGTGATGTTTACTGTGAAAAAAAGAAGCGAATATTCGTAATTGCGAAAATATAATCGCAATATTCGCGAATTTGCGAATATTCGCGATCAACATTACTCCTCTGTCAGCTCTGCCAGCCACCCATGAAGGTGGTGTTCTTGGCATGTCACACAATATGATTCCCCCCTCCACAGGCTGTCGCATCAGTGGCTAGTGCTCTGGATCCCCACGTCCAGTACAAGGTCTCTGTGGAAGTTTCCCTGGGCAGGGATTAGACATTATATCAATATGCCAGACAGTAGTCTCACCTGTCACTAATCTCACAGCTGCCACGTCCGTGGCTGGCATTCCAGTACCCCACTGCTGTGCGAGGTGTCCAAAGAAGTGACCCGTTGTATTCTATGGACCCATACCAGTAAGTCAGACAGTGGTCTGCGTGGTTTCCTCCGCCGCCTGTCACTCATCATTCGGCTGATGTATCTACGGCTGGAGTTCCGGTACCCCACTGCTGTGCAAGGTGTACGAAGAAGTGACCCAGCGTGTCCTATACGGTGTAACGGGGATACAATACACAGCTCCTAGGCCTCCCCTCCCTCCCAAATGCGACAGAGGGGCACAGTGATTGTCTATCTGGCTATCCCCTTTTCACCAGCACCTGGAGGTGTATTTATGCAGCCAGACTGTTGTCTGCATGGTCTCTGCCGACACTGGTCTCCCCTCTCAGGGCTACTCTGGGCATGGTCAGGTTTCCTGTACCTCACTGCTGGTGTACGGAATCTGGATGAGGGTCCCTGGAGGTCCTCAGGACTGATGCCAGTAAGCCAGGTTTTCGTCTGCTGGGTCTCCTACACTGCCAGGTCACCCATTAGTTTGGCCGCACTCCGATACCCCATTTTCTGTGGGTGGGTTTGAAGATGTGACCCTGAGTGTTCCGAAATCCTATCCCAGTCAGCCAGATGGTTGTCTGCAGTGTTTACTATTACATCAGGTCAACTGCCATTCACTTCCTACACCGTGGATGGAAGTTCAGACCCACTGCCAAGGTGTATTTCCAAGTGATACAATGCACCACACACTGGTTTGCAGGGTTCCCTCCTTTACCAGGTCCCTCTTTACATACCTGCCCCTCTCTCGGCTGATGGCTGGTAACCCACTTTCTGTGTGCGGTTCTGAATGTGGGACCTGTTGTGGCCATGGTCCTTATGCCAGATAACCAGACTGTGTCTGCATGGTTTTTTAATCCGCCAGCTCCCGCATCTGCAGTCCGGTGACTCAGTTTCCATGTGAAAGTTCCACAGTGTCTCGGTGGGACTGTGTCTGCATGTTTCCTTTCCCACATACATCCTTCCTCTCTTGCGTCTGCGACAGCAGTCCTGGTGTGTTGCACCACTAAGAGATGGGGTGTGGGTGTTTCCTGCAGGTTCCATCGACTTTCACAGCAACAGAAGCACTCTGTTCCCCTTTCTAAAGGTGCAACGGTGGTCTGCAAGGGGGCATGGTTGTGACACACCGTTGGGTGCTGAGCTGTCTTCCATACTGCTGGACTTTTGGATGTCTGCGGTTTCTTTCACGTCTGCAGCCTTGGTACCCCACTACTATCATGCGGAAACCATGTCTATGTCCCTACGTATGCTGGGCCACTCTGCACGTGTAGAGCACACCTTCCCTTCCTTTCGGTTAGGTGTGCCTCAGGCTTTCCTGTGATCTTGTTTCCACAGGTCTACGGTGGGTGAGCCCCTCTGTTCTGGCATGGGGCCTGATGGGGCGACACAGTCAGTTCAGCCCCCCCACTCTGCCTCCAGGTATCTGTCCTGGGCTCCTGTGCAGGGTGTTTCAGGCACCGGCTCTGTTGCCTTAGTCACGACCAGAATAGCTCCATTGTCGCCCATCTGGTCTAGGGTTTCACCATGTTGGGGTGTTCCTCTCAACGCTTTGGTTGCTGTGTGTGCTTCTTACTTGCATTCAGAGTCACGCCTTTGTATCTTTTGCCCAGCACCAGTGTCCAGAATTACGATCTCTCCGGGGACACTAATTGGCTCCTCCATACCTCAATATGTTGTTGCAGGGTTTCTGGGGGCTACATCCACCTAGTACCCTAGTACTTTGCCCCTTGCATTCAGGCAGCATTTCCCTGCTCCTATAGTGCCTGGCGCACTTTGATCTGGGCTGGCGGTTTTTGGTCTGCAGCTGTTCAGGTTTTCAATTTTTTTTTGCATTGGGCCTCTCTAGAGCCGGTTTCCATCTTTCTTCTTTTTGCCGGTGGTTTTCTGGTCTCCACCTCCTCTGCTCTCCTTTTGCTCAAGCGTATGCAGCTCTCCCTGGTGTTTTTTCTGCCATGTTCTCTTGAATCAGTTGACTCTGGATGGGGTTCTCTTGTTGTGTCCCTTTCCATTTTTGTTTCCCAGCTGGGCTAGCCCTCTGTCTGGTTCTGTGTTCCTTGGAGTTGATTTCCTACCAACTCCTGGGATGGTTCCGGCCCATCTGGCTTCCTAGTCGACTTTTTCTTGTCTCTCTAGGTGGACCGTAGGTTTAGAGTATCTACATAGGACCGTCTCTTCCTTTGGCGTCCTAGTACATTTCCAGGGACAGAGGTTTCTCCGGGAGCTCAGTTTGTGGGCTTCGGTTGTTTCTGCCCAGAATCTCGTCCGCAGGCCTTATGGTCAAGTGAGTTCGGTCTCTGGACTGATTCCCTTTCTCTGGTGGTTGTTTTTCCCACCCTAGGGGACTGCGTTGGTACGTCCCATCAATATAGGTGTCCCCCAATGAAGAGCGACCGAGAAAAGGAGATTTTATGTACTCACCGTAAAATCTCTTTCTTGTAGCCTTCATTGGAGGACCCCACACCCACCCATTTCTTCATTTTTGGTCCGGATCCTCTTTTCAGGTTATTGGGTTTTTGTATCCGGGATTCTTTTCTAGGGTCCTTCGGACATATTTCTTTGTTGGCTTCTACTGCTTTGTGACAAAACTGATAACCTCACTTCCAGTGGGCGGGTATATCCTGTCAGGGAGGAACCGACTTTTTTTTCCTAGTGGCTAGAGCATATACCATCAGTATAGGTGTCCCCCAATGAAGGCTACGAGAAAAAGATTTTACGGTGAGCACAAAAAATCTCCTTATTTAAAGGGGTACTCCGGTGAAAACCTTTTTTCTTTTAAATCAACTGGTGGCAGAAAGTTAAACATATTTGTAAATTAGGGAATGCAGATATGTGTAGCTCAACCACAAAAAATGAGCGAGGTTAACTAAAAGCTCTCCCCCACAGAGAGATATAAAAAAAATGATAAAAATTGAATATTAGTCCTCAGCTCAATATCAAAAAGATTAATGGGGGATGTCTGGTATCAATAATAGAGAAAAAACAAAATTGGTATATAAATTATATTTAATGGATATTAAATAGTGCGTTCCCGCAGGGCCCTACGGTGGCGCACAATTGGTTAAAAAGTAATAAATATAAAAAATGCAACAAGTTATTACACTACAGAGCGAATGATACTCTTAATAACAAATGTATCTATTATGGCTAACAGCCGTATAATGATACACTGGGTGATAATGTGACATACAGTGTTACTCTGATCAGAATGGTAGTAAATTCAGTGTGCACAAAAATAAAAAAAAATAAAAACGTTCCTCCTGGAAAGGAAATAGCTTGATAGAAAAAATTAAAATTAAAATTAAAAATAATAGATAAAATATGCAAAAAGTCCTGTAAATAATAAAAGTGACAGTCCTATAGATGATGGAGTTGTGTCCTGTAGGGTGGATCCTACAATTGGCCTGGAACAATGTCCTGCGATAAAATCGTATGCTGTATATGATTATAACATATAAATCAATTTGTATAGTGGGTATTAGAATTGGATCGCTGTTGCCGGTTTCTCCACTCCACAGCCAAATGGCCTGCAAATAAAAATATAATCACTGGCACGATTGTGCCACTCACCGCACCGCTGGTGGACAGATGGACGATGGACAAATGCGCTCTAGCTGGGGCGGCGTGATGGTCACAGGATATACAGCTGTTCTCACCGGCGAGCTGTCCCTTGGCGTCGGGTGTACTCTAGCCGGGGTGGAGTGTTGGTCGCAGAATATCCAGCCGCTCTCACCGGCGAGTTAACTCTTGGCGTCTGACGTAGCAGGTCAGCTGATGGCAGGTCAGCTGACCTTGTGCGAGAGGTTAGTTGATACTAGATGACGTTGAATATCAATGATGCATGCAGATAGAAATATTAATCCAATGATGGAGGGCTCTGCACCGGTTCAGCAGATGGATTTGAATACAGGACCATGTAATAAATGGATAGTAAGTGAGATCTCTCCAGAGAGGAACTGTCCAATCAGTGCTTGTATAACCGCAGCTGTAGTGTGAACTGGACAATATAAAAAGGGGAACCACTGAGGAAGGGGCACTACTAATCTGCTTTGAACCCCGAAACGCATTTGGTGACTGTGATTGAGCCTTTTTATATTGGTCCAGTTCACACTACAGCTGCGGTTATACAAGCACTGATCGGACAGTTCCTCTCTGGAGAGATCTCACTTACTATCCATTTATTACATGGTCCTGTATTAAAATCCATCTGCTGAACCGGTGCAGAGCCCTCCATCATTGGATTAATATTTCTATCTGCATGCATCATTGATATTCAACGTCATCTAGTATCAACTAACCTCCTGCACAAGGTCAGCTGACCTGCCATCAGCTGACCTGCTACGTCAGACGCCAAGAGTTAACTCGCCGGTGAGAGCGGCTGGATATTCTGCGACCAACACTCCGCCCCGGCTAGAGTACACCTGACGCCAAGGGACAGCTCGCCGGTGAGAACGGCTGTATATCCTGTGACCATCACGCCGCCCCGGCTAGAGCGCATTTGTCCATCGTCCATCTGTCCACCAGCGGTGCGGTGAGTGGCACAATCGTGCCAGCAATTATATTTTTATTTGCAGGCCATTTGGCTGTGGAGTGGAGAAACCGGCAACAGCGATCCAATTCTAATACCCACTATACAAATTGATTTATATGTTATAATCATATACAGCATACGATTTTATCGCAGGACATTGTTCCAGGCCAATTGTAGGATCCACCCTACAGGACACAACTCCATCATCTATAGGACTGTCACTTTTATTATTTACAGGACTTTTTGCATATTTTATCTATTATTTATTTTTTTTCTATCAAGCTATTTCCTTTCCAGGAGGAACGTTTTTATTTTTTTTTTATTTTTGTGCACACTGAATTTACTACCATTCTGATCAGAGTAACACTGTATGTCACATTATCAACCAGTGTATCATTATGCGGCTGTTAGCCATTCGCTCTGTAGTGTAATAACTTGTTGCATTTTTTATATTTATAACTTTATAACCAGTTGTGCCCCACCGTAGGGCCCTGATATTAAATATCATTTATATGCCAATTTTGTTTTTTCTCTATTATTGATACCAGACATCCCCCATTAATCTTTTTTATATTGAGCTGAGGACTAATATCCTATTTTTTATCATATTTGTAAATTACTTCTATTAAAAAATCTTAATCCTTCCAGTACTTATTAGCTGCTGAATGCTACAGAGGAAATTCCTTTCTTTTTGGAACACTGATGACATCACGAGCACAGTGCTCTCTGCTGACATCTCTGTCCATTTTAGCAACCGTGCATAGCAGATGCATAGCAGATGTATGCTAAGGGCAGCATGGTGGCTCAGTGGTTAGCACTGCTGCCTTGCAGTGCTGGGGACTTAGGTTCAAATCCCACTAAGGACAACAAAAAATAAAGTGTTATTTTTATTATAATAACCTCAGCAGAGAGAACTGTACTGATGTCATCAGAGAGCATTCCAAAAACAAAAGAATTTCCTCTGTAGTATTCAGCAGCTAATAAGTACAGGAAGGATTAAGATTTTTTAATAGAAGTAATTTACCAATATGTTTAATGTTCTGCCACCAGTTGATTTAAAAGAAAAAAGGTTTTTACTGGAGTACCCCTTTAAGTTTGGTAAAAAAAAGAAAAATGCTAGGTCATGAAGAGTACATTTTTAACAAAGAGTGTAACAGGACAAAGGCTAACATAGTGTATGCATACACCTATGAGCTTTAGTTGTATCTTCTTTTTCACCAAGCTTGTGCATCACAGCCCTGGTGCTATCACTAATCCCAGACTGTAGCTGTAGTAATAATCAGAGTACAATCCTTTTTTTTTAATTTATTTTTTAAACACAAAGAATATTGAAGTTTTACATAGATTATCTAATACTGTTTTATTTTTTTATTTTTTTTTTGGGTGGTGGTGATGGTGGGTGATAGTAGAGATAGATTTTGAACATTGCAATTTTTATTTCTGTACTGCCACTTGCCTGCTGAAAGTTTTATGCAGAAGTTTCAAAAAGCTGACTTTTTTTTTCTTTTTTAAACTTTTTTAACAACCATTACAGAATGTCTAATGATTTCATAACACATAATCGGTACATGTGAATGCAGATTTAAAAACCTCCACTATGATCTCAGCATTCTCCTCAAAGAAGTCACTGACCTCGCAGACAGAGGCGTACCAAGTTCCCCTTGGGCCCCTGGCGAGGTGCTGTATGGGCACTCCCCCCCCCCCCCCCCCCCCCCAATAAAAAATAAATACATATGGATTAAATATTCTGCCCCACTGTATGGATTAAATACTGTGATTCCCCTGTTTGGATTAGACATTGCAACCCCTAATATGGATTAGAGACTCTGTCTTCCTCCTCCAGACCCCTAAGGCTATATATTTACATGGTGGATTATGTGTGGAATGTCTGCCCAAAAAACACTAGCACCGCTTGGAAATGCGCCGTCTTTTAGACGGCAATGCATTTCTGAGTGGAATCCACAGAAAGAATAGACATGTCTATTCTTTCTACGCACCTCGGAATTTCCGCGGCAGATGTTGAAGTTAATGGCAGATTGAAATTAATGGGACTATGCTGCAGGGAATATCCGTGCGGAATATTCCTGTGGACATTACACCATGTTACATACCCTAAGTTCTCTCCACGCTGAACCCCTAACCAGAGACCTAAGTCCTCTCCACGCTCCTTTTCCCCCCTCCCCAGACCCCTAAGTCTTCCTCCCCACTCCTCTGTCCCCCTCCCCAGACCCCTAAATTCCCTTCACGCTCCTCTGCCCCACCAGACCCCGAAGTCTTCCTACCCACTCCTCTGTCCCCCTCCCCAGACCCCTAAGTCCTCTCCATGCTCTTCTGCCCCCTCAACCAGACCACAAATGTGTGTATGTATGATAGATGTGTATATGTATGATAGATGTGTGTGTGATAGATGGGTGTATGTATAAAAGATGTGCGTGTTAGAGATCTATCATATATACGTCTATCATATATACATCATACATACTAACATCTTTCATACATACGTCTATCATACATACATCTATTATACACACATCATACATACGCACATCATACATATGCACATATATCATACGCACACACATCATACATATTATTACACACATCATACATACATACGCACATACCCCCTCATCCTCGGACTCCTCACCCTCCCTTTCCCCCATCCTCGGTTTCCTCCCCCTCCCCCCATCCTCAGTCACCTCACACCCCCCATCTTCAGTCACCTTGTCCCCCTTCATCCTCAGTCACCTTATCCCCCCTTCATCCTCAGTCATCTTGTCCCCTCCTCCTCAGTCACCCCGCCCCCCCATCCTCAGTCACTTCATCTCCCATCCTCAGTCACTTCATCCCCCCATCCTCAGTCACTTCACCCCCCCCTTCATCCTCAGACACTTCACCCCCTTCATCCTCACTCACTTCACCCCCCCCCCATCTTCAGTCACTTCACCCCCCCCCATCCTCAGTCACTTCTCCCCCCCATCCCCAGTCACTTATCCCCCCATCCTCATTCACTTACACCCTCATCTTCAGTCACTTCACTCCCCCATCCTCAGTCATCTTATCCCCCCTTCATCCTCAGTCACCTTGTCCCCTCCTCCTCAGTCACTTCACCCCCCTTTCATCCTCAGACACTTCACCCCCTTCATCCTCACTCACTTCACCCCCCATCTTCAGTCACTTCACCCCCCCCCCATCCTCAGTCACTTCTCCCCCCCATCCCCAGTCACTTATCCCCCATCCTCATTCACTTACCCCCCCATCCTCAGTCACTTCACTCCCCCATCTTCAGACCCCTCCCCCCCCTTCATCCTCATACACTTCACCCCCCCATCCTCAGTCACTTCACCCCCCTATCATTAGTCACTTCACCCCCCATCCTCAGTCACTTCACCCCCCCATCCTCAGTCACTTCACCCCCCCCCATCCTCAGTCATTTCACCCCCCCCCCTTCCTCAGTCACTTCACCCCACATCCTCAGTCACTTCACTTTCTCTCTTTACAAGCTATATATGTATACTGCAGCTGCCATCTCTATGGGTATATCTCAGGATATAAATAGTACAAATATATTGTAGATATACAAATCTCTTATGGCAATATACACACATTGCAGTGTTCTATTTTTACTTTGGTTTTCTTACAATTGTGGCAAAATGCTATTTTACCCTGTTTCGCTAAAATGTGAAATAATTCAATAAGCAAGCACAGCCTAAAAACTTTAAATCTTCATAAAACAAATTTTGCCTCATTGCAATATTTCTCTAACTAAAAAACAGTTTGAAAAAGAAAATGAATCAAAACTGCACATAATGTGAACTGACCATACTTATCAGTTGATTGAGTTAACCTGGGTGAACTCCAACTCAAGCAGCCTGATTAGATGACCAGGTGCAGTGATCAAACACCACACCCAATCACTCTTTACAGGTAGAGGATTAATGGGAGATACAGGCTGCATTACAGAACCATTTCAGAAATGGATTAACTTCCAAAATGGAGCCTAACCCATACCTGACACATCAGCTAAAACAGGTAATTAGAAGGCATACACAAGAATCTTCAATAGCATATGATGCACAATATAAGCAAAAGAAAGCTTTCCCTGAGGGCTTCTTTTTTTATCTACCTTACTTTTTTCTTTACAGTTATGCTATTGTGTAAGTTCTATTCAGTACTTATTAAGCTTATTTTAGTATCCACACTTTCAGAATCATGGGTTATAAAATTTATCTTGGAGAAGATAGAAAAAGAAAAGAAAGAGGCCTACTTTACTTGCTAAATCATATTTATTTAATTTCAGGATTTTCAAACTTGGTTGGACCTTCGAGAATTGGAAACCAAAGTTGGACAAAGATACATTACCCATGAGAGTGATGATGCAAGGTGGCAGCGATTTGCAGAGGAATGTGGTATTGAATATCCTCAACATTTTGTCATGGGACCTCAATATGATGAAACTGAAGAGGAAGATGAAGAATGAATGTTTTCTGCATGTGTGAATATTGTTTATTTGTCAGGTTAAATACATTGCACTGTGAGCAATCCTTTGACGCTTACTATGTGACAATTTTTTTTTTATTGTTACTTGTGGATGACTTGTCCAGTGTCATGAATGTTTGTTAGACAAAAAGCTGGACAGTAAGAATATATTTCTGATTTATATAAAGTTATGTATAAAATGATATTTGTTGTAACCATAAAGGTTTGATATTCATTAACACCAAAAACATGTTTTTTTAACACTTACTTGATGGAATTCAGTGTATTTAAATTTTATGTAATAGAGCTGAATACTTTCACTGCAGAATAAGACAAAGCTAAAATATGTTTTAATATGTCAGTTCAAAGAGAGATAAGGGCCTAAAAAATTTCTATTAGTCTTTAGAAAAAAGCATATTTCTATTAGTCTATGTTCAGATGGTGGAATGTTTGCATGGAAATTTTCTGTGCGGAGATTTCACTGACAGCTGAGAACCGGCAGAATATACCGGTGCTAGAATTGCTTGGAATTGTGCTGTCTCATAGACATGTCATTTCTTTCTGCGGACTACAGAATTGGAATTTCAGCCAAATTCAGCCATTTGCACAGTGCGGCAGAATCCCATTGAAATCAATGGGACTTTGCTGCAGCAGAATGTCTGTGCGGAATTACGGAAGGAAATTCCATTGTGTGAACATAGCCTTACTGTCTATAGGTACCACAAGATGCTTTAGATTACTATATCTCTGTGGTTATTATAATCTCGTTGTTTCCTGAATAGATTCATTGTATAGTCCACCAGGAGAGAGAGAGAGTAGTGTTGCTCGCGAATATTCGCAATTCGAATATTATTCGCGAATATCGCATATTCGCGAATTCGCGAATTTCGCGAATATAGCGCTATATATTCGTAATTACGAATATTCGTTTTTTTTTTGTTTTTTTTTCTTCACAGTACACATCACAGTGATCACCCCACTCTGCTTCCAGCTTGTGTGGTGTAAAGAAGGCTGTAATACTACGAATTTGCGCGTATGCTAATTTTGTATATGCTAATATTCACATATGTTAATTTTCGCATACGAGAATTTCCGCATATGCGAAAATAAAACGAGAATATAACGAATATGCGAATATTTGCGAATATATGACGAATATTCGTCCATATATTCGCGAATATTCGCGAATTCGAATATGGCCTATGCCGCTCAACACTATGAGAGAGAGAGAGAGAGAGAAATCATTCTGCACAACCCACTAGCAACAGTCCATGCAGTGAGTAGATGTAGGTCACTCCAGAATTTCAATAGCCAGATTAAATACAGCATGGTGCTTAGCTGTTTAAGTGTGAACAGAGTTAATGAAAGCAACATCCACATAGAAATGTAGAAAGTACAGAGGCACTCACCAATGTCCAATAGATTTTATTATAATCTCTGTGAGCGTACACACCAGGCATGCAGCGAACAAAAGGGCGACGGCCCCTTACAGATAAATCCCACTTCCACTGCCCCTATTGTAATACCCAAGCCCCTCCCCTTATATACACAAAGTTTATTTAGATCACAAACACTTACATACCCTACAAAATACCTTATCTTATTATGTCAGTTATAAGAGCTGATTAATAATATCCAAAACCATAAAGTAAAAATGCACAATTTTAATAATTAAAAAATAGACCAAGGAGTCCTAGTGCCTGAGTTTTAAATATCAGGGAAGTCTCTCCTTCCATAGAAACCTAGCATTATGGTCGCCACCGTTATTGAAAGTGCTTTATTGATCGTTCAGTCATTACAAGTCATACAATAAATTAAAATCACACAAAGCATGACAGTTCAATACACAGCAATGGTTCCCTAAGCTATACATCGCACTGCTACTCTAACTCTCCACTTAATCCTTTAACCTCTTCAGGACGCAGGGCGTATGGATACGCCCTGCATTCCGAGTCCTTAAGAACGCAGGGCGTATCCATACGCCCGTGGGAATTCCGGTCCCCACCGCTAGCCGGTTGGGGACCAGAGCCGGATGCCTGCTGAAATCATTCAGCAGGCATCGCGGCATATCGTCCAGGGGGGTCATTATGTCCCCCCATGACGGTGATGGCCGCAGATCGCTGGACAATTCAGCCCAGCGACCTGCGGCGATTCCGGGTCAATCGGGTCTCCAGTGACCCGGTGACCCGGAATTACTGGCTGATCGGGCCGTCTCTGATGGAGGACGTGAGCGGGTGTGGGCAGTTGACCCCATCAGCTGGGGACCCCTATCCCTGGGCCCCTGTTGGGATCGGGGCCCCAGGAGTGGCGGCGGCGGCGAGGGACTGACCTGTGTGCGGCGGCGTGGAGCAGCAGCTGGAGGGGATTGACAGCCTCCTGCTGTTGCTTAGCAACAGCTCCCGGCATGCAAAAAGGGCATGCTGGGAGCTGTAGTTATGCAACAGCAGGAGGCAGACCACCACAACTCCCAGCATTCCCTTATGGGCAGTTATAGTTTTGCAACAGCTGGAGGCACATTTTTTCTATGGAAAAGTGTACCTTCAGCTGTTGTATAACTACAACTCCCAGCTTGCACAAACAGCTAAAATGCATGCTGGGAGTTGTAGTGGTGCATCTGCTGGTTGCATAACTACAACTCCCAGCATGCCCGTTGGCTGTCGGTGACTGCTGAGAGTTGTAGTTTTGCAACAGCTGAAGGCACACTGGTTGTGAAACACAGAGTTTTTTTTTTTTACTTAACTCAGTGTTTCACGACCGGTGTGCCTCCAGCTGTTGCAAACTACAACTCCCAGCATGCACCGTACATGCTGGGAGTTGTAATTTTGCAACAGCTGGAGGCACACTGGTTGTGAAACACTGAGTTAGGTCACAAACTCAGTGATACATAACCAGTGTGCCTACAGCTGTTGCAAAACTAAAACTCTCAGCATGTACAGTCTGTCAGCGCATGCTGGGAGTTGTAGTTTTGCAACAGCTGGATGTTCCCTCCCCAATGTGAATGTACAGGGCACACTCACATGGGCGGAGGTTTACAGTAAGTATCCGGCTGCAAGTTTGAGCTGCGGCAAATTTTCTGCCGCAGCTCAAACTGCCAGCGAGAAACTACTGTGAACCCCGCCCATTTGACTGTACCCTAAAAACACTACACTGCACTACCACAAAATAAAATAAAAAGTAAAAAACACTACATATACACATACCCCTACACAGCCCCCCTCCCCTCCCCAATAAAAATGAGCAACGTCTGGTACGCCACTGTTTCCAAAACGGAGCCTCCAGCTGTTGCAAAACAAGTACTCCCAGTATTACCAGACAGCCACTGACTGTCCAGGCATGCTGGGAGTTTTACAACAGCTGGAGGCACCCTGTTTGGGAATCACTGGCGTAGAATACCCCTATGTCCACCCCTATGCAAGTCCCTAATTTAGGCCTCAAATGGGCATGGCGCTCTCACTTTGGAGCCCTGTCGTATTTCAAGGCAACAGTTTAGGGCCACATATGGGGTATCACCGTACTCGGGAGAAGTTGTGTTACAAATTTTGGGGGGTATTTTTTGCTTTTACCCTTTTTAAAAATGTAAAATTTTTGGGAAAACAAGCATTTTAGGTAAAAAAAAATAAAAAATTTTTTACATATGCAAAAGTCGTGAAACACCTGTGGGGTATAAAGGTTCACTTTACCCCTTGTTACATTCCCTGAGGGGTCTAGTTTCCAAAATAGTATGCCATGTGGGGGTTTTCTTGCTGTCCTGGCACCATAGGGGCTTCCTAAATGCGGCATGCCCCCAGAGCAAAATTTGCTTCCAAAAAGCCAAATGTGACTATTCCTCTTCTGAGACCTGTAGTGCGCCAGCAGAGCACTTTTCACCCCCATATGGGGTGTTTTCTGTATTGGAAGAAATTGGGCTTCAAGTTTTGGGGGGGTATTTTCTGCTATTACCCTTTTAAAAATGTAAAATTTTTGGGAAAACAAGCATTTTAGGTAAATTTTCTTTTTTTCTTTTTACATTTGCAAAATTCATGAAACACCTGTGGGGTATTAAGGCTCACTTTATCCCATGTTACATTCCCCGAGGGGTCTAGTTTCCAAAATAATATGCCATGTGTTTTTTCTTGCTATTTTGACACCCTAGGGGCTTCCTAAAGGTGACATGCCCCCCAAAAACCATTTCAGAAAAATGTTCTTTCCAAAATTCCCTTGTCGCTCCTTCCCTTCTGAGCCCTCTACTGCGCCCGCCGAACACTTTACATAGACATATGAGGTATGTGCTTACTCGAGAGAAATTGGGCTACAAAACAAGTAAAACATTTCTCCTTTTACCACTTGCAAAAATTCAAAAATTGGGTCTACAAGAACATGCGAGTGTAAAAATGAAAAATGAAAATTATGGGGGGGTAAGGAGGGGGTGAATCACAGGGCCAAACTACTGGCCAATAACTTCAGGGGGACATGGGGAAGAGTCTTCACTCCTCTTCTTCATCAACGCCTGGACTGTCCAAGATGGCATAGTCTCTTAGCAGGCTCCGGATGAACCTGCAGCAGTCCCGGACGGACATGTTCTGCCTGTTGATCACAAGGTGGGTTCTGGAAAGCCAAACAGCATCTCTAAAACAGTTCATAAGGCGCTATGCCTCCTGGATAGCCTCCACATCGTGGGCCCCAGGGAACAGACCGTAAAGCACCGAATGGTATGATAGGCAGTTCCTGCATACAGAGTCTCTGAGTTCATGTTCCAGGGCATCCAACAGACCCTGTGCAAAGGGGCACTGACAAAAGACGTGCAAAGATGTTTCCTCCACGTAGGGGCAGTATTGGGTTCTGCACAAGTCGTGGGTATGCATGAACGACCTAAGATACAGTCCTTCCTAAATGGCCATCCACGACAAGTCCTTATGTCTATTGGTTAGCCATGCTGAAGCCACATTGGTCCAAACAGTCTCTGCCGAGGCTGTGGGGAGCCCCGGAAAGAGCTCCAACAAGTCCTTAGCTCGGATGAGCTTGTAGATAGCCTTTGGTTTCCAAAGGTCGGGCTTCAGTCCCTCTAGCTGGTGCTCCCTCACAAACCATACAACGTTCACATAGAGCCTAGGAGTGTTTAAGTTGTAAGGGAGCTGTCAATGCAAACACGGGAGACCTGGTCAAACACCTTCTCCTGATCCAGACCGACCAGGGCGGCGTGGGCTCGACGGTCCTGGATGTAATGGACCGTGTCTCACAAGGGCAAGGCTATCGGCGATCCTGACTGCAGGTCTGGTCCAGGTGGACGATCTGCCCGATGACAGATTTCAGCCTGTTGGCTAGCACCTTGGCAAGGATCTTGTAGTCCACATTCAGGAGAGAGATGGGACACCAATTTTTCAAGTCACATCTCTCCCTCTTCCGCTTATACAAGATCGTGATCATCCCTTCCCTCAATAACGGAGACATTCTGCCCCCCCCCCACCACCATCTCCTCATACACCTCCAACAGCTCCCCCACCATCAAGGTATCATCCATGGCACCTATGGGATCAACAACATTAGTGATACCTGACAGAACCTCTCGTGTCTTTGGGGTCAGATGACTTTGGGGCATAGAGATTTTGGTAGAAGTCCATGACGACCCCCACCACCTCATCCTTGCCCCTCCACATGTGTCCAGTCTCATCTCACCGTTTCGTCAGGTGTGTGTGGCCAGCATGGAGCTTCCTGAAAAAGAAAGAGTTACACTTCTCACCCATTTCCAGGTTCTCCACCTTGGAACGAAAGACAATTCGCTTGGATTCCTCCTCAAAGTGCCTTTTCAAGCTCTTTTTTGTCTCCTCCAGCTCCTCCTTGATGTCCCAGCTGCACTGGAGCAGGTCTTGCAGTGACCGCAACTCACACTGCAGCCTCCTGAAGTCCCACTTCTTCTCACATGCCTGTTGTCTGCCTTTTGCCTGAAACAAACAACGTAACTCGACTTTAACATACTCCCACCAATCGCTAGTGCAGTTAAACAGACATTTATTAAGAGTTAATGTTTTGATGTCAATGTTTATTTCATTTTAATACTTGTGGCATTACTTTCTTGTACTCACTGCAGTAGTAGGTAAGGGTGAAGCATGCACCTGGGTGTGACGTAGTGCACCTGAGCCTCCACAGATCCTCAGTGTAACATAATCCAATAAGAATTGCACTTGTACAACAAAGTTTGTATTCTAAATAAATAACTTTTACTTCATCCGCACATCTTCATACAAAAACTTTAAAATACGGGAGCAGTATACAAGAACACATTATATTCACCCAAGTGCTCGTCCCTGATTAGGTTTGCGGCAGTTGTAACACTCACATTTCAGAAGACATAAACATCGGTGGATGTGGATCCGCTGGACGAGTGTGGCAGATGACTTGGACCATACCCGGGAGTGTAGTCTAAGGTGCCGCTGGTTTTCACCAGAGCCCGCCACAAAGCGGGATGGACTTGCTGCGGCTGGCGGCACCCAGGTCGCTACCCCTGGCACGGCTCGACCACACAGGCGGCTAAGGAAATGGGAGGCATCGGAGGGATAAGGCAGCTTGTAGTCTGGATAGAGGAAGGTCAGGCCAGGTGGCACAGTAGCGTAGTCAGGACGTAGCAGGAGTTCAGTAGGCAGGCGGCAGAGGAGCAAGGTCAAAGTCAAAGGGATCAGATACATGGCAAGGCAATACTGAGGAATGCTTTCTCTAAGGCACAAGACAACAAAGATCCGGCGGGGGAGGAATTTATAAATGAGCCACAGGTGAATTACACTAATGAGCGTACTGGCCCTTTAAATCTTAAAGCTCCAGCGCGCGCGCCCTAGGGGACGGGGACACGCGCGCCGGAGCAGAGAGGCAGAGGCAGGAGAAACACCCGGAGAGTGACGGACTGGGGCTCGCATGCGGGTGCGTCCCGCAAAGCGAGTCCCAGCCCTGTCGGCAGCAGCAGGTAAGGAGACCATGCACTCACAGCCAGCGTGTGCGGCCGGAGCGCATAACGTAACAGGACCCCCCCTTTGGTCTCCCCCTCCTTTTACAAGAGAGGAAACTCCTGAGAAGGTCATGGTCCAGGATATTCTCCTCAGGCTCCCAAGATCTCTCCTCAGGACCGTAACCCTCCCAGTCGATCAAAATAAATTGTTTACCTCTCACAGTTTTTGTCGCAAGAATTTGTTTAACTTTGTAGATGTCAGAGAGTCGGAGACAGGTGTGGGGACAAGATTCTTCTAAGAGAACCGGTTTGATCTTTTGTAGAATCTGGAAGGGACCAAGGTAGCGAGGACCGAACTTGTAACAAGAGATCTTGAAGTGGATGTACTTGGATGAAAGCTACACCATTTCACCAGGAGAGAAGGACGGAGAGGAAGAGGAGAACGGAGATTGAGTCAGTAGATAACAAAAAAGGGGGACGACCTTGTGGACTCGGAATCCTTATGATTATATGAGAATTCAGCCCAAGGGAGAAGGTCGACCCAATAATCTTGGCGAGCTGAAACAAAATGCCGAAGATAAGTCTCAAGGATTTGATTAACCCTCTCCACCTGACAGTTGGACTGAGGGTGGTATGCCGAGGAGAAGTCCAGATTGATGTCCAGACGGTTACAAAGGGCTCGGCAGAACTTTTTTTTTAATAATTTTTTTTGAAGAATCATTTTTATTGGGTTTTAACAATACAAACCTTTCGGGTGTGCCCGAGGTGAACAAACAAGTGGTAAACCACTTTTAACAAAAACAATAAATGTATTCCGTCAGGTAGAGATAATAAAACATCAGTTTTAAAGTCTGCAGGCTGTGCGTGGATGAATGGTACATAACAGGTATATACAGCAAGAAACAATTGGAACACCAATGAATATTGTAATAAACTAATATTATGTGAAAAAACAGTGGGGTTTCGAGGCGCCTAGTAGCATCATCAAGGCGGGGAAAAAGGAGTCGTAGGCAGTGAATAGCTAGGGGATAAGGGAGAGAGAGGGGAAGTGATATTAGGAGGAGAGGCGACATATCTGAAGGGGGGGGAGGGGAGGAGGGGAAAGGGAGTAAGTATAAGGGTCAAGGAACCTGAGCGTATTGAGAGGACAACCACCGAGACCAAGTTGTCTCGAACTTGAAATAAATAGAGTTACCCAGTGAAATGACCTTTTCATATGAGCATGTGAGGTTGAGGGATGCTGTAAAATCTTGTAGGGAGGGGATCTTAGCGGACTTCATCTCTCTAGTTAAAACTGTCTTAACAGTAGTGCACATAATACATAAGAGACCCCTGAAATCACGGTGTAGTAGGTCTATTCCCAGCAGAAGTAGTACTTGTTGCGGAGACAAGTCATTGTAGTCGGGTATCATTTCTTGGAATAGAGCCTTACAGTTATCCCAATAATTTTGTAGTAGCGGGCAGGACCATAAGATGTGGAATAGTGTACCTCTACCACCACACACTCTCCAATACTCACTAGAAGCCATGGGGTATATGCGGGCCAGTCTATCCGGTGTATAGTACCACCGGAGAGTCGTCTTTCTAATCGCCTCTATGTGTGTAGTACATTTCAAATATTTCTGAGACGTCTGAAATGCGGACATGCACTCCTCATCAGTAAAAGTAAGGTGTAAGTCTGATTCCCAGCTTCTCAGGGCAGGGAACTTGTGGAAGTGAGCATTGTGCATTAAAACATTATACAGAGCTTTCAATCCCTTCTTACCCCTTGATACATGAATATAGGTAACCGGGTCTCTACAAAAGGGCGAGGACGTCAGGGAGTTTACTAAGTGTCGAAGTTGAAGATACTTAAAGAAATCTGAGCTAGATAGTCCGAGAAGATCACTCAGTTGGGAGAATGATTGAAGTGTATGGCCATCCATCAGGTCACCCACTGTAGATATCCCTCTGTCCGCCAAGTGTCTGAAATCTGTGTCAGGTAGTAGAGCACGTAGAAAGGTGAAGAGTAAGGCCTGTTTCAGGCAAGAAACACTGGATTGTGCCAATGTGTGAAAGTCAACCCAGGCAGCTAGCGAGGCTGACACATCAGGGCCCAGGTCAGTGGGTGTAGGGACATGCCAGAAGGGGGCGAGGAGCAAATCAGGTAAGGAAAAGGGTTGTGTCATGTAGCGCTCCAGGTGAACCCAGGGAATGGATTCATCAAGGACGAACCATCCCGATAAGGCGGACACCAACGTGGAAAAATAATAGTAGCGCAGGTCTGGTAAGGCTAGTCCCCCCTGGCGTCCATCCCTAGACAGGATGGAGCGTGCTATGCATGGCTTTCTCTGTGCCCATAGGAATGTTGTGAGCATTGAGTGTGCTTGTCGGAAAAAATCTAAGGGTAAGCGGATTGGTAATGAACAGAACAGGTATAGGAATCTTGGTAGGAATAGCATTTTGAAAGTCGCTATGCGACCTGTCCAGGAAATGTCATGTTGGGTAAGTCGAGTCATTTCTGTCCGAATTGTAGAGAGGAGGGGAAGGTAGTTCAATTTGTATAGGTCTACAGGGGACCGGCATTAAAAAGTATTTAATGCCCAATGGTTGCCAGTCAAAGGTATAAGTTTCCTTAAATGTCTGAAATAACCGGGTGGGGAGATTAATAGGAAGGGCCTGGGTTTTGGACAAATTCAGGTGGTAATATGAAATAGTGCCAAAGTTATCGATTAGGGACATAACAGCAGGTAGGGAGTATTCAGGATGAGTGAGCGTGAGAAGCACGTCGTCAGCGTAGAGGGATATCTTATGGGAACGACCTCCAACCTTCACCCCGGTTATCTGGGGATTCTCTCTAATTGCTTGGGCAAGGGGTTCCATAGCTAAAATAAATATTAGGGGAGACAGGGGACATCTCTGACAAGTGCCGTTCGTGAGGGTGAAGTCAGGGGAAAGGGCACCATTGACGTATGTCTTAGCCAAGGGGTTATTATATAGGGCTGTTACGGCTGTGAGGATAGGGCCGCTGAACCCCAATTTATGTAGCACCGAGAAGGCATACTCCCACCTGAGGCGGTCGAACGCCTTCTCGGCGTCGAGAGCCAGGGCTAGGACCGGAAGATCACGAGCCACTGCTAGGTGTACAATGCCCAATGCACGTCTAGTATTATAATAGGCTTGTCTACGTGGGACAAAGCCCGTTTGATCTGCGGCTACGAGGGAAGGTAATATAGGGGCTAGTCTATTAGCGATAAGTTTGGCAAACATTTTAACCTCGGTCTTAAGGAGGGATATGGGGCAGAAGTTTTGGGGTCGGTCAGGGGGTTTGCAAGGTTTGGGTATGGTCACGATGAGGGCCAGCATATTTTCACTAGGGAAGGCACCTCTCCCCAGTACGTGTTGGAAAAACCTACAGAGGTGCGGGGATAAAGTAGTGCTAAAGTGTTTGTAATAGTGATTAGCAAATCCGTCCGGACCTGGGGCTTTATCTGCAGGAAGTTGTTTGATGATTAGGGCTACCTCTTGTGGTGTGATAGGGTCATTAAGCGTGGAGACCTATTGGGAGGATAGGGAGGGGATATTTATAGAAGACAAAAAATTGTCAATCATCTCTAGGACATTAGGGGGAGTAGGGACGGAGTCTCTCAAATTATAGAGGCTGGCATAATAATCGCGGAACCCATGGGCAATTTCAGAGGGAGTGTATACCTTAGTCTTAGAAAGAGGATGAATGAGGTACGGGATCCTGGATCTAGTGTGTTGGGCTTTCAGTCGGGCCGTTAACAGTTTACCTGCCTTGTTGCTGGACGAGTAATAGGTCGCTCTTGTTTTGCGGTAAGATTTCTCATAAGAAATCAGGAGGAGGGATCTAAACTTCTGTCTAAGATCTTTTAGTTTAGCAGCCAGAGAAGGCGAAGGATTATCTATATTTTCCCTCTCTACAGTCCTCAATTCAGTCAGGGTTGCGTCAATTTGACTATTCCTCTGTCTTTTTAGCTGGGCTCCCTGTTTAATAAACGAGCCCCAAACACATGCCTTATGGGCATTCCACAGAGTGCTTGCTGTTACCGGGGCAGAGTCATTCAGCGCAAAATAGTCAAGTATGTCTTTTTCTATCTGGGAAGGGGAAGAGGGGAGAAAGAGAAGGAAGGGATTGCTTCTCCACACCTATGCAGGGGGGGAGTTGAGGTGTTCGTTTAATGTGAGCGTAATGGCGGCATGATCGGACCACTGGATAGTCTCAATAGAGGAGGTAATAGATACAGGAAGTACTGGTCTGTCAATTAAGAATAAGTCTATCCGGGAATACACATTGTGAACCCCAGAATAGAAGGTATAGTCACAATCAAGCGGATGATGGGAGCGGCAAGCATTATATAAATCCTCGGACCAAAGCAGATCCGCCAGTGGTGCGAGATGTCGGGTGTTTGGGGACGTGGAGTCTACATGTGGATCTACAGTGATGTTGAAATCCCCACACATGATTAGTTTGCCTTCTCGTACGGGGCGGAGTGTGCGCAGAAGGGATATTAGGAAACGTAGTTGGAGGGTGTTAGGAGCATACAAGGCTACCAACGTGTATGTGATATCATTCATGGTGCAGACCAAAATCACGTATCTCCCCCTAGGCTCAGAGACACTTTTGATGATGTTGAAAGCGACCGTATTCCTTATCGCTATCGCTACTCCCTTTGTTTTATTGTGTGAGTATGAGTGGAGGATGTTAGTGTTCAATGTGTGGGAGAGTCTGAATGCATCACTATGTAAAAGGTGGGTCTCTTGTATGCAAATGACGTCCTCTCCTAAAGCAATCGCTTGCCGCCACATATGGGAGCGTTTCATTGGGCTGTTAAGACCATTGGCGTTTATACTAATAAGTTTTAGTACCATTATATACTAATAAAAACAACAAAGTGCAAGAAATAAATAGGCAATAACAGTATGAGGAGAAGACACCTCCCAGCGAGGGCGCTCCTCCAGATGAGACACAGATCAAGCGGTGCGGAATACCATATGAACGGTCAGCATTAACTGGTGGATTAAAAGGAAAATTAAACAAAAAAACAAGTAAACCAAATGCGATGTAAAGGATACACAGTAGAAAAGTGAGAGATGGGGGACCATCCCTCAAGTCGGGGTCAGAGTCTCGTCTGCAGCCTTCTGCTGCAATCATCGAGCAAATCAGCAATAAGCGGTTTCCCGGATCAGGTAAGTTCCATTGGTCTCTCCAGTCACCTTCATGCGGTGGACCAGTCACCTGGCAGCTTCGCAGGAGCCGAACCATGAGGGACAGGGGTAGAGATATTCCAGCTTGTCAGAAGGTGTGCGCCCTCTTCCACGGTTTTGATTACATGCAGGTCGTCCTTGTATCCAGGCCCGTCGCTACCGGACCGGCAAACCAGGCAATTGCTTGGGGCCCCGAGCAGAGCCGGTGCACATCCAGTAGCGACGGGGCACTTCGGGGGGCCCGCACATTTCAATTAAATTACCTTTGTAGGGTGCGGGCCCCTTAAGAAACAAAGCGCAGGGCCGGCACCGGACAGGTCAGGGGCTGATGGGAGTAGAGACGTCACGTGCCCCGCGCAGGCACGCACGTCCACTCCAATCACCTGACCTGTCCTTGCTTACGTCACTACGCGAACCTCCAGCATCCTCCTCATGCAGTGACAGGAGCAGCAGAAGACTCACGCCGCTGCAACGATCCGCGGCAGGGTAAGTAAACTGGCCGGGGGGGGGGGGGGGGGGGGTCGGGGGATTGTATGGTGGTTAGGGGACTACATCAGGAATGAGAGGTGTGTGTGTGGGGGGGTTTATGGGGGTGATAAGAGGTGCAAGGAGGGTGTTATGGGGGTGATAAGAGGTGCAGTGAGGGTGTTATGGGGGTGATAAGAGGTGCAGTGAGGGTGTTATGGGGGTGATAAGAGGTGCAGGGGGGTGTTATGGGGGTGATAAGAGGTGCAGGGGGGGTGTTATGGGGGTGATAAGAGGTGCAGGGGTGTTATGGGGTGATAAGAGGTGCAGGGGGTGTTATGGGGTGATGAGAGGTGCAGGGGGGTGTTATGGGGGTGATAAGAGGTGCAGTGGGGGTGTTATGGGGGTGATAAGAGGTGCAGGGGGGTGTTATGGGGGTGATAAGAGGTGCAGTAAGGGTGTTATGGGGGTGATAAGAGGTGCAGGGGGGGTGTTATGGGGTGATAAGAGATGCAGGGAGGGGTGTTATGGGGGTGATGAGAGGTGCCCCCCTGCACCTCTCCTCATCACCCCCCCCCCCCCATAACCCCCCCTGGTTATAGTAGTATTTTTTTCAGGGTACAGTGTATGGCAGTATTATATTCATGGTACAGTGTGTGGCAGTATTATATTCAGGGTACAGTGTGGGGCAGTATTTTATTTAGGTTACACTTTCTGGCAAGGTTATAATGATTACTGTCTTCATGCAGAGGATGAGGATCTGCTGACATTGAGGAGCCAATGATGTCTGGATGTCAGACTCTGTAGAGAAGATGGAGCTGGAGGAAGACCTGGTCTCTGGACCAGATGGAGAAGAAAAGATAACAGAGAAGATATCACTCAAGTCAGAAGACGTCACTCAGGTCACTGATATCATTGTGTATTCTCCTGACTGTCCCATCAGAGCTGTAGTCACTTGTAAGTTCTGCAGTGATGATGTGTAAAACTGTGTCCAATCTGTGTCTCTCCAGCTGTTACAAAACTTCAGCTCCCATTGCCAGAGGCTCTCCAGACATGATGGGAGTTTTAGCTTTCCACCAGCTGGAGAACCACTTCAACCGAGGTGATCGGTGGGGGTCTCAGCAGTCAGACCCCCACCCAAAAAATGGCCCTGGAGGGGGGTGGACAGGGGGTATGGGTAGGGAACACTGCTGCACCTAATGTGGGGGGAACACTGCCTGCCTAATGTGGGGGGAACACTGCCTGCCTACTAAGGGGGAACACTGCCAACCTAATGTGGGGACAACTATGCTGCACCTAATGTGGGGGGAACTCTGCTGCACCTAATGTGCATCGTATCGACGTTCGCTCACGCTGTGCTCCCAGAATTCAAGGGCCGGCGTTACTATGTCCTGACGCCGACCCTAGAGCGTGACGTGCGTGAACATCAAAGGGGGGGGGGCCTCCATGTCCATTTTGCTTGGGGCCCCCAAATTCCTTCAAACGGCCCTGCTTGTATCGCACCAAGAGGTGAACTGGGAACCCCCATCTGTAGGGTATATTAGCATTGCGAAGCGCGGAGGTAATGGGCATCAGAGCTCTGCGCATTTGGAGAGTGGAGGCGGATAGATCCGCGTACACTAGGACCTTATGAAACGGAGCAGGCAAACCTCCATTTTTCCTGGAGAAAGAAATGAATGCGGGTGAGCACATCCCTTGGAACCATATCCGCAAGATGCTTGGGTCTGGGGACCCTGTGTGCTCTATCGATTTCCAGGTCAGTATCAGGAAGGTCAGGCAGGGAGGCTTTAAGGAGTGCCCGAACATATTGAGGAATGTTTCTGGGAGGAACTGATTCTGGTATGCCCCACAGTTTTACGTTGTTCCCTCTTCCCCTATCTTCTAAATCTGCCAGTTTAGCTTTGAGCCCAGCGATCTCCTCCTCTAGGGAATTGTGGGCATCTATTAGCTCATTGTGAGAGCCGGTAAAGTCCTCAAACTTATGATCTAAGTGATCAACCCTGCTTCCCAAGTCCCCAATTTCAGAGTGGAGGGGATGGAGAAGGGATTGGAAATCAGACAGGAGAGACTTTCGTTGCAGGAGCATCATCTCCTTCATGGTGGTGTCGGTCAGAGTGACATTAGCCACTTGCAGGGCCATAAGAGCATACCCCCCCCCCCTTTATCTGTCAGATCAGCAGCATGGAGCAGTGGGACGCTGTCTGTATCCCCTGGTGTCGCTCCTAACCTCTGGCGCTGCTTGTCAGGGCTGCAGGTGGGAGAGGAGGTAGTGAAGCTGCCTGCTGCCGGGGCGGAAGCGTGGAGGTTTTCACTCACCGGAGGAGAGGAAGAGGCCCGGAGGGTTAATGAGGAGGGAGAGCTGCGGGCAGCCGGAGTTTCAACGTCCTCAGGATCACCCACGGCGCAGGGTCGCAGGAGAGGGGCCATGCTTAGAAGAAGCCTGCGCTGCACTCGCGCCATTATGTCTTCCCCGCTCCACACTGCCGCCACCATCTTGCGGGGGACCCGCGTAAAGTAAAATTTGGCAAGTGCGGCATGTCCAGCTGGCTTCCTTCTTCTCCCAGGCATTCTAGAGAGGCTTAGCCTCCAATTGGGAGCAAATTCCGGCGGCTGGATGCGATGGAAAGTCACTTTTCAGGTTACGGGAACCGGAGCTCACGGCTCAAGCACTCATGCAGTTAGGCAGCCAGACCACGCCCCCCCTGGCTCGCCAGAACTTAGAGACAAACTGCACACCTCGATCCAAAACGATATGCTGAGGAAGACCATGCAAACGAAAGACATGTAACAAGAAGTACTTCGCCAGCTGCGGGGCAAAAGGAAGACCTGGTAGAGTGAAGTGAGCCATCTTGGAAAACCGATCTACAACGACCCAGATGTTATTAGGAGATGGTGGCAAATCGGTGATGAAATCCATGGCGATATGGGACCAGGGACTCTCTGGAATGGGTAAAGGCTGTCGAGGAGTTTTGTCACGGGCACATGTTTCACAGGACCGAACAAAATCAGAAACATCACGTTCAAGATGGGGCCACCAGTAGTGTTGGGAAATAAGAAGTAGAGTCTTGCGTATTCCAGGATGTCCTGCTGTCAAGGAAGCATGACCCCATTTCAGGACGTTGTGTCTCAATCTGGCGGGCACAAAGGATTTTCCTGGAGGAACTTGCTGAATCTCGGCAGCAGTGGCAGGAATCAAACTGTCTGGAGGAATAAGACGTGGAGCCCAAACCAATGACGTCAGAGGACCTGGAGAGAGCATCAGCCCTGATGTTCTTGTCTGCTGGACGGAAGTGAATGAAGAAGTTGCACCTAGGAAAGAACAGTGACCATCTTGCCTGGCGGGGGTTCAAACGCTGAGCAGACTGAAGGTATAGAAGATTCTTACGGTCAGAGTAGATGAGAGGAACCTTCCAATAAATGTCGCCATGCCTCCAAAGCTAGCTTGATAGCGAGTAGTTCACGATCTCCAATGGAGTAATTCCTCTCAGCAGGAGAGAATGTCTTGGAGAAGAACCCACAAGTTACACTCTTGTCCTTGGCGTTTTTCTGAGTGAGAACGGCATCCGCTCCAAAAGATGAGGCATCAAACTCCAAAGCAAAGGGCCTCTCCGGATCAGGTCTTGTAAGCACGGGAGCCAAGGAAAACGCACACTTTAATTGGGAGAAGGCCTCTTCAGCCTCTTGGGGCCAAGATTTAGGATTAGATGCCTTCTTAGTGAGAGCCACAATAGGAGCAACCAAGGATGAAAAATGTGGGATAAACTGACGATAATAGTTAGCGAATCCCAGAAAGCGTTGAATAGTACATAGGCCCGAAGGATGAGGCCAATCCAATATTGCTGACAACTTATCTGGTTCCATCTGCAGGCCCTGATGAGAGACAATGTAGCCAAGAAACGAAAGACTAGATTTCTCGAACAGGCATTTTTCCAGTTTGGCGTAGAGATGAGGAACCAGGCAAACATGAGAACGAAGCTCCTCTAGGTTGGAAGAGAAGATCAGGATGTCATCTAGGTATACGACAACACAGGTGTAGAGAAGATCACGGAAGATATCATTGACAAACTCTTGAAAAACGGCTGGAGCATTGCAGTGACCAAAAGGCATTACAAGATACTCAAAATGTCCGTCACGAGTATTGAAGGCCGTTTTCCATTCATCTCTCTTGCGGATACGAATGAGGTTATACGCACCGCATAGGTCCAACTTGGAGAAGACCTTAGCACCACGTAGACGGTCAAAAAGTTCTGAGATAAGAGGTAAAGGGTAACGGTTCTTGACCGTGATTTTGTTAAGTCCCCTGTAGTCAATACATGGATGGAGTGAGCCATCCTTCTTCCCTACAAAGAAGAAACCAGCTCCAGCAGGAGAAGAGGATTTACTGATAAATCCCTTTTGGAGATTCTCCTGGATATACTGGTGGTACCAGGCAGAAGATCAATAGGGCAATCGTAAGGACGATGTGGAAGCAGAGACTCAGCCTGTTTCTTGCAGAAAACGTCAGAGAAATCTTGGTAAGGTGGCTGCAGGCCAGGTAAAGGAGGAAGAGGAGTAACAACTTTACGCAGAACTGGCTGGAGGCAAACATTTTGACAGGATTGTCCCCAGCCAATTATTTCTCCAGTTCTCCAATCCAGTTGCGGGGAATGATGTTGCAGCCAAGGAAGGCCAAGAAGAATCTCAGAAGTGCAGTGTGGCAGAACATAGAATTCAATCTTTTCTTTATGCGATACTCCCACTTGCATGATGAGAGATTCAGTACAAAAGTTAACCTTACAGTCCAGATTTTGTCCATTAACAGAGGAGATGAACAAGGGCTTGGCAAGCCGAGGAAGGGGAAGATGATACTTGTGGACTAAAGCCGCATCAATAAAGTCACCTGCTGATCCAGAATCCCAAAATGCTGTAGCGCTGAAGGAAAAGTTGGCTGAAGCGAAGACTTGTACAGGAATAGTTAAGCATGGAGAGGTAATTTTCACACCCAGGGACGTCTCTCCCACGTACCCTAGGTGCGGGCGAACTGTACAGTCCTTGAGAAAGTGCTCAGGGCTAGCACAATACAAGCACAAATTCTCGTTGCGTCGTGATCTCTCCTGTTGCGTAAGATGAGAACGATCTCCTTGTATACCCTCTCCGGCAAGAGGCGCAGGAAACTGAAGAGGTGGACGTTGAAACATGGATGTCAGGCGGCCAGGTTCCCTCTCTAAGCACAGTTCCTGTTGTCTCTCAGCAAAACGCACATAAATGCGTGTGGCCAAGTCGATAAGTTCTGTCAAAGAAGATGGAGGAACACGTGCTGAGAGGGCATCTTTAATCCTGCTTGACAGTCCAGAATGTGGCACACAAGGCCTCATCATTCCAGGCAAGTTCAGAGGCTAGAATGCGGAATTGAACCGCGTAGTCACCAACGGTAGAATTCCCTTGACAGAGGTTCAGCAACGCCGTCTCAGCTGAAGAAGCACGTGCGGGTTCCTCAAATTTTGCAAAGAATGCCAACAAATTGGAGGATACTTGATCACCATGGTCCCAAAAGGGGTGTAGTCCAAGCCAGGGATTTTCCGGACAGTAGACTAATGACAAAGGCCACCTTCGTACGTTCCATCGCAAACAGTTCAGACATGAGCTCCAAGTGCATGGAGCACTGTGTAACAAAGCCTCTGCATGACTTGGAATCCCCATCATACTTGGGAGGTAAAGACAGGCGTAGCTGGGAGCCAGAAGACACGGCAGGAGCTGGAGGTGGGAGTGGGCCAGATTGTGGTACCTACTGCTGTTGCATCAGGGCTGAAAGTTGAGAAAATTGTTGCTCCTGTCGGGCCAACTGCTGCGACTGAAGTACCACAATGGAGGGAAGATCCGTGACTTCAGGCAGGGGTACCTCAGCAGGATCCATGGCCGGATCTTACTGTAACACTCACGTTACAGAAGACTGATGACTTGGACTGTACCAGGGAGCGGAGTCTAAGGTGCCACTGGTTTTCACCAGAGCCCGCCACAAAGCAGGATGAACTTGCTGCAGCAGGCGGCACCCAGGTCGCTACCTCTGGCACGACTCAACCACACAGGCGGCTGAGGAGATGCGAGGCACAGGAGGGATAAGGCAGCGCATAGTCTGGATAGTAGAAGGTGAGGGCAGGTGGCACAGTAGTGTAGTCAAGAAGTAGCAGGAGTTCAGTAGGCAGGCGGCAGAGGAGCAAGGTCAAAGTCACAAAGCAAGGGATCATATACACAGCAAGGCAATACTGAGGAATGCTTTCTGAGGAAGGCACAAGGCAACAAAGATCCGGCAGGGGAGTGAGGAGGGTGGAGGAATTAATAAATTAGCCACATGTGAATTACACTAATGAGCGTACTGGCCCTTTAAATCTTAAAGCTCAGGTGCGTGCGCGCCCTAGGGGACGGGGACACACACGCCAGAGCAGAGAGGCAGAAGAAACACCCGGAGAGTGACGGACTGGGGCACGCATGCGAGTGTGTCCCGTGATCCGAGTCCCAGCCCTGTCAGCAGCAGCAGGTAAGAGGACCATGCGCTCATGGCCAGCGTGTGCGGCCGGAGCTCATAACGTAACAGCCGTTTACTTTGCTTTCTTTACGGACAGCAAGTGAAAGCTCACACACAGGTGAGCGTGGTTGGCGAAGTTTCAGGATCTCTCCCTTTCTCAAGCCTAACGTGAGTGAACCTACCACCATTACTTATGGACCGTAGTCTTGCGAGATTTCCTATCTATGAATTAAAATTGCATATAGAACAATCAAATACAATGGTAGATGGCATTATCATGCATTAATACATCAGAACAACATACATCATAAAAATACATTAAAGTTGTAATTTTCATGAATGCCATTCGGGGACATAGCATTCAGTTTAGTAATCCAGTAAACCTCCTTCCTTAATAATTTCCTCTTTATTTCTTCACTCCTTGATTCACATACCTCTTCCAACACCATTCATTTGAGATCACATATTTGGTGGTAGTTTTCTACAAAATGCCTTGCAACACTAGTTTCTCCATACTTAGTGCTCTCCACTTCTTTTTCCTGTGCTACCTTCTTAGCCATATTTCTGATTGCACTTTTATGCTCATTGATACAGATTTATACTGATCTGGCTGTTTGGCCGATATATACTTTGCCACAAGGGCATTTTATCAGGTTTACAACCTGTTTCATATCACAGGTGAACCATCCATGAATAGGGAACTTAGTCCCCTTCATTGGATGGGACACTGTGTCTCCTTTTACAATACCATTATACTTCTGGCACGAAACGCATGTAAACGTGCCATTTTGCCTCGCTTTTAAGAAGGTTTGTTTTGACACTCGTTTCTTTCTTTCATCTGACCTCACCAACATGTCACCAATGGATTTACCCCTGTGATACACAAATCTTGGTTTTTGTTTAAACAAGTTCCCATATTTCGGGTCCGTTCTCAACATACCCCAATATTCTTTGATTACTTTTTTATCAATTTGGAATGTCCATCAAACACTGAGAAATACACATTTTCCTCTTTCTTCTCCCTTTTCTCATTTTTCCTTCTTAGATGTTCCCTTGGTATATCATCCACCACTCTCCCTGCTTCTTTCACTAGTTTTTTATTATATCCTCTTTGTTCTTTCTTTTTTTTTTTTTTTTTACAAATTTTTCTTTATTTCTTTCATAGTCATCTTGTGTGTTGCAAATCCTCTTAGCTCGCAACTACATAGTAACATAGTAACATAGTTCATAAGGTTGAAAAAAGACCAGAGTCCATCAAGTTCAAGTCCCTATTGAGTTGAGTTGATCCAGAGGAAGGCAAAAAACCCTCATACTAGAGGTAAAAATTCCTTCCCGACTCCAAATATGGCAGTCAGAATAAATCCCTTGATCAACCTTCTGTACCTATAAATCTAGTATACATAACCAGCAATGTTATTACTCTCCAAAAATGCATCCAGCCCCTTTTTGAACTCTATTACAGAGTTCACCATGACCACCTCCTCCGGGAGAGAATTCCACAGTCTCACTGCTCTTACAGTAAAGAACCCCCGTCTGTGCTGGTGTAGGAACCTTCTTTCCTCTAGACGAAGAGGATGCCCCCTTGTTATTGATACAGTCCTGGATATACTCCTCTGTACTGTCCCCTGATATATTTATACATAGTTATTAGGTCTCCCTTAAGCCTTCTTTTTTTCTAAACTAAATAACCCTAATTCTGATAATCTTTCTGGGTACTGTAGTCCTCCCATTCCCCGTATTACTCTGGTTGCCCATCTTTGAACCCTCTCCAGCTCCATTATATCTTTCTTGTACACTGGTGCTCAGTACTGTACACATTCTATATGTGGTCTGACTAGTGATTTGTACAGCGGTAGAATTATTTCCTTGTCGTGAGCATCTATGCCCCTATTGATGCACCCCATGATTTTATTAGCCTTGGCAGCAGCTGCCCGACACTGGTCACTACAGCTAAATTTACTGTTAACTAAGACTCCTAAGTCCCTTTCAATGTCAGTCGTCCCAAGTGTTCTCCCATTTAATATATAATCCCAGCCTGGATTTTTCTTCCCCATGTGCATTACCTTACATTTCTCAGTGTTGAACCTCATCTGCCACTTCCCAGCCCAAACCTCCAACCTATCCAGATCCATTTGTAACAGTGCACTGTCCTCTATAGTGTTTACCGCTTTACAGAGTTTAGTTTCATCTGCAAAGATTGCTACTTTACTATTCAACCACTCTGCAAGGTCATTAATGAATATATTAAATAGGACAGGACCCAAGACGGACCCCTGTGGTACCCCACTAGTAACAGTCATCCAATCAGAATAAGGACCATTAATAACCACCCTCTGGTTCCTATTATTGAGCCAGTTACTTACCCACTTGCACACATTCTCCCCCAGCCCAAACCTTCTCATTTTATGCACCAACCTTTTATGTGGAACCGTATCAAATGCTTTGGAAAAATCCAGATATAACACATCCAGTGATTGCCCCTGGTCCAGTCTGGAGCTCACCTACTCATAAAAGCTGATCAGGTTAGTTTGACAGGATCGATCCCTCATAAATCCATGCTGATACAGGGTCATACATTTATTTTTATCAAGATATTTCAAAATAGCATCTCTTAGGAAACCCTCAAACAATTTACATACAACCGAGGTTAAACTAACAGGTCTATAATTCCCGGGGTCACCTTTTAACCCCTTCTTAAATATTGGCACCACATTTGCCATGCGCCAGTCCTGGGGAACAGTCCCTGTCACTATAGAGTCCCTGAATATTAAAAATAGGGGTCTGTCTATTACATTACTTAATTCCTTTAGAACACGGAGGTGAATGCCATCTGTACCTGGTGATTTGTCTATTTTGTTTTTTTGTAGTTTGAGTAGTTTGAGTTTGACAGGTGATAATTTCTTCCTCATCATTTTTTAAAGGGCCAACACTTTCATTTTTGACCTTTTTGCTATTTATATAGTTAAAGAACATTTTGGGGTTAGTTTTACTCTCTTTGGCAATGAGTCTTTCTGTCTCTATTTTTGCGGCTTTTATTAGTTTTTTGCATATTTTAATTTTTTTGTTAATGCTTCTTCACTGCTGTCCTGTTTTAGTAATTTAACCCCTTAAGGACAATGGACGTACTCCTACGCCCCCGTTTCCGAGTCCTTAAGGACCGAGGACGTAGGAGTACGTCCTGTCCTTTCCCGGCCCCCCGCCGCTAGCCAGAGGGGAGCCGGTGCCCGATGCCTGCTGAAATCGTTCAGCAGGCATCGCGGCATATCGCCCAAGGGGGTCATTATGTCCCCCCATGTCGGCGATGGCCGCAGATCTGCGGCGATTCCGGGTCAATCGGGTCCCCAGTGACCCGGTGACCCGGAATTACTGGCTGATCGGGGCCGTCAGAGACGGCCCCGAACAGCCAGAGCCTGCAGGGGTGAGGTGGCACTGGTGCTACCTCACGATCGCCCTGATTCGTCGGCCGGATTACCGGCCGACCAATCAGGGCGCCTGCTGCGGGTGTCACTTCCGCTCCTCTCCTCTTCCGGAGGACGTGAGCGGGTGCGGGACGTGCACCCCTGGTGCTGGGGACCCCGATCCCCGGCGTTAATGTTGGGATCGGGGCCCCAGGAGCGACGACGGCGGAAGCGGCGGGACTGACCTGTGCGGCGATCAAGCAGCAGCAGGAGGTGAGTGACAGCCTCCTGCTGTTGCTTAGCAACAGCTCCCAGCATGCAAAAAGGGCATGCTGGGAGCTGTAGTTATGCAACAGGAGGAAGCAGACCACCACAACTCCCAGCATGCACTTATGGGCATGCTGGGACTTATGGTTTTGCAACAGCTGGAGGCACATTCTTTCTATGGAAAAGTGTACCTTCAGCTGTTGTGTAACTACAACTCCCAGCTTGCACAAACAGCTTAAGTGCATGCTAAGAGTTGTAGTGGTGCATCTGCTGGTTGCATAACTACAACTCCCAGCATGCCCGTTGGCTGTCGGTGACTGCTGAGAGTTGTAGTTTTGCAACAGCTGAAGGCACACTGAGTTAAGTAGCAAACCAGTGTGTCTCCAGCTGTTGCATAGCTACAATCCCCAGCATCCCCAGCCAAAGTAGTATGCCTCCCGCTGTTGCATAACTACAACACCCAGCATGCCCTTCCGCTGTCCGTACATGCTGGGGGTTGTAGCTTTTGCAACAGCTGAAGGCACACTGGTTGCAAAACACTGAGTTTGTTGCCAAACTCAGTGTTTCACAACCTGTGTGTCTCCAGCTGTTGCAAAACTACAACTCCCAGCATGCACTGATAGACCGTACATGCTGGGAGTTGTAGTTTTGCAACAGCTGGATGTTCCCCCCCCCCAATGTGAATGTACAGGGTACACTCACATGGGCGGAGGATTACAGTAAGTATCCGGCTGCAAGTTTGAGCTGCAGCAAATTTTCTGCTGCAGCTCAAGCTGCCAGCGAGAAACTACTGTGAACCCCCCGCCCGTGCGACTGTACCCTAAAAACACTACACTACACTAACACAAAATAAAATAAAAAGTAAAAAACACTACATATAGACATACCCCTACATAGCCCCCCTCCCCTCCCCAATAAAAATGAAAAACGACTGGTACGCCACTGTTTCCAAAACGGAGCCTCCAGCTGTTGCAAAACAACTACTCCCAGTATTACCAGACAGCCACTGACTGTCCAGGCATGCTGGGACTTTTACAACAGCTGGAGGCACCCTATTTGGTAATCACTGGCGTAGAATACCCCTATGTCCACCCCTATGCAAGTCCCTAATTCAGGCCTCAAATGCGCATGGCGCTCTCACTTTGGAGCCCTGTCGTATTTCAAGGCAACAGTTTAGGGTCACATATGGGGTATCGCCGTACTCGGGAGAAATTGTGTTACAAATTATGGGGGGTATTTTCTGCTATTACCCTTTTTAAAAATCTAAAATTTTTGGGAAACCAACATTTTAGGTAAAATTTATTTTATTTTTTTTACATATGCAAAAGTTGTGAATCACCTGTGGGGTATTAAGGTTCACATTACCCCTTGTTATGTTCCCCGAGGGGTCTAGTTTCCAAAATGGTATGCCATGTGTTTTTTTTTTTTTGCTGTTCTGGCACCATAGGGGCTTCCTAAATGCGGCATGCCCCCAGAGCAAAATTTGCTTTCAAAAAGCCAAATGTGACTCCTTCTCTTCTGAGACCTGTAGTGGGCCAGCAGAGCACTTATCACCCCCATATGGGGTGTTTTCTGAATCGGGAGAAATTGGGCTTCACATTTTGGGGGGTATTTTCTGCTATTACCCTTTTTAAAAATGTAAAAATTTTGGGAAACCAAGCATTTTAGGTAAAAAAAATATTTTTTTTTAACATATGCAAAAGTCGTGAAACACCTGTAGGGTATTAAGGTTCACTTTACCCCTTTTTACGTTCCCGGAGGGGTCTGGTTTCCAAAATGGTATGCCATGTGGTTTTTTTTTTTGTGCTTCTGGCACCATAGGGGCTTCCTAAATGCGGCATGCCCCCAGAGCAAAATTTGCTTTCAAAAAGCCAAATGTGACTCCTTCTCTTCTGAGACCTGTAGTGCGCCAGCAGAGCACTTTTCACCCCCATATGGGGTGTTTTCTGAATCGGGAGAAATTGCGCTTCAAATTTTGGGGGGTATTTTCTGCTATTATCCTTTTTAAAAATGTAACATTTTTGGCAAACCAAGCATTTTAGGTAAAACATTTTTTTTACATATGCAAAAGTCGTGAATCACCTGTGGGGTATTAAGGTTCACTTTACCCCTTGTTACGTTCCCTGAGGGGTCTAGTTTCCAAAATGGTATGCCATGTGGTTTTTTTTTTGCTGGTCTGGCACCATAGGGGCTTCCTAAAGGTGACATGCCCCCCAAAAACCATTTGACGCTCCTTCCCTTCTGAGCCCTCTACTGCGCCCGCCGAACAATTAACATAGACATATGAGGTATGTGCTTACTCGAGAGAAATTGGGTTTCGAATACAAGTAAAAATTTTCTTCTTTTTACCCCTTGCAAAAATTCAAAAATTGGGTCTACAAGAACATGCGAGTGTAAAAAATGAAGATTGTGAATTTTCTCCTTCACTTTGCTGCTATTCCTGTGAAACACCTAAAGGGTAAATACACTTATTGAATGTCATTTTGAATACTTTGGGGGTTGTAGTTTTTATAATGGGGTCATTTATGGGGTATTTCTAATATGAAGACCCTTCAAATCCACTTCAAACCTGAACTGGTCCATGAAAAATAGCGAGTTTGAAAATTTTGTGAAAAATTTCCAAATTGCTGCTGAACTTTGAAGCCCTCTGGTGTCTTCCAAAAGTAAAAACTCATAAATTTTATGATGCAAACATAAAGTAGACATATTGTATATGTGAACCCAAAAATGTTTTATTTTGAATATCCATTTTCCTTACAAGCAGAGAGCTTCAAATTAGAAAAATGCAAAATTTTCATTTTTTTCATCAAATTTGGGGATTTTTCACCAAGAAAGGATGCAAGTTACCATAAAATTTTACCACTAAGTTAAAGTAGAATATGTCATGAAAAAACAATCTCGGAATCAGAATGATAACTAAAAGCATTCCAGAGTTATTAATGTTTAAAGTGACAGTGGTCAGAATTGCAAAAAACGCTCTGGTCCTTAAGGTGTAAAATGGCCTGGTCCTTAAGGGGTTAAATGCTTTATTTTTGTCATTTATTGCCCCCTTAACATTTTTATTCATCCATATACATGTCCTTTGGGCATACCACGAAATACCTGAGGTGCATGTCCACATGGGATAAAGAGTGCCTGTAGCCACTTCTCACAAAACAGAAATATACTTTCTGTAGCAAATTCCTCCAAAACACGACGGGGTTAGATAGGCTTTGGAAACACTCTGGGAGAATGTGTTTATTCACCCATAATGCAACGCATTTCACAGATAAACTGCTTTATCAGGCATGTTCAGGTGAGCTAGACAATACATATATATATATATATATATATATATATATATATATATATATATATATTTATATATATATATATATATATATATATATATATATATAAAAACTAGCATTAACCCTTCAAGAACACATAAAGGAACATGCTCATAAAAAGTATGGATTGGTATCACTGGGAAGTAAACCCACGACTTGCTGCATGATGATATGATTACCAATACAATGAAACCTTAAAGTTGATGACTATGGACAAGTTGTGCCACATACCATTTTGTACCATATACATTCAACTGGTCACAGCAGGAAAAATTA
This sequence comes from Hyla sarda, assembly GCF_029499605.1. Lineage (NCBI taxonomy): Eukaryota > Metazoa > Chordata > Amphibia > Anura > Hylidae > Hyla > Hyla sarda. The sequence continues at coordinate 272,421,895 of NC_079194.1, read as the reverse complement.
ACAGCTTTAAAACAGGATTAGATACATTCCTGGAACAAAATAACATTAATGCTTATGAAGAAATATAAAATCCCATCCCTTCCCTAATATCGCGCCACACCCCTACCCTTCAATTCCCTGGTTGAACTTGATGGACATATGTCTTTTTTCAACTGTACTTACTATGTAAATATATAACTTCAAACATTAACCCTTCAGAAGTTAAAAATTGATTACTTTTACTGGGGATTGAAATCCCAACACCATTCACCTAGAACACCCTGTGTGTACAGCAGACATGATGACATACACTGTAGAACCTTGGAATTGATGATTACAGACAGGAAAGGCACGCCACAACCTTAATATTTAAAGGGGTATTCCACTGGAAAACGTTTTTTTTTTAAATCAACTGAAAGTCAAACAGATTTGTAAATTACTTCTTTTAATTTAAAAATCTTAATCCTTCCAGTATTTATCAGCTGCTATATGTTCCACAGGAAATTCTTTTCTTTTTGAATTTCCTTTCGGTCTGACCACAGTGCTCTCTGTTGACACCTATGGGGACACATTTGCTATGGGGATTTGCTCCTACTCTGGACAGTTCCTTAAATGGACAGAGGTGTCAGCAGAGAGCACTGTGGTCAGACAAAAAGGAAATTCAAAAAGAAAAGAACTTATGGAACATATAGCAGCTGATAAGTACTGGAAGGTTTAAATTTCTTAAATTGAAGTAATTTACAAATCTGTTTAACTTTCTGGCACCAGTGAATAAAAAAAAATGTTTTCCAGTACCCCTTTAACCCTGAAAGTTTGAATTGAGTTAGTTTCATTGGGAATTGAGCCTAGGAATATCTGCATGTAAAGCAGATGTGATGACCACTGCAGTATGAAAACTTGGTTGACAGCCATGAGCAAGAAAGCCATGTCACCAGTTTTGGTATGCCATAGTCATTATGCACTGGGGCTTACCTGACCTGTTTGTAACAGCATTTAGTGATATTCTTTACAGCAAGACAATTAAACCCTTAACCCCTTAACCCCTTAATGACGCAGGGTATTTTCCGTTTTTGCATTTTCATTTTTTCCTCATCACCTTCTAAAAAACATAACGCTTTCAATTTTGCACCTAAAAATCCATATGATGGCTTATTTTTTGCGCAACCAATTCTACTTTGCATTGATATTAGTCATTTTACCAAAAAATCCATGGCGAAACAGAAAAAAAAGTCATTGTGCAACATAATTGAAGAAAAAATTTCCTTTTGTAAATTTTGGGGGCTTCCGTTTCTACGCAGTGCATTTTTTGGTCAAAATTACACCTTATCTTTATTCTGTAGGTCCATACGGTTAAAATGATTCAATACGGTTTGATTTTGTCGCACTTCTGAAAAATATCATAACTACATGCAGGAAAATGTATGCTTTTAAAATTGTCATCTTATGACCCCTGTACCTTTTTTTTTTTCTGCGTACGGGCCGGTATAAGGGCTAAGTTTTTTGCATCGTGTTCTGAAGTTTTTTCCGGTACCATTTTTTTGTTGATCAGACTTTTTGATCGCTTTTTATTCATTTTTTTATGATATAAAAAGTGACCAAAAATACACTATTATGGACTTTGGAATTTTTTTGCGCGCACGCCATTGACTGTGCAATTTAATTAATTATATATTTTTATAGGTCGGACATTTTCACATGCGGCGATACCACATATGTTTATTTTTATTTACACAGTTTTATTTTTTTATGGCAAAAGGGGGGTGATTAAAACTTTTAATAGGGAAGGGGTTAAACGACCTTTGTTAACTTTTTTTTCACTTTTTTTTTTGCAGTGTTATAGCTCCCATAGGGACCTATAACACTGCACACACTGATCTCCTATGCTGATCCCTGCAAATCCGTAGCTTTGCACGGATCAGTCAAATAGGGGCTTGATTGCTCAAGCCTGTAGCTAAGGCTTGGAGCAATCAATCGACGATCGGACGCCGCGGAGAGAGGTAAGGAGACCTCTGCCTCCGTTCCAGCTGACTGAGTTGCCGGGAACCGTTTACTTTCATTTTCAGACATGGCGGTCAAATTTGATTGCCGCGTCTGACGGGTTAACAGCGCGCGGCACAATGATCGATGCCGGGCGCTGTTAGCCCAGGGTCCGATGGTTAGCAGCCGGGACCGACCCGGTGTGATGCGGGGTCACGGCGTGATCCGTTTTTAACACCTGAACCGGGCTTAGGGCGTACAGGTACTACCTAAGTCCCTAAGAGGTTAAACTCAGGACCTTCTGCGTGTAAAGCAGACGTGATAACCACTACACTATAAAACATTGCCAGTCAAAGGATTTGGCAATTACATTGAACAAGAAGGTCATGACGTAAGACTTAGTTGGCAACATACAACAAAATCTAATCATAAACTCTTCAAAACAATTTTGTATAAACAAGTATGGTTTCACTGGGGATTGAACCCAGGATCTTCTGCGCATAAAGCAAACGTGCCAGACACAGAAATTAGCGACAGATATGAACAAGTAGGTTATGCAGTTCGACTTAGTATACCATATACAACAAATATGTAATCATAAACTCTTAAAAATAGTTTTGTATAGATAAGTTTGGTGTCACTGGGGATTGAACCTAGACCCTTCTGTGTGCATAACAGACCTGATAACCACTACACTACGAAACCGTGCCAGATGTAGAACTTAGCGATAACTATGAACAAGTAGGTTATGTAGTGAGACTAAGTATGCCATCTGCAACAAAATGTAATCATAAACTCTTCAAAAGAATTTTGTGTAAACGAGTTTGGTTTCACTGGAGATTGAACCCAGGACCTTGAGCCCCGAAACATGTTTTTGCCTTGTCTATATGTAATTTGGTATCAATCCTATTGATGTTTTGCTATTACTTATGAGTCTTATCTGCTCCTTAGAAACAAATGAATCAAGTGCACCATTATTTCCATTATACTTTTCAGACAATTGACGGGTTCCTGCCTAGGATACCAGGTACAGCACTGACAGGATGCAGTTCTGCTCACTGAACTACCCCTAAAGGGGTGATATGCATGAACCCAAGGGGGAAACCAGGTGAGAGTCCACTGCTTATTTCTTTTAAGTGTCTGACTTTCATCCACAGAGTTACACGAGGTGCCTTTTTGTCTTCTCCTTTTATTGACTTCTGAGTGTAAAGCAGACATGATAACCACTATACTATAAAACCTTGACTGTGGCAGAACTTGACAATATACCTTGAAATTCAATCGATGATCCAGCGAAAAGTAAAAGACTGGTTTCACAAAAGGGAGAACACAACAAAATCAATGTATAAAGCAGACCTTATGAGAATAACGCTATGAAAACTTGGATTTTTTTAAATTGTAGACAATTGTAGACATATCATGACACAAGCCTTTGTATTCCCTATTTAATAAGATCTAAGCCTTGACTCTTTAAAAGCTTAGAATGGGTTGGTTTCACTGGGGATTGAACCTAGGACCTTCTGCGAGTAAAGCAGACATGATAACCACTACACTATGAAACCATGCCAGACACAGACATTAGCGATAACTATGAACAAGTAGGTTATGCAGTTCGACTTAGTATGCCATATACAACAAAATGTAATCATAAACTCTTAGAAAGAATTTTGTGTAAACGAGCTTGGTTTCACTGGGGATTGAAACCAAGACATTCTGCATGTAAAGCACACGTCATAACCACTACACTATGAAACCGTGCCAGACACAGACATTAGCGATAACTATGAACAAGTAGGTTATGCAGTTCGACTTAGTATGCCATATACAACAAAATGTAATCATAAACTCTTAAAAATAATTTTGTGTAAACAAGTTTGATTTCACTGGAGATTGAACCCAGGACCTTGAGCCCCGAAACGCGTTTTTGCCTTTTCTATATATAATTTGGTATCAATCCTATTGATGATTTGCTAATACTTATGAGTCTTGTCTGCTCCTTAGAAACAAATGCACCATTATTTCCTTTATACTTTTCAGACGATTGACGGGTTCCTGCCTAGGATAACAGGTACAGCACTGACAGGATGCAGTTCTGCTCCCTGAACTACCGCTAAAGGGGTGATATGCATGAACCCAAGGGGGAAACCAGGTGAGAGTCCACTGCTTATTCCTTTTCAGTGTCTGACTTTCATCCACAGAGTTACACGAGGCGCTTTTTTTTTTTAATTGAAGACAATAATATCATGACACAAGCCTTTGTATTCCCTATTTAATAAGATCTAAGCCTTGACTCTTTAAAAGCTTAAAATGGGTTGGTTTCACTGGGGACTGAACCCAGGACTTTCTGCGTGTAAAGCAGACGTGATAACCACTACACTATGAAACCACGACAGACGCAGTCATTAGCGATAACTATGAGCAAGTAGGTTATGCAGTTCGACTTAGTAAGCCATATACAACAAAATGTAATCATAAACTCTTAAAAATAATTTTGTATCAACCAGTTTGGTTTCACTGGGGATTGAACACAGACATTCTCCATGTAAAGCAGACATGATAACCACTACACTATAAAACCATTAAAATCATAGAAATTAGCGATAACCATGAGCAAGTTGGTTATGCGGTTCGACTTAGTATGCCATATACAACAAAATGTAACCATAAACTCTTAAAAATAATTTTGTATAAACCAGTTTGGTTTCACTGGGGAATGAACCCAGGACATTCTCCATGTAAAGCAGACATCATAACCACTACACTATGAAACCGTGCCAGATACAAAAATTAGTGATAAATATGAACAAGCAGGTTATGCAGTTCGACTTAGTATGCCATATACAACAAAATGTAATCATAAACTCTTAAAAATCATTTTGTTTAACGAGTTTAGTTTCACTGGGGATTGAACCCAGAACCTTCTGCGTGTAAAGCAGACGTGATAACCACTACACTATGAAACCGTGACAGCCGCTGAAATTAGCGATAACTATGAACAAGTAGGTTATACAGTTCGACTTAGTTTGCCAAATACAACAAAATGTACTTATAAAAAGAATTTTGTATAAAAGAGGTTGGTTTCACTGGGGATTGAATCCAGGACCTTCTGCGTGTAAAGCAGACGTGATATCCACTACACTATGCAACCGTGACAGACACAGAAATTGGCAATAACCATGAGCAAGTAGGTTATGAAAATCGACTTAGTTTGCCATATTTAACAAAATGTAATCATAAACTCTTAAAAAGAATTTTGTATAAACGAGTTTGGTTTCACTGGGGATTGAAACCAGGACATTCTGCATGTAAAGCAGACATAATAACCACTACACTATGAAACCGTGCCAGACACAGACTTTAGCGATAACTATGAGCAAGTAGGTTATGCAGTTTGACTTAGTAAGCCATATACAACAAAATGTAATCATAAATTCTTAAAAATTATTTTGTATAAATGAGTTTGGTTTCACTGGGGATTGAACCGAGGCCCTTCTGCATGTAAAGCAGGCGTGATAACCACTACACTATGAAAGCACACCAGACACAAAAACAAGCGAGAACTATGAACAAGTAGGTTATGCAGTTCGACTTAGTATGCCATATACAACAAAATGTAATAATAAACTCTTAAAAAGAATTTTGTGTAAACGAGTTTGGTTTCACTGGAGATTGAACCCAGGACCTTGAGCTCCGAAACGTGTTTTGGCCTCTTCTATATATAATTTGGTATCAATCCTATTGATGATTTGCTATTACTTATGAGTCTTGTCTGCTCCTTAGAAACAAATGAATCAAGTGCACCATTATTTCCTTTATACTTTTCAGACAATTGACGGGTTCCTGCCTAGGATAACAGGTACAGCACTGACAGGATGCAGTTCTGCTCCCTGAACTACCCCTAAAGTGGTGATATGCATGAACCCTAGGGGGAAACCAGGTGAGAGTCCGAGTGCCTTTTCTAGATATAATTTTGTGCCTAAAGCGGTGATATGCATGAACCCAAGGGGGAAACCAGGTGAGAGTCCACTGCTTATTTCTGACTTTCATCCACAGAGTTACACGAGGCGCTGTTATCCTGCCTTTTTGTCTTCTCCTTTTATTGATTTCTGAGTGTAAAGTAGACATGATAACCACTATACTATGAAACCTTGACTGTGGCAGAACTTGACAATATACATTGAAATTCAATCGATGATCCAGCAAAAAGTAAAAAATAGACTGGTTTCACAAAAGGGAGAACACAACAAAATCAATGTGTAAATCAGACCTTACGACCATAACGTTATGAAAACTTGGATTTTTTTAATTGTAGACAATAATATCATGACACAATCCTTTGTATTCCCTATTTAATAAGATCTAAGCCTTGACTCTTCAAAAGCTTAGAATGGGTTGAATTAGCGATAACTATGAGCAAGTAGGTTATGCAGTTTGACTCAGTATGCCATATACAACAAAATGTTATCATAAACTCTTAAAAATAATTTTGTATAAACCAGTTTGGTTTCACTGGGGAACAAACCCAGGACATTCTGCATGTAGAACAGACGTGATAACCACTACATTATGAAACCGTGACAGACACAGCAATTAGCGATAACTATGAGCAAGTAGGTTATGCAGTTCGACTTAGTATGCCATATACAACAAAATGTAATCATAAAAAGAATTTTGTGATAATGAGGTTGGTTTCACTGGGGATTGAACCCAGGTCCTTCTGCATGTAACGCAGACGTGATAACCACTACACTATGAAACCGCGACAGACATAGCAAGTAGCGATAACTATGAGCAAGTAGGTTATGCAGTTCGACTTAGTATGCCATATACAACAAAATGTAATCATAAACTAAGTTGAACTGCATAACCTACTTGTTCATAGTTATCACTAAGTTTTGTATCTGTCGTGGTTTCATAGTGTAGTGGTTATCACATCTGCTTTACACGCAGAAGGTCCTGGGTTCAATCCCCAGTGAAACCAACCTTGTTAATACAAAATATTTTTTAACCCCTTCCCGACCTATGACATACCTGTACGTCATGGGTGGCAAGGTGTTCCCGACCCATGACATACAGGTACGTCATGAACATTACTGCCGCTACTCGCGGCATCCCGCAGCGCCCGGAAAGATGGTGGCTATCACTGATAGCCAGCCATCTTACCGTGCGACCACGGGGGGTTTCGTCCCCCACCCCCCCCAGCGATCGCTGCTATCAGCTGGTCAAATCTGACTAGCTGATAGCAGCGTTTCGCTATCAGAATACTTAGCAGCGCGGTGTGTGAGTCCGGATCACGGGGATCGGGACACACACCGCTCTGCTAAGTGTCCCTGACCCGTCCCCCGGCATCACTTACCCGTCCGAGCGGTGTCCCGAGCGGTCCCGGCGGTCCCGGCGTCCTCCATGCGGTCCCGGCGGCGCTGCGTCCCGGAGGTGAGTTTCCGGCAGCAGTGCGGCATCTTCATTGGCAGCAGTGAGATCAACGTAAAGCGATCTCACTGCTGCCTCTGAGAGTTTCAAAACTGCAACTCCCAGCATGCCCAGACAGCCTTTGGCTTTCTGGGCATGCTGGGAGTTGTAGTTTTGCAACATCTGGAGGCCCACAGTTTGGAGACCACTGTATAATGGTCTCCAATCTGTGCTCTTCCAGATGTTGCAAAACTACAACTCCCAGCATGCTCAGTCTGTCCAGGCATGCTGGGAGTTGTAGTTCTCTAACATCTGGAAGAGCACAGATTGGAGACCATTATATAGTGGTCTCCAAACTGTGGACCTCCAGATGTTGCAAAACTACAACTCCCAGCATGCCCAGACTGCCCAAGCATGCTGGAAGTTGTAGTTCGGCAACATCTGATCCTTCAGATATTGCCGAACTACAACTTCCAGCATGCCTGGGTTTTGCAACAACTGGAGGCACACTAGTTGGGAAACATTGTCCGTTTCCTACCTCAGTGCCTCCAGCTGTTGCAATTGTTGCAAAACTATAACTCCCAGCATGCACTGACAGACCATGCATGCTGGGAGTTGTAGTTTTGCAACAGCTGGAGGCACACTGGTTTGGAAACACTAAGTTTGGTTGCAAAACACTTGAAAGTTTATTACTTAACTTAGTGTTTCCAAACCAGTGTTCCTCCAGCTGTTGCAAAACTACAACTCCCAGCATGCACGGACAGCCAAAGGGCATGCTCAGAGTTTGCAACAGCTGGATGTTTGCCCCCTCCCCCCAATGTGAATGTACAGGGTACACTCACATGGGCGGAGGTTTACAGTGAGTGCTGCAAGTTTGAGATGGAGCAAATTTTGCGCTGCAGCTCAAACTTCCAGCGGCAAACTTGCTGTGAACCTCTGCCCATGTGACTGTACCCTAAAAACACTACATACACTAACACTAACCTAAAATAAAAAGTAAAAAACACTACATATACACATATCCCTACACAGCCCCCCTCCCCCCCAAAAATGAAAAACGTCTGGTACGCTACTGTTTCCAAAACGGAGCCTCCAGCTCCAGCAAAATAATAACTCCCAGTATTGCCGGACAGCCATTGACTGTCCAGGCATGCTGGGAGTTTTGCAACAGCTGGAGGCACCCTGTTTGGGAATCATTGGCATAGAATACCCCTATGTCCACCCCTATGCAAATCCCTAATTCAGGCCTCAAATGCGCATGGCGCTCTCTCACTTTGGAGCCCTGTCGTATTTCAGGGCAACAGTTTTGGGACACATATGGGGTATCGCCGTACTCGGGAGAAATTGCCTTACAAATTTTGGGGGGCTTTTTCTTCTTTAACCCCTTATGAAAAGGTGAAGTTGGGGTCTACACCAGCATGTTAGTGTAAAAAAATAAATTTTTTACACTGACATGCTGGTGTTGCCCTATACTTTTCATTTTCACAAGAGGTAAAAGGGAAAAAAGACCCCCAAAATTTGTAACGCAATTTCTCCCGACTACGGAGATGCCCCATATGTGGGCACAAAGTGCTCTGGGGGCGCACAACAAGGCCCAGAAGGGAGAGTGCACCATGTACATTTGAGGTGATTTGCACAGGGGTGGCTGATTGTTACAGCAGTTCTGACAAACGCAAAACAATAAATATCCATATGTGACCCCATTTTGGAAACTACACCCCTCACGGAATGTAATAAGGGGTGCAGTGAGCATTTACACCCCACTGGTGTATGACAGATTTTTGGAACAGTGGTCTGTGAAAATGAAAAATAAAATTTTTAATTTGCACAGTCCACTGTTTCAAATATCTGTCAAACGCCAGTGGGGTGTAAATGCTCACTGCACCCCTTATTAAATTCCATGAGGGGTATAGTTTCCAAAATGGGGTCACATGTGGGGGGGTCCACTGTTCTGGCACCATAGGGGCTTCCTAAATGGGACATGCCCCCCAAAAACTCTTTCAGAAAAACTCACTCTCCAAAATCCCATTGTCGCTCCTTCCCTTCTGAGCCCTCTACTGCGCCCGCCGAACACTTTATATACGCATATGAGGTATTTCCTTACTCGAGAGAAATTGGGTTACAAATTTTAGGGTGATTTCTCTCCTTTTACCCCTTGTAAAAATTCAAAAATTGGGTCTACAAGAAAATGCGAGTGTAAAAAATGAAGATTTAGAATTTTCTCCTTCACTTTGCTGCTATTCCTGTGAAACACCTAAAGGGTTAAAACACTTACTGAATTTCATTTTGAATACTTTGGGGGGTGCAGTTTTTATAATGGGGTCATTTATGGGGTATTTCTAATATGAAGACCCTTAAAATCCACTTCCAACCTGAACTGGGCCCTGAAAAATTACGATTTTGAAAATCTTGAGAAAAATTGGAAAATTGCTGCGGAACTTTGAAGCCCTCTGCTGTCTTCTAAAAGTAAAAACTTGTCAATTTTTTTATGCAAACACAAAGTAGACATATTGTATATGTGAATCAATATGTAATTTATTTGGAATATCCATTTTCCTTTCAAGCAGAGACTTTCAAAGTTAGAAAAATGCTAAATTTTCCAAATTTTCATGACATTTTTAGATTTTTTACCAAGAAAGGATGCAAATATCAGTGAAATTTTACCAAAAACATAAAGTAAAATATGTCACGAAAAAACAATCTCGGAATCAGAATGATAAGTAAAAGCATTCCAGAGTTATTAATGTTTAAAGTGACAGTGGTCAGATTTTCAAAAAATGCCCAGGTCATGAAGGTGAAAATGGGCTGGGTCATGAAGGGGTTAAGAGTTTATGATTACATTTTGTTGTCTGAGGCATACTAAGTCGAACTGCATAACCTACTTGTTCATAGTTATCACTAATTTCTGTGTCTGTCACGGTTTCATAGTGTAGTGGTTATCACGTCTACTTTAAAAACTTTATACTTTTTAGACGATTGATGGGTTCCTGCCTAGGATAACAGGTACAGCACTGACAGGATGCAGTTCTGCTCCCTGAACTACCCCTAAAGGGGTGACATGCATGAACCCAAGGGGGAAACCAGGTGAGAGTCCACTGCTTATTGCTTTTAAGTGTCTGACTTTCATCCACAGAGTTACACGAGGCGCTGTCATCCTGACATTTTGTGCCTAAAGGGATGATATGCATGAACCCAAGGGGGAAACCAGGTGAGAGTCCACTGCTTATTGCTTTTAAGTGTCTGACTTTCAACCACAGAGTTACACGAGGCGCTGTTATCCTGCCTTTTTGTCTTCTCCTTTTATTGACTTCTGAGTGTAAAGCAGACATGATAACCACTATACTATGAAACCTTGACTGTGGCAGAACTTGACAATATACATTGAAATTCAATCGATGATCCAGCGAAAAGTAAAAAAATAGACTGGTTTCACAAAAGGGAGAACACAACGAAATCAATGTGTAAAGCAGACCTTATGACCATAACGCTATGAAAACTTGGATTTATTTTTTTTATTGTAGACAATAATATCATGACACAAGCCTTTGTATTCCCTATTTAATAAGATCTAAGCCTTGACTCTCTAAAAGCTTAAAATGGGTTGGTTTCACTGGGGATTGAACCCAGGACCTTCTGCATGTAAAGCAGACGTGATAGCCACTACACTATGAAACCGCGCCAGACATAAAAGTCAGCGATAACTATGAACAAGTAGGTTATGCAGTTCTACTAAGTATGCCATATACAACAAAATGTAATCATAAAAAGAATTTTGAATTAACGAGGTTGGTTTTACTGGGGATTGAACCCAGGACCTTCTGCGTGTAAAGCAGACGTGATAACCACTACACTATGAAACCGTGACAGACACAGAAATTTGCGAAAATCATGAGCAAGTAGGTTATGCAATTCGACTTAGTATGCCATATACAACAAAATGTAATCATAAACTCTTAAAAAGAATTTTGTATAAACGAGTTTGGTTTCACTGGGGATTGAACCCAGGACCTTGAGCTCCGAAACATGTTTTTGCCTCTTCTATATATAATTTGGTATCAATCCTATTGATGATTTGCTATTACTTATGAGTCTTGTCTGCTCCTTAGAAACAAATGAATCAAGTGCACCATTATTTCCGTTATACTTTTCAGACAATTGACGGGTTCCTGCCTAGGATAACAGGTACAGCACTGACAGGATGCAGTTCTGCTCCCTAAGCTACCCCTAAATATGGGGTGATATGCATGAAACCAACCGGGAAACCAGGTTAGAGTCCGAGTGCTTTTTCTAGATATAGTTTTGTGCCTAAAGGGGTGATATGCATGAACCCAAGGGGGAAACCAGGTTAGAGTCCACTGCTTATTTCTGACTTTCATCCAGAGAGTTACACGAGGCGCTGTTATCCTGCCTTTTTGTCTTCTCCTTTTATTGACTTCTGAGTGTAAAGTAGACATGAAAACCACTATACTATGAAACCTTGACTGTGGCAGAACTTGACAATATACATTGAAATTCAATCGATGATCCAGCAAAAAGTAAAAAATAGACTGGTTTCACAAAAGGGAGAACACAACGAAATCAATGTGTAAAGCAGACCTTATGACCATAACGTTATGAAAACTTGGATTTTTTTTAATTGTAGACAATAATATCATGACAAAATCCTTTGTATTCCCTATTTAATAAGATCTAAGCCTTGACTCTTTAAAAGCTTAGAATGGATTGAATTAGCGATAACTATGAGCAAGTAGGTTATGCAGTTCGACTCAGTATGCCATATACATCAAAATCTTATCATAAACTCTTAAAAATAATTTTGTATAAACCAGTTTGGTTTCACTGGGGAACGAACCCAGGACATTCTGCATGTAAAACAGACGTGATAACCACTACACTATGAGCCACAACAGTCACAGCAACTAGCGATAACTATGAGCAAGTAGGTTATGCAGTTCGACTTAGTATGCCATATACAACAAAATGTAATCATAAACTAAGTTGAACTGCATAACCTACTTGTTGATAGTTATCACCAATTCCTTATCTGTCGTGGTTTCATAGTGTAGTGGTTATCACGTCTGCTTTACACGCAGACGGTCCTGGGTTCAATCCCCAGTGAAACCATCCTCGTTAATACAAAATATTTTTTAAGAGTTTATGATTACATTTTGTTGTTTGAGGCATACTAAGTAGAACTGCATAACCTACTTGTTCATAGTTGTCACTAATTTCTGTGTCTGTCACGGTTTCATAGTGTAGTGGTTATCACGTCTGCTTTAAAAAGAATTTTGTATTAACGAGGTTGGATTCACTGGAGATTGAACCCAGGACCTTGAGCTCCGAAACGTGTTTTTGCCTTTTCTATATATAATTTGGTATCAATCCTATTGATGATTTGCTATTACTTATGAGTCTTGTCTGCTCCTTAGAAACAAATGAATCAAGTGCACCATTATTTCCTTTATACTTTTTAGACGATTGATGGGTTCCTGCCTAGGATAACAGGTACAGCACTGACAGGATGCAGTTCTGCTCCCTGAACTACCCCTAAAGGGGTGATATGCATGAACCCAAGGGGAAACCAGGTGAGAGTCCACTGCTTATTGCTTTTAAGTGTCTGACTTTCATCCACAGAGTTACACGAGGCACTGTCATCCTGACATTTTGTGCCTAAAGGGATGATATGCATGAAGCCAAGGGGGAAACCAGGTGAGAGTCCACTGCTTACTGCTTTTAAGTGTCTGACTTTCAACCACAGAGTTACACGAGGCGCTGTTATCCTGCCTTTTTGTCTTCTCCTTTTATTAGCTTCTGAGTGTAAAGCAGACATGATAACCACTATACTATGAAACCTTGACTGTGGCAGAACTTGACAATATACATTGAAATTCAATCGATGATCCAGCAAAAAGTAAAAAAATAGACTGGTTTCACAAAAGGGAGAACACAACGAAATCAATGTGTAAAGCAGACCTTATGACCATAACGCTATGAAAACTTGGATTTTCTTTTAATTGTAGACAATAATAACATGACACAAGCCGTTGTATTCCCTATTTAATAAGAGCTAAGCCTTGACTCTTTAAAAGCTTAGAATGGGTTGGTTTCACTGGGGATTGAACCCAGGACCTTCTGCGTGTAAAGCAGACGTGATAGCCACTACACTATGAAACCACGACAGAAATAGAAATTAGCGATAACTATGAACAAGCAGGTTATGCAGTTCTACTTAGTATGCCATATACAACAAAATGTAATCATAAAAAGAATTTTGTACTAACGAGGTTGGTTTCACTGGGGATTGAACCCAGGACCCTCTGCATGCAAAGCAGACATGATAACCACTACACTATGAAACCGTGACAGACACAAAATTAGCGATAACTATGAGCAAGTAGGTTATGCTGTATGACTCAGTATGCCATATACAACAAAATGTAATCATAAAAATAATTTTGTATTAACGAGGTTGGTTTCACTGGGGATTGAACCCAGGACCTTCTGCGTGTAAAGCAGACGTGATAACTACTACACTATGAAACCATGACAGACACAGAAGTTAGCGATAACCATGAGCAAGTAGGTTATGCAATTCGACTTAGTATGCCATATACAACAAAATGTAATCATAAACTCTTAAAAAGAATTTTGTATAAACGAGTTTGGTTTCACTGGGGATTGAACCCAGGACCTTGAGCTCCGAAACGTGTTTTTGCCTCTTCTATATATAATTTGGTATCAATCCTATTGATGATTTGCTATTACTTATGAGTCTTGTCTGCTCCTTAGAAACAAATGAATCAAGTGCACCATTATTTCCTTTATACTTTTCAGACAATTGACGGGTTCCTGCCTAGGATAACAGGTACAGCACTGACAGGATGCAGTTCTGCTCCCTGAACTACCCCTAAAGGGGTGATATGCATGAACCCAAGGGGGAAACCAGGTGAGAGTCCGAGTGCCTTTTCTAGATATAATTTTGTGCCTAAAGGGGTGATATGCATGAACCCAAGGGGGAAACCAGGTGAGAGTCCACTGCTTATTTTTGACTTTCATCCACAGAGTTACACGAGGCGCTGTTATCCTGCCTTTTTGTCTTCTCCTTTTATTGACTTCTGAGTGTAAAGTAGACATGATAACCACTATACTATGAAACCTTGACTGTGGCAGAACTTGACAATATACATTGAAATTCAATCGATGATCCAGCAAAAAGTAAAAAATAGACTGGTTTCACAAAAGGGAGAACACAACGAAATCAATGTGTAAAGCAGACCTTATGACCATAACGTTATGAAAACTTGGATTTTTTTTAAATTGTAAACAATAATATCATGACACAATCCTTTGTATTCCCTATTTAATAAGATTTAAGCCTTGACTCTTTAAAAGCTTAGAATGGATTTAATTAGCGATAACTATGAGCAAGTAGGTTATGCAGTTCGACTCAGTTTGCCATATACAACAAAATCTTATCATAATCTCTTAAAAATAATTTTGTACAAACCAGTTTTGTTTCACTGGGGAACGAACCCAGGACATTCTGCATGTAAAACAGACGTGATAACCACTACACTATGAAACCGCGACAGACACAACAATTAGCGATAACTATGAGCAAGTAGGTTATGCAGTTCGACTTAGTATGCCATATTCAACAAAATGTAATCATAAACTAAGTTGAACTGCATAACCTACTTGTTGATAGTTATCACCAATATCTGAATCTGTTGTGGTTTCATAGTGTAGTGGTTATCACGTCTGCTTTACACACAGAAGGTCCTGGGTTCAATCCCCAGTGAAACCAACCTCGTTAATACAAAATATTTTTTAAGAGTTTATGATTACATTTTGTTGTTTGAGGCATACTAAGTAGAACTGCATAACCTACTTGTTCATAGTTATCACTAATTTCTGTGTCTGTCACGGTTTCATAGTGTAGTGGTTATCACGTCTGCTTTAAAAATAATTTTGTATTAACGAGGTTGGATTCACTGGAGATTGAACCCAGGACCTTGAGCTCCGAAACGTGTTTTTGCCTTTTCTATATATAATTTGGTATCAATCCTATTGATGATTTGCTATTACTTATGAGTCTTGTCTGCTCCTTTGAAACAAATGAATCAAGTGCACCATTATTTCCTTTATACTTTTTAGACGATTGATGGGTTCCTGCCTAGGATAACAGGTACAGCACTGACACGATGCAGTTCTGCTCCCTGAACTACCCCTAAAGGGGTGACATGCATGAACCCAAGGGGGAAACCAGGTGAGAGTCCACTGCTTATTGCTTTTAAGAGTCTGACTTTCATCCACAGAGTTACACGAGGCGCTGTCATCCTGACATTTTGTGCCTAAAGGGATGATATGCATGAAGCCAAGGGGGAAACCAGGTGAGAGTCCACTGCTTATTGCTTTTAAGTGTCTGACTTTCAACCACAGAGTTACACGAGGCGCTCTTATCCTGCCTTTTTGTCTTCTCCTTTTATTAGCTTCTGAGTGTAAAGCAGACATGATAACCACAATACTATGAAACCTTGACTGTGGCAGAACTTGACAATATACATTGAAATTCAATCGATGATCCAGCGAAAAGTAAAAAAAATAGACTGGTTTCACAAAAGGGAGAACACAACGAAATCAATGTGTAAAGCAGACCTTATGACCATAACGCTATGAAAACTTGGATTTTTTTTTTTCTTGTAGACAATAATATCATGACACAAGCCTTTGTATTCCCTATTTAATAAGATCTAAGCCTTGACTCTTTAAAAGCAGAATGGGTTGGTTTCACTGGGGATTGAACCCAGGACCTTCTGCGTGTAAAGCAGACGTGATAGCCACTACACTATGAAACCGCGACAGACATAGAAATTAGCGATAACCATGAGCAAGTAGGTTATGCAATTCGACTTAGTATGCCATATACAACAAAATGTAATCATAAACTCTTAAAAAGAATTTTGTATAAACGAGTTTGGTTTCACTGGGGATTGAACCCAGGACCTTGAGCTCCGAAACGTGTTTTTGCCTCTTCTATATATAATTTGGTATCAATCCTATTGATGATTTGCTATTACTTATGAGTCTTGTCTGCTCCTTAGAAACAAATGAATCAAGTGCACCATTATTTCCTTTATACTTTTCAGACAATTGACGGGTTCCTGCCTAGGATAACAGGTACAGCACTGACAGGATGCAGTTCTGCTCCCTGAACTACCCCTAAAGGGGTGATATGCATGAACCCAAGGGGGAAACCAGGTGAGAGTCCGAGTGCCTTTTCTAGATATAATTTTGTGCCTAAAGGGGTGATATGCATGAACCCAAGGGGGAAACCAGGTGAGAGTCCACTGCTTATTTTTGACTTTCATCCACAGAGTTACACGAGGCGCTGTTATCCTGCCTTTTTGTCTTCTCCTTTTATTGACTTCTGAGTGTAAAGTAGACATGATAACCACTATACTATGAAACCTTGACTGTGGCAGAACTTGACAATATACATTGAAATTCAATCGATGATCCAGCAAAAAGTAAAAAATAGACTGGTTTCACAAAAGGGAGAACACAACGAAATCAATGTGTAAAGCAGACCTTATGACCATAACGTTATGAAAACTTGGATTTTTTTTAAATTGTAAACAATAATATCATGACACAATCCTTTGTATTCCCTATTTAATAAGATTTAAGCCTTGACTCTTTAAAAGCTTAGAATGGATTTAATTAGCGATAACTATGAGCAAGTAGGTTATGCAGTTCGACTCAGTTTGCCATATACAACAAAATCTTATCATAATCTCTTAAAAATAATTTTGTACAAACCAGTTTTGTTTCACTGGGGAACGAACCCAGGACATTCTGCATGTAAAACAGACGTGATAACCACTACACTATGAAACCGCGACAGACACAACAATTAGCGATAACTATGAGCAAGTAGGTTATGCAGTTCGACTTAGTATGCCATATTCAACAAAATGTAATCATAAACTAAGTTGAACTGCATAACCTACTTGTTGATAGTTATCACCAATATCTGAATCTGTTGTGGTTTCATAGTGTAGTGGTTATCACGTCTGCTTTACACACAGAAGGTCCTGGGTTCAATCCCCAGTGAAACCAACCTCGTTAATACAAAATATTTTTTAAGAGTTTATGATTACATTTTGTTGTTTGAGGCATACTAAGTAGAACTGCATAACCTACTTGTTCATAGTTATCACTAATTTCTGTGTCTGTCACGGTTTCATAGTGTAGTGGTTATCACGTCTGCTTTAAAAATAATTTTGTATTAACGAGGTTGGATTCACTGGAGATTGAACCCAGGACCTTGAGCTCCGAAACGTGTTTTTGCCTTTTCTATATATAATTTGGTATCAATCCTATTGATGATTTGCTATTACTTATGAGTCTTGTCTGCTCCTTTGAAACAAATGAATCAAGTGCACCATTATTTCCTTTATACTTTTTAGACGATTGATGGGTTCCTGCCTAGGATAACAGGTACAGCACTGACACGATGCAGTTCTGCTCCCTGAACTACCCCTAAAGGGGTGACATGCATGAACCCAAGGGGGAAACCAGGTGAGAGTCCACTGCTTATTGCTTTTAAGAGTCTGACTTTCATCCACAGAGTTACACGAGGCGCTGTCATCCTGACATTTTGTGCCTAAAGGGATGATATGCATGAAGCCAAGGGGGAAACCAGGTGAGAGTCCACTGCTTATTGCTTTTAAGTGTCTGACTTTCAACCACAGAGTTACACGAGGCGCTCTTATCCTGCCTTTTTGTCTTCTCCTTTTATTAGCTTCTGAGTGTAAAGCAGACATGATAACCACAATACTATGAAACCTTGACTGTGGCAGAACTTGACAATATACATTGAAATTCAATCGATGATCCAGCGAAAAGTAAAAAAAATAGACTGGTTTCACAAAAGGGAGAACACAACGAAATCAATGTGTAAAGCAGACCTTATGACCATAACGCTATGAAAACTTGGATTTTTTTTTTTCTTGTAGACAATAATATCATGACACAAGCCTTTGTATTCCCTATTTAATAAGATCTAAGCCTTGACTCTTTAAAAGCAGAATGGGTTGGTTTCACTGGGGATTGAACCCAGGACCTTCTGCGTGTAAAGCAGACGTGATAGCCACTACACTATGAAACCGCGACAGACATAGAAATTAGCGATAACCATGAGCAAGTAGGTTATGCAATTCGACTTAGTATGCCATATACAACAAAATGTAATCATAAACTCTTAAAAAGAATTTTGTATAAACGAGTTTGGTTTCACTGGGGATTGAACCCAGGACCTTGAGCTCCGAAACGTGTTTTTGCCTCTTCTATATATAATTTGGTATCAATCCTATTGATGATTTGCTATTACTTATGAGTCTTGTCTGCTCCTTAGAAACAAATGAATCAAGTGCACCATTATTTCCTTTATACTTTTCAGACAATTGACGGGTTCCTGCCTAGGATAACAGGTACAGCACTGACAGGATGCAGTTCTGCTCCCTGAACTACCCCTAAAGGGGTGATATGCATGAACCCAAGGGGGAAACCAGGTGAGAGTCCGAGTGCCTTTTCTAGATATAATTTTGTGCCTAAAGGGGTGATATGCATGAACCCAAGGGGGAAACCAGGTGAGAGTCCACTGCTTATTTTTGACTTTCATCCACAGAGTTACACGAGGCGCTGTTATCCTGCCTTTTTGTCTTCTCCTTTTATTGACTTCTGAGTGTAAAGTAGACATGATAACCACTATACTATGAAACCTTGACTGTGGCAGAACTTGACAATATACATTGAAATTCAATCGATGATCCAGCAAAAAGTAAAAAATAGACTGGTTTCACAAAAGGGAGAACACAACGAAATCAATGTGTAAAGCAGACCTTATGACCATAACGTTATGAAAACTTGGATTTTTTTTAAATTGTAAACAATAATATCATGACACAATCCTTTGTATTCCCTATTTAATAAGATTTAAGCCTTGACTCTTTAAAAGCTTAGAATGGATTTAATTAGCGATAACTATGAGCAAGTAGGTTATGCAGTTCGACTCAGTTTGCCATATACAACAAAATCTTATCATAATCTCTTAAAAATAATTTTGTACAAACCAGTTTTGTTTCACTGGGGAACGAACCCAGGACATTCTGCATGTAAAACAGACGTGATAACCACTACACTATGAAACCGCGACAGACACAACAATTAGCGATAACTATGAGCAAGTAGGTTATGCAGTTCGACTTAGTATGCCATATTCAACAAAATGTAATCATAAACTAAGTTGAACTGCATAACCTACTTGTTGATAGTTATCACCAATATCTGAATCTGTTGTGGTTTCATAGTGTAGTGGTTATCACGTCTGCTTTACACACAGAAGGTCCTGGGTTCAATCCCCAGTGAAACCAACCTCGTTAATACAAAATATTTTTTAAGAGTTTATGATTACATTTTGTTGTTTGAGGCATACTAAGTAGAACTGCATAACCTACTTGTTCATAGTTATCACTAATTTCTGTGTCTGTCACGGTTTCATAGTGTAGTGGTTATCACGTCTGCTTTAAAAATAATTTTGTATTAACGAGGTTGGATTCACTGGAGATTGAACCCAGGACCTTGAGCTCCGAAACGTGTTTTTGC
Organism: Hyla sarda; assembly: GCF_029499605.1. Classification (NCBI taxonomy): domain Eukaryota; kingdom Metazoa; phylum Chordata; class Amphibia; order Anura; family Hylidae; genus Hyla; species Hyla sarda. The sequence continues at coordinate 272,401,861 of NC_079194.1, read as the reverse complement.
CTTTTCTATATATAATTTGGTATCAATCCTATTGATGATTTGCTATTACTTATGAGTCTTGTCTGCTCCTTTGAAACAAATGAATCAAGTGCACCATTATTTCCTTTATACTTTTTAGACGATTGATGGGTTCCTGCCTAGGATAACAGGTACAGCACTGACACGATGCAGTTCTGCTCCCTGAACTACCCCTAAAGGGGTGACATGCATGAACCCAAGGGGGAAACCAGGTGAGAGTCCACTGCTTATTGCTTTTAAGAGTCTGACTTTCATCCACAGAGTTACACGAGGCGCTGTCATCCTGACATTTTGTGCCTAAAGGGATGATATGCATGAAGCCAAGGGGGAAACCAGGTGAGAGTCCACTGCTTATTGCTTTTAAGTGTCTGACTTTCAACCACAGAGTTACACGAGGCGCTCTTATCCTGCCTTTTTGTCTTCTCCTTTTATTAGCTTCTGAGTGTAAAGCAGACATGATAACCACAATACTATGAAACCTTGACTGTGGCAGAACTTGACAATATACATTGAAATTCAATCGATGATCCAGCGAAAAGTAAAAAAAATAGACTGGTTTCACAAAAGGGAGAACACAACGAAATCAATGTGTAAAGCAGACCTTATGACCATAACGCTATGAAAACTTGGATTTTTTTTTTTATTGTAGACAATAATATCATGACACAAGCCTTTGTATTCCCTATTTAATAAGATCTAAGCCTTGACTCTTTAAAAGCTTAGAATGGGTTGGTTTCACTGGAGATTGAACCCAGGACCTTCTGCGTGTAAAGCAGACGTGATAGCCACTACACTATGAAACCGCGACAGACATAGAAATTAGCGATAACCATGAGCAAGTAGGTTATGCAATTCGACTTAGTATGCCATATACAACAAAATGTAATCATAAACTCTTAAAAAGAATTTTGTATAAACGAGTTTGGTTTCACTGGGGATTGAACCCAGGACCTTGAGCTCCGAAACGTGTTTTTGCTTCTTCTATATATAATTTGGTATCAATCCTATTGATGATTTGCTATTACTTATGAGTTTTGTCTGCTCCTTAGAAACAAATGAATCAAGTGCACCATTATTTCCTTTATACTTTTCAGACAATTGACGGGTTCCTGCCTAGGATAACAGGTACAGCACTGACAGGATGCAGTTCTGCTCCCTGAACTACCCCTAAAGGGGTGATATGCATGAACCCAAGGGGGAAACCAGGTGAGAGTCCGAGTGCCTTTTCTAGATATAATTTTGTGCCTAAAGGGGTGATATGCATGAACCCAAGGGGGAAACCAGGTGAGAGTCCACTGCTTATTTTTGACTTTCATCCACAGAGTTACACGAGGCGCTGTTATCCTGCCTTTTTGTCTTCTCCTTTTATTGACTTCTGAGTGTAAAGTAGACATGATAACCACTATACTATGAAACCTTGACTGTGGCAGAACTTGACAATATACATTGAAATTCAATCGATGATCCAGCAAAAAGTAAAAAAATAGACTGGTTTCACAAAAGGGAGAACACAACGAAATCAATGTGTAAAGCAGACCTTATGACCATAACGTTATGAAAACTTGGATTTTTTTTAAATTGTAAACAATAATATCATGACACAATCCTTTGTATTCCCTATTTAATAAGATTTAAGCCTTGACTCTTTAAAAGCTTAGAATGGATTTAATTAGCGATAACTATGAGCAAGTAGGTTATGCAGTTCGACTCAGTATGCCATATACAACAAAATCTTATCATAAACTCTTAAAAATAATTTTGTATAAACCAGTTTGGTTTCACTGGGGAACGAACCCAGGACATTCTGCATGTAAAACAGACGTGATAACAACTACACTATGAAACCGCGACAGACATAGCAATTAGCGATAACTATGAGCAAGTAGGTTATGCAGTTCTACTTAGTATGCCGTATACAACAAAATGTAATCATGAAAAGAATTTTGTACTAACGAGGTTGGTTTCACTGGGGATTGAACCCAGGACTTTCTGCGTGTATAGCAGACGTGATAGCCACTACACTATGAAACCACGACAGACAGAAAAATTAGCGATAACTATGAACAAGTAGGTTATGCAGTTCTACTTAGTATGCCATATACAACAAAATGTAATCATAAAAAGAATTTTGTACTAACGAGGTTGGTTTCACTGGGGATTGAACCCAGGACCCTCTGCGTGCAAAGCAGACATGATAACCACTACACTATGAAACCGTGACAGACACAGAAATTAGCTATAACCATGAGCAAGTAGGTCATGCAATTTGACTCAGTATGCCATATACAACAAAATGTAATCATAAACTCTTAAAAAGAATTTTGTATAAACGAGTTTGGTTTCACTGGAGATTGAACCCAGGACCTTGAGCTCCGAAACGTGTTTTTGCCTCTTCTATATATAATTTGGTATCAATCCTATTGATGATTTGCTATTACTTATGAGTCTTGTCTGCTCCTTAGAAACAAATGAATCAAGTGCACCATTATTTCCTTTATACTTTTCAGACAATTGACGGGTTCCTGCCTAGGATAACAGGTACAGCACTGACAGGATGCAGTTCTGCTCCCTGAACTACCCCTAAAGGGGTGATATGCATGAACCCAAGGGGGAAACCAGGTGAGAGTCCGAGTGCCTTTTCTAGATATAATTTTGTGCCTAAAGGGGTGATATGCATGAACCCAAGGGGGAAACCAGGTGAGAGTCCACTGCTTATTTTTGACTTTCATCCACAGAGTTACACGAGGCGCTGTTATCCTGCCTTTTTGTCTTCTCCTTTTATTGACTTCTGAGTGTAAAGTAGACATGATAACCACTATACTATGAAACCTTGACTGTGGCAGAACTTGACAATATACATTGAAATTCAAACGATGATCCAGCAAAAAGTAAAAAATAGACTGGTTTCACAAAAGGGAGAACACAACGAAATCAATGTGTAAAGCAGACCTTATGACCATAACGTTATGAAAACTTGGATTTTTTTAAAATTGTAAACAATAATATCATGACACAATCCTTTGTATTCCCTATTTAATAAGATTTAAGCCTTGACTCTTTAAAAGCTTAGAATGGATTTAATTAGCGATAACTATGAGCAAGTAGGTTATGCAGTTCGACTCAGTTTGCCATATACAACAAAATCTTATCATAATCTCTTAAAAATTATTTTGTATAAACCAGTTTGGTTTCACTGGGGAACGAACCCAGGACATTCTGCATGTAAAACAGACGTGATAACCACTACACTATGAAACCGCGACAGACACAGCAATTAGCGATAACTATGAGCAAGTAGGTTATGCAGTTCGACTTAGTATGCCATATACAACAAAATGTAATCATAAACTAAGTTGAACTGCATAACCTACTTGTTGATAGTTATCACCAATTTCTATATCTGTCGTGGTTTCATAGTGTAGTGGTTATCACGTCTGCTTTACACGCAGAAGGTCCTGGGTTCAATCCCCAGTGAAACCAACCTCGTTAATACAAAATATTTTTTAAGAGTTTATGATTACATTTTGTTGTTTGAGGCATACTAAGTAGAACTGCATAACCTACTTGTTCATAGTTATCACTAATTTCTGTGTCTGTCACGGTTTCATAGTGTAGTGGTTATCACGTCTGCTTTAAAAAGAATTTTGTATTAACGAGGTTGGATTCACTGGAGATTGAACCCAGGACCTTGAGCTCCGAAACGTGTTTTTGCCTTTTCTATATATAATTTGGTATCAATCCTATTGATGATTTGCTATTACTTATGAGTCTTGTCTGCTCCTTTGAAACAAATGAATCAAGTGCACCATTATTTCCTTTATACTTTTTAGACGATTGATGGGTTCCTGCCTAGGATAAAAGGTACAGCACTGACAGGATGCAGTTCTGCTCCCTGAACTACCCCTAAAGGGGTGATATGCATGAACCCAAGGGGGAAACCGGGTGAGAGTCCACTGCTTATTGCTTTTAAGTGTCTGACTTTCATCCACAGAGTTACACGAGGCGCTGTCATCCTGACGTTTTGTGCCTAAAGGGATGATATGCATGAAGCCAAGGGGGAAACCAGGTGAGAGTCCACTGCTTATTGCTTTTAAGTGTCTGACTTTCAACCACAGAGTTACACGAGGCGCTGTTATCCTGCCTTTTTGTCTTCTCCTTTTATTAGCTTCTGAGTGTAAAGCAGACATGATAACCACTATACTATGAAACCTTGACTGTGGCAGAACTTGACAATATACATTGAAATTCAATCGATGATCCAACGAAAAGTAAAAAAAAATAGACTGGTTTCACAAAAGGGAGAACACAACGAAATCAATGTGTAAAGCAGACCTTATGACCATAACGCTATGAAAACTTGGATTTTTTTTTTAATTGTAGACAATAATATCATGACACAAGCCTTTGTATTCCCTATTTAATAAGATCTAAGCCTTGACTCTGTAAAAGCTTAGAATGGGTTGGTTTCACTGGGGATTGAACCCAGGACTTTCTGCGTGTAAAACAGACGTGATAGCCACTACACTATGAAACCGCGACAGACATAAAAATTAGCGACAACTATGAACAAGTAGGTTATGCAGTTCTACTTAGTATGCCATATACAACAAAATGTAATCATAAAAAGAATTTTGTACTAATGAGGTTGGTTTCACTGGGGATTGAACCCAGGACCTTCTGCGTGTAAAGCAGACGTGATAACCACTACACTATGAAACCGTGACAGACACAGAAATTAGCGATAACCATGAGCAAGTAGGTTATGCAATTCGACTTAGTATGCCATATACAACAAAATGTAATCATAAACTCTTAAAAAGAATTTTGTATAAACGAGTTTGGTTTCACTGGGGATTGAACCCAGGACCTTGAGCTCCGAAACGTGTTTTTGCTTCTTCTATATATAATTTGGTATCAATCCTATTGATGATTTGCTATTACTTATGAGTCTTGTCTGCTCCTTAGAAACAAATGAATCAAGTGCACCATTATTTCCTTTATACTTTTCAGACAATTGACGGGTTCCTGCCTAGGATAACAGGTACAGCACTGACAGGATGCAGTTCTGCTCCCTGAACTACCCCTAAAGGGGTGATATGCATGAACCCAAGGGGGAAACCAGGTGAGAGTCCGAGTGCCTTTTCTAGATATAATTTTGTGCCTAAAGGGGTGATATGCATGAACCCAAGGGGGAAACCAGGTGAGAGTCCACTGCTTATTTTTGACTTTCATCCACAGAGTTACACGAGGCGCTGTTATCCTGCCTTTTTGTCTTCTCCTTTTATTGACTTCTGAGTGTAAAGTAGACATGATAACCACTATACTATGAAACCTTGACTGTGGCAGAACTTGACAATATACATTGAAATTCAAACGATGATCCAGCAAAAAAGTAAAAAATAGACTGGTTTCACAAAAGGGAGAACACAACGAAATCAATGTGTAAAGCAGACCTTATGACCATAACGTTATGAAAACTTGGATTTTTTTTAAATTGTAAACAATAATATCATGACACAATCCTTTGTATTCCCTATTTAATAAGATTTAAGCCTTGACTCTTTAAAAGCTTAGAATGGATTTAATTAGCGATAACTATGAGCAAGTAGGTTATGCAGTTCGACTCAGTTTGCCATATACAACAAAATCTTATCATAATCTCTTAAAAATTATTTTGTATAAACCAGTTTGGTTTCACTGGGGAACGAACCCAGGACATTCTGCATGTAAAACAGATGTGATAACCACTACACTATGAAACCGCGACAGACACAGCAATTAGCGATAACTATGAGCAAGTAGGTTATGCAGTTCGACTTAGTATGCCATATACAACAAAATGTAATCATAAACTAAGTTGAACTGCATAACCTACTTGTTGATAGTTATCACCAATTTCTATATCTGTCGTGGTTTCATAGTGTAGTGGTTATCAAGTCTGCTTTACACGCAGAAGGTCCTGGGTTCAATCCCCAGTGAAACCAACCTCGTTAATACAAAATATTTTTTAAGAGTTTATGATTACATTTTGTTGTTTGAGGCATACTAAGTAGAACTGCATAACCTACTTGTTCATAGTTATCACTAATTTCTGTGTCTGTCACGGTTTCATAGTGTAGTGGTTATCACGTCTGCTTTAAAAAGAATTTTGTATTAACGAGGTTGGATTCACTGGAGATTGAACCCAGGACCTTGAGCTCCGAAACGTGTTTTTGCCTTTTCTATATATAATTTGGTATCAATCCTATTGATGATTTGCTATTGCTTATGAGTCTTGTCTGCTCCTTTGAAACAAATGAATCAAGTGCACCATTATTTCCTTTATACTTTTTAGACGATTGATGGGTTCCTGCCTAGGATAACAGGTACAGCACTGACACGATGCAGTTCTGCTCCCTGAACTACCCCTAAAGGGGTGACATGCATGAACCCAAGGGGGAAACCAGGTGAGAGTCCACTGCTTATTGCTTTTAAGTGTCTGACTTTCATCCACAGAGTTACACGAGGCGCTGTCATCCTGACATTTTGTGCCTAAAGGGATGATATGCATGAAGCCAAGGGGGAAACCAGGTGAGAGTCCACTGCTTATTGCTTTTAAGTGTCTGACTTTCAACCACAGAGTTACACGAGGCGCTGTTATCCTGCCTTTTTGTCTTCTCCTTTTATTAGCTTCTGAGTGTAAAGCAGACATGATAACCACAATACTATGAAACCTTGACTGTGGCAGAACTTGACAATATACATTGAAATTCAATCGATGATCCAGCGAAAAGTAAAAAAATAGACTGGTTTCACAAAAGGGAGAACACAACGAAATCAATGTGTAAAGCAGACCTTATGACCATAACGCTATGAAAACTTGGATTTTTTTTTTAATTGTAGACAATAATATCATGACACAAGCCTTTGTATTCCCTATTTAATAAGATCTAAGCCTTGACTCTTTAAAAGCTTAGAATGGTTTGGTTTCACTAGGGATTGAACCCAGGACCTTCTGCGTGTAAAGCAGACGTGATAGCCACTACACTATGAAACCGCGACAGACATAGAAATTAGCGATAACTATGAACAAGTAGGTTATGCAGTTCTACTTAGTATGCCATATACAACAAAATGTAATCATAAAAATAATTTTGTATTAACGAGGTTGGTTTCACTGGGGATTGAACCCAGGACCTTCTGCGTGTAAAGCAGACGTGATAGCCACTACACTATGAAACCGCGACAGACATAGAAATTAGCGATAACTATGAACAAGTAGGTTATGCAGTTCTACTTAGTATGCCATATACAACAAAATGTAATCATAAAAAGAATTTTGTACTAATGAGGTTGGTTTCACTGGGGATTGAACCCAGGACCTTCTGCGTGTAAAGCAGACGTGATAACCACTACACTATGAAACTGTGACAGACACAGAAATTAGCGATAACCATGAGCAAGTAGGTTATGCAATTCGACTTAGTATGCCATATACAACAAAATGTAATCATAAACTCTTAAAAAGAATTTTGTATAAACGAGTTTGGTTTCACTGGGGATTGAACCCAGGACCTTGAGCTCCGAAACGTGTTTTTGCTTCTTCTATATATAATTTGGTATCAATCCTATTGATGATTTGCTATTACTTATGAGTCTTGTCTGCTCCTTAGAAACAAATGAATCAAGTGCACCATTATTTCCTTTATACTTTTCAGACAATTGACGGGTTCCTGCCTAGGATAACAGGTACAGCACTGACAGGATGCAGTTCTGCTCCCTGAACTACCCCTAAAGGGGTGATATGCATGAACCCAAGGGGGAAACCAGGTGAGAGTCCGAGTGCCTTTTCTAGATATAATTTTGTGCCTAAAGGGGTGATATGCATGAACCCAAGGGGGAAACCAGGTGAGAGTCCACTGCTTATTTTTGACTTTCATCCACAGAGTTACACGAGGCGCTGTTATCCTGCCTTTTTGTCTTCTCCTTTTATTGACTTCTGAGTGTAAAGTAGACATGATAACCACTATACTATGAAACCTTGACTGTGGCAGAACTTGACAATATACATTGAAATTCAATCGATGATCCAGCAAAAAGTAAAAAATAGACTGGTTTCACAAAAGGGAGAACACAACGAAATCAATGTGTAAAGCAGACCTTATGACCATAACGTTATGAAAACTTGGATTTTTTTTAAATTGTAAACAATAATATCATGACACAATCCTTTGTATTCCCTATTTAATAAGATTTAAGCCTTGACTCTTTAAAAGCTTAGAATGGATTTAATTAGCGATAACTATGAGCAAGTAGGTTATGCAGTTCGACTCAGTTTGCCATATACAACAAAATCTTATCATAATCTCTTAAAAATTATTTTGTATAAACCAGTTTGGTTTCACTGGGGAACGAACCCAGGACATTCTGCATGTAAAACAGACGTGATAACCACTACACTATGAAACCGCGACAGACACAGCAATTAGCGATAACTATGAGCAAGTAGGTTATGCAGTTCGACTTAGTATGCCATATACAACAAAATGTAATCATAAACTAAGTTGAACTGCATAACCTACTTGTTGATAGTTATCACCAATTTCTATATCTGTCGTGGTTTCATAGTGTAGTGGTTATCACGTCTGCTTTACACGCAGAAGGTCCTGGGTTCAATCCCCAGTGAAACCAACCTTGTTAATACAAATTTTTTTTTAAGAGTTTATGATTACATTTTGTTGTTTGAGGCATACTAAGTAGAACTGCATAACCTACTTGTTCATAGTTATCACTAATTTCTGTGTCTGTCACGGTTTCATAGTGTAGTGGTTATCACGTCTGCTTTAAAAAGAATTTTGTATTAACGAGGTTGGATTCACTGGAGATTGAACCCAGGACCTTGAGCTCCGAAACGTGTTTTTGCCTTTTCTATATATAATTTGGTATCAATCCTATTGATGATTTGCTATTGCTTATGAGTCTTGTCTGCTCCTTTGAAACAAATGAATCAAGTGCACCATTATTTCCTTTATACTTTTTAGACGATTGATGGGTTCCTGCCTAGGATAACAGGTACAGCACTGACACGATGCAGTTCTGCTCCCTGAACTACCCCTAAAGGGGTGACATGCATGAACCCAAGGGGGAAACCAGGTGAGAGTCCACTGCTTATTGCTTTTAAGTGTCTGACTTTCATCCACAGAGTTACACGAGGCGCTGTCATCCTGACATTTTGTGCCTAAAGGGATGATATGCATGAAGCCAAGGGGGAAACCAGGTGAGAGTCCACTGCTTATTGCTTTTAAGTGTCTGACTTTCAACCACAGAGTTACACGAGGCGCTGTTATCCTGCCTTTTTGTCTTCTCCTTTTATTAGCTTCTGAGTGTAAAGCAGACATGATAACCACAATACTATGAAACCTTGACTGTGGCAGAACTTGACAATATACATTGAAATTCAATCGATGATCCAGCGAAAAGTAAAAAAATAGACTGGTTTCACAAAAGGGAGAACACAACGAAATCAATGTGTAAAGCAGACCTTATGACCATAACGCTATGAAAACTTGGATTTTTTTTTTAATTGTAGACAATAATATCATGACACAAGCCTTTGTATTCCCTATTTAATAAGATCTAAGCCTTGACTCTTTAAAAGCTTAGAATGGGTTGGTTTCACTGGGGATTGAACCCAGGACCTTCTGCGTGTAAAGCAGACGTGATAGCCACTACACTATGAAACCGCGACAGACATAGAAATTAGCGATAACTATGAACAAGTAGGTTATGCAGTTCTACTTAGTATGACATATACAACAAAATGTAATCATAAAAAGAATTTTGTACTAAGAGGTTGGTTTTACTGGGGATTGAACCCAGGACCCTCTGCGTGCAAAGCAGCCATGATAACCACTACACTATGAAACCGTGACAGACACAAAATTAGCGATAACTATGAGCAAGTAGGTTATGCTGTATGACTTAGTATGCCATATACAATAAAATGTAATCATAAAAATAATTTTGTATTAACGAGGTTGGTTTCACTGGGGATTGAACCCAGGACCTTCTGTGTGTAAAGCAGACGTGATAGGCACTACACTATGAAACCACAACAGACATAGAAATTAGCGATAACTATGAACAAGTAGGTTATGCAGTTCTACTTAGGATGCCATATACAACAAAATGTAATCATAAAAATAATTTTGAACTAATGAGGTTGGTTTCACTGGGGATTGAACCCAGGACCTTCTGCGTGTAAAGCAGACGAGATAACCACTACACTATGAAACCGTGCCAGACACAGAAATTAGCGATAACCATGAGCAAGTAGGTTATGCAATTCGAATTTGTATGCCATATACAACAAAATGTAATCATAAACTCTTAAAAAGAATTTTGTATAAACGAGTTTGGTTTCACTGGGGATTGAACCCAGGACCTTGAGCTCCGAAGCGTGTTTTTGCTTCTTCTATATATAATTTGGTATCAATCCTATTGATGATTTGCTATTACTTATGAGTCTTGTCTGCTCCTTAGAAACAAATGAATCAAGTGCACCATTATTTCCTTTATACTTTTCAGACAATTGACGGGTTCCTGCCTAGGATAACAGGTACAGCACTGACAGGATGCAGTTCTGCTCCCTGAACTACCCCTAAAGGGGTGATATGCATGAACCCAAGGGGGAAACCAGGTGAGAGTCCGAGTGCCTTTTCTAGATATAATTTTATGCCTAAAGGGGTGATATGCATGAACCCAAGGGGGAAACCAGGTGAGAGTCCACTGCTTATTTTTGACTTTCATCCACAGAGTTACACGAGGCGCTGTTATCCTGCCTTTTTGTCTTCTCCTTTTATTGACTTCTGAGTGTAAAGTAGACATGATAACCACTATACTATGAAACCTTGACTGTGGCAGAACTTGACAATATACATTGAAATTCAATCGATGATCCAGCAAAAAGTAAAAAATAGACTGGTTTCACAAAAGGGAGAACACAACGAAATCAATGTGTAAAGCAGACCTTATGACCATAACGTTATGAAAACTTGGATTTTTTTTAAATTGTAAACAATAATATCATGACACAATCCTTTGTATTCCCTATTTAATAAGATTTAAGCCTTGACTCTTTAAAAGCTTAGAATGGATTTAATTAGCGATAACTATGAGCAAGTAGGTTATGCAGTTCGACTCAGTTTGCCATATACAACAAAATCTTATCATAATCTCTTAAAAATTATTTTGTATAAACCAGTTTGGTTTCACTGGGGAACGAACCCAGGACATTCTGCATGTAAAACAGACGTGATAACCACTACACTATGAAACCGCGACAGACACAGCAATTAGCGATAACTATGAGCAAGTAGGTTATGCAGTTCGACTTAGTATGCCATATACAACAAAATGTAATCATAAACTAAGTTGAACTGCATAACCTACTTGTTGATAGTTATCACCAATTTCTATATCTGTCGTGGTTTCATAGTGTAGTGATTATCACGTCTGCTTTACACGCAGAAGGTCCTGGGTTCAATCCCCAGTGAAACCAACCTCGTTAATACAAAATATTTTTTAAGAGTTTATGATTACATTTTGTTGTTTGAGGCATACTAAGTAGAACTGCATAACCTACTTGTTCATAGTTATCACTAATTTCTGTGTCTGTCACGGTTTCACAGTGTAGTGGTTATCACGTCTGCTTTAAAAAGAATTTTGTATTAACGAGGTTGGATTCACTGGAGATTGAACCCAGGACCTTGAGCTCCGAAACGTGTTTTTGCCTTTTCTATATATAATTTGGTATCAATCCTATTGATGATTTGCTATTACTTATGAGTCTTGTCTGCTCCTTTGAAACAAATGAATCAAGTGCACCATTATTTCCTTTATACTTTTTAGACGATTGATGGGTTCCTGCCTAGGATAACAGGTACAGCACTGACACGATGCAGTTCTGCTCCCTGAACTACCCCTAAAGGGGTGACATGCATGAACCCAAGGGGGAAACCAGGTGAGAGTCCACTGCTTATTGCTTTTAAGTGTCTGACTTTCATCCACAGAGTTACACGAGGCGCTGTCATCCTGAAATTTTGTGCCTAAAGGGATGATATGCATGAAGCCAAGGGGGAAACCAGGTGAGAGTCCACTGCTTATTGCTTTTAAGTGTCTGACTTTCAACCACAGAGTTACACGAGGCGCTGTTATCCTGCCTTTTTGTCTTCTCCTTTTATTAGCTTCTGAGTGTAAAGCAGACATGATAACCACAATACTATGAAACCTTGACTGTGGCAGAACTTGACAATATACATTGAAATTCAATCGATGATCCAGCGAAAAGTAAAAAAATAGACTGGTTTCACAAAAGGGAGAACACAACGAAATCAATGTGTAAAGCAGACCTTATGACCATAACGCTATGAAAACTTGGATTTTTTTTTTAATTGTAGACAATAATATCATGACACAAGCCTTTGTATTCCCTATTTAATAAGATCTAAGCCTTGACTCTTTAAAAGCTTAGAATGGGTTGGTTTCACTGGGGATTGAACCCAGGACCTTCTGCGTGTAAAGCAGACGTGATAGCCACTACACTATGAAACCGCGACAGACATAGAAATTAGCGATAACTATGAACAAGTAGGTTATGCAGTTCTACTTAGTATGCCATATATAACAAAATGTAATCATAAAAAGAATTTTGTACTAAGAGGTTGGTTTTACTGGGGATTGAACCCAGGACCCTCTGCGTGCAAAGCAGCCATGATAACCACTACACTATGAAACCGTGACAGACACAAAATTGGCGATAACTATGAGCAAGTAGGTTATGCTGTATGACTTAGTATGCCATATACAACAAAATGTAATCATAAAAATAATTTTGTATTAACGAGGTTGGTTTCACTGGGGATTGAACCCAGGACCTTCTGCGTGTAAAGCAGACGTGATAGGCACTACACTATGAGACCGCGACAGACATAGAAATTAGCGATAACTATGAACAAGTAGGTTATGCAGTTCTACTTAGTATGCCATATACAACAAAATGTAATCATAAAAAGAATTTTGAACTAATGAGGTTGGTTTCACTGGGGATTGAACCCAGGACCTTGAGCTCCGAAACGTGTTTTTGCTTCTTCTATATATAATTTGGTATCAATCCTATTGATGATTTGCTATTACTTATGAGTCTTGTCTGCTCCTTAGAAACAAATGAATCAAGTGCACCATTATTTCCTTTATACTTTTCAGACAATTGACGGGTTCCTGCCTAGGATAACAGGTACAGCACTGACAGGATGCAGTTCTGCTCCCTGAACTACCCCTAAAGGGGTGATATGCATGAACCCAAGGGGGAAACCAGGTGAGAGTCCGAGTGCCTTTTCTAGATATAATTTTGTGCCTAAAGGGGTGATATGCATGAACCCAAGGGGGAAACCAGGTGAGAGTCCACTGCTTATTTTTGACTTTCATCCACAGAGTTACACGAGGCGCTGTTATCCTGCCTTTTTGTCTTCTCCTTTTATTGACTTCTGAGTGTAAAGTAGACATGATAACCACTATACTATGAAACCTTGACTGTGGCAGAACTTGACAATATACATTGAAATTCAATCGATGATCCAGCAAAAAGTAAAAAATAGACTGGTTTCACAAAAGGGAGAACACAACGAAATCAATGTGTAAAGCAGACCTTATGACCATAACGTTATGAAAACTTGGATTTTTTTTAAATTGTAAACAATAATATCATGACACAATCCTTTGTATTCCCTATTTAATAAGATTTAAGCCTTGACTCTTTAAAAGCTTAGAATGGATTTAATTAGCGATAACTATGAGCAAGTAGGTTATGCAGTTCGACTCAGTTTGCCATATACAACAAAATCTTATCATAATCTCTTAAAAATTATTTTGTATAAACCAGTTTGGTTTCACTGGGGAACGAACCCAGGACATTCTGCATGTAAAACAGACGTGATAACCACTACACTATGAAACCGCGACAGACACAGCAATTAGCGATAACTATGAGCAAGTAGGTTATGCAGTTCGACTTAGTATGCCATATACAACAAAATGTAATCATAAACTAAGTTGAACTGCATAACCTACTTGTTGATAGTTATCACCAATTTCTGTATCTGTTGTTGTTTCATAGTGTAGTGGTTATCACGTCTGCTTTACATGCAGAAGGTCCTGGGTTCAATCCCCAGTGAAACCAACCTCGTTAATACAAAATATTTTTTAAGAGTTTATGATTACATTTTGTTGTTTGAGGCATACTAAGTAGAACTGCATAACCTACTTGTTCATAGTTATCACTAATTTCTGTGTCTGTCCCGGTTTCACAGTGTAGTGGTTATCACCCAGGACCTTCTGCGTGTAAAGCAGACGTGATAGCCACTACACTATGAAACCGCGACAGACATAGAAATTAGCGATAACTATGAACAAGTAGGTTATGCAGTTCTACTTAGTATGCCATATACAACAAAATGTAATCATAAAAAGCATTTTGTACTAAGAGGTTGGTTTTACTGGGGATTGAACCCGGGACCCTCTGCGTGCAAAGCAGCCATGATAACCACTACACTATGAAACCGTGACAGACACAAAATTAGCGATAACTATGAGCAAGTAGGTTATGCTGTATGACTTAGTATGCCATATACAACAAAATGTAATCATAAAAATAATTTTGTATTAACGAGGTTGGTTTCACTGGGGATTGAACCCAGGACCTTCTGCGTGTAAAGCAGACGTGATAGCCACTACACTATGAAACCGCGACAGACATAGAAATTGGCGATAACTATGAACAAGTACGTTATGCAGTTCTACTTAGTATGCCATATACAACAAAATGTAATCATAAAAAGAATTTTGTACTAATGAGGTTGGTTTCACTGGGGATTGAACCCAGGACCTTCTGCGTGTAAAGCAGACGTGATAACCACTACACTATGAAACCGTGACAGACACAGAAATTAGCGATAACCATGAGCAAGTAGGTTATGCAATTCGACTTAGTATGCCATATACAACAAAATGTAATCATAAACTCTTAAAAAGAATTTTGTATGAACGAGTTTGGTTTCACTGGGGATTGAACCCAGGACCTTGAGCTCCGAAACGTGTTTTTGCTTCTTCTATATATAATTTGGTATCAATCCTATTGATGATTTGCTATTACTTATGAGTCTTGTCTGCTCCTTAGAAACAAATGAATCAAGTGCACCATTATTTCCTTTATACTTTTCAGACAATTGACGGGTTCCTGCCTAGGATAACAGGTACAGCACTGACAGGATGCAGTTCTGCTCCCTGAACTACCCCTAAAGGGGTGATATGCATGAACCCAAGGGGGAAACCAGGTGAGAGTCCGAGTGCCTTTTCTAGATATAATTTTGTGCCTAAAGGGGTGATATGCATGAACCCAAGGGGGAAACCAGGTGAGAGTCCACTGCTTATTTTTTACTTTCATCCACAGAGTTACACGAGGCGCTGTTATCCTGCCTTTTTGTCTTCTCCTTTTATTGACTTCTGAGTGTAAAGTAGACATGATAACCACTATACTATGAAACCTTGACTGTGGCAGAACTTGACAATATACATTGAAATTCAATCGATGATCCAGCAAAAAGTTAAAAATAGACTGGTTTCACAAAAGGGAGAACACAACGAAATCAATGTGTAAAGCAGACCTTATGACCATAACGTTATGAAAACTTGGATTTTTTTTAAATTGTAAACAATAATATCATGACACAATCCTTTGTATTCCCTATTTAATAAGATTTAAGCCTTGACTCTTTAAAAGCTTAGAATGGATTTAATTAGCGATAACTATGAGCAAGTAGGTTATACAGTTCGACTCAGTTTGCCATATACAACAAAATCTTATCATAATCTCTTAAAAATTATTTTGTATAAACCAGTTTGGTTTCACTGGGGAACGAACCCAGGACATTCTGCATGTAAAACAGACGTGATAACCACTACACTATGAAACCACGACAGACACAGCAATTAGCGATAACTATGAGCAAGTAGGTTATGCAGTTCGACTTAGTATGCCATATACAACAAAATGTAATCATAAACGAAGTTGAACTGCATAACCTACTTGTTGATAGTTATCACCAATTTCTGTATTTGTCGTGGTTTCATAGTGTAGTGGTTATCACGTCTGCTTTACACGCAGAAGGTCCTGGGTTCAATCCCCAGTGAACCCAACCTCATTAATACAAAATTTTTAAGAGTTTATGATTACAGTTTGTTGTTTGAGGCATACTAAGTAGAACTGCATAACCTACTTGTTCATAGTTATCACTAATTTCTGTGTCTGTCACGGTTTCATAGTGTAGTGGTTATCACGTCTGCTTTAAAAAGAATTTTGTATTAACGAGGTTGGATTCACTGGAGATTGAACCCAGGACCTTGAGCTCCGAAACGTGTTTTTGCCTTTTCTATATATAATTTGGTATCAATCCTATTGATGATTTGCTATTACTTATGAGTCTTGTCTGCTCCTTTGAAACAAATGAATCAAGTGCACCATTATTTCCTTTATACTTTTTAGACGATTGATGGGTTCCTGCCTAGGATAACAGGTACAGCACTGACACGATGCAGTTCTGCTCCCTGAACTACCCCTAAAGGGGTGACATGCATGAACCCAAGGGGGAAACCAGGTGAGAGTCCACTGCTTATTGCTTTTAAGTGTCTGACTTTCATCCACAGAGTTACACGAGGCGCTGTCATCCTGACATTTTGTGCCTAAAGGGATGATATTTATGAAGCCAAGGGGGAAACCAGGTGAGAGTCCACTGCTTATTGCTTTTAAGTGTCTGACTTTCAACCACAGAGTTACACGAGGCGCTGTTATCCTGCCTTTTTGTCTTCTCCTTTTATTAGCTTCTGAGTGTAAAGCAGACATGATAACCACAATACTATGAAACCTTGACTGTGGCAGAACTTGACAATATACATTGAAATTCAATCGATGATCCAGCGAAAAGTAAAAAAATAGACTGGTTTCACAAAAGGGAGAACACAACGAAATCAATGTGTAAAGCAGACCTTATGACCATAACGCTATGAAAACTTGGATTTGTTTTTTAATTGTAGACAATAATATCATGACACAAGCCTTTGTATTCCCTATTTAATAAGATCTAAGCCTTGACTCTTTAAAAGCTTAGAATGGGTTGGTTTCACTGGGGATTGAACCCAGGACCTTCTGCGTGTAAAGCAGACGTGATAGCCACTACACTATGAAACCGCGACAGACATAGAAATTAGCGATAACTATGAACAAGTAGGTTATGCAGTTCTACTTAGTATGCCATATACAACAAAATGTAATCATAAAAAGAATTTTGTACTAAGAGGTTGGTTTTACTGGGGATTGAACCCAGGACCCTCTGCGTGCAAAGCAGCCATGATAACCACCACACTATGAAACCGTGACAGACACAGAAATTAGCGATAACCATGAGCAAGTAGGTTATGCAATTTGACTTAGTATGCCATATACAACAAAATGTAATCATAAACTCTTAAAAAGAATTTTGTATAAACGAGTTTCGTTTCACTGGGGATTGAACCCAGGACCTTGAGCTCCGAAACGTGTTTTTGCTTCTTCTATATATAATTTGGTATCAATCCTATTGATGATTTGCTATTACTTATGAGTCTTGTCTGCTCCTTAGAAACAAATGAATCAAGTGCACCATTATTTCCTTTATACTTTTCAGACAATTGACGGGTTCCTGCCTAGGATAACAGGTACAGCACTGACAGGATGCAGTTCTGCTCCCTGAACTACCCCTAAAGGGGTGATATGCATGAACCCAAGGGGGAAACCAGGTGAGAGTCCGAGTGCCTTTTCTAGATATAATTTTGTGCCTAAAGGGGTGATATGCATGAACCCAAGGGGGAAACCAGGTGAGAGTCCACTGCTTATTTTTGACTTTCATCCACAGAGTTACACGAGGCGCTGTTATCCTGCCTTTTTGTCTTCTCCTTTTATTGACTTCTGAGTGTAAAGTAGACATGATAACCACTATACTATGAAACCTTGACTGTGGCAGAACTTGACAATATACATTGAAATTCAATCGATGATCCAGCAAAAAGTAAAAAATAGACTGGTTTCACAAAAGGGAGAACACAACGAACTCAATGTGTAAAGCAGACCTTATGACCATAACGTTATGAAAACTTGGATTTTTTTTAAATAGTAAACAATAATATCATGACACAATCCTTTGTATTCCCTATTTAATAAGATTTAAGCCTTGACTCTTTAAAAGCTTAGAATGGATTTAATTAGCGATAACTATGAGCAAGTAGGTTATGCAGTTCGACTCAGTTTGCCATATACAACAAAATCTTATCATAATCTCTTAAAAATTATTTTGTATAAACCAGTTTGGTTTCACTGGGGAACGAACCCAGGACATTCTGCATGTAAAACAGACGTGATAACCACTACACTATGAAACCGCGACAGACACAGCAATTAGCGATAACTATTAGCAAGTAGGTTATGCAGTTCGACTTAGTATGCCATATACAACAAAATGTAATCATAAACTAAGTTGAACTGCATAACCTACTTGTTGATAGTTATCACCAATTTCTGTATCTGTTATGGTTTCATAGAGTAGTGGTTATCACGTCTGCTTTACACGCAGAAGGTCCTGGGTTCAATCCCCAGTGAAACCAACCTCGTTAATACAAAATATTTTTTAAGAGTTTATGATTACATTTTGTTGTTTGAGGCATACTAAGTAGAACTGCATAACCTACTTGTTCATAGTTATCACTAATTTCTGTGTCTGTCACGGTTTCATAGTGTAGTGGTTATCACGTCTGCTTTAAAAAGAATTTTGTATTAACGAGGTTGGATTCACTGGAGATTGAACCCAGGACCTTGAGCTCCGAAACGTGTTTTTGCCTTTTCTATATATAATTTGGTATCAATCCTATTGATGATTTGCTATTACTTATGAGTCTTGTCTGCTCCTTTGAAACAAATGAATCAAGTGCACCATTATTTCCTTTATACTTTTTAGACGATTGATGGGTTCCTGCCTAGGATAACAGGTACAGCACTGACACGATGCAGTTCTGCTCCCTGAACTACCCCTAAAGGGGTGACATGCATGAACCCAAGGGGGAAACCAGGTGAGAGTCCACTGCTTATTGCTTTTAAGTGTCTGACTTTCATCCACAGAGTTACACGAGGCGCTGTCATCCTGACATTTTGTGCCTAAAGGGATGATATGCATGAAGCCAAGGGGGAAACCAGGTGAGAGTCCACTGCTTATTGCTTTTAAGTGTCTGACTTTCAACCACAGAGTTACACGAGGCGCTGTTATCCTGCCTTTTTGTCTTCTCCTTTTATTAGCTTCTGAGTGTAAAGCAGACATGATAACCACAATACTATGAAACCTTGACTGTGGCAGAACTTGACAATATACATTGAAATTCAATCGATGATCCAGCGAAAAGTAAAAAAATAGACTGGTTTCACAAAAGGGAGAACACAACGAAATCAATGTGTAAAGCAGACCTTATGACCATAACGCTATGAAAACTTGGATTTTTTTTTTAATTGTAGACAATAATATCATGACACAAGCCTTTGTATTCCCTATTTAATAACATCTAAGCCTTGACTCTTTAAAAGCTTAGAATGGGTTGGTTTCACTGGGAATTGAACCCAGGACCTTCTGCGTGTAAAGCAGACGTGATAGCCACTACACTATGAAACCGCGACAGACATAGAAATTAGCGATAACTATGAACAAGTAGGTTATGCAGTTCTACTTAGTATGCCATATACAGCAACATGTAATCATAAAAAGAATTTTGCACTAAGAGGTTGGTTTTACTGGGGATTGAACCCAGGACCCTCTGCGTGCAAAGCAGCCATGATAACCACTACACTATGAAACCGTGACAGACACAAAATTAGCGATAACTATGAGCAAGTAGGTTATGCTGTATGACTTAGTATGCCATATACAACAAAATGTAATCATAAAAATAATTTTGTATTAACGAAGTTGGTTTCACTGGGGATTGAACCCAGGACCTTCTGCGTGTAAAGCAGACGTGATAACCACTACACTATGAAACCGTGACAGACACAGAAATTAGCGATAACCATGAGCAAGTAGGTTATGCAATTCGACTTAGTATGCCATATACAACAAAATGTAATCATAAACTCTTAAAAAGAATTTTGTATAAACGAGTTTGGTTTCACTGGGGATTGAACCCAGGACCTTGAGCTCCGAAACGTGTTTTTGCTTCTTCTATATATAATTTGGTATCAATCCTATTGATGATTTGCTATTACTTATGAGTCTTGTCTGCTCCTTAGAAACAAATGAATCAAGTGCACCATTATTTCCTTTATACTTTTCAGACA
Source organism: Hyla sarda (assembly GCF_029499605.1). Taxonomy (NCBI): domain Eukaryota; kingdom Metazoa; phylum Chordata; class Amphibia; order Anura; family Hylidae; genus Hyla; species Hyla sarda. The sequence continues at coordinate 272,381,403 of NC_079194.1, read as the reverse complement.
ATTGACGGGTTCCTGCCTAGGATAACAGGTACAGCACTGACAGGATGCAGTTCTGCTCCCTGAACTACCCCTAAAGGGGTGATATGCATGAACCCAAGGGGGAAACCAGGTGAGAGTCCACTGCTTATTTTTGACTTTCATCCACAGAGTTACACGAGGCGCTGTTATCCTGCCTTTTTGTCTTCTCCTTTTATTGACTTCTGAGTGTAAAGTAGACATGATAACCACTATACTATGAAACCTTGACTGTGGTAGAACTTGACAATATACATTGAAATTCAATCGATGATCCAGCAAAAAGTAAAAAATAGACTGGTTTCACAAAAGGGAGAACACAACGAAATCAATGTGTAAAGCAGACCTTATGACCATAACGTTATGAAAACTTGGATTTTTTTTAAATTGTAAACAATAATATCATGACACAATCCTTTGTATTCCCTATTTAATAAGATTTAAGCCTTGACTCTTTAAAAGCTTAGAATGGATTTAATTAGCGATAACTATGAGCAAGTAGGTTATGCAGTTCGACTCAGTTTGCCATATACAACAAAATCTTATCATAATCTCTTAAAAATTATTTTGTATAAACCAGTTTGGTTTCACTGGGGAACGAACCCAGGACATTCTGCATGTAAAACAGACGTGATAACCACTACACTATGAAACCGCGACAGACACAGCAATTAGCGATAACTATGAGCAAGTAGGTTATGCAGTTCGACGTAGTATGCCATATACAACAAAATGTAATCATAAACTAAGTTGAACTGCATAACCTACTTGTTGATAGTTATCACCAATTTCTGTATCTGTCGTGGATTCATAGTGTAGTGGTTATCACGTCTGCTTTACACGCAGAAGGTCCTGGGTTCAATCCCCAGTGAAACCAACCTCGTTAATACAAAATATTTTTTAAGAGTTTATGATTACATTTTGTTGTTTGAGGCATACTAAGTAGAACTGCATAACCTACTTGTTCATAGTTATCACTAATTTCTGTGTCTGTCACGGTTTCATAGTGTAGTGGTTATCACGTCTGCTTTAAAAAAAAATTTGTATTAACGAGGTTGGATTCACTGGAGATTGAATCCAGGACCTTGAGCTCCGAAACGTGTTTTTGCCTTTTCTATATATAATTTGGTATCAATCCTATTGATGATTTGCTATTACTTATGAGTCTTGTCTGCTCCTTTGAAACAAATGAATCAAGTGCACCATTATTTCCTTTATACTTTTTAGACGATTGATGGGTTCCTGCTTAGGATAACAGGTACAGCACTGACACGATGCAGTTCTGCTCCCTGAACTACCCCTAAAGGGGTGACATGCATGAACCCAAGGGGGAAACCAGGTGAGAGTCCACTGCTTATTGCTTTTAAGTGTCTGACTTTCATCCACAGAGTTACACGAGGCGCTGTCATCCTGACATTTTGTGCCTAAAGGGATGATATGCATGAAGCCAAGGGGGAAACCAGGTGAGAGTCCACTGCTTATTGCTTTTAAGTGTCTGACTTTCAACCACAGAGTTACACGAGGCGCTGTTATCCTGCCTTTTTGTCTTCTCCTTTTATTAGCTTCTGAGTGTAAAGCAGACATGATAACCACAATACTATGAAACCTTGACTGTGGCAGAACTTGACAATATACATTGAAATTCAATCGATGATCCAGCGAAAAGTAAAAAAATAGACTGGTTTCACAAAAGGGAGAACACAACGAAATCAATGTGTAAAGCAGACCTTATGACCATAACGCTATGAAAACTTGGATTTTTTTTTTAATTGTAAACAATAATATCATGACACAAGCCTTTGTATTCCCTATTTAATAACATCTAAGCCTTGACTCTTTAAAAGCTTAGAATGGGTTGGTTTCACTGGGAATTGAACCCAGGACCTTCTGCGTGTAAAGCAGACGTGATAGCCACTACACTATGAAACCGCGACAGACATAGAAATTAGCGATAACTATGAACAAGTAGGTTATGCAGTTCTACTTAGTATGCCATATACAACAACATGTAATCATAAAAAGAATTTTGCACTAAGAGGTTGGTTTTACTGGGGATTGAACCCAGGACCCTCTGCTAAAAAGCAGCCATGATAACCACTACACTATGAAACCGTGACAGACATAAGATTAGCGATAACTATGAGCAAGTAGGTTATGCTGTATGACTTAGTATGCCATATACAACAAAATGTAATCATAAAAATAATTTTGTATTAACGAGGTTGGTTTCACTGGGGATTGAACCCAGGACCTTCTGCGTGTAAAGCAGACGTGATAGCCACTACACTATGAAACCGCGACAGACATAGAAATTAGCGATAACTATGAACAAGTAGGTTATGCAGTTCTACTTAGTATGCCATATACAACAAAATGTAATCATAAAAAGAATTTTGTATTTATGAGGTTGGTTTCACTGGGGATTGAACCCAGGACCTTCTGCGTGTAAAGCAGACGTGATAACCACTACACTATGAAACCGTGACAGACACAGAAATTAGCGATAACCATGAGCAAGTAGGTTATGCAATTCGACTTAGTATGCCATATACAACAAAATGTAATCATAAACTCTTAAAAAGAATTTTGTATAAACGAGTTTGGTTTCACTGGGGATTGAACCCAGGACCTTGAGCTCCGAAACGTGTTTTTGCTTCTTCTATATATAATTTGGTATCAATCCTATTGATGATTTGCTATTACTTATGAGTCTTGTCTGCTCCTTAGAAACAAATGAATCAAGTGCACCATTATTTCCTTTATACTTTTCAGACAATTGACGGGTTCCTGCCTAGGATAACAGGTACAGCACTGACAGGATGCAGTTCTGCTCCCTGAACTACCCCTAAAGGGGTGATATGCATGAACCCAAGGGGGAAACCAGGTGAGAGTCCGAGTGCCTTTTCTAGATATAATTTTGTGCCTAAAGGGGTGATATGCATGAACCCAAGGGGGAAACCAGGTGAGAGTCCACTGCTTATTTTTGACTTTCATCCACAGAGTTACACGAGGCGCTGTTATCCTGCCTTTTTGTCTTCTCCTTTTATTGACTTCTGAGTGTAAAGTAGACATGATAACCACTATACTATGAAACCTTGACTGTGGCAGAACTTGACAATATACATTGAAATTCAATCGATGATCCAGCAAAAAGTAAAAAATAGACTGGTTTCACAAAAGGGAGAACACAACGAAATCAATGTGTAAAGCAGACCTTATGACCATAACGTTATGAAAACTTGGATTTTTTTTAAATTGTAAACAATAATATCATGACACAATCCTTTGTATTCCCTATTTAATAAGATTTAAGCCTTGACTCTTTAAAAGCTTAGAATGGATTTAATTAGCGATAACTATGAGCAAGTAGGTTATGCAGTTCGACTCAGTTTGCCATATACAACAAAATCTTATCATAATCTCTTAAAAATTATTTTGTATAAACCAGTTTGGTTTCACTGGGTAACGAACCCAGGACATTCTGCATGTAAAATAGACGTGATAACCACTACACTATGAAACCGCGACAGACACAGCAATTAGCGATAACTATGAGCAAGTAGGTTATGCAGTTCGACTTAGTATGCCATATACAACAAAATGTAATCATAAACTAAGTTGAACTGCATAACCTACTTGTTGATAGTTATCACCAATTTCTGTATGTGTAGTGGTTATCACGTCTGCTTTACACGCAGAAGGTCCTGGGTTCAATCCCCAGTGAAACCAACCTCGTTAATACAAAATATTTTTTAAGAGTTTATGATTACATTTTGTTGTTTGAGGCATACTAAGTAGAACTGCATAACCTACTTGTTCATAGTTATCACTAATTTCTGTGTCTGTCACGGTTTCATAGTGTAGTGGTTATCACGTCTGCTTTAAAAAGAATTTTGTATTAACGAGGTTGGATTCACTGGAGATTGAACCCAGGACCTTGAGCTCCGAAACGTGTTTTTGCCTTTTCTATATATAATTTGGTATCAATCCTATTGATGATTTGCTATTACTTATGAGTCTTGTCTGCTCCTTTGAAACAAATGAATCAAGTGCACCATTATTTCCTTTATAATTTTTAGACGATTGATGGGTTCCTGCCTAGGATAACAGGTACAGCACTGACACGATGCAGTTCTGCTCCCTGAACTACCCCTAAAGGGGTGACATGCATGAACCCAAGGGGGAAACCAGGTGAGAGTCCACTGCTTATTGCTTTTAAGTGTCTGACTTTCATCCACAGAGTTACACGAGGCGCTGTCATCCTGACATTTTGTGCCTAAAGGGATGATATGCATGAAGCCAAGGGGGAAACCAGGTGAGAGTCCACTGCTTATTGCTTTTAAGTGTCTGACTTTCAACCACAGAGTTACACGAGGCGCTGTTATCCTGCCTTTTTGTCTTCTCCTTTTATTAGCTTCTGAGTGTAAAGCAGACATGATAACCACAATACTATGAAACCTTGACTGTGGCAGAACTTGACAATATACATTGAAATTCAATCGATGATCCAGCGAAAAGTAAAAAAATAGACTGGTTTCACAAAAGGGAGAACACAACGAAATCAATGTGTAAAGCAGACCTTATGACCATAACGCTATGAAAACTTGGATTTTTTTTTTAATTGTAGACAATAATATCATGACACAAGCCTTTGTATTCCCTATTTAATAAGATCTAAGCCTTGACTCTTTAAAAGCTTAGAATGGGTTGGTTTCACTGGGGATTGAACCCAGGACCTTCTGCGTGTAAAGCAGACGTGATAGCCACTACACTATGAAACCGCGACAGACATAGAAATTAGCGATAACTATGAACAAGTAGGTTATGCAGTTCTACTTAGTATGCCATATACAACAAAATGTAATCATAAAAAGAATTTTGTACTAAGAGGTTGGATTTACTGGGGATTGAACCCAGGACCCTCTACGTGCAAAGCAGCCATGATAACCACTACACTATGAAACCGTGACAGACACAAAATTAGCGATAACTATGAACAAGTAGGTTATGCTGTATGACTTAGTATGCCATATACAACAAAATGTAATCATAAAAATAATTTTGTATTAACGAGGTTGGTTTCACTGGGGATTGAACCAAGGACCTTCTGCGTGTAAAGCAGACGTGATAGCCACTACACTATGAAACCGCGACAGACATAGAAATTAGCGATAACTATGAACAAGTAGGTTATGCAGTTCTACTTAGTATGCCATATACAACAAAATGTAATCATAAAAAGAATTTTGTACTAATGAGGTTGGTTTCACTGGGGATTGAACCCAGGACCTTCTGCGTGTAAAGCAGACGTGATAACCACTACACTATGAAACCGTGACAGACACAGAAATTAGCGATAACCATGAGCAAGTAGGTTATGCAATTCGACTTAGTATGCCATATACAACAAAATGTAATCATAAACTCTTTAAAAGAATTTTGTATAAACGAGTTTGGTTTCACTGGGGATTGAACCCAGGACCTTGAGCTCCGAAACGTGTTTTTGCTTCTTCTATATATAATTTGGTATCAATCCTATTGATGATTTGCTATTACTTATGAGTCTTGTCTGCTCCTTAGAAACAAATGAATCAAGTGCACCATTATTTCCTTTATACTTTTCAGACAATTGACGGGTTCCTGCCTAGGATAACAGGTACAGCACTGACAGGATGCAGTTCTGCTCCCTGAACTACCCCTAAAGGGGTGATATGCATGAACCCAAGGGGGAAACCAGGTGAGAGTCCGAGTGCCTTTTCTAGATATAATTTTGTGCCTAAAGGGGTGATATGCATGAACCCAAGGGGGAAACCAGGTGAGAGTCCACTGCTTATTTTTGACTTTCATCCACAGAGTTACACGAGGCGCTGTTATCCTGCCTTTTTGTCTTCTCCTTTTATTGACTTCTGAGTGTAAAGTAGACATGATAACCACTATACTATGAAACCTTGACTGTGGCAGAACTTGACAATATACATTGAAATTCAATCGATGATCCAGCAAAAAGTAAAAAATAGACTGGTTTCACAAAAGGGAGAACACAACGAAATCAATGTGTAAAGCAGACCTTATGACCATAACGTTATGAAAACTTGGATTTTTTTTAAATTGTAAACAATAATATCATGACACAATCCTTTGTATTCCCTATTTAATAAGATTTAAGCCTTGACTCTTTAAAAGCTTAGAATGGATTTAATTAGCGATAACTATGAGCAAGTAGGTTATGCAGTTCGACTCAGTTTGCCATATACAACAAAATCTTATCATAATCTCTTAAAAATTATTTTGTATAAACCAGTTTGGTTTCACTGGGGAACGAACCCAGGACATTCTGCATGTAAAACAGACGTGATAACCACTACACTATGAAACCGCGACAGACACAGCAATTAGCGATAACTATGAGCAAGTAGGTTATGCAGTTCGACTTAGTATGCCATATACAACAAAATGTAATCATAAACTAAGTTGAACTGCATAACCTACTTGTTGATAGTTATCACCAATTTCTGTATCTGTCGTGGTTTCATAGTGTAGTGGTTATCACGTCTGCTTTACACGCAGAAGGTCCTGGGTTCAATCCCCAGTGAAACCAACCTCGTTAATACAAAATATTTTTTAAGAGTTTATGATTACATTTTGTTGTTTGAGGCATACTAAGTAGAACTGCATAACCTACTTGTTCATAGTTATCACTAATTTCTGTGTCTGTCACGGTTTCATAGTGTAGTGGTTATCACGTCTGCTTTAAAAAACAATTTGTATTAACGAGGTTGGATTCACTGGAGATTGAACCCAGGACCTTGAGCTCCGAAACGTGTTTTTGCCTTTTCTATATATAATTTGGTATCAATCCTATTGATGATTTGCTATTACTTATGAGTCTTGTCTGCTCCTTTGAAACAAATGAATCAAGTGCACCATTATTTCCTTTATACTTTTTAGACGATTGATGGGTTCCTGCCTAGGATAACAGGTACAGCACTGACACGATGCAGTTCTGCTCCCTGAACTACCCCTAAAGGGGTGACATGCATGAACCCAAGGGGGAAACCAGGTGAGAGTCCACTGCTTATTGCTTTTAAGTGTCTGACTTTCATCCACAGAGTTACACGAGGCGCTGTCATCCTGAAATTTTGTGCCTAAAGGGATGATATGCATGAAGCCAAGGGGGAAACCAGGTGAGAGTCCACTGCTTATTGCTTTTAAGTGTCTGACTTTCAACCACAGAGTTACACGAGGCGCTGTTATCCTGCCTTTTTGTCTTCTCCTTTTATTAGCTTCTGAGTGTAAAGCAGACATGATAACCACAATACTATGAAACCTTGACTGTGGCAGAACTTGACAATATACATTGAAATTCAATCGATGATCCAGCGAAAAGTAAAAAAATAGACTGGTTTCACAAAAGGGAGAACACAACGAAATCAATGTGTAAAGCAGACCTTATGACCATAACGCTATGAAAACTTGGATTTTTTTTTTAATTGTAGACAATAATATCATGACACAAGCCTTTGTATTCCCTATTTAATAACATCTAAGCCTTGACTCTTTAAAAGCTTAGAATGGGTTGGTTTCACTGGGGATTGAACCCAGGACCTTCTGCGTATAAAGCAGATGTGATAGCCACTACACTATGAAACCGCAACAGACATAGAAATTAGCGATAACTATGAACAAGTAGGTTATGCAGTTCTACTTAGTATGCCATATACAACAAATTGTAATCATAAAAAGAATTTTGTACTAACGAGGTTGGTTTCACTGGGGATTGAACCCAGGACCCTCTGCGTGCAAAGCAGACATGATAACCACTACACTATGAAACCGTGACAGACACAAAATTAGCGATAACTATGAGCAAGTAGGTTATGCTGTATGACTCAGTATGCCATATACAACAAAATGTAATCATAAAAATAATTTTGTATTAACGAGGTTGGTTTCACTGGGGATTGAACCCAGGACCTTCTGCGTGTAAAGCAGACGTGATAACCACTTCACTATGAAACCGTGACAGACACCAAAATTAGCGATAACCATGAGCAAGTAGGTTATGCAATTCGACTTAGTATGCCATATACAACAAAATGTAATCATAAACTCTTAAAAAGAATTTTGTATAAACGAGTTTGGTTTCACTGGGGATTGAACCCAGGACCTTGAGCTCCGAAACGTGTTTTTGCTTCTTCTATATATAATTTGGTATCAATCCTATTGATGATTTGCTATTACTTATGAGTCTTGTCTGCTCCTTAGAAACAAATGAATCAAGTGCACCATTATTTCCTTTATACTTTTCAGACAATTGACGGGTTCCTGCCTAGGATAACAGGTACAGCTTTGACAGGATGCAGTTCTGCTCCCTGAACTACCCCTAAAGGGGTGATATGCATGAACCCAAGGGGGAAACCAGGTGAGAGTCCGAGTGCCTTTTCTAGATATAATTTTGTGCCTAAAGGGGTGATATGCATGAACCCAAGGGGGAAACCAGGTGAGAGTCCACTGCTTATTTTTGACTTTCATCCACAGAGTTACACGAGGCGCTGTTATCCTGCCTTTTTGTCTTCTCCTTTTATTGACTTCTGAGTGTAAAGTAGACATGATAACCACTATACTATGAAACCTTGACTGTGGCAGAACTTGACAATATACATTGAAATTCAATCGATGATCCAGCAAAAAGTAAAAAATAGACTGGTTTCACAAAAGGGAGAACACAACTAAATCAATGTGTAAAGCAGACCTTATGACCATAACGTTATGAAAACTTGGATTTTTTTTAAATTGTAAACAATAATATCATGACACAATCCTTTGTATTCCCTATTTAATAAGATTTAAGCCTTGACTCTTTAAAAGCTTAGAATGGATTTAATTAGCGATAACTATGAGCAAGTAGGTTATGCAGTTCGACTCAGTTTGCCATATACAACAAAATCTTATCATAATCTCTTAAAAATTATTTTGTATAAACCAGTTTGGTTTCACTGGGGAACGAACCCAGGACATTCTGCATGTAAAACAGACGTGATAACCACTACACTATGAAACCGCGACAGACACAGAAATTAGCGATAACTATGAGCAAGTAGGTTGTGCAGTTCGACTTAGTATGCCACATACAACAAAATGTAATCATAAACTAAGTTGAACTGCATAACCTACTTGTTGATAGTTATCACCAATTTCTGTCGTGGTTTCATAGTGTAGTGGTTATCACGTCTGCTCTACACGCAGAAGGTCCTGGGTTCAATCCCCAGTGAAACCAACCTCGTTAATACAAAATATTTTTTAAGAGTTTATGATTACATTTTGTTGTTTGAGGCATACTAAGTAGAACTGCATAACCTACTTGTTCATAGTTATCACTAATTTCTGTGTCTGTCCCGGTTTCACAGTGTAGTGGTTATCACCCAGGACCTTCTGCGTGTAAAGCAGACGTGATAGCCACTACACTATGAAACCGCGACAGACATAGAAATTAGTGATAACTATGAACAAGTAGGTTATGCAGTTCTACTTAGTATGCCATATACAACAAAATGTAATCATAAAAAGAATTTTGTACTAAGAGGTTGGTTTTACTGGGGATTGAACCCAGGACCCTCTGCGTGCAAAGCAGCCATGATAACCACTACACTATGAATCCGTGACAGACACAAAATTAGCGATAACTATGAGCAAGTAGGTTATGCTGTATGACTTAGTATGCCATATACAACAAAATGTAATCATAAAAATAATTTTGTATTAACGAGGTTGGTTTCACTGGGGATTGAACCAAGGACCTTCTGCGTGTAAAGCAGACGTGATAACCACTACACTATGAAACCGTGACAGACACAGAAATTAGCGACAACCATGAGCAAGTAGGTTATGCAATTCGACTTAGTATGCCATATACAACAAAATGTAATCATAAACTCTTAAAAAGAATTTTGTATAAACGAGTTTGGTTTCACTGGGGATTGAACCCAGGACCTTGAGCTCCGAAACGTGTTTTTGCTTCTTCTATATATAATTTGGTATCAATCCTATTGATGATTTGCTATTACTTATGAGTCTTGTCTGCTCCTTAGAAACAAATGAATCAAGTGCACCATTATTTCCTTTATACTTTTCAGACAATTGACGGGTTCCTGCCTAGGATAACAGGTACAGCACTGACAGGATGCAGTTCTGCTCCCTGAACTACCCCTAAAGGGGTGATATGCATGAACCCAAGGGGGAAACCAGGTGAGAGTCCGAGTGCCTTTTCTAGATATAATTTTGTGCCTAAAGGGGTGATATGCATGAACCCAAGGGGGAAACCAGGTGAGAGTCCACTGCTTATTTTTGACTTTCATCCACAGAGTTACACGAGGCGCTGTTATCCTGCCTTTTTGTCTTCTCCTTTTATTGACTTCTGAGTGTAAAGTAGACATGATAACCACTATACTATGAAACCTTGACTGTGGCAGAACTTGACAATATACATTGAAATTCAATCGATGATCCAGCAAAAAGTAAAAAATAGACTGGTTTCACAAAAGGGAGAACACAACGAAATCAATGTGTAAAGCATACCTTATGACCATAACGTTATGAAAACTTGGATTTTTTTTAAATTGTAAACAATAATATCATGACACAATCCTTTGTATTCCCTATTTAATAAGATTTAAGCCTTGACTCTTTAAAAGCTTAGAATGGATTTAATTAGCGATAACTATGAGCAAGTAGGTTATGCAGTTCGACTCAGTTTGCCATATACAACAAAATCTTATCATAATCTCTTAAAAATTATTTTGTATAAACCAGTTTGGTTTCACTGGGGAACGAACCCAGGACATTCTGCATGTAAAACAGACGTGATAACCACTACACTATGAAACCGCGACAGACACAGCAATTAGCGATAACTATGAGCAAGTAGGTTATGCAGTTCGACTTAGTATGCCATATACAACAAAATGTAATCATAAACTAAGTTGAACTGCATAACCTACTTGTTGATAGTTATCACCAATTTCTGTATCTGTCGTGGTTTCATAGTGTAGTGGTTATCACGTCTGCTTTACACGCAGAAGGTCCTGGGTTCAATCCCCAGTGAAACCAACCTCGTTAATACAAAATATTTTTTAAGAGTTTATGATTACATTTTGTTGTTTGAGGCATACTAAGTAGAACTGCATAACCTACTTGTTCATAGTTATCACTAATTTCTGTGTCTGTAACGGTTTCATAGTGTAGTGGTTATCACGTCTGCTTTAAAAAAAAATTTGTATTAACGAGGTTGGATTCACTGGAGATTGAACCCAGGACCTTGAGCTCCGAAACGTGTTTTTGCCTTTTCTATATATAATTTGGTATCAATCCTATTGATGATTTGCAATTACTTATGAGTCTTGTCTGCTCCTTTGAAACAAATGAATCAAGTGCACCATTATTTCCTTTATACTTTTTAGACGATTGATGGGTTCCTGCCTAGGATAACAGGTACAGCACTGACACGATGCAGTTCTGCTCCCTGAACTACCCCTAAAGGGGTGACATGCATGAACCCAAGGGGGAAACCAGGTGAGAGTCCACTGCTTATTGCTTTTAAGTGTCTGACTTTCATCCACAGAGTTACACGAGGCGCTGTCATCCTGAAATTTTGTGCCTAAAGGGATGATATGCATGAAGCCAAGGGGGAAACCAGGTGAGAGTCCACTGCTTATTGCTTTTAAGTGTCTGACTTTCAACCACAGAGTTACACGAGGCGCTGTTATCCTGCCTTTTTGTCTTCTCCTTTTATTAGCTTCTGAGTGTAAAGCAGACATGATAACCACAATACTATGAAACCTTGACTGTGGCAGAACTTGACAATATACATTGAAATTAAATCGATGATCCAGCGAAAAGTAAAAAAATAGACTGGTTTCACAAAAGGGAGAACACAACGAAATCAATGTGTAAAGCAGACCTTATGACCATAACGCTATGAAAACTTGGATTTTTTTTTTAATTGTAGACAATAATATCATGACACAAGCCTTTGTATTCCCTATTTAATAACATCTTTGACTCTTTAAAAGCTTAGAATGGGTTGGTTTCACTGGGGATTGAACCCAGGACCTTCTGCGTATAAAGCAGATGTGATAGCCACTACACTATGAAACCGCAACAGACATAGAAATTAGCGATAACTATGAACAAGTAGGTTATGCAGTTCTACTTAGTATGCCATATACAACAAATTGTAATCATAAAAAGAATTTTGTACTAACGAGGTTGGTTTCACTGGGGATTGAACCCAGGACCCTCTGCGTGCAAAGCAGACATGATAACCACTACACTATGAAACCGTGACAGACACAAAATTAGCGATAACTATGAGCAAGTAGGTTATGCTGTATGACTCAGTATGCCATATACAACAAAATGTAATCATAAAAATAATTTTGTATTAACGAGGTTGGTTTTACTGGGGATTGAACCCAGGACCTTCTGCGTGTAAAGCAGACGTGATAACCACTTCACTATGAAACCGTGACAGACACAGAAATTAGCGATAACCATGAGCAAGTAGGTTATGCAATTCGACTTAGTATGCCATATACAACAAAATGTAATCATAAACTCTTAAAAAGAATTTTGTATAAACGAGTTTGGTTTCACTGGGGATTGAACCCAGGACCTTGAGCTCCGAAACGTGTTTTTGCTTCTTCTATATATAATTTGGTATCAATCCTATTGATGATTTGCTATTACTTATGAGTCTTGTCTGCTCCTTAGAAACAAATGAATCAAGTGCACCATTATTTCCTTTATACTTTTCAGACAATTGACGGGTTCCTGCCTAGGATAACAGGTACAGCTTTGACAGGATGCAGTTCTGCTCCCTGAACTACCCCTAAAGGGGTGATATGCATGAACCCAAGGGGGAAACCAGGTGAGAGTCCGAGTGCCTTTTCTAGATATAATTTTGTGCCTAAAGGGGTGATATGCATGAACCCAAGGGGGAAACCAGGTGAGAGTCCACTGCTTATTTTTGACTTTCATCCACAGAGTTACACGAGGCGCTGTTATCCTGCCTTTTTGTCTTCTCCTTTTATTGACTTCTGAGTGTAAAGTAGACATGATAACCACTATACTATGAAACCTTGACTGTGGCAGAACTTGACAATATACATTGAAATTCAATCGATGATCCAGCAAAAAGTAAAAAATAGACTGGTTTCACAAAAGGGAGAACACAACGAAATCAATGTGTAAAGCAGACCTTATGACCATAACGTTATGAAAACTTGGAATTTTTTTTAAATTGTAAACAATAATATCATGACACAATCCTTTGTATTCCCTATTTAATAAGATTTAAGCCTTGACTCTTTAAAAGCTTAGAATGGATTTAATTAGCGATAACTATGAGCAAGTAGGTTATGCAGTTCGACTCAGTTTGCCATATACAACAAAATCTTATCATAATCTCTTAAAAATTATTTTGTATAAACCAGTTTGGTTTCACTGGGGAACGAACCCAGGACATTCTGCATGTAAAACAGACGTGATAACCACTACACTATGAAACCGCGACAGACACAGAAATTAGCGATAACTATGAGCAAGTAGGTTATGCAGTTCGACTTAGTATGCCACATACAACAAAATGTAATCATAAACTAAGTTGAACTGCATAACCTACTTGTTGATAGTTATCACCAATTTCTGTCGTGGTTTCATAGTGTAGTGGTTATCACGTCTGCTTTACACGCAGAAGGTCCTGGGTTCAATCCCCAGTGAAACCAACCTCGTTAATACAAAATATTTTTTAGGAGTTTATGATTACATTTTGTTGTTTGAGGCATACTAAGTAGAACTGCATAACCTACTTGTTCATAGTTATCACTAATTTCTGTGTCTGTCACGGTTTCATAGTGTAGTGGTTATCACGTCTGCTTTAAAAAGAATTTTGTATTAACGAGGTTGGATTCACTGGAGATTGAACCCAGGACCTTGAGCTCCGAAACGTGTTTTTGCCTTTTCTATATATAATTTGGTATCAATCCTATTGATGATTTGCTATTGCTTATGAGTCTTGTCTGCTCCTTTGAAACAAATGAATCAAGTGCACCATTATTTCCTTTATACTTTTTAGACGATTGATGGGTTCCTGCCTAGGATAACAGGTACAGCACTGACACGATGCAGTTCTGCTCCCTGAACTACCCCTAAAGGGGTGACATGCATGAACCCAAGGGGGAAACCAGGTGAGAGTCCACTGCTTATTGCTTTTAAGTGTCTGACTTTCATCCACAGAGTTACACGAGGCGCTGTCATCCTGACATTTTGTGCCTAAAGGGATGATATGCATGAAGCCAAGGGGGAAACCAGGTGAGAGTCCACTGCTTATTGCTTTTAAGTGTCTGACTTTCAACCACAGAGTTACACGAGGCGCTGTTATCCTGCCTTTTTGTCTTCTCCTTTTATTAGCTTCTGAGTGTAAAGCAGACATGATAACCACAATACTATGAAACCTTGACTGTGGCAGAACTTGACAATATACATTGAAATTCAATCGATGATCCAGCGAAAAGTAAAAAAATAGACTGGTTTCACAAAAGGGAGAACACAACGAAATCAATGTGTAAAGCAGACCTTATGACCATAACGCTATGAAAACTTGGATTTTTTTTTTAAATTGTAGACAATAATATCATGACACAAGCCTTTGTATTCCCTATTTAATAAGATCTAAGCCTTGACTCTTTAAAAGCTTAGAATGGGTTGGTTTCACTGGGGATTGAACCCAGGACCTTCTGCGTGTAAAGCAGACGTGATTGCCACTACACTATGAAACCGCGACAGACATAGAAATTAGCGATAACTATGAACAAGTAGGTTATGCAGTTCTACTTAGTATGCCATATATAACAAAATGTAATCATAAAAAGAAGTTTGTACTAAGAGGTTGGTTTTACTGGGGATTGAACCCAGGACCCTATGCGTGCAAAGCAGCCATGATAACCACTACACTATGAAACCGTGACAGACACAAAATTGGCGATAACTATGAGCAAGTAGGTTATGCTGTATGACTTAGTATGCCATATACAACAAAATGTAATCATAAAAATGATTTTGTATTAACGAGGTTGGTTTCACTGGGGATTGAACCCAGGACCTTCTGCGTGTAAAGCAGACGTGATAGGCACTACACTATGAAACCGCGACAGACATAGAAATTAGCGATAACTATGAACAATTAGGTTATGCAGTTCTACTTAGTATGCCATATACAACAAAATATAATCATAAAAAGAATTTTGAACTAATGAGGTTGGTTTCACTGGGGATTGAACCCAGGACCTTGAGCTCCGAAACGTGTTTTTGCTTCTTCTATATATAATTTGGTATTAATCCTATTGATGATTTGCTATTACTTATGAGTCTTGTCTGCTCCTTAGAAACAAATGAATCAAGTGCACCATTATTTCCTTTATACTTTTCAGACAATTGACGGGTTCCTGCCTAGGATAACAGGTACAGCACTGACAGGATGCAGTTCTGCTCCCTGAACTACCCCTAAAGGGGTGATATGCATGAACCCAAGGGGGAAACCAGGTGAGAGTCCGAGTGCCTTTTCTAGATATAATTTTGTGCCTAAAGGGGTGATATGCATGAACCCAAGGGGGAAACCAGGTGAGAGTCCACTGCTTATTTTTGACTTTCATCCACAGAGTTACACGAGGTGCTGTTATCCTGCCTTTTTGTCTTCTCCTTTTATTGACTTCTGAGTGTAAAGTAGACATGATAACCACTATACTATGAAACCTTGACTGTGGTAGAACTTGACAATATACATTGAAATTCAATCGATGATCCAGCAAAAAGTAAAAAATAGACTGGTTTCACAAAAGGGAGAACACAACGAAATCAATGTGTAAAGCAGACCTTATGACCATAACGTTATGAAAACTTGGATTTTTTTTAAATTGTAAACAATAATATCATGACACAATCCTTTGTATTCCCTATTTAATAAGATTTAAGCCTTGACTCTTTAAAAGCTTAGAATGGATTTAATTAGCGATAACTATGAGCAAGTAGGTTATGCAGTTCGACTCAGTTTGCCATATACAACAAAATCTTATCATAATCTCTTAAAAATTATTTTGTATAAACCAGTTTGGTTTCACTGGGGAACGAACCCAGGACATTCTGCATGTAAAACAGACGTGATAACCACTACACTATGAAACCGCGACAGACACAGCAATTAGCGATAACTATGAGCAAGTAGGTTATGCAGTTCGACTTAGTATGCCATATACAACAAAATGTAATCATAAACTAAGTTGAACTGCATAACCTACTTGTTGATAGTTATCACCAATTTCTGTATCTGTCGTGGATTCATAGTGTAGTGGTTATCACGGCTGCTTTACACGCAGAAGGTCCTGGGTTCAATCCCCAGTGAAACCAACCTCGTTAATACAAAATATTTTTTAAGAGTTTATGATTACATTTTGTTGTTTGAGGCATACTAAGTAGAACTGCATAACCTACTTGTTCATAGTTATCACTAATTTCTGTGTCTGTCACGGTTTCATAGTGTAGTGGTTATCACGTCTGCTTTAAAAAAAAATTTGTATTAACGAGGTTGGATTCACTGGAGATTGAACCCAGGACCTTGAGCTCCGAAACGTGTTTTTGCCTTTTCTATATATAATTTGGTATCAATCCTATTGATGATTTGCTATTACTTATGAGTCTTGTCTGCTCCTTTGAAACAAATGAATCAAGTGCACCATTATTTCCTTTATACTTTTTAGACGATTGATGGGTTCCTGCTTAGGATAACAGGTACAGCACTGACACGATGCAGTTCTGCTCCCTGAACTACCCCTAAAGGGGTGACATGCATGAACCCAAGGGGGAAACCAGGTGAGAGTCCACTGCTTATTGCTTTTAAGTGTCTGACTTTCATCCACAGAGTTACACGAGGCGCTGTCATCCTGACATTTTGTGCCTAAAGGGATGATATGCATGAAGCCAAGGGGGAAGCCAAGGGGGAAACCAGGTGAGAGTCCACTGCTTATTGCTTTTAAGTGTCTGACTTTCAACCACAGAGTTACACGAGGCGCTGTTATCCTGCCTTTTTGTCTTCTCCTTTTATTAGCTTCTGAGTGTAAAGCAGACATGATAACCAGAATACTATGAAACCTTGACTGTGGCAGAACTTGACAATATACATTGAAATTCAATCGATGATCCAGCGAAAAGTAAAAAAATAGACTGGTTTCACAAAAGGGAGAACACAACGAAATCAATGTGTAAAGCAGACCTTATGACCATAACGCTATGAAAACTTGGATTTTTTTTTTAATTGTAGACAATAATATCATGACACAAGCCTTTGTATTCCCTATTTAATAACATCTAAGCCTTGACTCTTTAAAAGCTTAAAATGGGTTGGTTTCACTGGGGATTGAACCCAGGACCTTCTGCGTATAAAGCAGATGTGATAGCCACTACACTATGAAACCGCAACAGACATAGAAATTAGCGATAACTATGAACAAGTAGGTTATGCAGTTCTACTTAGTATGCCATATACAACAAATTGTAATCATAAAAAGAATTTTGTACTAACGAGGTTGGTTTCACTGGGGATTGAACCCAGGTCCCTCTGCGTGCAAAGCAGACATGATAACCACTACACTATGAAACCGTGACAGACACAAAATTAGCGATAACTATGAGCAAGTAGGTTATGCTGTATGACTCAGTATGCCATATACAACAAAATGTAATCATAAAAATAATTTTGTATTAACGAGGTTAGTTTCACTGGGGATTGAACCCAGGACCTTCTGCGTGTAAAGCAGACGTGATAACCACTTCACTATGAAACCGTGACAGACACAGAAATTAGCGATAACCATGAGCAAGTAGGTTATGCAATTCGACTTAGTATGCCATATACAACAAAATGTAATCATAAACTCTTAAAAAGAATTTTGTATAAACGAGTTTGGTTTCACTGGGGATTGAACCCAGGACCTTGAGCTCCGAAACGTGTTTTTGCTTCTTCTATATATAATTTGGTATCAATCCTATTGATGATTTGCTATTACTTATGAGTCTTGTCTGCTCCTTAGAAACAAATGAATCAAGTGCACCATTATTTCCTTTATACTTTTCAGACAATTGACGGGTTCCTGCCTAGGATAACAGGTACAGCTTTGACAGGATGCAGTTCTGCTCCCTGAACTACCCCTAAAGGGGTGATATGCATGAACCCAAGGGGGAAACCAGGTGAGAGTCCAAGTGCCTTTTCTAGATATAATTTTGTGCCTAAAGGGTGATATGCATGAACCCAAGGGGGAAACCAGGTGAGAGTCCACTGCTTATTTTTGACTTTCATCCACAGAGTTACACGAGGCGCTGTTATCCTGCCTTTTTGTCTTCTCCTTTTATTGACTTCTGAGTGTAAAGTAGACATGATAACCACTATACTATGAAACCTTGACTGTGGCAGAACTTGACAATATACATTGAAATTCAATCGATGATCCAGCAAAAAGTAAAAAATAGACTGGTTTCACAAAAGGGAGAACACAACGAAATCAATGTGTAAAGCAGACCTTATGACCATAACGTTATGAAAACTTGGATTTTTTTTAAATTGTAAACAATAATATCATGACACAATCCTTTGTATTCCCTATTTAATAAGATTTAAGCCTTGACTCTTTAAAAGCTTAGAATGGATTTAATTAGCGATAACTATGAGCAAGTAGGTTATGCAGTTCGACTCAGATTGCCATATACAACAAAATCTTATCATAATCTCTTAAAAATTATTTTGTATAAACCAGTTTGGTTTCACTGGGGAACGAACCCAGGACATTCTGCATGTAAAACAGACGTGATAACCACTACACTATGAAACCGCGACAGACATAGAAATTAGCGATAACTATGAGCAAGTAGGTTATGCAGTTCGACTTAGTATGCCACATACAACAAAATGTAATCATAAACTAAGTTGAACTGCATAACCTACTTGTTGATAGTTATCACCAATTTCTGTCGTGGTTTCATAGTGTAGTGGTTATCACGTCTGCTTTACACGCAGAAGGTCCTGGGTTCAATCCCCAGTGAAACCAACCTCGTTAATACAAAATATTTTTAAGAGTTTATGATTACATTTTGTTGTTTGAGGCATACTAAGTAGAACTGCATAACCTACTTGTTCATAGTTATCACTAATTTCTGTGTCTGTCACGGTTTCATAGTGTAGTGGTTATCACGTCTGCTTTAAAAAGAATTTTGTATTAACGAGGTTGGATTCACTGGAGATTGAACCCAGGACCTTGAGCTCCGAAACGTGTTTTTGCCTTTTCTATATATAATTTGGTATCAATCCTATTGATGATTTGCTATTACTTATGAGTCTTGTCTGCTCCTTTGAAACAAATGAATCAAGTGCACCATTATTTCCTTTATAATTTTTAGACGATTGATGGGTTCCTGCCTAGGATAACAGGTACAGCACTGACACGATGCAGTTCTGCTCCCTGAACTACCCCTAAAGGGGTGACATGCATGAACCCAAGGGGGAAACCAGGTGAGAGTCCACTGCTTATTGCTTTTAAGTGTCTGACTTTCATCCACAGAGTTACACGAGGCGCTGTCATCCTGACATTTTGTGCCTAAAGGGATGATATGCATGAAGCCAAGGGGGAAACCAGGTGAGAGTCCACTGCTTATTGCTTTTAAGTGTCTGACTTTCAACCACAGAGTTACACGAGGCGCTGTTATCCTGCCTTTTTGTCTTCTCCTTTTATTAGCTTCTGAGTGTAAAGCAGACATGATAACCACAATACTATGAAACCTTGACTGTGGCAGAACTTGACAATATACATTGAAATTCAATCGATGATCCAGCGAAAAGTAAAAAAATAGACTGGTTTCACAAAAGGGAGAACACAACGAAATCAATGTGTAAAGCAGACCTTATGACCATAACGCTATGAAAACTTGGATTTTTTTTTTAATTGTAGACAATAATATCATGACACAAGCCTTTGTATTCCCTATTTAATAAGATCTAAGCCTTGACTCTTTAAAAGCTTAGAATGGGTTGGTTTCACTGGGGATTGAACCCAGGACCTTCTGCGTGTAAAGCAGACGTGATAGCCACTACACTATGAAACCGCGACAGACATAGAAATTAGCGATAACTATGAACAAGTAGGTTATGCAGTTCTACTTAGTATGCCATATACAACAAAATGTAATCATAAAAAGAATTTTGTACTAAGAGGTTGGATTTACTGGGGATTGAACCCAGGACCCTCTGCGTGCAAAGCAGCCATGATAACCACTACACTATGAAACCGTGACAGACACAAAATTAGCGATAACTATGAGCAAGTAGGTTATGCTGTATGACTTAGTATGCCATATACAACAAAATGTAATCATAAAAATAATTTTGTATTAACGAGGTTGGTTTCACTGGGGATTGAACCAAGGACCTTCTGCGTGTAAAGCAGACGTGATAGCCACTACACTATGAAACCGCGACAGACATAGAAATTAGCGATAACTATGAACAAGTAGGTTATGCAGTTCTACTTAGTACGCCATATACAACAAAATGTAATCATAAAAAGAATTTTGTACTAATGAGGTTGGTTTCACTGGGGATTGAACCCAGGACCTTCTGCGTGTAAAGCAGACGTGATAACCACTACACTATGAAACCGTGACAGACACAGAAATTAGCGATAACCATGAGCAAGTAGGTTATGCAATTCGACTTAGTATGCCATATACAACAAAATGTAATCATAAACTCTTTAAAAGAATTTTGTATAAACGAGTTTGGTTTCACTGGGGATTGAACCCAGGACCTTGAGCTCCGAAACGTGTTTTTGCTTCTTCTATATATAATTTGGTATCAATCCTATTGATGATTTGCTATTACTTATGAGTCTTGTCTGCTCCTTAGAAACAAATGAATCAAGTGCACCATTATTTCCTTTATACTTTTCAGACAATTGACGGGTTCCTGCCTAGGATAACAGGTACAGCACTGACAGGATGCAGTTCTGCTCCCTGAACTACCCCTAAAGGGGTGATATGCATGAACCCAAGGGGGAAACCAGGTGAGAGTCCGAGTGCCTTTTCTAGATATAATTTTGTGCCTAAAGGGGTGATATGCATGAACCCAAGGGGGAAACCAGGTGAGAGTCCACTGCTTATTTTTGACTTTCATCCACAGAGTTACACGAGGCGCTGTTATCCTGCCTTTTTGTCTTCTCCTTTTATTGACTTCTGAGTGTAAAGTAGACATGATAACCACTATACTATGAAACCTTGACTGTGGCAGAACTTGACAATATACATTGAAATTCAATCGATGATCCAGCAAAAAGTAAAAAATAGACTGGTTTCACAAAAGGGAGAACACAACGAAATCAATGTGTAAAGCAGACCTTATGACCATAACGTTATGAAAACTTGGATTTTTTTTAAATTGTAAACAATAATATCATGACACAATCCTTTGTATTCCCTATTTAATAAGATTTAAGCCTTGACTCTTTAAAAGCTTAGAATGGATTTAATTAGCGATAACTATGAGCAAGTAGGTTATGCAGTTCGACTCAGTTTGCCATATACAACAAAATCTTATCATAATCTCTTAAAAATTATTTTGTATAAACCAGTTTGGTTTCACTGGGGAACGAACCCAGGACATTCTGCATGTAAAACAGACGTGATAACCACTACACTATGAAACCGCGACAGACACAGCAATTAGCGATAACTATGAGCAAGTAGGTTATGCAGTTCGACTTAGTATGCCATATACAACAAAATGTAATCATAAACTAAGTTGAACTGCATAACCTACTTGTTGATAGTTATCACCAATTTCTGTATCTGTCGTGGTTTCATAGTGTAGTGGTTATCACGTCTGCTTTACACGCAGAAGGTCCTGGGTTCAATCCCCAGTGAAACCAACCTCGTTAATACAAAATATTTTTTAAGAGTTTATGATTACATTTTGTTGTTTGAGGCATACTAAGTAGAACTGCATAACCTACTTGTTCATAGTTATCACTAATTTCTGTGTCTGTCACGGTTTCATAGTGTAGTGGTTATCACGTCTGCTTTAAAAAGAATTTTTTATTAACGAGGTTGGATTTACTGGAGATTGAACCCAGGACCTTGAGCTCCGAAACGTGTTTTTGCCTTTTCTATATATAATTTGGTATCAATCCTATTGATGATTTGCTATTACTTATGAGTCTTGTCTGCTCCTTTGAAACAAATGAATCAAGTGCACCATTATTTCCTTTATAATTTTTAGACGATTGATGGGTTCCTGCCTAGGTTAACAGGTACAGCACTGACACGATGCAGTTCTGCTCCCTGAACTACCCCTAAAGGGGTGACATGCATGAACCCAAGGGGGAAACCAGGTGAGAGTCCACTGCTTATTGCTTTTAAGTGTCTGACTTTCATCCACAGAGTTACACGAGGCGCTGTCATCCTGACATTTTGTGCCTAAAGGGATGATATGCATGAAGCCAAGGGGGAAACCAGGTGAGAGTCCACTGCTTATTGCTTTTAAGTGTCTGACTTTCAACCACAGAGTTACACGAGGCGCTGTTATCCTGCCTTTTTGTCTTCTCCTTTTATTAGCTTCTGAGTGTAAAGCAGACATGATAACCACAATACTATGAAACCTTGACTGTGGCAGAACTTGACAATATACATTGAAATTCAATCGATGATCCAGCGAAAAGTAAAAAAATAGACTGGTTTCACAAAAGGGAGAACACAACGAAATCAATGTGTAAAGCAGACCTTATGACCATAACGCTATGAAAACTTGGATTTTTTTTTTAATTGTAGACAATAATATCATGACACAAGCCTTTGTATTCCCTATTTAATAACATCTAAGCCTTGACTCTTTAAAAGCTTAGAATGGGTTGGTTTCACTGGGGATTGAACCCAGGACCTTCTGCGTATAAAGCAGATGTGATAGCCACTACACTATGAAACCGCAACAGACATAGAAATTAGCGATAACTATGAACAAGTAGGTTATGCAGTTCTACTTAGTATGCCATATACAACAAATTGTAATCATAAAAAGAATTTTGTACTAACGAGGTTGGTTTCACTGGGGATTGAACCCAGGACCCTCTGCGTGCAAAGCAGCCATGATAACCACTACACTATGAAACCGTGACAGACACAAAATTAGCGATAACTATGAGCAAGTAGGTTATGCTGTATGACTCAGTATGCCATATACAACAAAATGTAATCATAAAAATAATTTTGTATTAACGAGGTTGGTTTCACTGGGGATTGAACCCAGGACCTTCTGCGTGTAAAGCAGACGTGATAACCACTTCACTATGAAACCGTGACAGACACCGAAATTAGCGATAACCATGAGCAAGTAGGTTATGCAATTCGACTTAGTATGCCATATACAACAAAATGTAATCATAAACTCTTAAAAAGAATTTTGTATAAACGAGTTTGGTTTCACTGGGGATTGAACCCAGGACCTTGAGCTCCGAAACGTGTTTTTGCTTCTTCTATATATAATTTGGTATCAATCCTATTGATGATTTGCTATTACTTATGAGTCTTGTCTGCTCCTTAGAAACAAATGAATCAAGTGCACCATTATTTCCTTTATACTTTTCAGACAATTGACGGGTTCCTGCCTAGGATAACAGGTACAGCTTTGACAGGATGCAGTTCTGCTCCCTGAACTACCCCTAAAGGGGTGATATGCATGAACCCAAGGGGGAAACCAGGTGAGAGTCCGAGTGCCTTTTCTAGATATAATTTTGTGCCTAAAGGGGTGATATGCATGAACCCAAGGGGGAAACCAGGTGAGAGTCCACTGCTTATTTTTGACTTTCATCCACAGAGTTACACGAGGCGCTGTTATCCTGCCTTTTTGTCTTCTCCTTTTATTGACTTCTGAGTGTAAAGTAGACATGATAACCACTATACTATGAAACCTTGACTGTGGCAGAACTTGACAATATACATTGAAATTCAATCGATGATCCAGCAAAAAGTAAAAAATAGACTGGTTTCACAAAAGGGAGAACACAACGAAATCAATGTGTAAAGCAGACCTTATGACCATAACGTTATGAAAACTTGGATTTTTTTTAAATTGTAAACAATAATATCATGACACAATCCTTTGTATTCCCTATTTAATAAGATTTAAGCCTTGACTCTTTAAAAGCTTAGAATGGATTTAATTAGCGATAACTATGAGCAAGTAGGTTATGCAGTTCGACTCAGTTTGCCATATACAACAAAATCTTATCATAATCTCTTAAAAATTATTTTGTATAAACCAGTTTGGTTTCACTGGGGAACGAACCCAGGACATTCTGCATGTAAAACAGACGTGATAACCACTACACTATGAAACCGCGACAGACACAGAAATTAGCGATAACTATGAGCAAGTAGGTTGTGCAGTTCGACTTAGTATGCCACATACAACAAAATGTAATCATAAACTAAGTTGAACTGCATAACCTACTTGTTGATAGTTATCACCAATTTCTGTCGTGGTTTCATAGTGTAGTGGTTATCACGTCTGCTCTACACGCAGAAGGTCCTGGGTTCAATCCCCAGTGAAACCAACCTCGTTAATACAAAATATTTTTTAAGAGTTTATGATTACATTTTGTTGTTTGAGGCATACTAAGTAGAACTGCATAACCTACTTGTTCATAGTTATCACTAATTTCTGTGTCTGTCCCGGTTTCACAGTGTAGTGGTTATCACCCAGGACCTTCTGCGTGTAAAGCAGACGTGATAGCCACTACACTATGAAACCGCGACAGACATAGAAATTAGTGATAACTATGAACAAGTAGGTTATGCAGTTCTACTTAGTATGCCATATACAACAAAATGTAATCATAAAAAGAATTTTGTACTAAGAGGTTGGTTTTACTGGGGATTGAACCCAGGACCCTCTGCGTGCAAAGCAGCCATGATAACCACTACACTATGAATCCGTGACAGACACAAAATTAGCGATAACTATGAGCAAGTAGGTTATGCTGTATGACTTAGTATGCCATATACAACAAAATGTAATCATAAAAATAATTTTGTATTAACGAGGTTGGTTTCACTGGGGATTGAACCAAGGACCTTCTGCGTGTAAAGCAGACGTGATAACCACTACACTATGAAACCGTGACAGACACAGAAATTAGCGACAACCATGAGCAAGTAGGTTATGCAATTCGACTTAGTATGCCATATACAACAAAATGTAATCATAAACTCTTAAAAAGAATTTTGTATAAACGAGTTTGGTTTCACTGGGGATTGAACCCAGGACCTTGAGCTCCGAAACGTGTTTTTGCTTCTTCTATATATAATTTGGTATCAATCCTATTGATGATTTGCTATTACTTATGAGTCTTGTCTGCTCCTTAGAAACAAATGAATCAAGTGCACCATTATTTCCTTTATACTTTTCAGACAATTGACGGGTTCCTGCCTAGGATAACAGGTACAGCACTGACAGGATGCAGTTCTGCTCCCTG
Organism: Hyla sarda; assembly: GCF_029499605.1. Taxonomy (NCBI): domain Eukaryota; kingdom Metazoa; phylum Chordata; class Amphibia; order Anura; family Hylidae; genus Hyla; species Hyla sarda. The sequence goes on along the minus strand of NC_079194.1, from coordinate 272,355,772 downwards.
AACTACCCCTAAAGGGGTGATATGCATGAACCCAAGGGGGAAACCAGGTGAGAGTCCGAGTGCCTTTTCTAGATATAATTTTGTGCCTAAAGGGGTGATATGCATGAACCCAAGGGGGAAACCAGGTGAGAGTCCACTGCTTATTTTTGACTTTCATCCACAGAGTTACACGAGGCGCTGTTATCCTGCCTTTTTGTCTTCTCCTTTTATTGACTTCTGAGTGTAAAGTAGACATGATAACCACTATACTATGAAACCTTGACTGTGGCAGAACTTGACAATATACATTGAAATTCAATCGATGATCCAGCAAAAAGTAAAAAATAGACTGGTTTCACAAAAGGGAGAACACAACGAAATCAATGTGTAAAGCAGACCTTATGACCATAACGTTATGAAAACTTGGATTTTTTTTAAATTGTAAACAATAATATCATGACACAATCCTTTGTATTCCCTATTTAATAAGATTTAAGCCTTGACTCTTTAAAAGCTTAGAATGGATTTAATTAGCGATAACTATGAGCAAGTAGGTTATGCAGTTCGACTCAGTTTGCCATATACAACAAAATCTTATCATAATCTCTTAAAAATTATTTTGTATAAACCAGTTTGGTTTCACTGGGGAACGAACCCAGGACATTCTGCATGTAAAACAGACGTGATAACCACTACACTATGAAACCGCGACAGACACAGCAATTAGCGATAACTATGAGCAAGTAGGTTATGCAGTTCGACTTAGTATGCCATATACAACAAAATGTAATCATAAACTAAGTTGAACTGCATAACCTACTTGTTGATAGTTATCACCAATTTCTGTATCTGTCGTGGTTTCATAGTGTAGTGGTTATCACGTCTGCTTTACACGCAGAAGGTCCTGGGTTCAATCCCCAGTGAAACCAACCTCGTTAATACAAAATATTTTTTAAGAGTTTATGATTACATTTTGTTGTTTGAGGCATACTAAGTAGAACTGCATAACCTACTTGTTCATAGTTATCACTAATTTCTGTGTCTGTAACGGTTTCATAGTGTAGTGGTTATCACGTCTGCTTTAAAAAAAAATTTGTATTAACGAGGTTGGATTCACTGGAGATTGAACCCAGGACCTTGAGCTCCGAAACGTGTTTTTGCCTTTTCTATATATAATTTGGTATCAATCCTATTGATGATTTGCAATTACTTATGAGTCTTGTCTGCTCCTTTGAAACAAATGAATCAAGTGCACCATTATTTCCTTTATACTTTTTAGACGATTGATGGGTTCCTGCCTAGGATAACAGGTACAGCACTGACACGATGCAGTTCTGCTCCCTGAACTACCCCTAAAGGGGTGACATGCATGAACCCAAGGGGGAAACCAGGTGAGAGTCCACTGCTTATTGCTTTTAAGTGTCTGACTTTCATCCACAGAGTTACACGAGGCGCTGTCATCCTGAAATTTTGTGCCTAAAGGGATGATATGCATGAAGCCAAGGGGGAAACCAGGTGAGAGTCCACTGCTTATTGCTTTTAAGTGTCTGACTTTCAACCACAGAGTTACACGAGGCGCTGTTATCCTGCCTTTTTGTCTTCTCCTTTTATTAGCTTCTGAGTGTAAAGCAGACATGATAACCACAATACTATGAAACCTTGACTGTGGCAGAACTTGACAATATACATTGAAATTAAATCGATGATCCAGCGAAAAGTAAAAAAATAGACTGGTTTCACAAAAGGGAGAACACAACGAAATCAATGTGTAAAGCAGACCTTATGACCATAACGCTATGAAAACTTGGATTTTTTTTTTAATTGTAGACAATAATATCATGACACAAGCCTTTGTATTCCCTATTTAATAACATCTTTGACTCTTTAAAAGCTTAGAATGGGTTGGTTTCACTGGGGATTGAACCCAGGACCTTCTGCGTATAAAGCAGATGTGATAGCCACTACACTATGAAACCGCAACAGACATAGAAATTAGCGATAACTATGAACAAGTAGGTTATGCAGTTCTACTTAGTATGCCATATACAACAAATTGTAATCATAAAAAGAATTTTGTACTAACGAGGTTGGTTTCACTGGGGATTGAACCCAGGACCCTCTGCGTGCAAAGCAGACATGATAACCACTACACTATGAAACCGTGACAGACACAAAATTAGCGATAACTATGAGCAAGTAGGTTATGCTGTATGACTCAGTATGCCATATACAACAAAATGTAATCATAAAAATAATTTTGTATTAACGAGGTTGGTTTTACTGGGGATTGAACCCAGGACCTTCTGCGTGTAAAGCAGACGTGATAACCACTTCACTATGAAACCGTGACAGACACAGAAATTAGCGATAACCATGAGCAAGTAGGTTATGCAATTCGACTTAGTATGCCATATACAACAAAATGTAATCATAAACTCTTAAAAAGAATTTTGTATAAACGAGTTTGGTTTCACTGGGGATTGAACCCAGGACCTTGAGCTCCGAAACGTGTTTTTGCTTCTTCTATATATAATTTGGTATCAATCCTATTGATGATTTGCTATTACTTATGAGTCTTGTCTGCTCCTTAGAAACAAATGAATCAAGTGCACCATTATTTCCTTTATACTTTTCAGACAATTGACGGGTTCCTGCCTAGGATAACAGGTACAGCTTTGACAGGATGCAGTTCTGCTCCCTGAACTACCCCTAAAGGGGTGATATGCATGAACCCAAGGGGGAAACCAGGTGAGAGTCCGAGTGCCTTTTCTAGATATAATTTTGTGCCTAAAGGGGTGATATGCATGAACCCAAGGGGGAAACCAGGTGAGAGTCCACTGCTTATTTTTGACTTTCATCCACAGAGTTACACGAGGCGCTGTTATCCTGCCTTTTTGTCTTCTCCTTTTATTGACTTCTGAGTGTAAAGTAGACATGATAACCACTATACTATGAAACCTTGACTGTGGCAGAACTTGACAATATACATTGAAATTCAATCGATGATCCAGCAAAAAGTAAAAAATAGACTGGTTTCACAAAAGGGAGAACACAACGAAATCAATGTGTAAAGCAGACCTTATGACCATAACGTTATGAAAACTTGGAATTTTTTTTAAATTGTAAACAATAATATCATGACACAATCCTTTGTATTCCCTATTTAATAAGATTTAAGCCTTGACTCTTTAAAAGCTTAGAATGGATTTAATTAGCGATAACTATGAGCAAGTAGGTTATGCAGTTCGACTCAGTTTGCCATATACAACAAAATCTTATCATAATCTCTTAAAAATTATTTTGTATAAACCAGTTTGGTTTCACTGGGGAACGAACCCAGGACATTCTGCATGTAAAACAGACGTGATAACCACTACACTATGAAACCGCGACAGACACAGAAATTAGCGATAACTATGAGCAAGTAGGTTATGCAGTTCGACTTAGTATGCCACATACAACAAAATGTAATCATAAACTAAGTTGAACTGCATAACCTACTTGTTGATAGTTATCACCAATTTCTGTCGTGGTTTCATAGTGTAGTGGTTATCACGTCTGCTTTACACGCAGAAGGTCCTGGGTTCAATCCCCAGTGAAACCAACCTCGTTAATACAAAATATTTTTTAGGAGTTTATGATTACATTTTGTTGTTTGAGGCATACTAAGTAGAACTGCATAACCTACTTGTTCATAGTTATCACTAATTTCTGTGTCTGTCACGGTTTCATAGTGTAGTGGTTATCACGTCTGCTTTAAAAAGAATTTTGTATTAACGAGGTTGGATTCACTGGAGATTGAACCCAGGACCTTGAGCTCCGAAACGTGTTTTTGCCTTTTCTATATATAATTTGGTATCAATCCTATTGATGATTTGCTATTGCTTATGAGTCTTGTCTGCTCCTTTGAAACAAATGAATCAAGTGCACCATTATTTCCTTTATACTTTTTAGACGATTGATGGGTTCCTGCCTAGGATAACAGGTACAGCACTGACACGATGCAGTTCTGCTCCCTGAACTACCCCTAAAGGGGTGACATGCATGAACCCAAGGGGGAAACCAGGTGAGAGTCCACTGCTTATTGCTTTTAAGTGTCTGACTTTCATCCACAGAGTTACACGAGGCGCTGTCATCCTGACATTTTGTGCCTAAAGGGATGATATGCATGAAGCCAAGGGGGAAACCAGGTGAGAGTCCACTGCTTATTGCTTTTAAGTGTCTGACTTTCAACCACAGAGTTACACGAGGCGCTGTTATCCTGCCTTTTTGTCTTCTCCTTTTATTAGCTTCTGAGTGTAAAGCAGACATGATAACCACAATACTATGAAACCTTGACTGTGGCAGAACTTGACAATATACATTGAAATTCAATCGATGATCCAGCGAAAAGTAAAAAAATAGACTGGTTTCACAAAAGGGAGAACACAACGAAATCAATGTGTAAAGCAGACCTTATGACCATAACGCTATGAAAACTTGGATTTTTTTTTTAAATTGTAGACAATAATATCATGACACAAGCCTTTGTATTCCCTATTTAATAAGATCTAAGCCTTGACTCTTTAAAAGCTTAGAATGGGTTGGTTTCACTGGGGATTGAACCCAGGACCTTCTGCGTGTAAAGCAGACGTGATTGCCACTACACTATGAAACCGCGACAGACATAGAAATTAGCGATAACTATGAACAAGTAGGTTATGCAGTTCTACTTAGTATGCCATATATAACAAAATGTAATCATAAAAAGAAGTTTGTACTAAGAGGTTGGTTTTACTGGGGATTGAACCCAGGACCCTATGCGTGCAAAGCAGCCATGATAACCACTACACTATGAAACCGTGACAGACACAAAATTGGCGATAACTATGAGCAAGTAGGTTATGCTGTATGACTTAGTATGCCATATACAACAAAATGTAATCATAAAAATGATTTTGTATTAACGAGGTTGGTTTCACTGGGGATTGAACCCAGGACCTTCTGCGTGTAAAGCAGACGTGATAGGCACTACACTATGAAACCGCGACAGACATAGAAATTAGCGATAACTACGAACAATTAGGTTATGCAGTTCTACTTAGTATGCCATATACAACAAAATGTAATCATAAAAAGAATTTTGAACTAATGAGGTTGGTTTCACTGGGGATTGAACCCAGGACCTTGAGCTCCGAAACGTGTTTTTGCTTCTTCTATATATAATTTGGTATCAATCCTATTGATGATTTGCTATTACTTATGAGTCTTGTCTGCTCCTTAGAAACAAATGAATCAAGTGCACCATTATTTCCTTTATACTTTTCAGACAATTGACGGGTTCCTGCCTAGGATAACAGGTACAGCACTGACAGGATGCAGTTCTGCTCCCTGAACTACCCCTAAAGGGGTGATATGCATGAACCCAAGGGGGAAACCAGGTGAGAGTCCGAGTGCCTTTTCTAGATATAATTTTGTGCCTAAAGGGGTGATATGCATGAACCCAAGGGGGAAACCAGGTGAGAGTCCACTGCTTATTTTTGACTTTCATCCACAGAGTTACACGAGGCGCTGTTATCCTGCCTTTTTGTCTTCTCCTTTTATTGACTTCTGAGTGTAAAGTAGACATGATAACCACTATACTATGAAACCTTGACTGTGGTAGAACTTGACAATATACATTGAAATTCAATCGATGATCCAGCAAAAAGTAAAAAATAGACTGGTTTCACAAAAGGGAGAACACAACGAAATCAATGTGTAAAGCAGACCTTATGACCATAACGTTATGAAAACTTGGATTTTTTTTAAATTGTAAACAATAATATCATGACACAATCCTTTGTATTCCCTATTTAATAAGATTTAAGCCTTGACTCTTTAAAAGCTTAGAATGGATTTAATTAGCGATAACTATGAGCAAGTAGGTTATGCAGTTCGACTCAGTTTGCCATATACAACAAAATCTTATCATAATCTCTTAAAAATTATTTTGTATAAACCAGTTTGGTTTCACTGGGGAACGAACCCAGGACATTCTGCATGTAAAACAGACGTGATAACCACTACACTATGAAACCGCGACAGACACAGCAATTAGCGATAACTATGAGCAAGTAGGTTATGCAGTTCGACTTAGTATGCCATATACAACAAAATGTAATCATAAACTAAGTTGAACTGCATAACCTACTTGTTGATAGTTATCACCAATTTCTGTATCTGTCGTGGATTCATAGTGTAGTGGTTATCACGGCTGCTTTACACGCAGAAGGTCCTGGGTTCAATCCCCAGTGAAACCAACCTCGTTAATACAAAATATTTTTTAAGAGTTTATGATTACATTTTGTTGTTTGAGGCATACTAAGTAGAACTGCATAACCTACTTGTTCATAGTTATCACTAATTTCTGTGTCTGTCACGGTTTCATAGTGTAGTGGTTATCACGTCTGCTTTAAAAAAAAATTTGTATTAACGAGGTTGGATTCACTGGAGATTGAACCCAGGACCTTGAGCTCCGAAACGTGTTTTTGCCTTTTCTATATATAATTTGGTATCAATCCTATTGATGATTTGCTATTACTTATGAGTCTTGTCTGCTCCTTTGAAACAAATGAATCAAGTGCACCATTATTTCCTTTATACTTTTTAGACGATTGATGGGTTCCTGCTTAGGATAACAGGTACAGCACTGACACGATGCAGTTCTGCTCCCTGAACTACCCCTAAAGGGGTGACATGCATGAACCCAAGGGGGAAACCAGGTGAGAGTCCACTGCTTATTGCTTTTAAGTGTCTGACTTTCATCCACAGAGTTACACGAGGCGCTGTCATCCTGACATTTTGTGCCTAAAGGGATGATATGCATGAAGCCAAGGGGGAAGCCAAGGGGGAAACCAGGTGAGAGTCCACTGCTTATTGCTTTTAAGTGTCTGACTTTCAACCACAGAGTTACACGAGGCGCTGTTATCCTGCCTTTTTGTCTTCTCCTTTTATTAGCTTCTGAGTGTAAAGCAGACATGATAACCACAATACTATGAAACCTTGACTGTGGCAGAACTTGACAATATACATTGAAATTCAATCGATGATCCAGCGAAAAGTAAAAAAATAGACTGGTTTCACAAAAGGGAGAACACAACGAAATCAATGTGTAAAGCAGACCTTATGACCATAACGCTATGAAAACTTGGATTTTTTTTTTAATTGTAGACAATAATATCATGACACAAGCCTTTGTATTCCCTATTTAATAACATCTAAGCCTTGACTCTTTAAAAGCTTAGAATGGGTTGGTTTCACTGGGGATTGAACCCAGGACCTTCTGCGTATAAAGCAGATGTGATAGCCACTACACTATGAAACCGCAACAGACATAGAAATTAGCGATAACTATGAACAAGTAGGTTATGCAGTTCTACTTAGTATGCCACATACAACAAATTGTAATCATAAAAAGAATTTTGTACTAACGAGGTTGGTTTCACTGGGGATTGAACCCAGGTCCCTCTGCGTGCAAAGCAGACATGATAACCACTACACTATGAAACCGTGACAGACACAAAATTAGCGATAACTATGAGCAAGTAGGTTATGCTGTATGACTCAGTATGCCATATACAACAAAATGTAATCATAAAAATAATTTTGTATTAACGAGGTTAGTTTCACTGGGGATTGAACCCAGGACCTTCTGCGTGTAAAGCAGACGTGATAACCACTTCACTATGAAACCGTGACAGACACAGAAATTAGCGATAACCATGAGCAAGTAGGTTATGCAATTCGACTTAGTATGCCATATACAACAAAATGTAATCATAAACTCTTAAAAAGAATTTTGTATAAACGAGTTTGGTTTCACTGGGGATTGAACCCAGGACCTTGAGCTCCGAAACGTGTTTTTGCTTCTTCTATATATAATTTGGTATCAATCCTATTGATGATTTGCTATTACTTATGAGTCTTGTCTGCTCCTTAGAAACAAATGAATCAAGTGCACCATTATTTCCTTTATACTTTTCAGACAATTGACGGGTTCCTGCCTAGGATAACAGGTACAGCTTTGACAGGATGCAGTTCTGCTCCCTGAACTACCCCTAAAGGGGTGATATGCATGAACCCAAGGGGGAAACCAGGTGAGAGTCCAAGTGCCTTTTCTAGATATAATTTTGTGCCTAAAGGGTGATATGCATGAACCCAAGGGGGAAACCAGGTGAGAGTCCACTGCTTATTTTTGACTTTCATCCACAGAGTTACACGAGGCGCTGTTATCCTGCCTTTTTGTCTTCTCCTTTTATTGACTTCTGAGTGTAAAGTAGACATGATAACCACTATACTATGAAACCTTGACTGTGGCAGAACTTGACAATATACATTGAAATTCAATCGATGATCCAGCAAAAAGTAAAAAATAGACTGGTTTCACAAAAGGGAGAACACAACGAAATCAATGTGTAAAGCAGACCTTATGACCATAACGTTATGAAAACTTGGATTTTTTTTAAATTGTAAACAATAATATCATGACACAATCCTTTGTATTCCCTATTTAATAAGATTTAAGCCTTGACTCTTTAAAAGCTTAGAATGGATTTAATTAGCGATAACTATGAGCAAGTAGGTTATGCAGTTCGACTCAGTTTGCCATATACAACAAAATCTTATCATAATCTCTTAAAAATTATTTTGTATAAACCAGTTTGGTTTCACTGGGGAACGAACCCAGGACATTCTGCATGTAAAACAGACGTGATAACCACTACACTATGAAACCGCGACAGACACAGCAATTAGCGATAACTATGAGCAAGTAGGTTATGCAGTTCGACTTAGTATGCCATATACAACAAAATGTAATCATAAACTAAGTTGAACTGCATAACCTACTTGTTGATAGTTATCACCAATTTCTGTATCTGTCGTGGTTTCATAGTGTAGTGGTTATCACGTCTGCTTTACACGCAGAAGGTCCTGGGTTCAATCCCCAGTGAAACCAACCTCGTTAATACAAAATATTTTTTAAGAGTTTATGATTACATTTTGTTGTTTGAGGCATACTAAGTAGAACTGCATAACCTACTTGTTCATAGTTATCACTAATTTCTGTGTCTGTCACGGTTTCACAGTGTAGTGGTTATCACGTCTGCTTTAAAAAGAATTTTGTATTAACGAGGTTGGATTCACTGGAGATTGAACCCAGGACCTTGAGCTCCGAAACGTGTTTTTGCCTTTTCTATATATAATTTGGTATCAATCCTATTGATGATTTGCTATTACTTATGAGTCTTGTCTGCTCCTTTGAAACAAATGAATCAAGTGCACCATTATTTCCTTTATAATTTTTAGACGATTGATGGGTTCCTGCCTAGGATAACAGGTACAGCACTGACACGATGCAGTTCTGCTCCCTGAACTACCCCTAAAGGGGTGACATGCATGAACCCAAGGGGGAAACCAGGTGAGAGTCCACTGCTTATTGCTTTTAAGTGTCTGACTTTCATCCACAGAGTTACACGAGGCGCTGTCATCCTGACATTTTGTGCCTAAAGGGATGATATGCATGAAGCCAAGGGGGAAACCAGGTGAGAGTCCACTGCTTATTGCTTTTAAGTGTCTGACTTTCAACCACAGAGTTACACGAGGCGCTGTTATCCTGCCTTTTTGTCTTCTCCTTTTATTAGCTTCTGAGTGTAAAGCAGACATGATAACCACAATACTATGAAACCTTGACTGTGGCAGAACTTGACAATATACATTGAAATTCAATCGATGATCCAGCGAAAAGTAAAAAAATAGACTGGTTTCACAAAAGGGAGAACACAACGAAATCAATGTGTAAAGCAGACCTTATGACCATAACGCTATGAAAACTTGGATTTTTTTTTTAATTGTAGACAATAATATCATGACACAAGCCTTTGTATTCCCTATTTAATAAGATCTAAGCCTTGACTCTTTAAAAGCTTAGAATGGGTTGGTTTCACTGGGGATTGAACCCAGGACCTTCTGCGTGTAAAGCAGACGTGATAGCCACTACACTATGAAACCGCGACAGACATAGAAATTAGCGATAACTATGAACAAGTAGGTTATGCAGTTCTACTTAGTATGTCATATACAACAAAATGTAATCATAAAAAGAATTTTGTACTAAGAGGTTGGTTTTACTGGGGATTGAACCCAGGACCCTCTGCGTGCAAAGCAGCCATGATAACCACTACACTATGAAACCTTGACAGACATAAAATTAGCGATAACTATGAGCAAGTAGGTTATGCTGTATGACTTAGTATGCCATATACAACAAAATGTAATCATAAAAATAATTTTGTATTAACGAGGTTGGTTTCACTGGGGATTGAACCCAGGACCTTCTGCGTATAAAGCAGACGTGATAGCTACTACACTATGAAACCACAACAGACATAGAAATTAGCGATAACTATGAACAAGTAGGTTATACAGTTCTACTTAGTATGCCATATACAACAAAATGTAATCATAAAAAGAATTTTGTACTAATGAGGTTGGTTTCACTGGGGATTGAACCCAGGACCTTCTGCGTGTAAAGCAGACGTGATATCCACTTCACTATGAAACCGTGACAGACATAGAAATTAGCGATAACCATGAGCAAGTAGGTTATGCAATTCGACTTAGTATGCCATATACAACAAAATGTAATCATAAACTCTTAAAAAGAATTTTGTATAAACGAGTTTGGTTTCACTGGGGATTGAACCCAGGACCTTGAGCTCCGAAACGTGTTTTTGCTTCTTCTATATATAATTTGGTATCAATCCTATTGATGATTTGCTATTACTTATGAGTCTTGTCTGCTCCTTAGAAACAAATGAATCAAGTGCACCATTATTTCCTTTATACTTTTCAGACAATTGACGGGTTCCTGCCTAGGATAACAGGTACAGCACTGACAGGATGCAGTTCTGCTCCCTGAACTACCCCTAAAGGGGTGATATGCATGAACCCAAGGGGGAAACCAGGTGAGAGTCCGAGTGCCTTTTCTAGATATAATTTTGTGCCTAAAGGGGTGATATGCATGAACCCAAGGGGGAAACCAGGTGAGAGTCCACTGCTTATTTTTGACTTTCATCCACAGAGTTACACGAGGCGCTGTTATCCTGCCTTTTTGTCTTCTCCTTTTATTGACTTCTGAGTGTAAAGTAGACATGATAACCACTATACTATGAAACCTTGACTGTGGCAGAACTTGACAATATACATTGAAATTCAATCGATGATCCAGCAAAAAGTAAAAAATAGACTGGTTTCACAAAAGGGAGAACACAACGAAATCAATGTGTAAAGCAGACCTTATGACCATAACGTTATGAAAACTTGGATTTTTTTTAAATTGTAAACAATAATATCATGACACAATCCTTTGTATTCCCTATTTAATAAGATTTAAGCCTTGACTCTTTAAAAGCTTAGAATGGATTTAATTAGCGATAACTATGAGCAAGTAGGTTATGCAGTTCGACTCAGTTTGCCATATACAACAAAATCTTATCATAATCTCTTAAAAATTATTTTGTATAAACCAGTTTGGTTTCACTGGGGAACGAACCCAGGACATTCTGCATGTAAAACAGACGTGATAACCACTACACTATGAAACCCCGACAGACACAGCAATTAGCGATAACTATGAGCAAGTAGGTTATGCAGTTCGACTTAGTATGCCATATACAACAAAATGTAATCATAAACTAAGTTGAACTGCATAACCTACTTGTTGATAGTTATCACCAATTTCTGTATCTGTTGTGGTTTCATAGTGTAGTGGTTATCATGTCTGCTTTACACGCAGAAGGTCCTGGGTTCAATCCCCAGTGAAACCAACCATGTCAATACAAAATATTTTTTAAGAGTTTATGATTACATTTTGTTGTTTGAGGCATACTAAGTAGAACTGCATAACCTACTTGTTCATAGTTATCACTAATTTCTTTGTCTGTCACGGTTTCATAGTGTAGTGGTTATCACGTCTGCTTTAAAAAGAATTTTGTATTAACGAGGTTGGATTCACTGGAGATTGAACCCAGGACCTTGAGCTCCGAAACGTGTTTTTGCCTTTTCTATGTATAATTTGGTATCAATCCTATTGATGATTTGCTATTACTTATGAGTCTTGTCTGCTCCTTTGAAACAAATGAATCAAGTGCACCATTATTTCCTTTATACTTTTTAGACGATTGATGGGTTCCTGCCTAGGATAACAGGTACAGCACTGACACGATGCAGTTCTGCTCCCTGAACTACCCCTAAAGGGGTGACATGCATGAACCCAAGGGGGAAACCAGGTGAGAGTCCACTGCTTATTGCTTTTAAGTGTCTGACTTTCATCCACAGAGTTACACGAGGCGCTGTCATCCTGACATTTTGTGCCTAAAGGGATGATATGCATGAAGCCAAGGGGGAAACCAGGTGAGAGTCCACTGCTTATTGCTTTTAAGTGTCTGACTTTCAACCACAGAGTTACACGAGGCGCTGTTATCCTGCCTTTTTGTCTTCTCCTTTTATTAGCTTCTGAGTGTAAAGCAGACATGATAACCACAATACTATGAAACCTTGACTGTGGCAGAACTTGACAATATACATTGAAATTCAATCGATGATCCAGCGAAAAGTAAAAAAATAGACTGGTTTCACAAAAGGGAGAACACAACGAAATCAATGTGTAAAGCAGACCTTATGACCATAACGCTATGAAAACTTGGATTTTTTTTTAATTGTAGACAATAATATCATGACACAAGCCTTTGTATTCCCTATTTAATAAGATCTAAGCCTTGACTCTTTAAAAGCTTAGAATGGGTTGGTTTCACTGGGGATTGAACCCAGGACCTTCTGCGTGTAAAGCAGACGTGACAGCCACTACACTATGAAACCGCGACAGACATAGAAATTAGCGATAACTATGAACAAGTAGGTTATGCAGTTCTACTTAGTATGCCATATACAACAAAATGTAATCATAAAAAGAATTTTGTACTAAAAGGTTGGTTTTACTGGGGATTGAACCCAGGACCCTCTGCGTGCAAAGCAGCCATGATAACCACTACACTATGAAACCGTGACAGACACAAAATTAGCGATAACTATGAGCAAGTAGGTTATGCTGTATGACTTAGTATGCCATATACAACAAAATGTAATCATAAAAATAATTTTGTATTAACGAGGTTGGTTTCACTGGGGATTGAACCCAGGACCTTCTGCGTGTAAAGCAGACGTGATAGCCACTACACTATGAAACCGCGACAGACATAGAAATTAGCGATAACTATGAACAAGTAGGTTATGCAGTTCTACTTAGTATGCCATAGACAACAAATTGTAATCATAAAAAGAATTTTGCACTAACGAGGTTGGTTTCACTGGGGATTGAACCCAGGACCCTCTGCGTGCAAAGCAGACATGATAACCACTACACTATGAAACCGTGACAGACACAAAATTAGCGATAACTATGAGCAAGTAGGTTATGCTGTATGACTTAGTATGCCATATACAACAAAATGTAATCATAAAAATAATTTTGTATTAACGAGGTTGGTTTCACTGGGGATTGAACCCAGGACCTTCTGCGTGTAAAGCAGACGTGATAACCACTACACTATGAAACCGTGACAGACACAGAAATTAGCGATAACCATGAGCAAGTAGGTTATGCAATTCGACTTAGTATGCCATATACAACAAAATGTAATCATAAACTCTTAAAAATAATTTTGTATAAACGAGTTTGGTTTCACTGGGGATTGAACCCAGGACCTTGAGCTCCGAAACGTGTTTTTGCTTCTTCTATATATAATTTGGTATCAATCCTATTGATGATTTGCTATTACTTATGAGTCTTGTCTGCTCCTTAGAAACAAATGAATCAAGTGCACCATTATTTCCTTTATACTTTTCAGACAATTGACGGGTTCCTGCCTAGGATAACAGGTACAGCACTGACAGGATGCAGTTCTGCTCCCTGAACTACCCCTAAAGGGGTGATATGCATGAACCCAAGGGGGAAACCAGGTGAGAGTCCGAGTGCCTTTTCTAGATATAATTTTGTGCCTAAAGGGGTGATATGCATGAACCCAAGGGGGAAACCAGGTGAGAGTCCACTGCTTATTTTTGACTTTCATCCACAGAGTTACACGAGGCGCTGTTATCCTGCCTTTTTGTCTTCTCCTTTTATTGACTTCTGAGTGTAAAGTAGACATGATAACCACTATACTATGAAACCTTGACTGTGGCAGAACTTGACAATATACATTGAAATTCAATCGATGATCCAGCAAAAAGTAAAAAATAGACTGGTTTCACAAAAGGGAGAACACAACGAACTCAATGTGTAAAGCAGACCTTATGACCATAACGTTATGAAAACTTGGATTTTTTTTAAATAGTAAACAATAATATCATGACACAATCCTTTGTATTCCCTATTTAATAAGATTTAAGCCTTGACTCTTTAAAAGCTTAGAATGGATTTAATTAGCGATAACTATGAGCAAGTAGGTTATGCAGTTCGACTCAGTTTGCCATATACAACAAAATCTTATCATAATCTCTTAAAAATTATTTTGTATAAACCAGTTTGGTTTCACTGGGGAACGAACCCAGGACATTCTGCATGTAAAACAGACGTGATAACCACTACACTATGAAACCGCGACAGACACAGCAATTAGCGATAACTATGAGCAAGTAGGTTATGCAGTTCGACTTAGTATGCCATATACAACAAAATGTAATCATAAACTAAGTTGAACTGCATAACCTACTTGTTGATAGTTATCACCAATTTCTGTATCTGTTATGGTTTCATAAAGTAGTGGTTATCACGTCTGCTTTACACGCAGAAGGTCCTGGGTTCAATCCCCAGTGAAACCAACCTCGTTAATACAAAATATTTTTTAAGAGTTTATGATTACATTTTGTTGTTTGAGGCATACTAAGTAGAACTGCATAACCTACTTGTTCATAGTTATCACTAATTTCTGTGTCTGTCACGGTTTCATAGTGTAGTGGTTATCACGTCTGCTTTAAAAAGAATTTTGTATTAACGAGGTTGGATTCACTGGAGATTGAACCCAGGACCTTGAGCTCCGAAACGTGTTTTTGCCTTTTCTATATATAATTTGGTATCAATCCTATTGATGATTTGCAATTACTTATGAGTCTTGTCTGCTCCTTTGAAACAAATGAATCAAGTGCACCATTATTTCCTTTATACTTTTTAGACGATTGATGGGTTCCTGCCTAGGATAACAGGTACAGCACTGACACGATGCAGTTCTGCTCCCTGAACTACCCCTAAAGGGGTGACATGCATGAACCCAAGGGGGAAACCAGGTGAGAGTCCACTGCTTATTGCTTTTAAGTGTCTGACTTTCATCCACAGAGTTACACGAGGCGCTGTCATCCTGAAATTTTGTGCCTAAAGGGATGATATGCATGAAGCCAAGGGGGAAACCAGGTGAGAGTCCACTGCTTATTGCTTTTAAGTGTCTGACTTTCAACCACAGAGTTACACGAGGCGCTGTTATCCTGCCTTTTTGTCTTCTCCTTTTATTAGCTTCTGAGTGTAAAGCAGACATGATAACCACAATACTATGAAACCTTGACTGTGGCAGAACTTGACAATATACATTGAAATTAAATCGATGATCCAGCGAAAAGTAAAAAAATAGACTGGTTTCACAAAAGGGAGAACACAACGAAATCAATGTGTAAAGCAGACCTTATGACCATAACGCTATGAAAACTTGGATTTTTTTTTTAATTGTAGACAATAATATCATGACACAAGCCTTTGTATTCCCTATTTAATAACATCTAAGCCTTGACTCTTTAAAAGCTTAGAATGGGTTGGTTTCACTGGGGATTGAACCCAGGACCTTCTGCGTATAAAGCAGATGTGATAGCCACTACACTATGAAACCGCAACAGACATAGAAATTAGCGATAACTATGAACAAGTAGGTTATGCAGTTCTACTTAGTATGCCACATACAACAAATTGTAATCATAAAAAGAATTTTGTACTAACGAGGTTGGTTTCACTGGGGATTGAACCCAGGTCCCTCTGCGTGCAAAGCAGACATGATAACCACTACACTATGAAACCGTGACAGACACAAAATTAGCGATAACTATGAGCAAGTAGGTTATGCTGTATGAC
Source organism: Hyla sarda (assembly GCF_029499605.1). Lineage (NCBI taxonomy): Eukaryota > Metazoa > Chordata > Amphibia > Anura > Hylidae > Hyla > Hyla sarda. Next base: position 272,339,604 of record NC_079194.1, on the reverse strand, counting down.
TCAGTATGCCATATACAACAAAATGTAATCATAAAAATAATTTTGTATTAACGAGGTTAGTTTCACTGGGGATTGAACCCAGGACCTTCTGCGTGTAAAGCAGACGTGATAACCACTTCACTATGAAACCGTGACAGACACAGAAATTAGCGATAACCATGAGCAAGTAGGTTATGCAATTCGACTTAGTATGCCATATACAACAAAATGTAATCATAAACTCTTAAAAAGAATTTTGTATAAACGAGTTTGGTTTCACTGGGGATTGAACCCAGGACCTTGAGCTCCGAAACGTGTTTTTGCTTCTTCTATATATAATTTGGTATCAATCCTATTGATGATTTGCTATTACTTATGAGTCTTGTCTGCTCCTTAGAAACAAATGAATCAAGTGCACCATTATTTCCTTTATACTTTTCAGACAATTGACGGGTTCCTGCCTAGGATAACAGGTACAGCTTTGACAGGATGCAGTTCTGCTCCCTGAACTACCCCTAAAGGGGTGATATGCATGAACCCAAGGGGGAAACCAGGTGAGAGTCCAAGTGCCTTTTCTAGATATAATTTTGTGCCTAAAGGGTGATATGCATGAACCCAAGGGGGAAACCAGGTGAGAGTCCACTGCTTATTTTTGACTTTCATCCACAGAGTTACACGAGGCGCTGTTATCCTGCCTTTTTGTCTTCTCCTTTTATTGACTTCTGAGTGTAAAGTAGACATGATAACCACTATACTATGAAACCTTGACTGTGGCAGAACTTGACAATATACATTGAAATTCAATCGATGATCCAGCAAAAAGTAAAAAATAGACTGGTTTCACAAAAGGGAGAACACAACGAAATCAATGTGTAAAGCAGACCTTATGACCATAACGTTATGAAAACTTGGATTTTTTTTAAATTGTAAACAATAATATCATGACACAATCCTTTGTATTCCCTATTTAATAAGATTTAAGCCTTGACTCTTTAAAAGCTTAGAATGGATTTAATTAGCGATAACTATGAGCAAGTAGGTTATGCAGTTCGACTCAGTTTGCCATATACAACAAAATCTTATCATAATCTCTTAAAAATTATTTTGTATAAACCAGTTTGGTTTCACTGGGGAACGAACCCAGGACATTCTGCATGTAAAACAGACGTGATAACCACTACACTATGAAACCGCGACAGACACAGCAATTAGCGATAACTATGAGCAAGTAGGTTATGCAGTTCGACTTAGTATGCCATATACAACAAAATGTAATCATAAACTAAGTTGAACTGCATAACCTACTTGTTGATAGTTATCACCAATTTCTGTATCTGTCGTGGTTTCATAGTGTAGTGGTTATCACGTCTGCTTTACACGCAGAAGGTCCTGGGTTCAATCCCCAGTGAAACCAACCTCGTTAATACAAAATATTTTTTAAGAGTTTATGATTACATTTTGTTGTTTGAGGCATACTAAGTAGAACTGCATAACCTACTTGTTCATAGTTATCACTAATTTCTGTGTCTGTCACGGTTTCACAGTGTAGTGGTTATCACGTCTGCTTTAAAAAGAATTTTGTATTAACGAGGTTGGATTCACTGGAGATTGAACCCAGGACCTTGAGCTCCGAAACGTGTTTTTGCCTTTTCTATATATAATTTGGTATCAATCCTATTGATGATTTGCTATTACTTATGAGTCTTGTCTGCTCCTTTGAAACAAATGAATCAAGTGCACCATTATTTCCTTTATAATTTTTAGACGATTGATGGGTTCCTGCCTAGGATAACAGGTACAGCACTGACACGATGCAGTTCTGCTCCCTGAACTACCCCTAAAGGGGTGACATGCATGAACCCAAGGGGGAAACCAGGTGAGAGTCCACTGCTTATTGCTTTTAAGTGTCTGACTTTCATCCACAGAGTTACACGAGGCGCTGTCATCCTGACATTTTGTGCCTAAAGGGATGATATGCATGAAGCCAAGGGGGAAACCAGGTGAGAGTCCACTGCTTATTGCTTTTAAGTGTCTGACTTTCAACCACAGAGTTACACGAGGCGCTGTTATCCTGCCTTTTTGTCTTCTCCTTTTATTAGCTTCTGAGTGTAAAGCAGACATGATAACCACAATACTATGAAACCTTGACTGTGGCAGAACTTGACAATATACATTGAAATTCAATCGATGATCCAGCGAAAAGTAAAAAAATAGACTGGTTTCACAAAAGGGAGAACACAACGAAATCAATGTGTAAAGCAGACCTTATGACCATAACGCTATGAAAACTTGGATTTTTTTTTTAATTGTAGACAATAATATCATGACACAAGCCTTTGTATTCCCTATTTAATAAGATCTAAGCCTTGACTCTTTAAAAGCTTAGAATGGGTTGGTTTCACTGGGGATTGAACCCAGGACCTTCTGCGTGTAAAGCAGACGTGATAGCCACTACACTATGAAACCGCGACAGACATAGAAATTAGCGATAACTATGAACAAGTAGGTTATGCAGTTCTACTTAGTATGTCATATACAACAAAATGTAATCATAAAAAGAATTTTGTACTAAGAGGTTGGTTTTACTGGGGATTGAACCCAGGACCCTCTGCGTGCAAAGCAGCCATGATAACCACTACACTATGAAACCTTGACAGACATAAAATTAGCGATAACTATGAGCAAGTAGGTTATGCTGTATGACTTAGTATGCCATATACAACAAAATGTAATCATAAAAATAATTTTGTATTAACGAGGTTGGTTTCACTGGGGATTGAACCCAGGACCTTCTGCGTATAAAGCAGACGTGATAGCTACTACACTATGAAACCACAACAGACATAGAAATTAGCGATAACTATGAACAAGTAGGTTATACAGTTCTACTTAGTATGCCATATACAACAAAATGTAATCATAAAAAGAATTTTGTACTAATGAGGTTGGTTTCACTGGGGATTGAACCCAGGACCTTCTGCGTGTAAAGCAGACGTGATATCCACTTCACTATGAAACCGTGACAGACATAGAAATTAGCGATAACCATGAGCAAGTAGGTTATGCAATTCGACTTAGTATGCCATATACAACAAAATGTAATCATAAACTCTTAAAAAGAATTTTGTATAAACGAGTTTGGTTTCACTGGGGATTGAACCCAGGACCTTGAGCTCCGAAACGTGTTTTTGCTTCTTCTATATATAATTTGGTATCAATCCTATTGATGATTTGCTATTACTTATGAGTCTTGTCTGCTCCTTAGAAACAAATGAATCAAGTGCACCATTATTTCCTTTATACTTTTCAGACAATTGACGGGTTCCTGCCTAGGATAACAGGTACAGCACTGACAGGATGCAGTTCTGCTCCCTGAACTACCCCTAAAGGGGTGATATGCATGAACCCAAGGGGGAAACCAGGTGAGAGTCCGAGTGCCTTTTCTAGATATAATTTTGTGCCTAAAGGGGTGATATGCATGAACCCAAGGGGGAAACCAGGTGAGAGTCCACTGCTTATTTTTGACTTTCATCCACAGAGTTACACGAGGCGCTGTTATCCTGCCTTTTTGTCTTCTCCTTTTATTGACTTCTGAGTGTAAAGTAGACATGATAACCACTATACTATGAAACCTTGACTGTGGCAGAACTTGACAATATACATTGAAATTCAATCGATGATCCAGCAAAAAGTAAAAAATAGACTGGTTTCACAAAAGGGAGAACACAACGAAATCAATGTGTAAAGCAGACCTTATGACCATAACGTTATGAAAACTTGGATTTTTTTTAAATTGTAAACAATAATATCATGACACAATCCTTTGTATTCCCTATTTAATAAGATTTAAGCCTTGACTCTTTAAAAGCTTAGAATGGATTTAATTAGCGATAACTATGAGCAAGTAGGTTATGCAGTTCGACTCAGTTTGCCATATACAACAAAATCTTATCATAATCTCTTAAAAATTATTTTGTATAAACCAGTTTGGTTTCACTGGGGAACGAACCCAGGACATTCTGCATGTAAAACAGACGTGATAACCACTACACTATGAAACCCCGACAGACACAGCAATTAGCGATAACTATGAGCAAGTAGGTTATGCAGTTCGACTTAGTATGCCATATACAACAAAATGTAATCATAAACTAAGTTGAACTGCATAACCTACTTGTTGATAGTTATCACCAATTTCTGTATCTGTTGTGGTTTCATAGTGTAGTGGTTATCATGTCTGCTTTACACGCAGAAGGTCCTGGGTTCAATCCCCAGTGAAACCAACCATGTCAATACAAAATATTTTTTAAGAGTTTATGATTACATTTTGTTGTTTGAGGCATACTAAGTAGAACTGCATAACCTACTTGTTCATAGTTATCACTAATTTCTTTGTCTGTCACGGTTTCATAGTGTAGTGGTTATCACGTCTGCTTTAAAAAGAATTTTGTATTAACGAGGTTGGATTCACTGGAGATTGAACCCAGGACCTTGAGCTCCGAAACGTGTTTTTGCCTTTTCTATGTATAATTTGGTATCAATCCTATTGATGATTTGCTATTACTTATGAGTCTTGTCTGCTCCTTTGAAACAAATGAATCAAGTGCACCATTATTTCCTTTATACTTTTTAGACGATTGATGGGTTCCTGCCTAGGATAACAGGTACAGCACTGACACGATGCAGTTCTGCTCCCTGAACTACCCCTAAAGGGGTGACATGCATGAACCCAAGGGGGAAACCAGGTGAGAGTCCACTGCTTATTGCTTTTAAGTGTCTGACTTTCATCCACAGAGTTACACGAGGCGCTGTCATCCTGACATTTTGTGCCTAAAGGGATGATATGCATGAAGCCAAGGGGGAAACCAGGTGAGAGTCCACTGCTTATTGCTTTTAAGTGTCTGACTTTCAACCACAGAGTTACACGAGGCGCTGTTATCCTGCCTTTTTGTCTTCTCCTTTTATTAGCTTCTGAGTGTAAAGCAGACATGATAACCACAATACTATGAAACCTTGACTGTGGCAGAACTTGACAATATACATTGAAATTCAATCGATGATCCAGCGAAAAGTAAAAAAATAGACTGGTTTCACAAAAGGGAGAACACAACGAAATCAATGTGTAAAGCAGACCTTATGACCATAACGCTATGAAAACTTGGATTTTTTTTTAATTGTAGACAATAATATCATGACACAAGCCTTTGTATTCCCTATTTAATAAGATCTAAGCCTTGACTCTTTAAAAGCTTAGAATGGGTTGGTTTCACTGGGGATTGAACCCAGGACCTTCTGCGTGTAAAGCAGACGTGACAGCCACTACACTATGAAACCGCGACAGACATAGAAATTAGCGATAACTATGAACAAGTAGGTTATGCAGTTCTACTTAGTATGCCATATACAACAAAATGTAATCATAAAAAGAATTTTGTACTAAAAGGTTGGTTTTACTGGGGATTGAACCCAGGACCCTCTGCGTGCAAAGCAGCCATGATAACCACTACACTATGAAACCGTGACAGACACAAAATTAGCGATAACTATGAGCAAGTAGGTTATGCTGTATGACTTAGTATGCCATATACAACAAAATGTAATCATAAAAATAATTTTGTATTAACGAGGTTGGTTTCACTGGGGATTGAACCCAGGACCTTCTGCGTGTAAAGCAGACGTGATAGCCACTACACTATGAAACCGCGACAGACATAGAAATTAGCGATAACTATGAACAAGTAGGTTATGCAGTTCTACTTAGTATGCCATAGACAACAAATTGTAATCATAAAAAGAATTTTGCACTAACGAGGTTGGTTTCACTGGGGATTGAACCCAGGACCCTCTGCGTGCAAAGCAGACATGATAACCACTACACTATGAAACCGTGACAGACACAAAATTAGCGATAACTATGAGCAAGTAGGTTATGCTGTATGACTTAGTATGCCATATACAACAAAATGTAATCATAAAAATAATTTTGTATTAACGAGGTTGGTTTCACTGGGGATTGAACCCAGGACCTTCTGCGTGTAAAGCAGACGTGATAACCACTACACTATGAAACCGTGACAGACACAGAAATTAGCGATAACCATGAGCAAGTAGGTTATGCAATTCGACTTAGTATGCCATATACAACAAAATGTAATCATAAACTCTTAAAAATAATTTTGTATAAACGAGTTTGGTTTCACTGGGGATTGAACCCAGGACCTTGAGCTCCGAAACGTGTTTTTGCTTCTTCTATATATAATTTGGTATCAATCCTATTGATGATTTGCTATTACTTATGAGTCTTGTCTGCTCCTTAGAAACAAATGAATCAAGTGCACCATTATTTCCTTTATACTTTTCAGACAATTGACGGGTTCCTGCCTAGGATAACAGGTACAGCACTGACAGGATGCAGTTCTGCTCCCTGAACTACCCCTAAAGGGGTGATATGCATGAACCCAAGGGGGAAACCAGGTGAGAGTCCGAGTGCCTTTTCTAGATATAATTTTGTGCCTAAAGGGGTGATATGCATGAACCCAAGGGGGAAACCAGGTGAGAGTCCACTGCTTATTTTTGACTTTCATCCACAGAGTTACACGAGGCGCTGTTATCCTGCCTTTTTGTCTTCTCCTTTTATTGACTTCTGAGTGTAAAGTAGACATGATAACCACTATACTATGAAACCTTGACTGTGGCAGAACTTGACAATATACATTGAAATTCAATCGATGATCCAGCAAAAAGTAAAAAATAGACTGGTTTCACAAAAGGGAGAACACAACGAACTCAATGTGTAAAGCAGACCTTATGACCATAACGTTATGAAAACTTGGATTTTTTTTAAATAGTAAACAATAATATCATGACACAATCCTTTGTATTCCCTATTTAATAAGATTTAAGCCTTGACTCTTTAAAAGCTTAGAATGGATTTAATTAGCGATAACTATGAGCAAGTAGGTTATGCAGTTCGACTCAGTTTGCCATATACAACAAAATCTTATCATAATCTCTTAAAAATTATTTTGTATAAACCAGTTTGGTTTCACTGGGGAACGAACCCAGGACATTCTGCATGTAAAACAGACGTGATAACCACTACACTATGAAACCGCGACAGACACAGCAATTAGCGATAACTATGAGCAAGTAGGTTATGCAGTTCGACTTAGTATGCCATATACAACAAAATGTAATCATAAACTAAGTTGAACTGCATAACCTACTTGTTGATAGTTATCACCAATTTCTGTATCTGTTATGGTTTCATAAAGTAGTGGTTATCACGTCTGCTTTACACGCAGAAGGTCCTGGGTTCAATCCCCAGTGAAACCAACCTCGTTAATACAAAATATTTTTTAAGAGTTTATGATTACATTTTGTTGTTTGAGGCATACTAAGTAGAACTGCATAACCTACTTGTTCATAGTTATCACTAATTTCTGTGTCTGTCACGGTTTCATAGTGTAGTGGTTATCACGTCTGCTTTAAAAAGAATTTTGTATTAACGAGGTTGGATTCACTGGAGATTGAACCCAGGACCTTGAGCTCCGAAACGTGTTTTTGCCTTTTCTATATATAATTTGGTATCAATCCTATTGATGATTTGCAATTACTTATGAGTCTTGTCTGCTCCTTTGAAACAAATGAATCAAGTGCACCATTATTTCCTTTATACTTTTTAGACGATTGATGGGTTCCTGCCTAGGATAACAGGTACAGCACTGACACGATGCAGTTCTGCTCCCTGAACTACCCCTAAAGGGGTGACATGCATGAACCCAAGGGGGAAACCAGGTGAGAGTCCACTGCTTATTGCTTTTAAGTGTCTGACTTTCATCCACAGAGTTACACGAGGCGCTGTCATCCTGAAATTTTGTGCCTAAAGGGATGATATGCATGAAGCCAAGGGGGAAACCAGGTGAGAGTCCACTGCTTATTGCTTTTAAGTGTCTGACTTTCAACCACAGAGTTACACGAGGCGCTGTTATCCTGCCTTTTTGTCTTCTCCTTTTATTAGCTTCTGAGTGTAAAGCAGACATGATAACCACAATACTATGAAACCTTGACTGTGGCAGAACTTGACAATATACATTGAAATTAAATCGATGATCCAGCGAAAAGTAAAAAAATAGACTGGTTTCACAAAAGGGAGAACACAACGAAATCAATGTGTAAAGCAGACCTTATGACCATAACGCTATGAAAACTTGGATTTTTTTTTTAATTGTAGACAATAATATCATGACACAAGCCTTTGTATTCCCTATTTAATAACATCTAAGCCTTGACTCTTTAAAAGCTTAGAATGGGTTGGTTTCACTGGGGATTGAACCCAGGACCTTCTGCGTATAAAGCAGATGTGATAGCCACTACACTATGAAACCGCAACAGACATAGAAATTAGCGATAACTATGAACAAGTAGGTTATGCAGTTCTACGTAGTATGCCATATACAACAAATTGTAATCATAAAAAGAATTTTGTACTAACGAGGTTGGTTTCACTGGGGATTGAACCCAGGACCCTCTGCGTGCAAAGCAGACATGATAACCACTACACTATGAAACCGTGACAGACACAAAATTAGCGATAACTATGAGCAAGTAGGTTATGCTGTATGACTCAGTATGCCATATACAACAAAATGTAATCATAAAAATAATTTTGTATTAACGAGGTTGGTTTTACTGGGGATTGAACCCAGGACCTTCTGCGTGTAAAGCAGACGTGATAACCACTTCACTATGAAACCGTGACAGACACAGAAATTAGCGATAACCATGAGCAAGTAGGTTATGCAATTCGACTTAGTATGCCATATACAACAAAATGTAATCATAAACTCTTAAAAAGAATTTTGTATAAACGAGTTTGGTTTCACTGGGGATTGAACCCAGGACCTTCAGCTACGAAACGTGTTTTTGCTTCTTCTATATATAATTTGGTATCAATCCTATTGATGATTTGCTATTACTTATGAGTCTTGTCTGCTCCTTAGAAACAAATGAATCAAGTGCACCATTATTTCCTTTATACTTTTCAGACAATTGACGGGTTCCTGCCTAGGATAACAGGTACAGCTTTGACAGGATGCAGTTCTGCTCCCTGAACTACCCCTAAAGGGGTGATATGCATGAACCCAAGGGGGAAACCAGGTGAGAGTCCGAGTGCCTTTTCTAGATATAATTTTGTGCCTAAAGGGGTGATATGCATGAACCCAAGGGGGAAACCAGGTGAGAGTCCACTGCTTATTTTTGACTTTCATCCACAGAGTTACACGAGGCGCTGTTATCCTGCCTTTTTGTCTTCTCCTTTTATTGACTTCTGAGTGTAAAGTAGACATGATAACCACTATACTATGAAACCTTGACTGTGGCAGAACTTGACAATATACATTGAAATTCAATCGATGATCCAGCAAAAAGTAAAAAATAGACTGGTTTCACAAAAGGGAGAACACAACGAAATCAATGTGTAAAGCAGACCTTATGACCATAACGTTATGAAAACTTGGAATTTTTTTTAAATTGTAAACAATAATATCATGACACAATCCTTTGTATTCCCTATTTAATAAGATTTAAGCCTTGACTCTTTAAAAGCTTAGAATGGATTTAATTAGCGATAACTATGAGCAAGTAGGTTATGCAGTTCGACTCAGTTTGCCATATACAACAAAATCTTATCATAATCTCTTAAAAATTATTTTGTATAAACCAGTTTGGTTTCACTGGGGAACGAACCCAGGACATTCTGCATGTAAAACAGACGTGATAACCACTACACTATGAAACCGCGACAGACACAGAAATTAGCGATAACTATGAGCAAGTAGGTTATGCAGTTCGACTTAGTATGCCATATACAACAAAATGTAATCATAAACTAAGTTGAACTGCATAACCTACTTGTTGATAGTTATCACCAATTTCTGTCGTGGTTTCATAGTGTAGTGGTTATCACGTCTGCTTTACACGCAGAAGGTCCTGGGTTCAATCCCCAGTGAAACCAACCTCGTTAATACAAAATATTTTTTAGGAGTTTATGATTACATTTTGTTGTTTGAGGCATACTAAGTAGAACTGCATAACCTACTTGTTCATAGTTATCACTAATTTCTGTGTCTGTCACGGTTTCATAGTGTAGTGGTTATCACGTCTGCTTTAAAAAGAATTTTGTATTAACGAGGTTGGATTCACTGGAGATTGAACCCAGGACCTTGAGCTCCGAAACGTGTTTTTGCCTTTTCTATATATAATTTGGTATCAATCCTATTGATGATTTGCTATTGCTTATGAGTCTTGTCTGCTCCTTTGAAACAAATGAATCAAGTGCACCATTATTTCCTTTATACTTTTTAGACGATTGATGGGTTCCTGCCTAGGATAACAGGTACAGCACTGACACGATGCAGTTCTGCTCCCTGAACTACCCCTAAAGGGGTGACATGCATGAACCCAAGGGGGAAACCAGGTGAGAGTCCACTGCTTATTGCTTTTAAGTGTCTGACTTTCATCCACAGAGTTACACGAGGCGCTGTCATCCTGACATTTTGTGCCTAAAGGGATGATATGCATGAAGCCAAGGGGGAAACCAGGTGAGAGTCCACTGCTTATTGCTTTTAAGTGTCTGACTTTCAACCACAGAGTTACACGAGGCGCTGTTATCCTGCCTTTTTGTCTTCTCCTTTTATTAGCTTCTGAGTGTAAAGCAGACATGATAACCACAATACTATGAAACCTTGACTGTGGCAGAACTTGACAATATACATTGAAATTCAATCGATGATCCAGCGAAAAGTAAAAAAATAGACTGGTTTCACAAAAGGGAGAACACAACGAAATCAATGTGTAAAGCAGACCTTATGACCATAACGCTATGAAAACTTGGATTTTTTTTTTAAATTGTAGACAATAATATCATGACACAAGCCTTTGTATTCCCTATTTAATAAGATCTAAGCCTTGACTCTTTAAAAGCTTAGAATGGGTTGGTTTCACTGGGGATTGAACCCAGGACCTTCTGCGTGTAAAGCAGACGTGATTGCCACTACACTATGAAACCGCGACAGACATAGAAATTAGCGATAACTATGAACAAGTAGGTTATGCAGTTCTACTTAGTATGCCATATATAACAAAATGTAATCATAAAAAGAAGTTTGTACTAAGAGGTTGGTTTTACTGGGGATTGAACCCAGGACCCTATGCGTGCAAAGCAGCCATGATAACCACTACACTATGAAACCGTGACAGACACAAAATTGGCGATAACTATGAGCAAGTAGGTTATGCTGTATGACTTAGTATGCCATATACAACAAAATGTAATCATAAAAATGATTTTGTATTAACGAGGTTGGTTTCACTGGGGATTGAACCCAGGACCTTCTGCGTGTAAAGCAGACGTGATAGGCACTACACTATGAAACCGCGACAGACATAGAAATTAGCGATAACTATGAACAATTAGGTTATGCAGTTCTACTTAGTATGCCATATACAACAAAATGTAATCATAAAAAGAATTTTGAACTAATGAGGTTGGTTTCACTGGGGATTGAACCCAGGACCTTGAGCTCCGAAACGTGTTTTTGCTTCTTCTATATATAATTTGGTATCAATCCTATTGATGATTTGCTATTACTTATGAGTCTTGTCTGCTCCTTAGAAACAAATGAATCAAGTGCACCATTATTTCCTTTATACTTTTCAGACAATTGACGGGTTCCTGCCTAGGATAACAGGTACAGCACTGACAGGATGCAGTTCTGCTCCCTGAACTACCCCTAAAGGGGTGATATGCATGAACCCAAGGGGGAAACCAGGTGAGAGTCCGAGTGCCTTTTCTAGATATAATTTTGTGCCTAAAGGGGTGATATGCATGAACCCAAGGGGGAAACCAGGTGAGAGTCCACTGCTTATTTTTGACTTTCATCCACAGAGTTACACGAGGCGCTGTTATCCTGCCTTTTTGTCTTCTCCTTTTATTGACTTCTGAGTGTAAAGTAGACATGATAACCACTATACTATGAAACCTTGACTGTGGTAGAACTTGACAATATACATTGAAATTCAATCGATGATCCAGCAAAAAGTAAAAAATAGACTGGTTTCACAAAAGGGAGAACACAACGAAATCAATGTGTAAAGCAGACCTTATGACCATAACGTTATGAAAACTTGGATTTTTTTTAAATTGTAAACAATAATATCATGACACAATCCTTTGTATTCCCTATTTAATAAGATTTAAGCCTTGACTCTTTAAAAGCTTAGAATGGATTTAATTAGCGATAACTATGAGCAAGTAGGTTATGCAGTTCGACTCAGTTTGCCATATACAACAAAATCTTATCATAATCTCTTAAAAATTATTTTGTATAAACCAGTTTGGTTTCACTGGGGAACGAACCCAGGACATTCTGCATGTAAAACAGACGTGATAACCACTACACTATGAAACCGCGACAGACACAGCAATTAGCGATAACTATGAGCAAGTAGGTTATGCAGTTCGACTTAGTATGCCATATACAACAAAATGTAATCATAAACTAAGTTGAACTGCATAACCTACTTGTTGATAGTTATCACCAATTTCTGTATCTGTCGTGGATTCATAGTGTAGTGGTTATCACGGCTGCTTTACACGCAGAAGGTCCTGGGTTCTATCCCCAGTGAAACCAACCTCGTTAATACAAAATATTTTTTAAGAGTTTATGATTACATTTTGTTGTTTGAGGCATACTAAGTAGAACTGCATAACCTACTTGTTCATAGTTATCACTAATTTCTGTGTCTGTCACGGTTTCATAGTGTAGTGGTTATCACGTCTGCTTTAAAAAAAAATTTGTATTAACGAGGTTGGATTCACTGGAGATTGAACCCAGGACCTTGAGCTCCGAAACGTGTTTTTGCCTTTTCTATATATAATTTGGTATCAATCCTATTGATGATTTGCTATTACTTATGAGTCTTGTCTGCTCCTTTGAAACAAATGAATCAAGTGCACCATTATTTCCTTTATACTTTTTAGACGATTGATGGGTTCCTGCTTAGGATAACAGGTACAGCACTGACACGATGCAGTTCTGCTCCCTGAACTACCCCTAAAGGGGTGACATGCATGAACCCAAGGGGGAAACCAGGTGAGAGTCCACTGCTTATTGCTTTTAAGTGTCTGACTTTCATCCACAGAGTTACACGAGGCGCTGTCATCCTGACATTTTGTGCCTAAAGGGATGATATGCATGAAGCCAAGGGGGAAGCCAAGGGGGAAACCAGGTGAGAGTCCACTGCTTATTGCTTTTAAGTGTCTGACTTTCAACCACAGAGTTACACGAGGCGCTGTTATCCTGCCTTTTTGTCTTCTCCTTTTATTAGCTTCTGAGTGTAAAGCAGACATGATAACCACAATACTATGAAACCTTGACTGTGGCAGAACTTGACAATATACATTGAAATTCAATCGATGATCCAGCGAAAAGTAAAAAAATAGACTGGTTTCACAAAAGGGAGAACACAACGAAATCAATGTGTAAAGCAGACCTTATGACCATAACGCTATGAAAACTTGGATTTTTTTTTTAATTGTAGACAATAATATCATGACACAAGCCTTTGTATTCCCTATTTAATAACATCTAAGCCTTGACTCTTTAAAAGCTTAGAATGGGTTGGTTTCACTGGGGATTGAACCCAGGACCTTCTGCGTATAAAGCAGATGTGATAGCCACTACACTATGAAACCGCAACAGACATAGAAATTAGCGATAACTATGAACAAGTAGGTTATGCAGTTCTACTTAGTATGCCATATACAACAAATTGTAATCATAAAAAGAATTTTGTACTAACGAGGTTGGTTTCACTGGGGATTGAACCCAGGTCCCTCTGCGTGCAAAGCAGACATGATAACCACTACACTATGAAACCGTGACAGACACAAAATTAGCGATAACTATGAGCAAGTAGGTTATGCTGTATGACTCAGTATGCCATATACAACAAAATGTAATCATAAAAATAATTTTGTATTAACGAGGTTAGTTTCACTGGGGATTGAACCCAGGACCTTCTGCGTGTAAAGCAGACGTGATAACCACTTCACTATGAAACCGTGACAGACACAGAAATTAGCGATAACCATGAGCAAGTAGGTTATGCAATTCGACTTAGTATGCCATATACAACAAAATGTAATCATAAACTCTTAAAAAGAATTTTGTATAAACGAGTTTGGTTTCACTGGGGATTGAACCCAGGACCTTGAGCTCCGATACGTGTTTTTGCTTCTTCTATATATAATTTGGTATCAATCCTATTGATGATTTGCTATTACTTATGAGTCTTGTCTGCTCCTTAGAAACAAATGAATCAAGTGCACCATTATTTCCTTTATACTTTTCAGACAATTGACGGGTTCCTGCCTAGGATAACAGGTACAGCTTTGACAGGATGCAGTTCTGCTCCCTGAACTACCCCTAAAGGGGTGATATGCATGAACCCAAGGGGGAAACCAGGTGAGAGTCCAAGTGCCTTTTCTAGATATAATTTTGTGCCTAAAGGGTGATATGCATGAACCCAAGGGGGAAACCAGGTGAGAGTCCACTGCTTATTTTTGACTTTCATCCACAGAGTTACACGAGGCGCTGTTATCCTGCCTTTTTGTCTTCTCCTTTTATTGACTTCTGAGTGTAAAGTAGACATGATAACCACTATACTATGAAACCTTGACTGTGGCAGAACTTGACAATATACATTGAAATTCAATCGATGATCCAGCAAAAAGTAAAAAATAGACTGGTTTCACAAAAGGGAGAACACAACGAAATCAATGTGTAAAGCAGACCTTATGACCATAACGTTATGAAAACTTGGATTTTTTTTAAATTGTAAACAATAATATCATGACACAATCCTTTGTATTCCCTATTTAATAAGATTTAAGCCTTGACTCTTTAAAAGCTTAGAATGGATTTAATTAGCGATAACTATGAGCAAGTAGGTTATGCAGTTCGACTCAGTTTGCCATATACAACAAAATCTTATCATAATCTCTTAAAAATTATTTTGTATAAACCAGTTTGGTTTCACTGGGGAACGAACCCAGGACATTCTGCATGTAAAACAGACGTGATAACCACTACACTATGAAACCGCGACAGACATAGAAATTAGCGATAACTATGAGCAAGTAGGTTATGCAGTTCGACTTAGTATGCCACATACAACAAAATGTAATCATAAACTAAGTTGAACTGCATAACCTACTTGTTGATAGTTATCACCAATTTCTGTCGTGGTTTCATAGTGTAGTGGTTATCACGTCTGCTTTACACGCAGAAGGTCCTGGGTTCAATCCCCAGTGAAACCAACCTCGTTAATACAAAATATTTTTAAGAGTTTATGATTACATTTTGTTGTTTGAGGCATACTAAGTAGAACTGCATAACCTACTTGTTCATAGTTATCACTAATTTCTGTGTCTGTCACGGTTTCATAGTGTAGTGGTTATCACGTCTGCTTTAAAAAGAATTTTGTATTAACGAGGTTGGATTCACTGGAGATTGAACCCAGGACCTTGAGCTCCGAAACGTGTTTTTGCCTTTTCTATATATAATTTGGTATCAATCCTATTGATGATTTGCTATTACTTATGAGTCTTGTCTGCTCCTTTGAAACAAATGAATCAAGTGCACCATTATTTCCTTTATAATTTTTAGACGATTGATGGGTTCCTGCCTAGGATAACAGGTACAGCACTGACACGATGCAGTTCTGCTCCCTGAACTACCCCTAAAGGGGTGACATGCATGAACCCAAGGGGGAAACCAGGTGAGAGTCCACTGCTTATTGCTTTTAAGTGTCTGACTTTCATCCACAGAGTTACACGAGGCGCTGTCATCCTGACATTTTGTGCCTAAAGGGATGATATGCATGAAGCCAAGGGGGAAACCAGGTGAGAGTCCACTGCTTATTGCTTTTAAGTGTCTGACTTTCAACCACAGAGTTACACGAGGCGCTGTTATCCTGCCTTTTTGTCTTCTCCTTTTATTAGCTTCTGAGTGTAAAGCAGACATGATAACCACAATACTATGAAACCTTGACTGTGGCAGAACTTGACAATATACATTGAAATTCAATCGATGATCCAGCGAAAAGTAAAAAAATAGACTGGTTTCACAAAAGGGAGAACACAACGAAATCAATGTGTAAAGCAGACCTTATGACCATAACGCTATGAAAACTTGGATTTTTTTTTTAATTGTAGACAATAATATCATGACACAAGCCTTTGTATTCCCTATTTAATAAGATCTAAGCCTTGACTCTTTAAAAGCTTAGAATGGGTTGGTTTCACTGGGGATTGAACCCAGGACCTTCTGCGTGTAAAGCAGACGTGATAGCCACTACACTATGAAACCGCGACAGACATAGAAATTAGCGATAACTATGAACAAGTAGGTTATGCAGTTCTACTTAGTATGCCATATACAACAAAATGTAATCATAAAAAGAATTTTGTACTAAGAGGTTGGATTTACTGGGGATTGAACCCAGGACCCTCTGCGTGCAAAGCAGCCATGATAACCACTACACTATGAAACCGTGACAGACACAAAATTAGCGATAACTATGAGCAAGTAGGTTATGCTGTATGACTTAGTATGCCATATACAACAAAATGTAATCATAAAAATAATTTTGTATTAACGAGGTTGGTTTCACTGGGGATTGAACCAAGGACCTTCTGCGTGTAAAGCAGACGTGATAGCCACTACACTATGAAACCGCGACAGACATAGAAATTAGCGATAACTATGAACAAGTAGGTTATGCAGTTCTACTTAGTATGCCATATACAACAAAATGTAATCATAAAAAGAATTTTGTACTAATGAGGTTGGTTTCACTGGGGATTGAACCCAGGACCTTCTGCGTGTAAAGCAGACGTGATAACCACTACACTATGAAACCGTGACAGACACAGAAATTAGCGATAACCATGAGCAAGTAGGTTATGCAATTCGACTTAGTATGCCATATACAACAAAATGTAATCATAAACTCTTTAAAAGAATTTTGTATAAACGAGTTTGGTTTCACTGGGGATTGAACCCAGGACCTTGAGCTCCGAAACGTGTTTTTGCTTCTTCTATATATAATTTGGTATCAATCCTATTGATGATTTGCTATTACTTATGAGTCTTGTCTGCTCCTTAGAAACAAATGAATCAAGTGCACCATTATTTCCTTTATACTTTTCAGACAATTGACGGGTTCCTGCCTAGGATAACAGGTACAGCACTGACAGGATGCAGTTCTGCTCCCTGAACTACCCCTAAAGGGGTGATATGCATGAACCCAAGGGGGAAACCAGGTGAGAGTCCGAGTGCCTTTTCTAGATATAATTTTGTGCCTAAAGGGGTGATATGCATGAACCCAAGGGGGAAACCAGGTGAGAGTCCACTGCTTATTTTTGACTTTCATCCACAGAGTTACACGAGGCGCTGTTATCCTGCCTTTTTGTCTTCTCCTTTTATTGACTTCTGAGTGTAAAGTAGACATGATAACCACTATACTATGAAACCTTGACTGTGGCAGAACTTGACAATATACATTGAAATTCAATCGATGATCCAGCAAAAAGTAAAAAATAGACTGGTTTCACAAAAGGGAGAACACAACGAAATCAATGTGTAAAGCAGACCTTATGACCATAACGTTATGAAAACTTGGATTTTTTTTAAATTGTAAACAATAATATCATGACACAATCCTTTGTATTCCCTATTTAATAAGATTTAAGCCTTGACTCTTTAAAAGCTTAGAATGGATTTAATTAGCGATAACTATGAGCAAGTAGGTTATGCAGTTCGACTCAGTTTGCCATATACAACAAAATCTTATCATAATCTCTTAAAAATTATTTTGTATAAACCAGTTTGGTTTCACTGGGGAACGAACCCAGGACATTCTGCATGTAAAACAGACGTGATAACCACTACACTATGAAACCGCGACAGACACAGCAATTAGCGATAACTATGAGCAAGTAGGTTATGCAGTTCGACTTAGTATGCCATATACAACAAAATGTAATCATAAACTAAGTTGAACTGCATAACCTACTTGTTGATAGTTATCACCAATTTCTGTATCTGTTGTGGTTTCATAGTGTAGTGGTTATCACGTCTGCTTTACACGCAGAAGGTCCTGGGTTCAATCCCCAGTGAAACCAACCTCGTTAATACAAAATATTTTTTAAGAGTTTATGATTACATTTTGTTGTTTGAGGCATACTAAGTAGAACTGCATAACCTACTTGTTCATAGTTATCACTAATTTCTGTGTCTGTCACGGTTTCATAGTGTAGTGGTTATCACGTCTGCTTTAAAAAAAATTTGTATTAACGAGGTTGGATTCACTGGAGATTGAACCCAGGACCTTGAGCTCCGAAACGTGTTTTTGCCTTTTCTATATATAATTTGGTATCAATCCTATTGATGATTTGCTATTACTTATGAGTCTTGTCTGCTCCTTTGAAACAAATGAATCAAGTGCACCATTATTTCCTTTATACTTTTTAGACGATTGATGGGTTCCTGCCTAGGATAACAGGTACAGCACTGACACGATGCAGTTCTGCTCCCTGAACTACCCCTAAAGGGGTGACATGCATGAACCCAAGGGGGAAACCAGGTGAGAGTCCACTGCTTATTGCTTTTAAGTGTCTGACTTTCATCCACAGAGTTACACGAGGCGCTGTCATCCTGAAATTTTGTGCCTAAAGGGATGATATGCATGAAGCCAAGGGGGAAACCAGGTGAGAGTCCACTGCTTATTGCTTTTAAGTGTCTGACTTTCAACCACAGAGTTACACGAGGCGCTGTTATCCTGCCTTTTTGTCTTCTCCTTTTATTAGCTTCTGAGTGTAAAGCAGACATGATAACCACAATACTATGAAACCTTGACTGTGGCAGAACTTGACAATATACATTGAAATTCAATCGATGATCCAGCGAAAAGTAAAAAAATAGACTGGTTTCACAAAAGGGAGAACACAACGAAATCAATGTGTAAAGCAGACCTTATGACCATAACGCTATGAAAACTTGGATTTTTTTTTTAATTGTAGACAATAATATCATGACACAAGCCTTTGTATTCCCTATTTAATAACATCTAAGCCTTGACTCTTTAAAAGCTTAGAATGGGTTGGTTTCACTGGGGATTGAACCCAGGACCTTCTGCGTATAAAGCAGATGTGATAGCCACTACACTATGAAACCGCAACAGACATAGAAATTAGCGATAACTATGAGCAAGTAGGTTGTGCAGTTCGACTTAGTATGCCACATACAACAAAATGTAATCATAAACTAAGTTGAACTGCATAACCTACTTGTTGATAGTTATCACCAATTTCTGTCGTGGTTTCATAGTGTAGTGGTTATCACGTCTGCTCTACACGCAGAAGGTCCTGGGTTCAATCCCCAGTGAAACCAACCTCGTTAATACAAAATATTTTTTAAGAGTTTATGATTACATTTTGTTGTTTGAGGCATACTAAGTAGAACTGCATAACCTACTTGTTCATAGTTATCACTAATTTCTGTGTCTGTCCCGGTTTCACAGTGTAGTGGTTATCACCCAGGACCTTCTGCGTGTAAAGCAGACGTGATAGCCACTACACTATGAAACCGCGACAGACATAGAAATTAGTGATAACTATGAACAAGTAGGTTATGCAGTTCTACTTAGTATGCCATATACAACAAAATGTAATCATAAAAAGAATTTTGTACTAAGAGGTTGGTTTTACTGGGGATTGAACCCAGGACCCTCTGCGTGCAAAGCAGCCATGATAACCACTACACTATGAATCCGTGACAGACACAAAATTAGCGATAACTATGAGCAAGTAGGTTATGCTGTATGACTTAGTATGCCATATACAACAAAATGTAATCATAAAAATAATTTTGTATTAACGAGGTTGGTTTCACTGGGGATTGAACCAAGGACCTTCTGCGTGTAAAGCAGACGTGATAACCACTACACTATGAAACCGTGACAGACACAGAAATTAGCGACAACCATGAGCAAGTAGGTTATGCAATTCGACTTAGTATGCCATATACAACAAAATGTAATCATAAACTCTTAAAAAGAATTTTGTATAAACGAGTTTGGTTTCACTGGGGATTGAACCCAGGACCTTGAGCTCCGAAACGTGTTTTTGCTTCTTCTATATATAATTTGGTATCAATCCTATTGATGATTTGCTATTACTTATGAGTCTTGTCTGCTCCTTAGAAACAAATGAATCAAGTGCACCATTATTTCCTTTATACTTTTCAGACAATTGACGGGTTCCTGCCTAGGATAACAGGTACAGCACTGACAGGATGCAGTTCTGCTCCCTGAACTACCCCTAAAGGGGTGATATGCATGAACCCAAGGGGGAAACCAGGTGAGAGTCCGAGTGCCTTTTCTAGATATAATTTTGTGCCTAAAGGGGTGATATGCATGAACCCAAGGGGGAAACCAGGTGAGAGTCCACTGCTTATTTTTGACTTTCATCCACAGAGTTACACGAGGCGCTGTTATCCTGCCTTTTTGTCTTCTCCTTTTATTGACTTCTGAGTGTAAAGTAGACATGATAACCACTATACTATGAAACCTTGACTGTGGCAGAACTTGACAATATACATTGAAATTCAATCGATGATCCAGCAAAAAGTAAAAAATAGACTGGTTTCACAAAAGGGAGAACACAACGAAATCAATGTGTAAAGCAGACCTTATGACCATAACGTTATGAAAACTTGGATTTTTTTTAAATTGTAAACAATAATATCATGACACAATCCTTTGTATTCCCTATTTAATAAGATTTAAGCCTTGACTCTTTAAAAGCTTAGAATGGATTTAATTAGCGATAACTATGAGCAAGTAGGTTATGCAGTTCGACTCAGTATGCCATATACAACAAAATCTTATCATAATCTCTTAAAAATTATTTTGTATAAACCAGTTTGGTTTCACTGGGGAACGAACCCAGGACATTCTGCATGTAAAACAGACGTGATAACCACTACACTATGAAACCGCGACAGACACAGCAATTAGCGATAACTATGAGCAAGTAGGTTATGCAGTTCGACTTAGTATGCCATATACAACAAAATGTAATCATAAACTAAGTTGAACTGCATAACCTACTTGTTGATAGTTATCACCAATTTCTGTATCTGTCGTGGTTTCATAGTGTAGTGGTTATCACGTCTGCTTTACACGCAGAAGGTCCTGGGTTCAATCCCCAGTGAAACCAATCTCGTTAATACAAAATATTTTTTAAGAGTTTATGATTACATTTTGTTGTTTGAGGCATACTAAGTAGAACTGCATAACCTACTTGTTCATAGTTATCACTAATTTCTGTGTCTGTAACGGTTTCATAGTGTAGTGGTTATCACGTCTGCTTTAAAAAAAAATTTGTATTAACGAGGTTGGATTCACTGGAGATTGAACCCAGGACCTTGAGCTCCGAAACGTGTTTTTGCCTTTTCTATATATAATTTGGTATCAATCCTATTGATGATTTGCAATTACTTATGAGTCTTGTCTGCTCCTTTGAAACAAATGAATCAAGTGCACCATTATTTCCTTTATACTTTTTAGACGATTGATGGGTTCCTGCCTAGGATAACAGGTACAGCACTGACACGATGCAGTTCTGCTCCCTGAACTACCCCTAAAGGGGTGACATGCATGAACCCAAGGGGGAAACCAGGTGAGAGTCCACTGCTTATTGCTTTTAAGTGTCTGACTTTCATCCACAGAGTTACACGAGGCGCTGTCATCCTGAAATTTTGTGCCTAAAGGGATGATATGCATGAAGCCAAGGGGGAAACCAGGTGAGAGTCCACTGCTTATTGCTTTTAAGTGTCTGACTTTCAACCACAGAGTTACACGAGGCGCTGTTATCCTGCCTTTTTGTCTTCTCCTTTTATTAGCTTCTGAGTGTAAAGCAGACATGATAACCACAATACTATGAAACCTTGACTGTGGCAGAACTTGACAATATACATTGAAATTAAATCGATGATCCAGCGAAAAGTAAAAAAATAGACTGGTTTCACAAAAGGGAGAACACAACGAAATCAATGTGTAAAGCAGACCTTATGACCATAACGCTATGAAAACTTGGATTTTTTTTTTAATTGTAGACAATAATATCATGACACAAGCCTTTGTATTCCCTATTTAATAACATCTAAGCCTTGACTCTTTAAAAGCTTAGAATGGGTTGGTTTCACTGGGGATTGAACCCAGGACCTTCTGCGTATAAAGCAGATGTGATAGCCACTACACTATGAAACCGCAACAGACATAGAAATTAGCGATAACTATGAACAAGTAGGTTATGCAGTTCTACTTAGTATGCCATATACAACAAATTGTAATCATAAAAAGAATTTTGTACTAACGCGGTTGGTTTCACTGGGGATTGAACCCAGGACCCTCTGCGTGCAAAGCAGACATGATAACCACTACACTATGAAACCGTGACAGACACAAAATTAGCGATAACTATGAGCAAGTAGGTTATGCTGTATGACTCAGTATGCCATATACAACAAAATGTAATCATAAAAATAATTTTGTATTAACGAGGTTGGTTTTACTGGGGATTGAACCCAGGACCTTCTGCGTGTAAAGCAGACGTGATAACCACTTCACTATGAAACCGTGACAGACACAGAAATTAGCGATAACCATGAGCAAGTAGGTTATGCAATTCGACTTAGTATGCCATATACAACAAAATGTAATCATAAACTCTTAAAAAGAATTTTGTATAAACGAGTTTGGTTTCACTGGGGATTGAACCCAGGACCTTCAGCTACGAAACGTGTTTTTGCTTCTTCTATATATAATTTGGTATCAATCCTATTGATGATTTGCTATTACTTATGAGTCTTGTCTGCTCCTTAGAAACAAATGAATCAAGTGCACCATTATTTCCTTTATACTTTTCAGACAATTGACGGGTTCCTGCCTAGGATAACAGGTACAGCTTTGACAGGATGCAGTTCTGCTCCCTGAACTACCCCTAAAGGGGTGATATGCATGAACCCAAGGGGGAAACCAGGTGAGAGTCCGAGTGCCTTTTCTAGATATAATTTTGTGCCTAAAGGGGTGATATGCATGAACCCAAGGGGGAAACCAGGTGAGAGTCCACTGCTTATTTTTGACTTTCATCCACAGAGTTACACGAGGCGCTGTTATCCTGCCTTTTTGTCTTCTCCTTTTATTGACTTCTGAGTGTAAAGTAGACATGATAACCACTATACTATGAAACCTTGACTGTGGCAGAACTTGACAATATACATTGAAATTCAATCGATGATCCAGCAAAAAGTAAAAAATAGACTGGTTTCACAAAAGGGAGAACACAACGAAATCAATGTGTAAAGCAGACCTTATGACCATAACGTTATGAAAACTTGGATTTTTTTTAAATTGTAAACAATAATATCATGACACAATCCTTTGTATTCCCTATTTAATAAGATTTAAGCCTTGACTCTTTAAAAGCTTAGAATGGATTTAATTAGCGATAACTATGAGCAAGTAGGTTATGCAGTTCGACTCAGTTTGCCATATACAACAAAATCTTATCATAATCTCTTAAAAATTATTTTGTATAAACCAGTTTGGTTTCACTGGGGAACGAACCCAGGACATTCTGCATGTAAAACAGACGTGATAACCACTACACTATGAAACCGCGACAGACACAGAAATTAGCGATAACTATGAGCAAGTAGGTTATGCAGTTCGACTTAGTATGCCACATACAACAAAATGTAATCATAAACTAAGTTGAACTGCATAACCTACTTGTTGATAGTTATCACCAATTTCTGTCGTGGTTTCATAGTGTAGTGGTTATCACGTCTGCTTTACACGCAGAAGGTCCTGGGTTCAATCCCCAGTGAAACCAACCTCGTTAATACAAAATATTTTTTAGGAGTTTATGATTACATTTTGTTGTTTGAGGCATACTAAGTAGAACTGCATAACCTACTTGTTCATAGTTATCACTAATTTCTGTGTCTGTCACGGTTTCATAGTGTAGTGGTTATCACGTCTGCTTTAAAAAGAATTTTGTATTAACGAGGTTGGATTCACTGGAGATTGAACCCAGGACCTTGAGCTCCGAAACGTGTTTTTGCCTTTTCTATATATAATTTGGTATCAATCCTATTGATGATTTGCTATTGCTTATGAGTCTTGTCTGCTCCTTTGAAACAAATGAATCAAGTGCACCATTATTTCCTTTATACTTTTTAGACGATTGATGGGTTCCTGCCTAGGATAACAGGTACAGCACTGACACGATGCAGTTCTGCTCCCTGAACTACCCCTAAAGGGGTGACATGCATGAACCCAAGGGGGAAACCAGGTGAGAGTCCACTGCTTATTGCTTTTAAGTGTCTGACTTTCATCCACAGAGTTACACGAGGCGCTGTCATCCTGACATTTTGTGCCTAAAGGGATGATATGCATGAAGCCAAGGGGGAAACCAGGTGAGAGTCCACTGCTTATTGCTTTTAAGTGTCTGACTTTCAACCACAGAGTTACACGAGGCGCTGTTATCCTGCCTTTTTGTCTTCTCCTTTTATTAGCTTCTGAGTGTAAAGCAGACTTGATAACCACAATACTATGAAACCTTGACTGTGGCAGAACTTGACAATATACATTGAAATTCAATCGATGATCCAGCGAAAAGTAAAAAAATAGACTGGTTTCACAAAAGGGAGAACACAACGAAATCAATGTGTAAAGCAGACCTTATGACCATAACGCTATGAAAACTTGGATTTTTTTTTTAAATTGTAGACAATAATATCATGACACAAGCCTTTGTATTCCCTATTTAATAAGATCTAAGCCTTGACTCTTTAAAAGCTTAGAATGGGTTGGTTTCACTGGGGATTGAACCCAGGACCTTCTGCGTGTAAAGCAGACGTGATTGCCACTACACTATGAAACCGCGACAGACATAGAAATTAGCGATAACTATGAACAAGTAGGTTATGCAGTTCTACTTAGTATGCCATATATAACAAACTGTAATCATAAAAAGAAGTTTGTACTAAGAGGTTGGTTTTACTGGGGATTGAACCCAGGACCCTATGCGTGCAAAGCAGCCATGATAACCACTACACTATGAAACCGTGACAGACACAAAATTGGCGATAACTATGAGCAAGTAGGTTATGCTGTATGACTTAGTATGCCATATACAACAAAATGTAATCATAAAAATGATTTTGTATTAACGAGGTTGGTTTCACTGGGGATTGAACCCAGGCCCTTCTGCGTGTAAAGCAGACGTGATAGGCACTACACTATGAAACCGCGACAGACATAGAAATTAGCGATAACTATGAACAATTAGGTTATGCAGTTCTACTTAGTATGCCATATACAACAAAATGTAATCATAAAAAGAATTTTGAACTAATGAGGTTGGTTTCACTGGGGATTGAACCCAGGACCTTGAGCTCCGAAACGTGTTTTTGCTTCTTCTATATATAATTTGGTATCAATCCTATTGATGATTTGCTATTACTTATGAGTCTTGTCTGCTCCTTAGAAACAAATGAATCAAGTGCACCATTATTTCCTTTATACTTTTCAGACAATTGACGGGTTCCTGCCTAGGATAACAGGTACAGCACTGACAGGATGCAGTTCTGCTCCCTGAACTACCCCTAAAGGGGTGATATGCATGAACCCAAGGGGGAAACCAGGTGAGAGTCCGAGTGCCTTTTCTAGATATAATTTTGTGCCTAAAGGGGTGATATGCATGAACCCAAGGGGGAAACCAGGTGAGAGTCCACTGCTTATTTTTGACTTTCATCCACAGAGTTACACGAGGCGCTGTTATCCTGCCTTTTTGTCTTCTCCTTTTATTGACTTCTGAGTGTAAAGTAGACATGATAACCACTATACTATGAAACCTTGACTGTGGTAGAACTTGACAATATACATTGAAATTCAATCGATGATCCAGCAAAAAGTAAAAAATAGACTGGTTTCACAAAAGGGAGAACACAACGAAATCAATGTGTAAAGCAGACCTTATGACCATAACGTTATGAAAACTTGGATTTTTTTTAAATTGTAAACAATAATATCATGACACAATCCTTTGTATTCCCTATTTAATAAGATTTAAGCCTTGACTCTTTAAAAGCTTAGAATGGATTTAATTAGCGATAACTATGAGCAAGTAGGTTATGCAGTTCGACTCAGTTTGCCATATACAACAAAATCTTATCATAATCTCTTAAAAATTATTTTGTATAAACCAGTTTGGTTTCACTGGGGAACGAACCCAGGACATTCTGCATGTAAAACAGACGTGATAACCACTACACTATGAAACCGCGACAGACACAGCAATTAGCGATAACTATGAGCAAGTAGGTTATGCAGTTCGACTTAGTATGCCATATACAACAAAATGTAATCATAAACTAAGTTGAACTGCATAACCTACTTGTTGATAGTTATCACCAATTTCTGTATCTGTTGTGGATTCATAGTGTAGTGGTTATCACGTCTGCTTTACACGCAGAAGGTCCTGGGTTCAATCCCCAGTGAAACCAACCTCGTTAATACAAAATATTTTTTAAGAGTTTATGATTACATTTTGTTGTTTGAGGCATACTAAGTAGAACTGCATAACCTACTTGTTCATAGTTATCACTAATTTCTGTGTCTGTCACGGTTTCATAGTGTAGTGGTTATCACGTCTGCTTTAAAAAAAAATTTGTATTAACGAGGTTGGATTCACTGGAGATTGAACCCAGGACCTTGAGCTCTGAAACGTGTTTTTGCCTTTTCTATATATAATTTGGTATCAATCCTATTGATGATTTGCTATTACTTATGAGTCTTGTCTGCTCCTTTGAAACAAATGAATCAAGTGCACCATTATTTCCTTTATACTTTTTAGACGATTGATGGGTTCCTGCTTAGGATAACAGGTACAGCACTGACACGATGCAGTTCTGCTCCCTGAACTACCCCTAAAGGGGTGACATGCATGAACCCAAGGGGGAAACCAGGTGAGAGTCCACTGCTTATTGCTTTTAAGTGTCTGACTTTCATCCACAGAGTTACACGAGGCGCTGTCATCCTGACATTTTGTGCCTAAAGGGATGATATGCATGAAGCCAAGGGGGAAGCCAAGGGGGAAACCAGGTGAGAGTCCACTGCTTATTGCTTTTAAGTGTCTGACTTTCAACCACAGAGTTACACGAGGCGCTGTTATCCTGCCTTTTTGTCTTCTCCTTTTATTAGCTTCTGAGTGTAAAGCAGACATGATAACCACAATACTATGAAACCTTGACTGTGGCAGAACTTGACAATATACATTGAAATTCAATCGATGATCCAGCGAAAAGTAAAAAAATAGACTGGTTTCACAAAAGGGAGAACACAACGAAATCAATGTGTAAAGCAGACCTTATGACCATAACGCTATGAAAACTTGGATTTTTTTTTTAATTGTAGACAATAATATCATGACACAAGCCTTTGTATTCCCTATTTAATAACATCTAAGCCTTGACTCTTTAAAAGCTTAGAATGGGTTGGTTTCACTGGGGATTGAACCCAGGACCTTCTGCGTATAAAGCAGATGTGATAGCCACTACACTATGAAACCGCAACAGAAATAGAAATTAGCGATAACTATGAACAAGTAGGTTATGCAGTTCTACTTAGTATGCAATATACAACAAATTGTAATCATAAAAAGAATTTTGTACTAACGAGGTTGGTTTCACTGGGGATTGAACCCAGGACCCTCTGCGTGCAAAGCAGACATGATAACCACTACACTATGAAACCGTGACAGACACAAAATTAGCGATAACTATGAGCAAGTAGGTTATGCTGTATGACTCAGTATGCCATATACAACAAAATGTAATCATAAAAATAATTTTGTATTAACGAGGTTGGTTTCACTGGGGATTGAACCCAGGACCTTCTGCGTGTAAAGCAGACGTGATAACCACTTCACTATGAAACCGTGACAGACACAGAAATTAGCGATAACCATGAGCAAGTAGGTTATGCAATTCGACTTAGTATGCCATATACAACAAAATGTAATCATAAACTCTTAAAAAGAATTTTGTATAAACGAGTTTGGTTTCACTGGGGATTGAACCCAGGACCTTGAGCTCCGAAACGTGTTTTTGCTTCTTCTATATATAATTTGGTATCAATCCTATTGATGATTTGCTATTACTTATGAGTCTTGTCTGCTCCTTAGAAACAAATGAATCAAGTGCACCATTATTTCCTTTATACTTTTCAGACAATTGACGGGTTCCTGCCTAGGATAACAGGTACAGCTTTGACAGGATGCAGTTCTGCTCCCTGAACTACCCCTAAAGGGGTGATATGCATGAACCCAAGGGGGAAACCAGGTGAGAGTCCGAGTGCCTTTTCTAGATATAATTTTGTGCCTAAAGGGGTGATATGCATGAACCCAAGGGGGAAACCAGGTGAGAGTCCACTGCTTATTTTTGACTTTCATCCACAGAGTTACACGAGGCGCTGTTATCCTGCCTTTTTGTCTTCTCCTTTTATTGACTTCTGAGTGTAAAGTAGACATGATAACCACTATACTATGAAACCTTGACTGTGGCAGAACTTGACAATATACATTGAAATTCAATCGATGATCCAGCAAAAAGTAAAAAATAGACTGGTTTCACAAAAGGGAGAACACAACGAAATCAATGTGTAAAGCAGACCTTATGACCATAACGTTATGAAAACTTGGATTTTTTTTAAATTGTAAACAATAATATCATGACACAATCCTTTGTATTCCCTATTTAATAAGATTTAAGCCTTGACTCTTTAAAAGCTTAGAATGGATTTAATTAGCGATAACTATGAGCAAGTAGGTTATGCAGTTCGACTCAGTTTGCCATATACAACAAAATCTTATCATAATCTCTTAAAAATTATTTTGTATAAACCAGTTTGGTTTCACTGGGGAACGAACCCAGGACATTCTGCATGTAAAACAGACGTGATAACCACTACACTATGAAACCGCGACAGACACAGAAATTAGCGATAACTATGAGCAAGTAGGTTGTGCAGTTCGACTTAGTATGCCACATACAACAAAATGTAATCATAAACTAAGTTGAACTGCATAACCTACTTGTTGATAGTTATCACCAATTTCTGTCGTGGTTTCATAGTGTAGTGGTTATCACGTCTGCTCTACACGCAGAAGGTCCTGGGTTCAATCCCCAGTGAAACCAACCTCGTTAATACAAAATATTTTTTAAGAGTTTATGATTACATTTTGTTGTTTGAGGCATACTAAGTAGAACTGCATAACCTACTTGTTCATAGTTATCACTAATTTCTGTGTCTGTCCCGGTTTCACAGTGTAGTGGTTATCACCCAGGACCTTCTGCGTGTAAAGCAGACGTGATAGCCACTACACTATGAAACCGCGACAGACATAGAAATTAGCGATAACTATGAACAAGTAGGTTATGCAGTTCTACTTAGTATGCCATATACAACAAAATGTAATCATAAAAAGAATTTTGTACTAAGAGGTTGGTTTTACTGGGGATTGAACCCAGGACCCTCTGCGTGCAAAGCAGCCATGATAACCACTACACTATGAAACCGTGACAGACACAAAATTAGCGATAACTATGAGCAAGTAGGTTATGCTGTATGACTTAGTATGCCATATACAACAAAATGTAATCATAAAAATAATTTTGTATTAACGAGGTTGGTTTCACTGGGGATTGAACCAAGGACCTTCTGCGTGTAAAGCAGACGTGATAGCCACTACACTATGAAACCGCGACAGACATAGAAATTAGCGATAACTATGAACAAGTAGGTTATGCAGTTCTACTTAGTATGCCATATACAACAAAATGTAATCATAAATAGAATTTTGTACTAATGAGGTTGGTTTCACTGGGGATTGAACCCAGGACCTTCTGCGTGTAAAGCAGACGTGATAACCACTACACTATGAAACCGTGACAGACACAGAAATTAGCGATAACCATGAGCAAGTAGGTTATGCAATTCGACTTAGTATGCCATATACAACAAAATGTAATCATAAACTCTTAAAAAGAATTTTGTATAAACGAGTTTGGTTTCACTGGGGATTGAACCCAGGACCTTGAGCTCCGAAACGTGTTTTTGCTTCTTCTATATATAATTTGGTATCAATCCTATTGATGATTTGCTATTACTTATGAGTCTTGTCTGCTCCTTAGAAACAAATGAATCAAGTGCACCATTATTTCCTTTATACTTTTCAGACAATTGACGGGTTCCTGCCTAGGATAACAGGTACAGCACTGACAGGATGCAGTTCTGCTCCCTGAACTACCCCTAAAGGGGTGATATGCATGAACCCAAGGGGGAAACCAGGTGAGAGTCCGAGTGCCTTTTCTAGATATAATTTTGTGCCTAAAGGGGTGATATGCATGAACCCAAGGGGGAAACCAGGTGAGAGTCCACTGCTTATTTTTGACTTTCATCCACAGAGTTACACGAGGCGCTGTTATCCTGCCTTTTTGTCTTCTCCTTTTATTGACTTCTGAGTGTAAAGTAGACATGATAACCACTATACTATGAAACCTTGACTGTGGCAGAACTTGACAATATACATTGAAATTCAATCGATGATCCAGCAAAAAGTAAAAAATAGACTGGTTTCACAAAAGGGAGAACACAACGAAATCAATGTGTAAAGCAGACCTTATGACCATAACGTTATGAAAACTTGGATTTTTTTTAAATTGTAAACAATAATATCATGACACAATCCTTTGTATTCCCTATTTAATAAGATTTAAGCCTTGACTCTTTAAAAGCTTAGAATGGATTTAATTAGCGATAACTATGAGCAAGTAGGTTATGCAGTTCGACTCAGTTTGCCATATACAACAAAATCTTATCATAATCTCTTAAAAATTATTTTGTATAAACCAGTTTGGTTTCACTGGGGAACGAACCCAGGACATTCTGCATGTAAAACAGACGTGATAACCACTACACTATGAAACCGCGACAGACACAGCAATTAGCGATAACTATGAGCAAGTAGGTTATGCAGTTCGACTTAGTATGCCATATACAACAAAATGTAATCATAAACTAAGTTGAACTGCATAACCTACTTGTTGATAGTTATCACCAATTTCTGTATCTGTCGTGGTTTCATAGTGTAGTGGTTATCACGTCTGCTTTACACGCAGAAGGTCCTGGGTTCAATCCCCAGTGAAACCAACCTCGTTAATACAAAATATTTTTTAAGAGTTTATGATTACATTTTGTTGTTTGAGGCATACTAAGTAGAACTGCATAACCTACTTGTTCATAGTTATCACTAATTTCTGTGTCTGTCACGGTTTCACAGTGTAGTGGTTATCACGTCTGCTTTAAAAAGAATTTTGTATTAACGAGGTTGGATTCACTGGAGATTGAACCCAGGACCTTGAGCTCCGAAACGTGTTTTTGCCTTTTCTATATATAATTTGGTATCAATCCTATTGATGATTTGCTATTACTTATGAGTCTTGTCTGCTCCTTTGAAACAAATGAATCAAGTGCACCATTATTTCCTTTATAATTTTTAGACGATTGATGGGTTCCTGCCTAGGATAACAGGTACAGCACTGACACGATGCAGTTCTGCTCCCTGAACTACCCCTAAAGGGGTGACATGCATGAACCCAAGGGGGAAACCAGGTGAGAGTCCACTGCTTATTGCTTTTAAGTGTCTGACTTTCATCCACAGAGTTACACGAGGCGCTGTCATCCTGACATTTTGTGCCTAAAGGGATGATATGCATGAAGCCAAGGGGGAAACCAGGTGAGAGTCCACTGCTTATTGCTTTTAAGTGTCTGACTTTCAACCACAGAGTTACACGAGGCGCTGTTATCCTGCCTTTTTGTCTTCTCCTTTTATTAGCTTCTGAGTGTAAAGCAGACATGATAACCACAATACTATGAAACCTTGACTGTGGCAGAACTTGACAATATACATTGAAATTCAATCGATGATCCAGCGAAAAGTAAAAAAATAGACTGGTTTCACAAAAGGGAGAACACAACGAAATCAATGTGTAAAGCAGACCTTATGACCATAACGCTATGAAAACTTGGATTTTCTTTTTTAATTGTAGACAATAATATCATGACACAAGCCTTTGTATTCCCTATTTAATAAGATCTAAGCCTTGACTCTTTAAAAGCTTAGAATGGGTTGGTTTCACTGGGGATTGAACCCAGGACCTTCTGCGTGTAAAGCAGACGTGATAGCCACTACACTATGAAACCGCGACAGACATAGAAATTAGCGATAACTATGAACAAGTAGGTTATGCAGTTCTACTTAGTATGTCATATACAACAAAATGTAATCATAAAAAGAATTTTGTACTAAGAGGTTGGTTTTACTGGGGATTGAACCCAGGACCCTCTGCGTGCAAAGCAGCCATGATAACCACTACACTATGAAACCTTGACAGACATAAAATTAGCGATAACTATGAGCAAGTAGGTTATGCTGTATGACTTAGTATGCCATATACAACAAAATGTAATCATAAAAATAATTTTGTATTAACGAGGTTGGTTTCACTGGGGATTGAACCCAGGACCTTCTGCGTATAAAGCAGACGTGATAGCTACTACACTATGAAACCACAACAGACATAGAAATTAGCGATAACTATGAACAAGTAGGTTATACAGTTCTACTTAGTATGCCATATACAACAAAATGTAATCATTAAAAGAATTTTGTACTAATGAGGTTGGTTTCACTGGGGATTGAACCCAGGACCTTCTGCGTGTAAAGCAGACGTGATATCCACTTCACTATGAAACCGTGACAGACATAGAAATTAGCGATAACCATGAGCAAGTAGGTTATGCAATTCGACTTAGTATGCCATATACAACAAAATGTAATCATAAACTCTTAAAAAGAATTTTGTATAAACGAGTTTGGTTTCACTGGGGATTGAACCCAGGACCTTGAGCTCCGAAACGTGTTTTTGCTTCTTCTATATATAATTTGGTATCAATCCTATTGATGATTTGCTATTACTTATGAGTCTTGTCTGCTCCTTAGAAACAAATGAATCAAGTGCACCATTATTTCCTTTATACTTTTCAGACAATTGACGGGTTCCTGCCTAGGATAACAGGTACAGCACTGACAGGATGCAGTTCTGCTCCCTGAACTACCCCTAAAGGGGTGATATGCATGAACCCAAGGGGGAAACCAGGTGAGAGTCCGAGTGCCTTTTCTAGATATAATTTTGTGCCTAAAGGGGTGATATGCATGAACCCAAGGGGGAAACCAGGTGAGAGTCCACTGCTTATTTTTGACTTTCATCCACAGAGTTACACGAGGCGCTGTTATCCTGCCTTTTTGTCTTCTCCTTTTATTGACTTCTGAGTGTAAAGTAGACATGATAACCACTATACTATGAAACCTTGACTGTGGCAGAACTTGACAATATACATTGAAATTCAATCGATGATCCAGCAAAAAGTAAAAAATAGACTGGTTTCACAAAAGGGAGAACACAACGAAATCAATGTGTAAAGCAGACCTTATGACCATAACGTTATGAAAACTTGGATTTTTTTTAAATTGTAAACAATAATATCATGACACAATCCTTTGTATTCCCTATTTAATAAGATTTAAGCCTTGACTCTTTAAAAGCTTAGAATGGATTTAATTAGCGATAACTATGAGCAAGTAGGTTATGCAGTTCGACTCAGTTTGCCATATACAACAAAATCTTATCATAATCTCTTAAAAATTATTTTGTATAAACCAGTTTGGTTTCACTGGGGAACGAACCCAGGACATTCTGCATGTAAAACAGACGTGATAACCACTACACTATGAAACCCCGACAGACACAGCAATTAGCGATAACTATGAGCAAGTAGGTTATGCAGTTCGACTTAGTATGCCATATACAACAAAATGTAATCATAAACTAAGTTGAACTGCATAACCTACTTGTTGATAGTTATCACCAATTTCTGTATCTGTTGTGGTTTCATAGTGTAGTGGTTATCATGTCTGCTTTACACGCAGAAGGTCCTGGGTTCAATCCCCAGTGAAACCAACCATGTCAATACAAAATATTTTTTAAGAGTTTATGATTACATTTTGTTGTTTGAGGCATACTAAGTAGAACTGCATAACCTACTTGTTCATAGTTATCACTAATTTCTTTGTCTGTCACGGTTTCATAGTGTAGTGGTTATCACGTCTGCTTTAAAAAGAATTTTGTATTAACGAGGTTGGATTCACTGGAGATTGAACCCAGGACCTTGAGCTCCGAAACGTGTTTTTGCCTTTTCTATGTATAATTTGGTATCAATCCTATTGATGATTTGCTATTACTTATGAGTCTTGTCTGCTCCTTTGAAACAAATGAATCAAGTGCACCATTATTTCCTTTATACTTTTTAGACGATTGATGGGTTCCTGCCTAGGATAACAGGTACAGCACTGACACGATGCAGTTCTGCTCCCTGAACTACCCCTAAAGGGGTGACATGCATGAACCCAAGGGGGAAACCAGGTGAGAGTCCACTGCTTATTGCTTTTAAGTGTCTGACTTTCATCCACAGAGTTACACGAGGCGCTGTCATCCTGACATTTTGTGCCTAAAGGGATGATATGCATGAAGCCAAGGGGGAAACCAGGTGAGAGTCCACTGCTTATTGCTTTTAAGTGTCTGACTTTCAACCACAGAGTTACACGAGGCGCTGTTATCCTGCCTTTTTGTCTTCTCCTTTTATTAGCTTCTGAGTGTAAAGCAGACATGATAACCACTATACTATGAAACCTTGACTGTGGCAGAACTTGACAATATACATTGAAATTCAATCGATGATCCAGCAAAAAGTAAAAAATAGACTGGTTTCACAAAAGGGAGAACACAACGAACTCAATGTGTAAAGCAGACCTTATGACCATAACGTTATGAAAACTTGGATTTTTTTTAAATAGTAAACAATAATATCATGACACAATCCTTTGTATTCCCTATTTAATAAGATTTAAGCCTTGACTCTTTAAAAGCTTAGAATGGATTTAATTAGCGATAACTATGAGCAAGTAGGTTATGCAGTTCGACTCAGTTTGCCATATACAACAAAATCTTATCATAATCTCTTAAAAATTATTTTGTATAAACCAGTTTGGTTTCACTGGGGAACGAACCCAGGACATTCTGCATGTAAAACAGACGTGATAACCACTACACTATGAAACCGCGACAGACACAGCAATTAGCGATAACTATGAGCAAGTAGGTTATGCAGTTCGACTTAGTATGCCATATACAACAAAATGTAATCATAAACTAAGTTGAACTGCATAACCTACTTGTTGATAGTTATCACCAATTTCTGTATCTGTTATGGTTTCATAAAGTAGTGGTTATCACGTCTGCTTTACACGCAGAAGGTCCTGGGTTCAATCCCCAGTGAAACCAACCTCGTTAATACAAAATATTTTTTAAGAGTTTATGATTACATTTTGTTGTTTGAGGCATACTAAGTAGAACTGCATAACCTACTTGTTCATAGTTATCACTAATTTCTGTGTCTGTCACGGTTTCATAGTGTAGTGGTTATCACGTCTGCTTTAAAAAGAATTTTGTATTAACGAGGTTGGATTCACTGGAGATTGAACCCAGGACCTTGAGCTTCGAAACGTGTTTTTGCCTTTTCTATATATAATTTGGTATCAATCCTATTGATGATTTGCTATTACTTATGAGTCTTGTCTGCTCCTTTGAAACAAATGAATCAAGTGCACCATTATTTCCTTTATACTTTTTAGACGATTGATGGGTTCCTGCCTAGGATAACAGGTACAGCACTGACACGATGCAGTTCTGCTCCCTGAACTACCCCTAAAGGGGTGACATGCATGAACCCAAGCGGGAAACCAGGTGAGAGTCCACTGCTTATTGCTTTTAAGTGTCTGACTTTCATCCACAGAGTTACACGAGGCGCTGTCATCCTGACATTTTGTGCCTAAAGGGATGATATGCATGAAGCCAAGGGGGAAACCAGGTGAGAGTCCACTGCTTATTGCTTTTAAGTGTCTGACTTTCAACCACAGAGTAACACGAGGCGCTGTTATCCTGCCTTTTTGTCTTCTCCTTTTATTAGCTTCTGAGTGTAAAGCAGACATGATAACCACAATACTATGAAACCTTGACTGTGGCAGAACTTGACAATATACATTGAAATTCAATCGATGATCCAGCGAAAAGTAAAAAAATAGACTGGTTTCACAAAAGGGAGAACACAGCGAAATCAATGTGTAAAGCAGACCTTATGACCATAACGCTATGAAAACTTGGATTTTTTTTTTAATTGTAGACAATAATATCATGACACAAGCCTTTGTATTCCCTATTTAATAAGATCTAAGCCTTGACTCTTTAAAAGCTTAGAATGGGTTGGTTTCACTGGGGATTGAACCCAGGACCTTCTGCGTGTAAAGCAGACGTGATAGCCACTACACTATGAAACCGCGACAGACATAGAAATTGGCGATAACTATGAACAAGTAGGTTATGCAGTTCTACTTAGTATGCCATATACAACAAAATGTAATCATAAAAAGAATTTTGTACTAAGAGGTTGGTTTTACTGGGGATTGAACCCAGGACCCTCTGCGTGCAAAGCAGCCATGATAACCACTACACTATGAAACCGTGACAGACACAAAATTAGCGATAACTATGAGCAAGTAGGTTATGCTGTATGACTTAGTATGCCATATACAACAAAATGTAATCATAAAAATAATTTTGTATTAACGAGGTTGGTTTCACTGGGGATTGAACCCAGGACCTTCTGCGTGTAAAGCAGACGTGATAACCACTACACTATGAAACCGTGACAGACACAGAAATTAGCGATAACCATGAGCAAGTAGGTTATGCAATTCGACTTAGTATGCCATATACAACAAAATGTAATCATAAACTCTTAAAAAGAATTTTGTATAAACGAGTTTGGTTTCACTGGGGATTGAACCCAGGACCTTGAGCTCCGAAACGTGTTTTTGCTTCTTCTATATATAATTTGGTATCAATCCTATTGATGATTTGCTATTACTTATGAGTCTTGTCTGCTCCTTAGAAACAAATGAATCAAGTGCACCA
Organism: Hyla sarda; assembly: GCF_029499605.1. Lineage (NCBI taxonomy): Eukaryota > Metazoa > Chordata > Amphibia > Anura > Hylidae > Hyla > Hyla sarda. The sequence goes on along the minus strand of NC_079194.1, from coordinate 272,302,279 downwards.
TTATTTCCTTTATACTTTTCAGACAATTGACGGGTTCCTGCCTAGGATAACAGGTACAGCACTGACAGGATGCAGTTCTGCTCCCTGAACTACCCCTAAAGGGGTGATATGCATGAACCCAAGGGGGAAACCAGGTGAGAGTCCGAGTGCCTTTTCTAGATATAATTTTGTGCCTAAAGGGGTGATATGCATGAACCCAAGGGGGAAACCAGGTGAGAGTCCACTGCTTATTTTTGACTTTCATCCACAGAGTTACACGAGGCGCTGTTATCCTGCCTTTTTGTCTTCTCCTTTTATTGACTTCTGAGTGTAAAGTAGACATGATAACCACTATACTATGAAACCTTGACTGTGGCAGAACTTGACAATATACATTGAAATTCAATCGATGATCCAGCAAAAAGTAAAAAATAGACTGGTTTCACAAAAGGGAGAACACAACGAAATCAATGTGTAAAGCAGACCTTATGACCATAACGTTATGAAAACTTGGATTTTTTTTAAATTGTAAACAATAATATCATGACACAATCCTTTGTATTCCCTATTTAATAAGATTTAAGCCTTGACTCTTTAAAAGCTTAGAATGGATTTAATTAGCGATAACTATGAGCAAGTAGGTTATGCAGTTCGACTCAGTTTGCCATATACAACAAAATCTTATCATAATCTCTTAAAAATTATTTTGTATAAACCAGTTTGGTTTCACTGGGGAACGAACCCAGGACATTCTGCATGTAAAACAGACGTGATAACCACTACACTATGAAACCGCGACAGACACAGCAATTAGCGATAACTATGAGCAAGTAGGTTATGCAGTTCGACTTAGTATGCCATATACAACAAAATGTTATCATAAACTAAGTTGAACTGCATAACCTACTTGTTGATAGTGATCACCAATTTCTGTATCTGTCGTGGATTCATAGTGTAGTGGTTATCACGTCTGCTTAACACGCAGAAGGTCCTGGGTTCAATCCCCAGTGAAACCAACCTCGTTAATACAAAATATTTTTTAAGAGTTTATGATTACATTTTGTTGTTTGAGGCATACTAAGTAGAACTGCATAACCTACTTGTTCATAGTTATCACTAATTTCTGTGTCTGTCACGGTTTCATAGTGTAGTGGTTATCACGTCTGCTTTAAAAAAAATTTTGTATTAACGAGGTTGGATTCACTGGAGATTGAACCCAGGACCTTGAGCTCCGAAACGTGTTTTTGCCTTTTCTATATATAATTTGGTATCAATCCTATTGATGATTTGCTATTACTTATGAGTCTTGTCTGCTCCTTTGAAACAAATGAATCAAGTGCACCATTATTTCCTTTATACTTTTTAGACAATTGATGGGTTCCTGCTTAGGATAACAGGTACAGCACTGACACGATGCAGTTCTGCTCCCTGAACTACCCCTAAAGGGGTGACATGCATGAACCCAAGGGGGAAACCAGGTGAGAGTCCACTGCTTATTGCTTTTAAGTGTCTGACTTTCATCCACAGAGTTACACGAGGCGCTGTCATCCTGACATTTTGCGCCTAAAGGGATGATATGCATGAAGCCAAGGGGGAAGCCAAGGGGGAAACCAGGTGAGAGTCCACTGCTTATTGCTTTTAAGTGTCTGACTTTCAACCACAGAGTTACACGAGGCGCTGTTATCCTGCCTTTTTGTCTTCTCCTTTTATTAGCTTCTGAGTGTAAAGCAGACATGATAACCACAATACTATGAAACCTTGACTGTGGCAGAACTTGACAATATACATTGAAATTCAATCGATGATCCAGCGAAAAGTAAAAAAATAGACTGGTTTCACAAAAGGGAGAACACAACGAAATCAATGTGTAAAGCAGACCTTATGACCATAACGCTATGAAAACTTGGATTTTTTTTTTTAATTGTAGACAATAATATCATGACACAAGCCTTTGTATTCCCTATTTAACCCCTTAAGGACACATGACGTTCTCATACGTCTCCATTTCCGAGTCCTTAAGGACACATGACGTATGAGAACGTCATGTGTTTTACCGGCCCCCCCGCAACCATCTGGAGCGGAGCCGGTCCCCCGATGCCTGCTGAAATCGTTCAGCAGGCATCGGGGCATATCGCCCAGGGGGGTCATTATGACCCCCCCATGTCGGCGATGGCCGCAGATCGCTGGACAATTCAGTCCAGCGATCTGCGGCGGATTCCGGGTCAATCGGGTCTCCAGTGACCCGGTGACCCGGAATTACAGGCTGTTCGGGGCCGTCTCCGACGGCCCCCGAACAGCCAGAGCCAGCAGGGGTGAGGTGGCACTGGTGCCACCTCACGATCGCCCTGATTTGTCGGCCGGATTACCGGGCCGACCAATCAGGGCGCCTGCTGCGGGTGTCACTCCCGCAACCCCGCTCCGCCCCCTCTTCCGGAGGACGTGAAAGGGTGCGGGACGTGCACCCCGGGTGCTGGGGACCCCGATCCCCGGCGCCCCTGTTGGGATCGGGGCCCCAGGAGCAGCGGCGGCGCGGCGGAGACGACGAGGGACTGACCTGGTGCAGCGAGGATCGTTGGAGGTGAGTGACAGCCTCCTGCTGTTGCTTAGCAACAGCTCCCAGCATGCAAAAAGGGCATGCTGGGAGCTGTAGTTATGCAACAGCAGGAGGCAGACCACCACAACTCCCAGCATGCCCTTATGGGGGCATGCTGGGAGTTGTAGTTTTGCAATAGCTGGAGGCACATTCTTTCTATGGAAAAGTGTACCTTCAGCTGTTGTGTAACTACAACTCCCAGCTTGCACAATCAGCTAAAGTGCATGCTGGGAGTTGTAGTGGTGCATCTGGTGGTTGCATAACTACAACTCCCAGCATGCCCGTTGGTTGTCGGTGACTGCTGAGAGTTGTAGTTTTGCAACAGCTGAAGGCACACTGAGTTAAGTAGCAAACCAGTGTGTCTCCAGCTGTTGCATAACTACAATCCCCAGCATCCCCAGCCAAAGTAGTATGCCTCCAGCTGTTGCATAACTACAACACCCAGCATGCCCTTCCGCTGTCCGTACATGCTGGGGGTTGTAGCTTTTGCAACAGCTGAAGGCACACTGGTTGCAAAACACTGAGTTTGTTACCAAAACTCGGTGTTTCACAACCAGTGTGCCTCCAGCTGTTGCAAAACTACAACTCCCAGCATGCACTGATAGACCGTACATGCTGGGAGTTGTAGTTTTGCAACAGCTGGATGTTCCCCCCCCCCCCCCAATGTGAACGTACAGGGTACACTCACATGGGCGGAGGATTACAGTAAGTATCCGGCTGCAAGTTTGAGGTGCGGCAAAATTTCTGCCGCAGCTCAAACTGCCAGCGAGAAACTACTGTGAACCCACCGCCCGTGTGACTGTACCCTAAAAACACTACACTAACACACAATAAAATAAAAAGTAAAAAACACTACATATACACATACCCCTACACAGCCCCCCTCCCCTCCCCAATAAAAATGAAAAACGTCTGGTACGCCACTGTTTCCAAAACGGAGCCTCCAGCGGTTGCAAAACTACAACTCCCAGCATGCACTGATAGACCGTACATGCTGGGAGTTGTAGTTTTGCACTGATTCCCCCCCCCCCCCCCCCCCCCCAATGTGAACGTACAGGGTACACTCACATGGGCGGAGGATTACAGTAAGTATCCGGCTGCAAGTTTGAGCTGCGTCAAATTTTCTGCCGTAGCTCAAACTGCCAGCGAGAAACTACTGTGAACCCCCCGCCCGTGCGACTGTACCCTAAAAACACTACACTACACTAACACAAAATAAAATAAAAAGTAAAAAACACTACATATACACATACCCCTATACAACCCCCCTCCCCAATAAAAATTAAAAACGTCTGGTACGCCACTGTTTCCAAAACGGAGCCTCCAGCTGTTGCAAAACAACTACTCCCAGTATTGCCAGATAGCCGTTGACTGTCCAGGCATGCTGGGAGTTTTACAACAGCTGGAGGCACCCTGTTTGGGAATCACTGGCGTAGAATACCCCTATGTCCACCCCTATGCAAGTCCCTAATTTAGGCCTCAAATGCGCATGGCGCTCTCACTTTGGAGCCCTGTCGTATTTCAAGGCAACAGTTTAGGGCCACATATGGGGTATCGCCGTACTCGGGAGAAATTGGGCTTCAAATTTTGGGGGGTATTTTCTGCTATTACCCTTTTAAAAAATGTAAAATTTTTGGGGAAAACAAGCATTTTAGGTAAAAAAAATATATATTTTTTTACATATGCAAAAGTCGTGAAACACCTGTAGGGTATTAAGGTTCAAATTACCCCTTGTTACGTTCCCCGAGGGGTCTAGTTTCCAAAATAGTATGCCATGTGTTTTTTTTTTGCTGTCCTGGCACCATAGGGGCTTCCTAAATGCGGCATGCCCCCAGAGCAAAATTCGCTTTCAAAAAGCCAAATGTGACTCCTTCTCTTCTGAGACCTGTAGTGCGCCAGCAGAGCACTTTTCACACCCATATGGGGTGTTTTCTGAATCGGGAGAAATTGGGCTTCAAATTTTGGGGGGTATTTTCTGCTATTATCCTTTTTAAAATTGTAAAAATTTTGGGAAACCAAGCATTGTAGGTAAAAAAAATATATATTTTTTTACATATGCAAAAGTCGTGAAACACCTGTAGGGTATTAAGGTTCACATTACCCCTTGTTACGTTCCCCGAGGGGTCTAGTTTCCAAAATGGTATGCCATGTGGTTTTTTTTTGCTGTTCTGGCACCATAGGGGCTTCCTAAATGCGGCATGCCCCCAGAGCAAAATTTGCTTTCAAAAAGCCAAATGTTACTCCTTCTCTTCTGAGACCTGTAGTGCGCCAGCAGAGCACTTTTCACCCCCATATGGGGTGTTTTCTGAATCGGGAGAAATTGGGCTTCAAATTTTGGGGGGTATTTTCCGCTATTACCCTTTTTAAAAATGTAAACATTTTGGGAAAACAAGCATTTTAGGTAAAAAAAAATATTTTTTTTTACATATGCAAAAGTCGTGAAACACCTGTAGGGCATTAAGGTTCACGTTACCCCTTGTTACGTTCCCCGAGGGGTCTAGTTTCCAAAATGGTATGCCATGTGTTTTTTTTTTGCTGTTCTGGCACCATAGGGGCTTCCTAAATGCGGCATGCCCCCAGAGCAAAATTTGCTTTCAAAAAGCCAAATGTGACTCCTTCTCTTCTGAGACCTGTAGTGCACCAGCAGAGCACTTTTCACCCCCATGCGAGGTGTTTTCTGTATCGGGAGAAATTGGGCTTCAAATTTTGGGGGGTATTTTCTGCTATTACCCTTTTTAAAAATGTTAAATTTTGGGGAAACCAAGCATTTTAGGTAAAAAAAATATATATTTTTTTTACATATGCAAAAGTCGTGAATCACCTGTAGGGTATTAAGGTTCACTTTACCCCTTGTTACGTTCCCTGAGGGGTCTAGTTTCCAAAATGGTATGCCATGTGTTTTTTTTGCTGTCCTGGCACCATAGGGGCTTCCTAAATGCGGCATGCCCCCCAAAAACCATTTGTCGCTCCTTCCCTTCTGAGCCCTCTACTGCGCCCACCGAACAATTAACATAGACATATGAGGTATGTGCTTACTCGAGAGAAATTGGGTTTCAAATACAAGTAAAAATTTTCTCCTTTTTATCCCTTGCAAAAATTCAAAAATTGGGTCTACAAGAACATGCGAGTGTAAAAAATGAAGATTTTGAATTTTCTCCTTCACTTTGCTGCTATTCCTGTGAAACACCTAAAGGGTTAATACACTTACTGAATGTTTTTTTGAATACTTTAGGGGGTGTCGTTTTTATAATGGGGTCTTTTATGGGGTATTTCTAATATGAAGACCCTTCAAATCCACTTCAAAACTGAACTGGTCCCTGAAAAATAGTGAGTTTGAAAATTTTGTGAAAAATTTCAAAATTGCTACTGAACTTTGAAGCCCTATGGTGTCTTCCAAAAGTAAAAACTCATAAATTTTATGATGCAAACATAAAGTAGACATATTGTATATGTGAACCCAAAAAAAATATATTTTGAATATCCATTTTCCTTACAAGCAGAGAGCTTCAAAGTTAGAAAAATACAAAATTTTCATTTTTTTCATCAAATTTTGGGATTTTTCACCAAGAAAGTATGCAAGTTACCATAAAATTTTACCACTAAGTTAAAGTAGAATATGTCACGAAAAAACAATCTCGGAATCAGAATGATAACTAAAAGCATTCCAGAGTTATTAATGTTTAAAGTGACAGTGGTCAGAATTGCAAAAAACGCTCCGGTCCTTAAGGTATAAAATGGCCTGGTCCTTAAGGGGTTAATAACATCTAAGCCTTGACTCTTTAAAAGCTTAGAATGGGTTGGTTTCACTGGGGATTGAACCCAGGACCTTCTGCGTGTAAAGCAGACGTGATAGCCACTACACTATGAAACCGCGACAGACATAGAAATTAGCGATAACTATGAACAAGTAGGTTATGCAGTTCTACTTAGTATGCCATATACAACAAAATGTAATCATAAAAAGAATTTTGCACTAAGAGGTTGGTTTTACTGGGGATTGAACCCAGGACCCTCTGCGTGCAAAGCAGCCATGATAACCACTACACTATGAAACCGTGACAGACACAAAATTAGCGATAACTATGAGCAAGTAGGTTATGCTGTATGACTTAGTATGCCATATACAACAAAATGTAATCATAAAAATAATTTTGTATTAACGAGGTTGGTTTCACTGGGGATTGAACCCAGGACCTTCTGCGTGTAAAGCAGACGTGATAGCCACTACACTATGAAACCGCGACAGACATAGAAATTAGCGATAACTATGAACAAGTAGGTTATGCAGTTCTACTTAGTATGCCATATACAACAAAATGTAATCATAAAAAGAATTTTGTACTAATGAGGTTGGTTTCACTGGGGATTGAACCCAGGACCTTCTGCGTGTAAAGCAGACATGATAACCACTACACTATGAAACCGTGACAGACACAGAAATTAGCGATAACCATGAGCAAGTAGGTTATGCAATTCGACTTAGTATGCCATATACAACAAAATGTAATCATAAACTCTTAAAAAGAATTTTGTATAAACGAGTTTGGTTTCACTGGGGATTGAACCCAGGACCTTGAGCTCCGAAACGTGTTTTTGCTTCTTCTATATATAATTTGGTATCAATCCTATTGATGATTTGCTATTACTTATGAGTCTTGTCTGCTCCTTAGAAACAAATGAATCAAGTGCACCATTATTTCCTTTATACTTTTCAGACAATTGACGGGTTCCTGCCTAGGATAACAGGTACAGCACTGACAGGATGCAGTTCTGCTCCCTGAACTACCCCTAAAGGGGTGATATGCATGAACCCAAGGGGGAAACCAGGTGAGAGTCCGAGTGCCTTTTCTAGATATAATTTTGTGCCTAAAGGGGTGATATGCATGAACCCAAGGGGGAAACCAGGTGAGAGTCCACTGCTTATTTTTGACTTTCATCCACAGAGTTACACGAGGCGCTGTTATCCTGCCTTTTTGTCTTCTCCTTTTATTGACTTCTGAGTGTAAAGTAGACATGATAACCACTATACTATGAAACCTTGACTGTGGCAGAACTTGACAATATACATTGAAATTCAATCGATGATCCAGCAAAAAGTAAAAAATAGACTGGTTTCACAAAAGGGAGAACACAACGAAATCAATGTGTAAAGCAGACCTTATGACCATAACGTTATGAAAACTTGGATTTTTTTTAAATTGTAAACAATAATATCATGACACAATCCTTTGTATTCCCTATTTAATAAGATTTAAGCCTTGACTCTTTAAAAGCTTAGAATGGATTTAATTAGCGATAACTATGAGCAAGTAGGTTATGCAGTTCGACTCAGTTTGCCATATACAACAAAATCTTATCATAATCTCTTAAAAATTATTTTGTATAAACCAGTTTGGTTTCACTGGGGAACGAACCCAGGACATTCTGCATGTAAAACAGACGTGATAACCACTACACTATGAAACCGCGACAGACACAGCAATTAGCGATAACTATGAGCAAGTAGGTTATGCAGTTCGACTTAGTATGCCATATACAACAAAATGTAATCATAAACTAAGTTGAACTGCATAACCTACTTGTTGATAGTTATCACCAATTTCTGTATCTGTCGTGGTTTCATAGTGTAGTGGTTATCACGTCTGCTTTACACGCAGAAGGTCCTGGGTTCAATCCCCAGTGAAACCAACCTCGTTAATACAAAATATTTTTTAAGAGTTTATGATTACATTTTGTTGTTTGAGGCATACTAAGTAGAACTGCATAACCTACTTGTTCATAGTTATCACTAATTTCTGTGTCTGTCACGGTTTCATAGTGTAGTGGTTATCACGTCTGCTTTAAAAAAAAATTTGTATTAACGAGGTTGGATTCACTGGAGATTGAACCCAGGACCTTGAGCTCCGAAACGTGTTTTTGCCTTTTCTATATATAATTTGGTATCAATCCTATTGATGATTTGCTATTACTTATGAGTCTTGTCTGCTCCTTTGAAACAAATGAATCAAGTGCACCATTATTTCCTTTATACTTTTTAGACGATTGATGGGTTCCTGCCTAGGATAACAGGTACAGCACTGACACGATGCAGTTCTGCTCCCTGAACTACCCCTAAAGGGGTGACATGCATGAACCCAAGGGGGAAACCAGGTGAGAGTCCACTGCTTATTGCTTTTAAGTGTCTGACTTTCATCCACAGAGTTACACGAGGCGCTGTCATCCTGAAATTTTGTGCCTAAAGGGATGATATGCATGAAGCCAAGGGGGAAACCAGGTGAGAGTCCACTGCTTATTGCTTTTAAGTGTCTGACTTTCAACCACAGAGTTACACGAGGCGCTGTTATCCTGCCTTTTTGTCTTCTCCTTTTATTAGCTTCTGAGTGTAAAGCAGACATGATAACCACAATACTATGAAACCTTGACTGTGGCAGAACTTGACAATATACATTGAAATTCAATCGATGATCCAGCGAAAAGTAAAAAAATAGACTGGTTTCACAAAAGGGAGAACACAACGAAATCAATGTGTAAAGCAGACCTTATGACCATAACGCTATGAAAACTTGGATTTTTTTTTAATTGTAGACAATAATATCATGACACAAGCCTTTGTATTCCCTATTTAATAACATCTAAGCCTTGACTCTTTAAAAGCTTAGAATGGGTTGGTTTCACTGGGGATTGAACCCAGGACCTTCTGCGTATAAAGCAGATGTGATAGCCACTACACTATGAAACCGCAACAGACATAGAAATTAGCGATAACTATGAACAAGTAGGTTATGCAGTTCTACTTAGTATGCCATATACAACAAATTGTAATCATAAAAAGAATTTTGTACTAACGAGGTTGGTTTCACTGGGGATTGAACCCAGGTCCCTCTGCGTGCAAAGCAGACATGATAACCACTACACTATGAAACCGTGACAGACACAAAATTAGCGATAACTATGAGCAAGTAGGTTATGCTGTATGACTCAGTATGCCATATACAACAAAATGTAATCATAAAAATAATTTTGTTTTAACGAGGTTAGTTTCACTGGGGATTGAACCCAGGACCTTCTGCGTGTAAAGCAGACGTGATAACCACTTCACTATGAAACCGTGACAGACACAGAAATTAGCGATAACCATGAGCAAGTAGGTTATGCAATTCGACTTAGTATGCCATATACAACAAAATGTAATCATAAACTCTTAAAAAGAATTTTGTATAAACGAGTTTGGTTTCACTGGGGATTGAACCCAGGACCTTGAGCTCCGAAACGTGTTTTTGCTTCTTCTATATATAATTTGGTATCAATCCTATTGATGATTTGCTATTACTTATGAGTCTTGTCTGCTCCTTAGAAACAAATGAATCAAGTGCACCATTATTTCCTTTATACTTTTCAGACAATTGACGGGTTCCTGCCTAGGATAACAGGTACAGCTTTGACAGGATGCAGTTCTGCTCCCTGAACTACCCCTAAAGGGGTGATATGCATGAACCCAAGGGGGAAACGAGGTGAGAGTTCAAGTGCCTTTTCTAGATATAATTTTGTGCCTAAAGGGGTGATATGCATGAACCCAAGGGGGAAACCAGGTGAGAGTCCACTGCTTATTTTTGACTTTCATCCACAGAGTTACACGAGGCGCTGTTATCCTGCCTTTTTGTCTTCTCCTTTTATTGACTTCTGAGTGTAAAGTAGACATGATAACCACTATACTATGAAACCTTGACTGTGGCAGAACTTGACAATATACATTGAAATTCAATCGATGATCCAGCAAAAAGTAAAAAATAGACTGGTTTCACAAAAGGGAGAACACAACGAAATCAATGTGTAAAGCAGACCTTATGACCATAACGTTATGAAAACTTGGATTTTTTTTAAATTGTAAACAATAATATCATGACACAATCCTTTGTATTCCCTATTTAATAAGATTTAAGCCTTGACTCTTTAAAAGCTTAGAATGGATTTAATTAGCGATAACTATGAGCAAGTAGGTTATGCAGTTCGACTCAGTTTGCCATATACAACAAAATCTTATCATAATCTCTTAAAAATTATTTTGTATAAACCAGTTTGGTTTCACTGGGGAACGAACCCAGGACATTCTGCATGTAAAACAGACGTGATAACCACTACACTATGAAACCGCGACAGACATAGAAATTAGCGATAACTATGAGCAAGTAGGTTATGCAGTTCGACTTAGTATGCCACATACAACAAAATGTAATCATAAACTAAGTTGAACTGCATAACCTACTTGTTGATAGTTATCACCAATTTCTGTCGTGGTTTCATAGTGTAGTGGTTATCACGTCTGCTTTACACGCAGAAGGTCCTGGGTTCAATCCCCAGTGAAACCAACCTCGTTAATACAAAATATTTTTAAGAGTTTATGATTACATTTTGTTGTTTGAGGCATACTAAGTAGAACTGCATAACCTACTTGTTCATAGTTATCACTAATTTCTGTGTCTGTCACGGTTTCACAGTGTAGTGGTTATCACGTCTGCTTTAAAAAGAATTTTGTATTAACGAGGTTGGATTCACTGGAGATTGAACCCAGGACCTTGAGCTCCGAAACGTGTTTTTGCCTTTTCTATATATAATTTGGTATCAATCCTATTGATGATTTGCTATTACTTATGAGTCTTGTCTGCTCCTTTGAAACAAATGAATCAAGTGCACCATTATTTCCTTTATAATTTTTAGACGATTGATGGGTTCCTGCCTAGGATAACAGGTACAGCACTGACACGATGCAGTTCTGCTCCCTGAACTACCCCTAAAGGGGTGACATGCATGAACCCAAGGGGGAAACCAGGTGAGAGTCCACTGCTTATTGCTTTTAAGTGTCTGACTTTCATCCACAGAGTTACACGAGGCGCTGTCATCCTGACATTTTGTGCCTAAAGGGATGATATGCATGAAGCCAAGGGGGAAACCAGGTGAGAGTCCACTGCTTATTGCTTTTAAGTGTCTGACTTTCATCCACAGAGTTACACGAGGCGCTGTCATCCTGACATTTTGTGCCTAAAGGGATGATATGCATGAAGCCAAGGGGGAAACCAGGTGAGAGTCCACTGCTTATTGCTTTTAAGTGTCTGACTTTCAACCACAGAGTTACACGAGGCGCTGTTATCCTGCCTTTTTGTCTTCTCCTTTTATTAGCTTCTGAGTGTAAAGCAGACATGATAACCACAATACTATGAAACCTTGACTGTGGCAGAACTTGACAATATACATTGAAATTCAATCGATGATCCAGCGAAAAGTAAAAAAATAGACTGGTTTCACAAAAGGGAGAACACAACGAAATCAATGTGTAAAGCAGACCTTATGACCATAACGCTATGAAAACTTGGATTTTTTTTTTAATTGTAGACAATAATATCATGACACAAGCCTTTGTATTCCCTATTTAATAAGATCTAAGCCTTGACTCTTTAAAAGCTTAGAATGGGTTGGTTTCACTGGGGATTGAACCCAGGACCTTCTGTGTGTAAAGCAGACATGATAGCCACTACACTATGAAACCGCGACAGACATAGAAATTAGCGATAACTATGAACAAGTAGGTTATGCAGTTCTACTTAGTATGCCATATACAACAAAATGTAATCATAAAAAGCATTTTGTACTAAGAGGTTGGTTTTACTGGGGATTGAACCCAGGACCCTCTGCGTGCAAAGCAGCCATGATAACCACTACACTATGAAACCGTGACAACACAAAATTAGCGATAACTATGAGCAAGTAGGTTATGCTGTATGACTTAGTATGCCATATACAACAAAATGTAATCATAAAAATAATTTTGTATTAACGAGGTTGGTTTCACTGGGGATTGAACCCAGGACCTTCTGCGTGTAAAGCAGACGTGATAGCCACTACACTATGAAACCGCGACAGACATAGAAATTAGCGATAACTATGAACAAGTAGGTTATGCAGTTCTACTTAGTATGCCATATACAACAAAATGTAATCATGAAAATAATTTTGTACCAATGAGGTTGGTTTCACTGGGGATTGAACCCAGGACCTTCTGCGTGTAAAGCAGACGTGATAACCACTACACTATGAAACCGTGACAGACACAGAAATTAGCGATAACCATGAGCAAGTAGGTTATGCAATTCGACTTAGTATGCCATATACAACAAAATGTAATCATAAACTCTTAAAAAGAATTTTGTATAAACGAGTTTGGTTTCACTGGGGATTGAACCCAGGACCTTGAGCTCCGAAACGTGTTTTTGCTTCTTCTATATATAATTTGGTATCAATCCTATTGATGATTTGCTATTACTTATGAGTCTTGTCTGCTCCTTAGAAACAAATGAATCAAGTGCACCATTATTTCCTTTATACTTTTCAGACAATTGACGGGTTCCTGCCTAGGATAACAGGTACAGCACTGACAGGATGCAGTTCTGCTCCCTGAACTACCCCTAAAGGGGTGATATGCATGAACCCAAGGGGGAAACCAGGTGAGAGTCCGAGTGCCTTTTCTAGATATAATTTTGTGCCGAAAGGGGTGATATGCATGAACCCAAGGGGGAAACCAGGTGAGAGTCCACTGCTTATTTTTGACTTTCATCCACAGAGTTACACGAGGCGCTGTTATCCTGCCTTTTTGTCTTCTCCTTTTATTGACTTCTGAGTGTAAAGTAGACATGATAACCACTATACTATGAAACCTTGACTGTGGCAGAACTTGACAATATACATTGAAATTCAATCGATGATCCAGCAAAAAGTAAAAAATAGACTGGTTTCACAAAAGGGAGAACACAACGAAATCAATGTGTAAAGCAGACCTTATGACCATAACGTTATGAAAACTTGGATTTTTTTTAAATTGTAAACAATAATATCATGACACAATCCTTTGTATTCCCTATTTAATAAGATTTAAGCCTTGACTCTTTAAAAGCTTAGAATGGATTTAATTAGCGATAACTATGAGCAAGTAGGTTATGCAGTTCGACTCAGTTTGCCATATACAACAAAATCTTATCATAATCTCTTAAAAATTATTTTGTATAAACCAGTTTGGTTTCAATGGGGAACGAACCCAGGACATTCTGCATGTAAAACAGACGTGATAACCACTACACTATGAAACCGCGACAGACACAGCAATTAGCGATAACTATGAGCAAGTAGGTTATGCAGTTCGACTTAGTATGCCATATACAACAAAATGTAATCATAAACTAAGTTGAACTGCATAACCTACTTGTTGATAGTTATCACCAATTTCTGTATCTGTTGTGGTTTCATAGTGTAGTGGTTATCATGTCTGCTTTACACGCAGAAGGTCCTGGGTTCAATCCCCAGTGAAACCAACCATGTTAATACAAAATATTTTTTAAGAGTTTATGATTACATTTTGTTGTTTGAGGCATACTAAGTAGAACTGCATAACCTACTTGTTCATAGTTATCACTAATTTCTGTGTCTGTCACGGTTTCATAGTGTAGTGGTTATCACGTCTGCTTTAAAAAGAATTTTGTATTAACGAGGTTGGATTCACTGGAGATTGAACCCAGGACCTTGAGCTCCGAAACGTGTTTTTGCCTTTTCTATGTATAATTTGGTATCAATCCTATTGATGATTTGCTATTACTTATGAGTCTTGTCTGCTCCTTTGAAACAAATGAATCAAGTGCACCATTATTTCCTTTATACTTTTTAGACGATTGATGGGTTCCTGCCTAGGATAACAGGTACAGCACTGACACGATGCAGTTCTGCTCCCTGAACTACCCCTAAAGGGGTGACATGCATGAACCCAAGGGGGAAACCAGGTGAGAGTCCACTGCTTATTGCTTTTAAGTGTCTGACTTTCATCCACAGAGTTACACGAGGCGCTGTCATCCTGACATTTTGTGCCTAAAGGGATGATATGCATGAAGCCAAGGGGGAAACCAGGTGAGAGTCCACTGCTTATTGCTTTTAAGTGTCTGACTTTCAACCACAGAGTTACACGAGGCGCTGTTATCCTGCCTTTTTGTCTTCTCCTTTTATTAGCTTTTGAGTGTAAAGCAGACATGATAACCACAATACTATGAAACCTTGACTGTGGCAGAACTTGACAATATACATTGAAATTCAATCGATGATCCAGCGAAAAGTAAAAAAAATAGACTGGTTTCACAAAAGGGAGAACACAACGAAATCAATGTGTAAAGCAGACCTTATGACCATAACGCTATGAAAACTTGGATTTTTTTTTAATTGTAGACAATAATATCATGACACAAGCCTTTGTATTCCCTATTTAATAAGATCTAAGCCTTGACTCTTTAAAAGCTTAGAATGGGTTGGTTTCACTGGGGATTGAACCCAGGACCTTCTGCGTGTAAAGCAGACGTGATAGCCACTACACTATGAAACCGCGACAGACATAGAAATTAGCGATAACTATGAACAAGTAGGTTATGCAGTTCTACTTAGTATGCCATATACAACAAAATGTAATCATAAAAAGAATTTTGTACTAAAAGGTTGGTTTTACTGGGGATTGAACCCAGGACCCTCTGCGTGCAAAGCAGCCATGATAACCACTACACTATGAAACCGTGACAGACACAAAATTAGCGATAACTATGAGCAAGTAGGTTATGCTGTATGACTTAGTATGCCATATACAACAAAATGTAATCATAAAAATAATTTTGTATTAACGAGGTTGGTTTCACTGGGGATTGAACCCAGGACCTTCTGCGTGTAAAGCAGACGTGATAGCCACTACACTATGAAACCGCGACAGACATAGAAATTAGCGATAACTATGAACAAGTAGGTTATGCAGTTCTACTTAGTATGCCATAGACAACAAATTGTAATCATAAAAAGAATTTTGCACTAACGAGGTTGGTTTCACTGGGGATTGAACCCAGGACCCTCTGCGTGCAAAGCAGACATGATAACCACTACACTATGAAACCGTGACAGACACAAAATTAGCGATAACTATGAGCAAGTAGGTTATGCTGTATGACTTAGTATGCCATATACAACAAAATGTAATCATAAAAACAATTTTGTATTAACGAGGTTGGTTTCACTGGGGATTGAACCCAGGACCTTCTGCGTGTAAAGCAGACGTGATAACCACTACACTATGAAACCGTGACAGACACAGAAATTAGCGATAACCATGAGCAAGTAGGTTATGCAATTCGACTTAGTATGCCATATACAACAAAATGTAATCATAAACTCTTAAAAAGAATTTTGTATAAACGAGTTTGGTTTCACTGGGGATTGAACCCAGGACCTTGAGCTCCGAAACGTGTTTTTGCTTCTTCTATATATAATTTGGTATCAATCCTATTGATGATTTGCTATTACTTATGAGTCTTGTCTGCTCCTTAGAAACAAATGAATCAAGTGCACCATTATTTCCTTTATACTTTTCAGACAATTGACGGGTTCCTGCCTAGGATAACAGGTACAGCACTGACAGGATGCAGTTCTGCTCCCTGAACTACCCCTAAAGGGGTGATATGCATGAACCCAAGGGGGAAACCAGGTGAGAGTCCGAGTGCCTTTTCTAGATATAATTTTGTGCCGAAAGGGGTGATATGCATGAACCCAAGGGGGAAACCAGGTGAGAGTCCACTGCTTATTTTTGACTTTCATCCACAGAGTTACACGAGGCGCTGTTATCCTGCCTTTTTGTCTTCTCCTTTTATTGACTTCTGAGTGTAAAGTAGACATGATAACCACTATACTATGAAACCTTGACTGTGGCAGAACTTGACAATATACATTGAAATTCAATCGATGATCCAGCAAAAAGTAAAAAATAGACTGGTTTCACAAAAGGGAGAACACAACGAAATCAATGTGTAAAGCAGACCTTATGACCATAACGTTATGAAAACTTGGATTTTTTTTAAATTGTAAACAATAATATCATGACACAATCCTTTGTATTCCCTATTTAATAAGATTTAAGCCTTGACTCTTTAAAAGCTTAGAATGGATTTAATTAGCGATAACTATGAGCAAGTAGGTTATGCAGTTCGACTCAGTTTGCCATATACAACAAAATCTTATCATAATCTCTTAAAAATTATTTTGTATAAACCAGTTTGGTTTCACTGGGGAACGAACCCAGGACATTCAGCATGTAAAACAGACGTGATAACCACTACACTATGAAACCACGACAGACAAAGCAATTAGCGATAACTATGAGCAAGTAGGTTATGCAGTTCGACTTAGTATGCCATATACAACAAAATGTAATCATAAACTAAGTTGAACTGCATAACCTACTTGTTGATAGTTATCACCAATTTCTGTATCTGTCGTGGTTTCATAGTGTAGTGGTTATCATGTCTGCTTTACACGCAGAAGGTCCTGGGTTCAATCCCCAGTGAAACCAACCTCGTTAATACAAAATATTTTTTAAGAGTTTATGATTACATTTTGTTGTTTGAGGCATACTAAGTAGAACTGCATAACCTACTTGTTCATAGTTATCACTAATTTCTGTGTCTGTCACGGTTTCACAGTGTAGTGGTTATCACGTCTGCTTTAAAAAGAATTTTGTATTAACGAGGTTGGATTCACTGGAGATTGAACCCAGGACCTTGAGCTCCGAAACGTGTTTTTGCCTTTTCTATATATAATTTGGTATCAATCCTATTGATGATTTGCTATTACTTATGAGTATTGTCTGCTCCTTTGAAACAAATGAATCAAGTGCACCATTATTTCCTTTATAATTTTTAGACGATTGATGGGTTCCTGCCTAGGATAACAGGTACAGCACTGACACGATGCAGTTCTGCTCCCTGAACTACCCCTAAAGGGGTGACATGCATGAACCCAAGGGGGAAACCAGGTGAGAGTCCACTGCTTATTGCTTTTAAGTGTCTGACTTTCATCCACAGAGTTACACGAGGCGCTGTCATCCTGACATTTTGTGCCTAAAGGGATGATATGCATGAAGCCAAGGGGGAAACCAGGTGAGAGTCCACTGCTTATTGCTTTTAAGTGTCTGACTTTCAACCACAGAGTTACACAAGGCGCTGTTATCCTGCCTTTTTGTCTTCTCCTTTTATTAGCTTCTGAGTGTAAAGCAGACATGATAACCACAATACTATGAAACCTTGACTGTGGCAGAACTTGACAATATACATTGAAATTCAATCGATGATCCAGCGAAAAGTAAAAAAATAGACTGGTTTCACAAAAGGGAGAACACAACGAAATCAATGTGTAAAGCAGACCTTATGACCATAACGCTATGAAAACTTGGATTTTTTTTTTAATTGTAGACAATAATATCATGACACAAGCCTTTGTATTCCCTATTTAATAAGATCTAAGCCTTGACTCTTTAAAAGCTTAGAACGGGTTGGTTTCACTGGGGATTGAACCCAGGACCTTCTGCGTGTAAAGCAGGCGTGATAGCCACTACACTATGAAACCGCGACAAACATAGAAATTAGCGATAACTATGAACAAGTAGGTTATGCAGTTCTACTTAGTATGTCATATACAACAAAATGTAATCATAAAAAGAATTTTGTACTAAGAGGTTGGTCTTACTGGGGATTGAACCCAGGACCCTCTGCGTGCAAAGCAGCCATGATAACCACTACACTATGAAACCGTGACAGACATAAAATTAGCGATGACTATGAGCAAGTAGGTTATGCTGTATGACTTAGTATGCCATATACAACAAAATGTAATCATAAAAATAATTTTGTATTAACGAGGTTGGTTTCACTGGGGATTGAACCCAGGACCTTCTGCGTGTAAAGCAGACGTGATAGCTACTACACTATGAAACCACAACAGACATAGAAATTAGCGATAACTATGAACAAGTAGGTTATGCAGTTCTACTTAGTATGCCATATACAACAAAATGTAATCATAAAAAGAATTTTGTACTAATGAGGTTGGTTTCACTGGGGATTGAACCCAGGACCTTCTGCGTGTACAGCAGACGTGATATCCACTTCACTATGAAACCGTGACAGACATAGAAATTAGCGATAACCATGAGCAAGTAGGTTATGCAATTCGACTTAGTATGCCATATACAACAAAATGTAATCATAAACTCTTAAAAAGAATTTTGTATAAACGAGTTTGGTTTCACTGGGGATTGAACCCAGGACCTTGAGCTCCGAAACGTGTTTTTGCTTCTTCTATATATAATTTGGTATCAATCCTATTGATGATTTGCTATTACTTATGAGTCTTGTCTGCTCCTTAGAAACAAATGAATCAAGTGCACCATTATTTCCTTTATACTTTTCAGACAATTGACGGGTTCCTGCCTAGGATAACAGGTACAGCACTGACAGGATGCAGTTCTGCTCCCTGAACTACCCCTAAAGGGGTGATATGCATGAACCCAAGGGGGAAACCAGGTGAGAGTCCGAGTGCCTTTTCTAGATATAATTTTGTGCCTAAAGGGGTGATATGCATGAACCCAAGGGGGAAACCAGGTGAGAGTCCACTGCTTATTTTTGACTTTCATCCACAGAGTTACACGAGGCGCTGTTATCCTGCCTTTTTGTCTTCTCCTTTTATTGACTTCTGAGTGTAAAGTAGACATGATAACCACTATACTATGAAACCTTGACTGTGGCAGAACTTGACAATATACATTGAAATTCAATCGATGATCCAGCAAAAAGTAAAAAATAGACTGGTTTCACAAAAGGGAGAACACAACGAAATCAATGTGTAAAGCAGACCTTATGACCATAACGTAATGAAAACTTGGATTTTTTTTAAATTGTAAACAATAATATCATGACACAATCCTTTGTATTCCCTATTTAATAAGATTTAAGCCTTGACTCTTTAAAAGCTTAGAATGGATTTAATTAGCGATAACTATGAGCAAGTAGGTTATGCAGTTCGACTCAGTTTGCCATATACAACAAAATCTTATCATAATCTCTTAAAAATGATTTTGTATAAACCAGTTTGGTTTCACTGGGGAACGAACCCAGGACATTCTGCATGTAAAACAGACGTGATAACCACTACACTATGAAACCACGACAGACACAGCAATTAGCGATAACTATGAGCAAGTAGGTTATGCAGTTCGACTTAGTATGCCATATACAACAAAATGTAATCATAAACTAAGTTGAACTGCATAACCTACTTGTTGATAGTTATCACCAATTTCTGTATCTGTCGTGGTTTCATAGTGTAGTGGTTATCACGTCTGCTTTACACGCAGAAGGTCCTGGGTTCAATCCCCAGTGAAACCAACCTCGTTAATACAAAATATTTTTTAAGAGTTTATGATTACATTTTGTTGTTTGAGGCATACTAAGTAGAACTGCATAACCTACTTGTTCATAGTTATCACTAATTTCTGTGTCTGTCACGGTTTCACAGTGTAGTGGTTATCACGTCTGCTTTAAAAAGAATTTTGTATTAACGAGGTTGGATTCACTGGAGATTGAACCCAGGACCTTGAGCTCCGAAACGTGTTTTTGCCTTTTCTATATATAATTTGGTATCAATCCTATTGATGATTTGCTATTACTTATGAGTCTTGTCTGCTCCTTTGAAACAAATGAATCAAGTGCACCATTATTTCCTTTATAATTTTTAGACGATTGATGGGTTCCTGCCTAGGATAACAGGTACAGCACTGACACGATGCAGTTCTGCTCCCTGAACTACCCCTAAAGGGGTGACATGCATGAACCCAAGGGGGAAACCAGGTGAGAGTCCACTGCTTATTGCTTTTAAGTGTCTGACTTTCATCCACAGAGTTACACGAGGCGCTGTCATCCTGACATTTTGTGCCTAAAGGGATGATATGCATGAAGCCAAGGGGGAAACCAGGTGAGAGTCCACTGCTTATTGCTTTTAAGTGTCTGACTTTCAACCACAGAGTTACACGAGGCGCTGTTATCCTGCCTTTTTGTCTTCTCCTTTTATTAGCTTCTGAGTGTAAAGCAGACATGATAACCACAATACTATGAAACCTTGACTGTGGCAGAACTTGACAATATACATTGAAATTCAATCGATGATCCAGCGAAAAGTAAAAAAATAGACTGGTTTCACAAAAGGGAGAACACAACGAAATCAATGTGTAAAGCAGACCTTATGACCATAACGCTATGAAAACTTGGATTTTCTTTTTTAATTGTAGACAATAATATCATGACACAAGCCTTTGTATTCCCTATTTAATAAGATCTAAGCCTTGACTCTTTAAAAGCTTAGAATGGGTTGGTTTCACTGGGGATTGAACCCAGGACCTTCTGCGTGTAAAGCAGACGTGATAGCCACTACACTATGAAACCGCGACAGACATAGAAATTAGCGATAACTATGAACAAGTAGGTTATGCAGTTCTACTTAGTATGTCATATACAACAAAATGTAATCATAAAAAGAATTTTGTACTAAGAGGTTGGTTTTACTGGGGATTGAACCCAGGACCCTCTGCGTGCAAAGCAGCCATGATAACCACTACACTATGAAACCGTGACAGACATAAAATTAGCGATAACTATGAGCAAGTAGGTTATGCTGTATGACTTAGTATGCCATATACAACAAAATGTAATCATAAAAATAATTTTGTATTAACGAGGTTGGTTTCACTGGGGATTGAACCCAGGACCTTCTGCGTGTAAAGCAGACGTGATAGCTACTACACTATGAAACCACAACAGACATAGAAATTAGCGATAACTATGAACAAGTAGGTTATGCAGTTCTACTTAGTATGCCATATACAACAAAATGTAATCATAAAAAGAATTTTGTACTAATGAGGTTGGTTTCACTGGGGATTGAACCCAGGACCTTCTGCGTGTAAAGCAGACGTGATATCCACTTCACTATGAAACCGTGACAGACATAGAAATTAGCGATAACCATGAGCAAGTAGGTTATGCAATTCGACTTAGTATGCCATATACAACAAAATGTAATCATAAACTCTTAAAAAGAATTTTGTATAAACGAGTTTGGTTTCACTGGGGATTGAACCCAGGACCTTGAGCTCCGAAACGTGTTTTTGCTTCTTCTATATATAATTTGGTATCAATCCTATTGATGATTTGCTATTACTTATGAGTCTTGTCTGCTCCTTAGAAACAAATGAATCAAGTGCACCATTATTTCCTTTATACTTTTCAGACAATTGACGGGTTCCTGCCTAGGATAACAGGTACAGCACTGACAGGATGCAGTTCTGCTCCCTGAACTACCCCTAAAGGGGTGATATGCATGAACCCAAGGGGGAAACCAGGTGAGAGTCCGAGTGCCTTTTCTAGATATAATTTTGTGCCTAAAGGGGTGATATGCATGAACCCAAGGGGGAAACCAGGTGAGAGTCCACTGCTTATTTTTGACTTTCATCCACAGAGTTACACGAGGCGCTGTTATCCTGCCTTTTTGTCTTCTCCTTTTATTGACTTCTGAGTGTAAAGTAGACATGATAACCACTATACTATGAAACCTTGACTGTGGCAGAACTTGACAATATACATTGAAATTCAATCGATGATCCAGCAAAAAGTAAAAAATAGACTGGTTTCACAAAAGGGAGAACACAACGAAATCAATGTGTAAAGCAGACCTTATGACCATAACGTTATGAAAACTTGGATTTTTTTTAAATTGTAAACAATAATATCATGACACAATCCTTTGTATTCCATATTTAATAAGATTTAAGCCTTGACTCTTTAAAAGCTTAGAATGGATTTAATTAGCGATAACTATGAGCAAGTAGGTTATGCAGTTCGACTCAGTTTGCCATATACAACAAAATCTTATCATAATCTCTTAAAAATTATTTTGTATAAACCAGTTTGGTTTCACTGGGGAACGAACCCAGGACATTCTGCATGTAAAACAGACGTGATAACCACTACACTATGAAACCGCGACAGACACAGCAATTAGCGATAACTATGAGCAAGTAGGTTATGCAGTTCGACTTAGTATGCCATATACAACAAAATGTAATCATAAACTAAGTTGAACTGCATAACCTACTTGTTGATTGTTATCACCAATTTCTGTATATGTTGTGGTTTCATAGTGTAGTGGTTATCACGTCTGCTTTACATGCAGAAGGTCCTGGGTTCAATCCCCAGTGAATCCAACCTCGTTAATACAAAATATTTTTAAGAGTTTATGATTACATTTTGTTGTTTGAGGCATACTAAGTAGAACTGCATAACCTACTTGTTCATAGTTATCACTAATTTCTGTGTCTGTCACGGTTTCATAGTGTAGTGGTTATCACGTCTGCTTTAAAAAAAAATTTGTATTAACGAGGTTGGATTCACTGGAGATTGAACCCAGGACCTTGAGCTCCGAAACGTGTTTTTGCCTTTTCTATATATAATTTGGTATCAATTCTATTGATGATTTGCTATTACTTATGAGTCTTGTCTGCTCCTTTGAAACAAATGAATCAAGTGCACCATTATTTCCTTTATACTTTTTAGACAATTGATGGGTTCCTGCCTAGGATAACAGGTACAGCACTGACACAATGCAGTTCTGCTCCCTGAACTACCCCTAAAGGGGTGACATGCATGAACCCAAGGGGGAAACCAGGTGAGAGTCCACTGCTTATTGCTTTTAAGTGTCTGACTTTCATCCACAGAGTTACACGAGGCGCTGTCATCCTGAAATTTTGTGCCTAAAGGGATGATATGCATGAAGCCAAGGGGGAAACCAGGTGAGAGTCCACT
This sequence comes from Hyla sarda, assembly GCF_029499605.1. Classification (NCBI taxonomy): domain Eukaryota; kingdom Metazoa; phylum Chordata; class Amphibia; order Anura; family Hylidae; genus Hyla; species Hyla sarda. The sequence continues at coordinate 272,278,960 of NC_079194.1, read as the reverse complement.
GCTTATTGCTTTTAAGTGTCTGACTTTCAACCACAGAGTTACACGAGGCGCTGTTATCCTGCCTTTTTGTCTTCTCCTTTTATTAGCTTCTGAGTGTAAAGCAGACATGATAACCACAATACTATGAAACCTTGACTGTGGCAGAACTTGACAATTTACATTGAAATTCAATCGATGATCCAGCGAAAAGTAAAAAAATAGATTGGTTTCACAAAAGGGAGAACACAACGAAATCAATGTGTAAAGCAGACCTTATGACCATAACGTTATGAAAACTTGGATTTTTTTAAAATTGTAAACAATAATATCATGACACAATCCTTTGTATTCCCTATTTAATAAGATTTAAGCCTTGACTCTTTAAAAGCTTAGAATGGGTTGGTTTCACTGGGGATTGAACCCAGGACCTTCTGCATGTAAAGCAGACATGATAGCCACTACACTATGAAACCGCGACAGACATAGAAATTAGCGATAACTATGAACAAGTAGGTGATGCAGTTCTACTTAGTATGCCATATACAACAAAATGTAATCATAAAAAGAATTTTGTACTAAGAGGTTGGTTTTACTGGGGATTGAACCCAGGACCCTCTGCGTGCAGAGCAGCCATGATAACCACTACACTATGAAACCGTGACAAACACAAAATTAGCGATAACTATGAGCAAGTAGGTTATGCTGTATGACTTAGTATGCCATTTACAACAAAATGTAATCATAAAAATAATTTTGTATTAACGAGGTTGGTTTCACTGGGGATTGAACCCAGGACCTTCTGCGTGTAAGGCAGACGTGATAGCCACTACACTATGAAACCGCGACAGACATAGAAGTTAGCGATAACTATGAACAAGTGGGTTATGCAGTTCTACTTAGTATGCCATATACAACAAAATGTAATCATAAAAAGAATTTTGTACTAATGAGGTTGGTTTCACTGGGGATTGAACCCAGGACCTTCTGCGTGTAAAGCAGACGTGATAACCACTACACTATGAAACCGTGACAGACACAGAAATTAGCGATAACTATGAACAAGTAGGTTATGCAGTTCTACTTAGTATGCCATATACAACAAAATGTAATCATAAAAAGAATTTTGTACTAATGAGGTTGGTTTCACTGGGGATTGAACCCAGGACCTTCTGCGTGTAAAGCAGACATGATAACCACTACACTATGAAACCGTGACAAACATAAAAATTAGCGATAACTATGAGCAAGTAGGTTATGCTGTATGACTTAGTATGCCATATACAACAAAATGTAATCATAAAAATAATTTTGTATTAACGAGGTTGGTTTCACTGGGGATTGAACCCAGGACCTTCTGCGTGTAAAGCAGACGTGATAACCACTACACTATGAAACCGTGACAGACACAGAAATTAGCGATAACCATGAGCAAGTAGGTTATGCAATTCGACTTAGTATGCCATATACAACAAAATGTAATCATAAACTCTTAAAAATAATTTTGTATAAACGAGTTTGGTTTCACTGGGGATTGAACCCAGGACCTTGAGCTCCGAAACGTGTTTTTGCTTTTTCTATATATAATTTGGTATCAATCCTATTGAGGATTTGCTATTACTTATGAGTCTTGTCTGCTCCTTAGAAACAAATGAATCAAGTGCACTATTATTTCCTTTATACTTTTCAGACAATTGACGGGTTCCTGCCTAGGATAACAGGTACAGCACTGACAGGATGCAGTTCTGCTCCCTGAACTACCCCTAAAGGGGTGATATGCATGAACCCAAGGGGGAAACCAGGTGAGAGTCCGAGTGCCTTTTCTAGATATAATTTTGTGCCTAAAGGGGTGATATGCATGAACCCAAGGGGGAAACCAGGTGAGAGTCCACTGCTTATTTTTGACTTTCATCCACAGAGTTTCACGAGGCGCTGTTATCCTGCCTTTTTGTCTTCTCCTTTTATTGACTTCTGAGTGTAAAGTAGACATGATAACCACTATACTATGAAACCTTGTCTGTGGCAGAACTTGACAATATACATTGAAATTCAATCGATGATCCAGCAAAAAGTAAAAAATAGACTGGTTTCACAAAAGGGAGAACACAACGAAATCAATGTGTAAAGCAGACCTTATGACCATAGCGTTATGAAAACTTGGATTTTTTTTAAATAGTAAACAATAATATCATGACACAATCCTTTGTATTCCCTATTTAATAAGATTGAAGCCTTGACTCTTTAAAAGCTTAGAATGGATTTAATTAGCGATAACTATGAGCAAGTAGGTTATGCAGTTCGACTCAGTTTGCCATATACAACAAAATCTTATCATAAACTCTTAAAAATAATTTTGTATAAACCAGTTTGGTTTCACTGGGGAACGAACCCAGGACATTCTGCATGTAAAACAGACATGGTAACCACTACACTATGAAACTGCTACAGACAAAGCAATTAGCGATAACTATGAGCAAGTAGGTTATGCAGTTCGACTTAGTATGCCATATACAACAAAATGTCATCATAAACTAAGTTGAACTGCATAACCTACTTGTTGATAGTTATCACCAATTTCTGTATCTGTCGTGGTTTCATAGTGTAGTGGTTATCACGTCTGCTTTATACGCAGAAGGTCCTGGGTTCAATCCCTAGTGAAACCCACCTTGTTAATACAAAATATTTTTTAAGAGTTTATGATTACATTTTGTCTTTTGAGGCATACTAAGTAGAACTGCATAACCTACTTGTTCATAGTTATCACTAATTTCTGTGTCTGTCACGGTTTCATAGTGTAGTGGTTATCACGTCTGCTTTAAAAAGAATTTTGTATTAACGAGGTTGGATTCACTGGAGATTGAACCCAGGACCTTGAGCTCCGAAACGTGTTTTTGCCTTTTCTATATATAATTTGGTATCAATCCTATTGATGATTTGCTATTACTTATGAGTCTTGTCTGCTCCTTTGAAACAAATGAATCAAGTGCACCATTATTTCCTTTATACTTTTTAGACGATTGATGGGTTCCTGCCTAGGATAACAGGTACAGCACTGACACGATGCAGTTCTGCTCCCTGAACTACCCCTAAAGGGGTGACATGCATGAACCCAAGGGGGAAACCAGGTGAGAGTCCACTGCTTATTGCTTTTAAGTGTCTGACTTTCATCCACAGAGTTACACGAGGCGCTGTCATCCTGACATTTTGTGCCTAAAGGGATGATATGCATGAAGCCAAGGGGGAAACCAGGTGAGAGTCCACTGCTTATTGCTTTTAAGTGTCTGACTTTCAACCACAGAGTTACACGAGGCGCTGTTATCCTGCCTTTTTGTCTTCTCCTTTTATTAGCTTCTGAGTGTAAAGCAGACATGATAACCACAATACTATGAAACCTTGACTGTGGCAGAACTTGACAATATACATTGAAATTCAATCGATGATCCAGCGAAAAGTAAAAAAATAGACTGGTTTCACAAAAGGGAGAACACAACGAAATCAATGTGTAAAGCAGACCTTATGACCATAACGCTATGAAAACTTGGATTTTTTTTTTAATTGTAGACAATAATATCATGACACAAGCCTTTGTATTCCCTATTTAATAAGATCTAAGCCTTGACTCTTTAAAAGCTTAGAATGGGTTGGTTTCACTGGGGATTGAACCCAGGACCTTCTGCGTGTAAAGCAGACGTGATAGCCACTACACTATGAAACCGCGACAGACATAGAAATTAGCGATAACTATGAACAAGTAGGTTATGCAGTTCTACTTAGTATGTCATATACAACAAAATGTAATCATAAAAAGAATTTTGTACTAAGAGGTTGGTTTTACTGGGGATTGAACCCAGGACCCTCTGCGTGCAAAGCAGCCATGATAACCACTACACTATGAAACCGTGAGAGACACAAAATTAGCGATAACTATGAGCAAGTAGGTTATGCTGTATGACTTAGTATGCCATATACAACAAAATGTAATCATAAAAATAATTTTGTATTAACGAGGTTGGTTTCACTGGGGATTGAACCCAGGACCTTCTGCGTGTAAAGCAGACGTGATAGCCACTACACTATGAAACCGCGACAGACATAGAAATTAGCGATAACTATGAACAAGTAGGTTATGCAGTTCTACTTAGTATGCCATATACAACAAAATGTAATCATGAAAAGAATTTTGTACTAATGAGGTTGGTTTCACTGGGGATTGAACCCAGGACCTTCTGCGTGTAAAGCAGACGTGATAACCCCTACACTATGAAACCGTGACAGTCACAAAATTAGCGATAACTATGAGCAAGTAGGTTATGCTGTATGACTTAGTATGCCATATACAACAAAATGTAATCATAAAAATAATTTTGTATTAACGAGGTTGGTTTCACTGGGGATTGAACCCAGGACCTTCTGCGTGTAAAGCAGACGTGATAACCACTACACTATGAAACCGTGCCAGACACAGGAACTAGCGATAACCATGAGCAAGTAGGTTATGCAATCCGACTTGGTATGCCATATACAACAAAATGTAATCATAAACTCTTAAAAAGAATTTTGTATAAACGAGTTTGGTTTCACTGGGGATTGAACCCAGGACCTTGAGCTCCGAAACGTGTTTTTGCTTCTTCTATATATAATTTGGTATCAATCCTATTGATGATTTGCTATTACTTATGAGTCTTGTCTGCTCCTTAGAAACAAATGAATCAAGTGCACCATTATTTCCTTTATACTTTTCAGACAATTGACGGGTTCCTGCCTAGGATAACAGGTACAGCACTGACAGGATGCAGTTCTGCTCCCTGAACTACCCCTAAAGGGGTGATATGCATGAACCCAAGGGGGAAACCAGGTGAGTGTCCGAGTGCCTTTTCTAGATATAATTTTGTGCCTAAAGGGGTGATATGCATGAACCCAAGGGGGAAACCAGGTGAGAGTCCACTGCTTATTTTTGACTTTCATCCACAGAGTTACACGAGGCGCTGTTATCCTGCCTTTTTGTCTTCTCCTTTTATTGACTTCTGAGTGTAAAGTAGACATGATAACCACTATACTATGAAACCTTGACTGTGGCAGAACTTGACAATATACATTGAAATTCAATCGATGATCCAGCAAAAAGTAAAAAATAGACTGGTTTCACAAAAGGGAGAACACAACGAAATCAATGTGTAAAGCAGACCTTATGACCATAACGTTATGAAAACTTGGATTTTTTTTAAATTGTAAACAATAATATCATGACACAATCCTTTGTATTCCCTATTTAATAAGATTTAAGCCTTGACTCTTTAAAAGCTTAGAATGGATTTAATTAGCGATAACTATGAGCAAGTAGGTTATGCAGTTCGACTCAGTTTGCCATATACAACAAAATCTTATCATAATCTCTTAAAAATTATTTTGTATAAACCAGTTTGGTTTCACTGGGGAACGAACCCAGGACATTCTGCATGTAAAACAGACGTGATAACCACTACACTATGAAACCGCGACAGACACAGCAATTAGCGATAACTATGAGCAAGTAGGTTATGCAGTTCGACTTAGTATGCCATATACAACAAAATGTAATCATAAACTAAGTTGAACTGCATAACCTACTTGTTGATAGTTATCACCAATATCTGTATCTGTCGTGGTTTCATAGTGTAGTGGTTATCACGTCTGCTTTACACGCAGAAGGTCCTGGGTTCAATCCCAAGTGAAACCAACCTCGTTAATACAAAATATTTTTTAAGAGTTTATGATTACATTTTGTTGTTTGAGGCATACTAAGTAGAACTGCATAACCTACTTGTTCATAGTTATCACTAATTTCTGTGTCTGTCACGGTTTCATAGTGTAGTGGTTATCACATCTGCTTTAAAAAGAATTTTGTATTAACGAGGTTGGATTCACTGGAGATTGAACCCAGGACCTTGAGCTCCGAAACGTGTTTTTGCCTTTTCTATATATAATTTGGTATCAATCCTATTGATGATTTGCTATTACTTATGAGTCTTGTCTGCTCCTTTGAAACAAATGAATCAAGTGCACCATTATTTCCTTTATACTTTTTAGACGATTGATGGGTTCCTGCCTAGGATAACAGGTACAGCACTGACACGATGCAGTTCTGCTCCCTGAACTACCCCTAAAGGGGTGACATGCATGAACCCAAGGGGGAAACCAGGTGAGAGTCCACTGCTTATTGCTTTTAAGTGTCTGACTTTCATCCACAGAGTTACACGAGGCGCTGTCATCCTGACATTTTGTGCCTAAAGGGATGATATGCATGAAGCCAAGGGGGAAACCAGGTGAGAGTCCACTGCTTATTGCTTTTAAGTGTCTGACTTTCAACCACAGAGTTACACGAGGCGCTGTTATCCTGCCTTTTATTAGCTTCTGAGTGTAAAGCAGACATGATAACCACAATACTATGAAACCTTGACTGTGGCAGAACTTGACAATATACATTGAAATTCAATCGATGATCCAGCGAAAAGTAAAAAAATAGACTGGTTTCACAAAAGGGAGAACACAACGAAATCAATGTGTAAAGCAGACCTTATGACCATAACGCTATGAAAACTTGGATTTTTTTTTTAATTGTAGACAATAATATCATGACACAAGCCTTTGTATTCCCTATTTAATAAGATCTAAGCCTTGACTCTTTAAAAGCTTAGAATGGGTTGGTTTCACTGGGGATTGAACCCAGGACCTTCTGCGTGTAAAGCAGACGTGATAGCCACTACAATATGAAACCGCGACAGACATAGAAATTAGCGATAACTATGAACAAGTAGGTTATGCAGTTCTACTTAGTATGTCATATACAACAAAATGTAATCATAAAAAGAATTTTGTACTAAGAGGTTGGTTTTACTGGGGATTGAACCCAGGACCCTCTGCGTGCAAAGCAGCCATGATAACCACTACACTATGAAACCGTGAGAGACACAAAACTAGCGATAACTATGAGCAAGTAGGTTATGCTGTATGACTTAGTATGCCATATACAACAAAATGTAATCATAAAAATAATTTTGTATTAACGAGGTTGGTTTCACTGGGGATTGAACCCAGGACCTTCTGCGTGTAAAGCAGACGTGATAGCCACTACACTATGAAACCGCGACAGACATAGAAATTAGCGATAACTATGAACAAGTAGGTTATGCAGTTCTACTTAGTATGCCATATGCAACAAAATGTAATCATAAAAAGAATTTTGTACTAATGAGGTTGGTTTCACTGGGGATTGAACCCAGGACCTTCTGCGTGTAAAGCAGACGTGATAACCCCTACACTATGAAACCGTGACAGTCACAAAATTAGCGATAACTATGAGCAAGTAGGTTATGCTGTATGACTTAGTATGCCATATACAACAAAATGTAATCATAAAAATAATTTTGTATTAACGAGGTTGGTTTCACTGGGGATTGAACCCAGGACCTTCTGCGTGTAAAGCAGACGTGATAACCACTACACTATGAAACCGTGACAGACACAGGAACTAGCGATAACCATGAGCAAGTAGGTTATGCAATCCGACTTGGTATGCCATATACAACAAAATGTAATCATAAACTCTTAAAAAGAATTTTGTATAAACGAGTTTGGTTTCACTGGGGATTGAACCCAGGACCTTGAGCTCCGAAACGTGTTTTTGCTTCTTCTATATATAATTTGGTATCAATCCTATTGATGATTTGCTATTACTTATGAGTCTTGTCTGCTCCTTAGAAACAAATGAATCAAGTGCACCATTATTTCCTTTATACTTTTCAGACAATTGACGGGTTCCTGCCTAGGATAACAGGTACAGCACTGACAGGATGCAGTTCTGCTCCCTGAACTACCCCTAAAGGGGTGATATGCATGAACCCAAGGGGGAAACCAGGTGAGTGTCCGAGTGCCTTTTCTAGATATAATTTTGTGCCTAAAGGGGTGATATGCATGAACCCAAGGGGGAAACCAGGTGAGAGTCCACTGCTTATTTTTGACTTTCATCCACAGAGTTACACGAGGCGCTGTTATCCTGCCTTTTTGTCTTCTCCTTTTATTGACTTCTGAGTGTAAAGTAGACATGATAACCACTATACTATGAAACCTTGACTGTGGCAGAACTTGACAATATACATTGAAATTCAATCGATGATCCAGCAAAAAGTAAAAAATAGACTGGTTTCACAAAAGGGAGAACACAACGAAATCAATGTGTAAAGCAGACCTTATGACCATAACGTTATGAAAACTTGGATTTTTTTTAAATTGTAAACAATAATATCATGACACAATCCTTTGTATTCCCTATTTAATAAGATTTAAGCCTTGACTCTTTAAAAGCTTAGAATGGATTTAATTAGCGATAACTATGAGCAAGTAGGTTATGCAGTTCGACTCAGTTTGCCATATACAACAAAATCTTATCATAATCTCTTAAAAATTATTTTGTATAAACCAGTTTGGTTTCACTGGGGAACGAACCCAGGACATTCTGCATGTAAAACAGACGTGATAACCACTACACTATGAAACCGCGACAGACACAGCAATTAGCGATAACTATGAGCAAGTAGGTTATGCAGTTCTACTTAGTATGCCATATACAACAAAATGTAATCATAAAAAGAATTTTGTACTAATGAGGTTGGTTTCACTGGGGATTGAACCCAGGACCTTCTGCGTGTAAAGCAGACGTGATAACCCCTACACTATGAAACCGTGACAGTCACAAAATTAGCGATAACTATGAGCAAGTAGGTTATGCTGTATGACTTAGTATGCCATATACAACTAAATGTAATCATAAAAAGAATTTTGTACTAATGAGGTTGGTTTCACTGGGGATTGAACCCAGGACCTTCTGCGTGTAAAGCAGACGTGATAACCACTACACTATGAAACCGTGACAGACACAGAAATTAGCGATAACCATGAGCAAGTAGGTTATGCAATTCGACTTAGTATGCCATATACAACAAAATGTAATCATAAACTCTTAAAAAGAATTTTGTATAAACGAGTTTAGTTTCACTGGGGATTGAACCCAGGACCTTGAGCTCCGAAACGTGTTTTTGCTTCTTCTATATATAATTTGGTATCAATCCTATTGATGATTTGCTATTACTTATGAGTCTTGTCTGCTCCTTAGAAACAAATGAATCAAGTGCACCATTATTTCCTTTATACTTTTCAGACAATTGACGGGTTCCTGCCTAGGATAACAGGTACAGCACTGACAGGATGCAGTTCTGCTCCCTGAACTACCCCTAAAGGGGTGATATGCATGAACCCAAGGGGGAAACCAGGTGAGAGTCCGAGTGCCTTTTCTAGATATAATTTTGTGCCTAAAGGGGTGATATGCATGAACCCAAGGGGGAAACCAGGTGAGAGTCCACTGCTTATTTTTGACTTTCATCCACAGAGTTACACGAGGCGCTGTTATCCTGCCTTTTTGTCTTCTCCTTTTATTGACTTCTGAGTGTAAAGTAGACATGATAACCACTATACTATGAAACCTTGACTGTGGCAGAACTTGACAATATACATTGAAATTCAATCGATGATCCAGCAAAAAGTAAAAAATAGACTGGTTTCACAAAAGGGAGAACACAACGAAATCAATGTGTAAAGCAGACCTTATGACCATAACGTAATGAAAACTTGGATTTTTTTTAAATTGTAAACAATAATATCATGACACAATCCTTTGTATTCCCTATTTAATAAGATTTAAGCCTTGACTCTTTAAAAGCTTAGAATGGATTTAATTAGCGATAACTATGAGCAAGTAGGTTATGCAGTTCGACTCAGTTTGCCATATACAACAAAATCTTATCATAATCTCTTAAAAATGATTTTGTATAAACCAGTTTGGTTTCACTGGGGAACGAACCCAGGACATTCTGCATGTAAAACAGACGTGATAACCACTACACTATGAAACCACGACAGACACAGCAATTAGCGATAACTATGAGCAAGTAGGTTATGCAGTTCGACTTAGTATGCCATATACAACAAAATGTAATCATAAACTAAGTTGAACTGCATAACCTACTTGTTGATAGTTATCACCAATTTCTGTATCTGTCGTGGTTTCATAGTGTAGTGGTTATCACGTCTGCTTTACACGCAGAAGGTCCTGGGTTCAATCCCCAGTGAAACCAACCTCGTTAATACAAAATATTTTTTAAGAGTTTATGATTACATTTTGTTGTTTGAGGCATACTAAGTAGAACTGCATAACCTACTTGTTCATAGTTATCACTAATTTCTGTGTCTGTCACGGTTTCACAGTGTAGTGGTTATCACGTCTGCTTTAAAAAGAATTTTGTATTAACGAGGTTGGATTCACTGGAGATTGAACCCAGGACCTTGAGCTCCGAAACGTGTTTTTGCCTTTTCTATATATAATTTGGTATCAATCCTATTGATGATTTGCTATTACTTATGAGTCTTGTCTGCTCCTTTGAAACAAATGAATCAAGTGCACCATTATTTCCTTTATAATTTTTAGACGATTGATGGGTTCCTGCCTAGGATAACAGGTACAGCACTGACACGATGCAGTTCTGCTCCCTGAACTACCCCTAAAGGGGTGACATGCATGAACCCAAGGGGGAAACCAGGTGAGAGTCCACTGCTTATTGCTTTTAAGTGTCTGACTTTCATCCACAGAGTTACACGAGGCGCTGTCATCCTGACATTTTGTGCCTAAAGGGATGATATGCATGAAGCCAAGGGGGAAACCAGGTGAGAGTCCACTGCTTATTGCTTTTAAGTGTCTGACTTTCAACCACAGAGTTACACGAGGCGCTGTTATCCTGCCTTTTTGTCTTCTCCTTTTATTAGCTTCTGAGTGTAAAGCAGACATGATAACCACAATACTATGAAACCTTGACTGTGGCAGAACTTGACAATATACATTGAAATTCAATCGATGATCCAGCGAAAAGTAAAAAAATAGACTGGTTTCACAAAAGGGAGAACACAACGAAATCAATGTGTAAAGCAGACCTTATGACCATAACGCTATGAAAACTTGGATTTTCTTTTTTAATTGTAGACAATAATATCATGACACAAGCCTTTGTATTCCCTATTTAATAAGATCTAAGCCTTGACTCTTTAAAAGCTTAGAATGGGTTGGTTTCACTGGGGATTGAACCCAGGACCTTCTGCGTGTAAAGCAGACGTGATAGCCACTACACTATGAAACCGCGACAGACATAGAAATTAGCGATAACTATGAACAAGTAGGTTATGCAGTTCTACTTAGTATGTCATATACAACAAAATGTAATCATAAAAAGAATTTTGTACTAAGAGGTTGGTTTTACTGGGGATTGAACCCAGGACCCTCTGCGTGCAAAGCAGCCATGATAACCACTACACTATGAAACCGTGACAGACATAAAATTAGCGATAACTATGAGCAAGTAGGTTATGCTGTATGACTTAGTATGCCATATACAACAAAATGTAATCATAAAAATAATTTTGTATTAACGAGGTTGGTTTCACTGGGGATTGAACCCAGGACCTTCTGCGTGTAAAGCAGACGTGATAGCTACTACACTATGAAACCACAACAGACATAGAAATTAGCGATAACTATGAACAAGTAGGTTATGCAGTTCTACTTAGTATGCCATATACAACAAAATGTAATCATAAAAAGAATTTTGTACTAATGAGGTTGGTTTCACTGGGGATTGAACCCAGGACCTTCTGCGTGTAAAGCAGACGTGATATCCACTTCACTATGAAACCGTGACAGACATAGAAATTAGCGATAACCATGAGCAAGTAGGTTATGCAATTCGACTTAGTATGCCATATACAACAAAATGTAATCATAAACTCTTAAAAAGAATTTTGTATAAACGAGTTTGGTTTCACTGGGGATTGAACCCAGGACCTTGAGCTCCGAAACGTGTTTTTGCTTCTTCTATATATAATTTGGTATCAATCCTATTGATGATTTGCTATTACTTATGAGTCTTGTCTGCTCCTTAGAAACAAATGAATCAAGTGCACCATTATTTCCTTTATACTTTTCAGACAATTGACGGGTTCCTGCCTAGGATAACAGGTACAGCACTGACAGGATGCAGTTCTGCTCCCTGAACTACCCCTAAAGGGGTGATATGCATGAACCCAAGGGGGAAACCAGGTGAGAGTCCGAGTGCCTTTTCTAGATATAATTTTGTGCCTAAAGGGGTGATATGCATGAACCCAAGGGGGAAACCAGGTGAGAGTCCACTGCTTATTTTTGACTTTCATCCACAGAGTTACACGAGGCGCTGTTATCCTGCCTTTTTGTCTTCTCCTTTTATTGACTTCTGAGTGTAAAGTAGACATGATAACCACTATACTATGAAACCTTGACTGTGGCAGAACTTGACAATATACATTGAAATTCAATCGATGATCCAGCAAAAAGTAAAAAATAGACTGGTTTCACAAAAGGGAGAACACAACGAAATCAATGTGTAAAGCAGACCTTATGACCATAACGTTATGAAAACTTGGATTTTTTTTAAATTGTAAACAATAATATCATGACACAATCCTTTGTATTCCATATTTAATAAGATTTAAGCCTTGACTCTTTAAAAGCTTAGAATGGATTTAATTAGCGATAACTATGAGCAAGTAGGTTATGCAGTTCGACTCAGTTTGCCATATACAACAAAATCTTATCATAATCTCTTAAAAATTATTTTGTATAAACCAGTTTGGTTTCACTGGGGAACGAACCCAGGACATTCTGCATGTAAAACAGACGTGATAACCACTACACTATGAAACCGCGACAGACACAGCAATTAGCGATAACTATGAGCAAGTAGGTTATGCAGTTCGACTTAGTATGCCATATACAACAAAATGTAATCATAAACTAAGTTGAACTGCATAACCTACTTGTTGATTGTTATCACCAATTTCTGTATATGTTGTGGTTTCATAGTGTAGTGGTTATCACGTCTGCTTTACATGCAGAAGGTCCTGGGTTCAATCCCCAGTGAATCCAACCTCGTTAATACAAAATATTTTTAAGAGTTTATGATTACATTTTGTTGTTTGAGGCATACTAAGTAGAACTGCATAACCTACTTGTTCATAGTTATCACTAATTTCTGTGTCTGTCACGGTTTCATAGTGTAGTGGTTATCACGTCTGCTTTAAAAAAAAATTTGTATTAACGAGGTTGGATTCACTGGAGATTGAACCCAGGACCTTGAGCTCCGAAACGTGTTTTTGCCTTTTCTATATATAATTTGGTATCAATTCTATTGATGATTTGCTATTACTTATGAGTCTTGTCTGCTCCTTTGAAACAAATGAATCAAGTGCACCATTATTTCCTTTATACTTTTTAGACAATTGATGGGTTCCTGCCTAGGATAACAGGTACAGCACTGACACAATGCAGTTCTGCTCCCTGAACTACCCCTAAAGGGGTGACATGCATGAACCCAAGGGGGAAACCAGGTGAGAGTCCACTGCTTATTGCTTTTAAGTGTCTGACTTTCATCCACAGAGTTACACGAGGCGCTGTCATCCTGAAATTTTGTGCCTAAAGGGATGATATGCATGAAGCCAAGGGGGAAACCAGGTGAGAGTCCACTGCTTATTGCTTTTAAGTGTCTGACTTTCAACCACAGAGTTACACGAGGCGCTGTTATCCTGCCTTTTTGTCTTCTCCTTTTATTAGCTTCTGAGTGTAAAGCAGACATGATAACCACAATACTATGAAACCTTGACTGTGGCAGAACTTGACAATTTACATTGAAATTCAATCGATGATCCAGCGAAAAGTAAAAAAATAGATTGGTTTCACAAAAGGGAGAACACAACGAAATCAATGTGTAAAGCAGACCTTATGACCATAACGTTATGAAAACTTGGATTTTTTTAAAATTGTAAACAATAATATCATGACACAATCCTTTGTATTCCCTATTTAATAAGATTTAAGCCTTGACTCTTTAAAAGCTTAGAATGGGTTGGTTTCACTGGGGATTGAACCCAGGACCTTCTGCATGTAAAGCAGACATGATAGCCACTACACTATGAAACCGCGACAGACATAGAAATTAGCGATAACTATGAACAAGTAGGTGATGCAGTTCTACTTAGTATGCCATATACAACAAAATGTAATCATAAAAAGAATTTTGTACTAAGAGGTTGGTTTTACTGGGGATTGAACCCAGGACCCTCTGCGTGCAGAGCAGCCATGATAACCACTACACTATGAAACCGTGACAAACACAAAATTAGCGATAACTATGAGCAAGTAGGTTATGCTGTATGACTTAGTATGCCATTTACAACAAAATGTAATCATAAAAATAATTTTGTATTAACGAGGTTGGTTTCACTGGGGATTGAACCCAGGACCTTCTGCGTGTAAGGCAGACGTGATAGCCACTACACTATGAAACCGCGACAGACATAGAAGTTAGCGATAACTATGAACAAGTGGGTTATGCAGTTCTACTTAGTATGCCATATACAACAAAATGTAATCATAAAAAGAATTTTGTACTAATGAGGTTGGTTTCACTGGGGATTGAACCCAGGACCTTCTGCGTGTAAAGCAGACGTGATAACCACTACACTATGAAACCGTGACAGACACAGAAATTAGCGATAACTATGAACAAGTAGGTTATGCAGTTCTACTTAGTATGCCATATACAACAAAATGTAATCATAAAAAGAATTTTGTACTAATGAGGTTGGTTTCACTGGGGATTGAACCCAGGACCTTCTGCGTGTAAAGCAGACATGATAACCACTACACTATGAAACCGTGACAAACATAAAAATTAGCGATAACTATGAGCAAGTAGGTTATGCTGTATGACTTAGTATGCCATATACAACAAAATGTAATCATAAAAATAATTTTGTATTAACGAGGTTGGTTTCACTGGGGATTGAACCCAGGACCTTCTGCGTGTAAAGCAGACGTGATAACCACTACACTATGAAACCGTGACAGACACAGAAATTAGCGATAACCATGAGCAAGTAGGTTATGCAATTCGACTTAGTATGCCATATACAACAAAATGTAATCATAAACTCTTAAAAATAATTTTGTATAAACGAGTTTGGTTTCACTGGGGATTGAACCCAGGACCTTGAGCTCCGAAACGTGTTTTTGCTTTTTCTATATATAATTTGGTATCAATCCTATTGAGGATTTGCTATTACTTATGAGTCTTGTCTGCTCCTTAGAAACAAATGAATCAAGTGCACTATTATTTCCTTTATACTTTTCAGACAATTGACGGGTTCCTGCCTAGGATAACAGGTACAGCACTGACAGGATGCAGTTCTGCTCCCTGAACTACCCCTAAAGGGGTGATATGCATGAACCCAAGGGGGAAACCAGGTGAGAGTCCGAGTGCCTTTTCTAGATATAATTTTGTGCCTAAAGGGGTGATATGCATGAACCCAAGGGGGAAACCAGGTGAGAGTCCACTGCTTATTTTTGACTTTCATCCACAGAGTTTCACGAGGCGCTGTTATCCTGCCTTTTTGTCTTCTCCTTTTATTGACTTCTGAGTGTAAAGTAGACATGATAACCACTATACTATGAAACCTTGTCTGTGGCAGAACTTGACAATATACATTGAAATTCAATCGATGATCCAGCAAAAAGTAAAAAATAGACTGGTTTCACAAAAGGGAGAACACAACGAAATCAATGTGTAAAGCAGACCTTATGACCATAGCGTTATGAAAACTTGGATTTTTTTTAAATAGTAAACAATAATATCATGACACAATCCTTTGTATTCCCTATTTAATAAGATTGAAGCCTTGACTCTTTAAAAGCTTAGAATGGATTTAATTAGCGATAACTATGAGCAAGTAGGTTATGCAGTTCGACTCAGTTTGCCATATACAACAAAATCTTATCATAAACTCTTAAAAATAATTTTGTATAAACCAGTTTGGTTTCACTGGGGAACGAACCCAGGACATTCTGCATGTAAAACAGACATGGTAACCACTACACTATGAAACTGCTACAGACAAAGCAATTAGCGATAACTATGAGCAAGTAGGTTATGCAGTTCGACTTAGTATGCCATATACAACAAAATGTCATCATAAACTAAGTTGAACTGCATAACCTACTTGTTGATAGTTATCACCAATTTCTGTATCTGTCGTGGTTTCATAGTGTAGTGGTTATCACGTCTGCTTTATACGCAGAAGGTCCTGGGTTCAATCCCTAGTGAAACCCACCTTGTTAATACAAAATATTTTTTAAGAGTTTATGATTACATTTTGTCTTTTGAGGCATACTAAGTAGAACTGCATAACCTACTTGTTCATAGTTATCACTAATTTCTGTGTCTGTCACGGTTTCATAGTGTAGTGGTTATCACGTCTGCTTTAAAAAGAATTTTGTATTAACGAGGTTGGATTCACTGGAGATTGAACCCAGGACCTTGAGCTCCGAAACGTGTTTTTGCCTTTTCTATATATAATTTGGTATCAATCCTATTGATGATTTGCTATTACTTATGAGTCTTGTCTGCTCCTTTGAAACAAATGAATCAAGTGCACCATTATTTCCTTTATACTTTTTAGACGATTGATGGGTTCCTGCCTAGGATAACAGGTACAGCACTGACACGATGCAGTTCTGCTCCCTGAACTACCCCTAAAGGGGTGACATGCATGAACCCAAGGGGGAAACCAGGTGAGAGTCCACTGCTTATTGCTTTTAAGTGTCTGACTTTCATCCACAGAGTTACACGAGGCGCTGTCATCCTGACATTTTGTGCCTAAAGGGATGATATGCATGAAGCCAAGGGGGAAACCAGGTGAGAGTCCACTGCTTATTGCTTTTAAGTGTCTGACTTTCAACCACAGAGTTACACGAGGCGCTGTTATCCTGCCTTTTTGTCTTCTCCTTTTATTAGCTTCTGAGTGTAAAGCAGACATGATAACCACAATACTATGAAACCTTGACTGTGGCAGAACTTGACAATATACATTGAAATTCAATCGATGATCCAGCGAAAAGTAAAAAAATAGACTGGTTTCACAAAAGGGAGAACACAACGAAATCAATGTGTAAAGCAGACCTTATGACCATAACGCTATGAAAACTTGGATTTTTTTTTTAATTGTAGACAATAATATCATGACACAAGCCTTTGTATTCCCTATTTAATAAGATCTAAGCCTTGACTCTTTAAAAGCTTAGAATGGGTTGGTTTCACTGGGGATTGAACCCAGGACCTTCTGCGTGTAAAGCAGACGTGATAGCCACTACACTATGAAACCGCGACAGACATAGAAATTAGCGATAACTATGAACAAGTAGGTTATGCAGTTCTACTTAGTATGTCATATACAACAAAATGTAATCATAAAAAGAATTTTGTACTAAGAGGTTGGTTTTACTGGGGATTGAACCCAGGACCCTCTGCGTGCAAAGCAGCCATGATAACCACTACACTATGAAACCGTGAGAGACACAAAATTAGCGATAACTATGAGCAAGTAGGTTATGCTGTATGACTTAGTATGCCATATACAACAAAATGTAATCATAAAAATAATTTTGTATTAACGAGGTTGGTTTCACTGGGGATTGAACCCAGGACCTTCTGCGTGTAAAGCAGACGTGATAGCCACTACACTATGAAACCGCGACAGACATAGAAATTAGCGATAACTATGAACAAGTAGGTTATGCAGTTCTACTTAGTATGCCATATACAACAAAATGTAATCATGAAAAGAATTTTGTACTAATGAGGTTGGTTTCACTGGGGATTGAACCCAGGACCTTCTGCGTGTAAAGCAGACGTGATAACCCCTACACTATGAAACCGTGACAGTCACAAAATTAGCGATAACTATGAGCAAGTAGGTTATGCTGTATGACTTAGTATGCCATATACAACAAAATGTAATCATAAAAATAATTTTGTATTAACGAGGTTGGTTTCACTGGGGATTGAACCCAGGACCTTCTGCGTGTAAAGCAGACGTGATAACCACTACACTATGAAACCGTGCCAGACACAGGAACTAGCGATAACCATGAGCAAGTAGGTTATGCAATCCGACTTGGTATGCCATATACAACAAAATGTAATCATAAACTCTTAAAAAGAATTTTGTATAAACGAGTTTGGTTTCACTGGGGATTGAACCCAGGACCTTGAGCTCCGAAACGTGTTTTTGCTTCTTCTATATATAATTTGGTATCAATCCTATTGATGATTTGCTATTACTTATGAGTCTTGTCTGCTCCTTAGAAACAAATGAATCAAGTGCACCATTATTTCCTTTATACTTTTCAGACAATTGACGGGTTCCTGCCTAGGATAACAGGTACAGCACTGACAGGATGCAGTTCTGCTCCCTGAACTACCCCTAAAGGGGTGATATGCATGAACCCAAGGGGGAAACCAGGTGAGTGTCCGAGTGCCTTTTCTAGATATAATTTTGTGCCTAAAGGGGTGATATGCATGAACCCAAGGGGGAAACCAGGTGAGAGTCCACTGCTTATTTTTGACTTTCATCCACAGAGTTACACGAGGCGCTGTTATCCTGCCTTTTTGTCTTCTCCTTTTATTGACTTCTGAGTGTAAAGTAGACATGATAACCACTATACTATGAAACCTTGACTGTGGCAGAACTTGACAATATACATTGAAATTCAATCGATGATCCAGCAAAAAGTAAAAAATAGACTGGTTTCACAAAAGGGAGAACACAACGAAATCAATGTGTAAAGCAGACCTTATGACCATAACGTTATGAAAACTTGGATTTTTTTTAAATTGTAAACAATAATATCATGACACAATCCTTTGTATTCCCTATTTAATAAGATTTAAGCCTTGACTCTTTAAAAGCTTAGAATGGATTTAATTAGCGATAACTATGAGCAAGTAGGTTATGCAGTTCGACTCAGTTTGCCATATACAACAAAATCTTATCATAATCTCTTAAAAATTATTTTGTATAAACCAGTTTGGTTTCACTGGGGAACGAACCCAGGACATTCTGCATGTAAAACAGACGTGATAACCACTACACTATGAAACCGCGACAGACACAGCAATTAGCGATAACTATGAGCAAGTAGGTTATGCAGTTCGACTTAGTATGCCATATACAACAAAATGTAATCATAAACTAAGTTGAACTGCATAACCTACTTGTTGATAGTTATCACCAATATCTGTATCTGTCGTGGTTTCATAGTGTAGTGGTTATCACGTCTGCTTTACACGCAGAAGGTCCTGGGTTCAATCCCAAGTGAAACCAACCTCGTTAATACAAAATATTTTTTAAGAGTTTATGATTACATTTTGTTGTTTGAGGCATACTAAGTAGAACTGCATAACCTACTTGTTCATAGTTATCACTAATTTCTGTGTCTGTCACGGTTTCATAGTGTAGTGGTTATCACATCTGCTTTAAAAAGAATTTTGTATTAACGAGGTTGGATTCACTGGAGATTGAACCCAGGACCTTGAGCTCCGAAACGTGTTTTTGCCTTTTCTATATATAATTTGGTATCAATCCTATTGATGATTTGCTATTACTTATGAGTCTTGTCTGCTCCTTTGAAACAAATGAATCAAGTGCACCATTATTTCCTTTATACTTTTTAGACGATTGATGGGTTCCTGCCTAGGATAACAGGTACAGCACTGACACGATGCAGTTCTGCTCCCTGAACTACCCCTAAAGGGGTGACATGCATGAACCCAAGGGGGAAACCAGGTGAGAGTCCACTGCTTATTGCTTTTAAGTGTCTGACTTTCATCCACAGAGTTACACGAGGCGCTGTCATCCTGACATTTTGTGCCTAAAGGGATGATATGCATGAAGCCAAGGGGGAAACCAGGTGAGAGTCCACTGCTTATTGCTTTTAAGTGTCTGACTTTCAACCACAGAGTTACACGAGGCGCTGTTATCCTGCCTTTTATTAGCTTCTGAGTGTAAAGCAGACATGATAACCACAATACTATGAAACCTTGACTGTGGCAGAACTTGACAATATACATTGAAATTCAATCGATGATCCAGCGAAAAGTAAAAAAATAGACTGGTTTCACAAAAGGGAGAACACAACGAAATCAATGTGTAAAGCAGACCTTATGACCATAACGCTATGAAAACTTGGATTTTTTTTTTAATTGTAGACAATAATATCATGACACAAGCCTTTGTATTCCCTATTTAATAAGATCTAAGCCTTGACTCTTTAAAAGCTTAGAATGGGTTGGTTTCACTGGGGATTGAACCCAGGACCTTCTGCGTGTAAAGCAGACGTGATAGCCACTACAATATGAAACCGCGACAGACATAGAAATTAGCGATAACTATGAACAAGTAGGTTATGCAGTTCTACTTAGTATGTCATATACAACAAAATGTAATCATAAAAAGAATTTTGTACTAAGAGGTTGGTTTTACTGGGGATTGAACCCAGGACCCTCTGCGTGCAAAGCAGCCATGATAACCACTACACTATGAAACCGTGAGAGACACAAAACTAGCGATAACTATGAGCAAGTAGGTTATGCTGTATGACTTAGTATGCCATATACAACAAAATGTAATCATAAAAATAATTTTGTATTAACGAGGTTGGTTTCACTGGGGATTGAACCCAGGACCTTCTGCGTGTAAAGCAGACGTGATAGCCACTACACTATGAAACCGCGACAGACATAGAAATTAGCGATAACTATGAACAAGTAGGTTATGCAGTTCTACTTAGTATGCCATATGCAACAAAATGTAATCATAAAAAGAATTTTGTACTAATGAGGTTGGTTTCACTGGGGATTGAACCCAGGACCTTCTGCGTGTAAAGCAGACGTGATAACCCCTACACTATGAAACCGTGACAGTCACAAAATTAGCGATAACTATGAGCAAGTAGGTTATGCTGTATGACTTAGTATGCCATATACAACAAAATGTAATCATAAAAATAATTTTGTATTAACGAGGTTGGTTTCACTGGGGATTGAACCCAGGACCTTCTGCGTGTAAAGCAGACGTGATAACCACTACACTATGAAACCGTGACAGACACAGGAACTAGCGATAACCATGAGCAAGTAGGTTATGCAATCCGACTTGGTATGCCATATACAACAAAATGTAATCATAAACTCTTAAAAAGAATTTTGTATAAACGAGTTTGGTTTCACTGGGGATTGAACCCAGGACCTTGAGCTCCGAAACGTGTTTTTGCTTCTTCTATATATAATTTGGTATCAATCCTATTGATGATTTGCTATTACTTATGAGTCTTGTCTGCTCCTTAGAAACAAATGAATCAAGTGCACCATTATTTCCTTTATACTTTTCAGACAATTGACGGGTTCCTGCCTAGGATAACAGGTACAGCACTGACAGGATGCAGTTCTGCTCCCTGAACTACCCCTAAAGGGGTGATATGCATGAACCCAAGGGGGAAACCAGGTGAGTGTCCGAGTGCCTTTTCTAGATATAATTTTGTGCCTAAAGGGGTGATATGCATGAACCCAAGGGGGAAACCAGGTGAGAGTCCACTGCTTATTTTTGACTTTCATCCACAGAGTTACACGAGGCGCTGTTATCCTGCCTTTTTGTCTTCTCCTTTTATTGACTTCTGAGTGTAAAGTAGACATGATAACCACTATACTATGAAACCTTGACTGTGGCAGAACTTGACAATATACATTGAAATTCAATCGATGATCCAGCAAAAAGTAAAAAATAGACTGGTTTCACAAAAGGGAGAACACAACGAAATCAATGTGTAAAGCAGACCTTATGACCATAACGTTATGAAAACTTGGATTTTTTTTAAATTGTAAACAATAATATCATGACACAATCCTTTGTATTCCCTATTTAATAAGATTTAAGCCTTGACTCTTTAAAAGCTTAGAATGGATTTAATTAGCGATAACTATGAGCAAGTAGGTTATGCAGTTCGACTCAGTTTGCCATATACAACAAAATCTTATCATAATCTCTTAAAAATTATTTTGTATAAACCAGTTTGGTTTCACTGGGGAACGAACCCAGGACATTCTGCATGTAAAACAGACGTGATAACCACTACACTATGAAACCGCGACAGACACAGCAATTAGCGATAACTATGAGCAAGTAGGTTATGCAGTTCTACTTAGTATGCCATATACAACAAAATGTAATCATAAAAAGAATTTTGTACTAATGAGGTTGGTTTCACTGGGGATTGAACCCAGGACCTTCTGCGTGTAAAGCAGACGTGATAACCCCTACACTATGAAACCGTGACAGTCACAAAATTAGCGATAACTATGAGCAAGTAGGTTATGCTGTATGACTTAGTATGCCATATACAACAAAATGTAATCATAAAAATAATTTTGTATTAACGAGGTTGGTTTCACTGGGGATTGAACCCAGGACCTTCTGCGTGTAAAGCAGACGTGATAACCACTACACTATGAAACCGTGACAGACACAGGAACTAGCGATAACCATGAGCAAGTAGGTTATGCAATCCGACTTGGTATGCCATATACAACAAAATGTAATCATAAACTCTTAAAAAGAATTTTGTATAAACGAGTTTGGTTTCACTGGGGATTGAACCCAGGACCTTGAGCTCCGAAACGTGTTTTTGCTTCTTCTATATATAATTTGGTATCAATCCTATTGATGATTTGCTATTACTTATGAGTCTTGTCTGCTCCTTAGAAACAAATGAATCAAGTGCACCATTATTTCCTTTATACTTTTCAGACAATTGACGGGTTCCTGCCTAGGATAACAGGTACAGCACTGACAGGATGCAGTTCTGCTCCCTGAACTACCCCTAAAGGGGTGATATGCATGAACCCAAGGGGGAAACCAGGTGAGTGTCCGAGTGCCTTTTCTAGATATAATTTTGTGCCTAAAGGGGTGATATGCATGAACCCAAGGGGGAAACCAGGTGAGAGTCCACTGCTTATTTTTGACTTTCATCCACAGAGTTACACGAGGCGCTGTTATCCTGCCTTTTTGTCTTCTCCTTTTATTGACTTCTGAGTGTAAAGTAGACATGATAACCACTATACTATGAAACCTTGACTGTGGCAGAACTTGACAATATACATTGAAATTCAATCGATGATCCAGCAAAAAGTAAAAAATAGACTGGTTTCACAAAAGGGAGAACACAACGAAATCAATGTGTAAAGCAGACCTTATGACCATAACGTTATGAAAACTTGGATTTTTTTTAAATTGTAAACAATAATATCATGACACAATCCTTTGTATTCCCTATTTAATAAGATTTAAGCCTTGACTCTTTAAAAGCTTAGAATGGATTTAATTAGCGATAACTATGAGCAAGTAGGTTATGCAGTTCGACTCAGTTTGCCATATACAACAAAATCTTATCATAATCTCTTAAAAATTATTTTGTATAAACCAGTTTGGTTTCACTGGGGAACGAACCCAGGACATTCTGCATGTAAAACAGACGTGATAACCACTACACTATGAAACCGCGACAGACACAGCAATTAGCGATAACTATGAGCAAGTAGGTTATGCAGTTCGACTTAGTATGCCATATACAACAAAATGTAATCATAAACTAAGTTGAACTGCATAACCTACTTGTTGATAGTTATCACCAATATCTGTATCTGTCGTGGTTTCATAGTGTAGTGGTTATCACGTCTGCTTTACACGCAGAAGGTCCTGGGTTCAATCCCAAGTGAAACCAACCTCGTTAATACAAAATATTTTTTAAGAGTTTATGATTACATTTTGTTGTTTGAGGCATACTAAGTAGAACTGCATAACCTACTTGTTCATAGTTATCACTAATTTCTGTGTCTGTCACGGTTTCATAGTGTAGTGGTTATCACATCTGCTTTAAAAAGAATTTTGTATTAACGAGGTTGGATTCACTGGAGATTGAACCCAGGACCTTGAGCTCCGAAACGTGTTTTTGCCTTTTCTATATATAATTTGGTATCAATCCTATTGATGATTTGCTATTACTTATGAGTCTTGTCTGCTCCTTTGAAACAAATGAATCAAGTGCACCATTATTTCCTTTATACTTTTTAGACGATTGATGGGTTCCTGCCTAGGATAACAGGTACAGCACTGACACGATGCAGTTCTGCTCCCTGAACTACCCCTAAAGGGGTGACATGCATGAACCCAAGGGGGAAACCAGGTGAGAGTCCACTGCTTATTGCTTTTAAGTGTCTGACTTTCATCCACAGAGTTACACGAGGCGCTGTCATCCTGACATTTTGTGCCTAAAGGGATGATATGCATGAAGCCAAGGGGGAAACCAGGTGAGAGTCCACTGCTTATTGCTTTTAAGTGTCTGACTTTCAACCACAGAGTTACACGAGGCGCTGTTATCCTGCCTTTTATTAGCTTCTGAGTGTAAAGCAGACATGATAACCACAATACTATGAAACCTTGACTGTGGCAGAACTTGACAATATACATTGAAATTCAATCGATGATCCAGCGAAAAGTAAAAAAAATAGACTGGTTTCACAAAAGGGAGAACACAACGAAATCAATGTGTAAAGCAGACCTTATGACCATAACGCTATGAAAACTTGGATTTTTTTTTTAATTGTAGACAATAATATCATGACACAAGCCTTTGTATTCCCTATTTATTAAGATCTAAGCCTTGACTCTTTAAAAGCTTAGAATGGGTTGGTTTCACTGGGGATTGAACCCAGGACCTTCTGCGTGTAAAGCAGACGTGATAGCCACTACACTATGAAACCGCGACAGACATAGAAATTAGCGATAACTATGAACAAGTAGGTTATGCAGTTCTACTTAGTATGTCATATACAACAAAATGTAATCATAAAAAGAATTTTGTACTAAGAGGTTGGTTTTACTGGGGATTGAACCCAGGACCCTCTGCGTGCAAAGCAGCCATGATAACCACTACACTATGAAACCGTGAGAGACACAAAATTAGCGATAACTATGAGCAAGTAGGTTATGCTGTATGACTTAGTATGCCATATACAACAAAATGTAATCATAAAAATAATTTTGTATTAACGAGGTTGGTTTCACTGGGGATTGAACCCAGGACCTTCTGCGTGTAAAGCAGACGTGATAGCCACTACACTATGAAACCGCGACAGACATAGAAATTAGCGATAACTATGAACAAGTAGGTTATGCAGTTCTACTTAGTATGCCATATACAACAAAATGTAATCATAAAAAGAATTTTGTACTAATGAGGTTGGTTTCACTGGGGATTGAACCCAGGACCTTCTGCGTGTAAAGCAGACGTGATAACCCCTACACTATGAAACCGTGACAGTCACAAAATTAGCGATAACTATGAGCAAGTAGGTTATGCTGTATGACTTAGTATGCCATATACAACAAAATGTAATCATAAAAATAATTTTGTATTAACGAGGTTGGTTTCACTGGGGATTGAACCCAGGACCTTCTGCGTGTAAAGCAGACGTGATAACCACTACACTATGAAACCGTGACAGACACAGGAACTAGCGATAACCATGAGCAAGTAGGTTATGCAATCCGACTTGGTATGCAATATACAACAAAATGTAATCATAAACTCTTAAAAAGAATTTTGTATAAACGAGTTTGGTTTCACTGGGGATTGAACCCAGGACCTTGAGCTCCGAAACGTGTTTTTGCTTCTTCTATATATAATTTGGTATCAATCCTATTGATGATTTGCTATTACTTATGAGTCTTGTCTGCTCCTTAGAAACAAATGAATCAAGTGCACCATTATTTCCTTTATACTTTTCAGACAATTGACGGGTTCCTGCCTAGGATAACAGGTACAGCACTGACAGGATGCAGTTCTGCTCCCTGAACTACCCCTAAAGGGGTGATATGCATGAACCCAAGGGGGAAACCAGGTGAGTGTCCGAGTGCCTTTTCTAGATATAATTTTGTGCCTAAAGGGGTGATATGCATGAACCCAAGGGGGAAACCAGGTGAGAGTCCACTGCTTATTTTTGACTTTCATCCACAGAGTTACACGAGGCGCTGTTATCCTGCCTTTTTGTCTTCTCCTTTTATTGACTTCTGAGTGTAAAGTAGACATGATAACCACTATACTATGAAACCTTGACTGTGGCAGAACTTGACAATATACATTGAAATTCAATCGATGATCCAGCAAAAAGTAAAAAATAGACTGGTTTCACAAAAGGGAGAACACAACGAAATCAATGTGTAAAGCAGACCTTATGACCATAACGTTATGAAAACTTGGATTTTTTTTAAATTGTAAACAATAATATCATGACACAATCCTTTGTATTCCCTATTTAATAAGATTTAAGCCTTGACTCTTTAAAAGCTTAGAATGGATTTAATTAGCGATAACTATGAGCAAGTAGGTTATGCAGTTCGACTCAGTTTGCCATATACAACAAAATCTTATCATAATCTCTTAAAAATTATTTTGTATAAACCAGTTTGGTTTCACTGGGGAACGAACCCAGGACATTCTGCATGTAAAACAGACGTGATAACCACTACACTATGAAACCGCGACAGACACAGCAATTAGCGATAACTATGAGCAAGTAGGTTATGCAGTTCGACTTAGTATGCCATATACAACAAAATGTAATCATAAACTAAGTTGAACTGCATAACCTACTTGTTGATAGTTATCACCAATATCTGTATCTGTCGTGGTTTCATAGTGTAGTGGTTATCACGTCTGCTTTACACGCAGAAGGTCCTGGGTTCAATCCCAAGTGAAACCAACCTCGTTAATACAAAATATTTTTTAAGAGTTTATGATTACATTTTGTTGTTTGAGGCATACTAAGTAGAACTGCATAACCTACTTGTTCATAGTTATCACTAATTTCTGTGTCTGTCACGGTTTCATAGTGTAGTGGTTATCACATCTGCTTTAAAAAGAATTTTGTATTAACGAGGTTGGATTCACTGGAGATTGAACCCAGGACCTTGAGCTCCGAAACGTGTTTTTGCCTTTTCTATATATAATTTGGTATCAATCCTATTGATGATTTGCTATTACTTATGAGTCTTGTCTGCTCCTTTGAAACAAATGAATCAAGTGCACCATTATTTCCTTTATACTTTTTAGACGATTGATGGGTTCCTGCCTAGGATAACAGGTACAGCACTGACACGATGCAGTTCTGCTCCCTGAACTACCCCTAAAGGGGTGACATGCATGAACCCAAGGGGGAAACCAGGTGAGAGTCCACTGCTTATTGCTTTTAAGTGTCTGACTTTCATCCACAGAGTTACACGAGGCGCTGTCATCCTGACATTTTGTGCCTAAAGGGATGATATGCATGAAGCCAAGGGGGAAACCAGGTGAGAGTCCACTGCTTATTGCTTTTAAGTGTCTGACTTTCAACCACAGAGTTACACGAGGCGCTGTTATCCTGCCTTTTATTAGCTTCTGAGTGTAAAGCAGACATGATAACCACAATACTATGAAACCTTGACTGTGGCAGAACTTGACAATATACATTGAAATTCAATCGATGATCCAGCGAAAAGTAAAAAAATAGACTGGTTTCACAAAAGGGAGAACACAACGAAATCAATGTGTAAAGCAGACCTTATGACCATAACGCTATGAAAACTTGGATTTTTTTTTTAATTGTAGACAATAATATCATGACACAAGCCTTTGTATTCCCTATTTAATAAGATCTAAGCCTTGACTCTTTAAAAGCTTAGAATGGGTTGGTTTCACTGGGGATTGAACCCAAGACCTTCTGCGTGTAAAGCAGACGTGATAGCCACTACACTATGAAACCGCGACAGACATAGAAATTAGCGATAACTATGAACAAGTAGGTTATGCAGTTCTACTTAGTATGCCATATACAACAAAATGTAATCATAAAAAGAATTTTGTACTAAGAGGTTGGTTTTACTGGGGATTGAACCCAGGACCCTCTGCGTGTAAAGCAGCCATGATAACCACTACACTATGAAACCGTGACAGACACAAAATTAGCGATAACTATGAGCAAGTAGGTTATGCTGTATGACTTAGTATGCCATATACAACAAAATGTAATCATAAAAATAATTTTGTATTAACGAGGTTGGTTTCACTGGGGATTGAACCCAGGACCTTCTGCGTGTAAAGCAGACGTGATAGCCACTACACTATGAAACCGCGACAGACATAGAAATTAGCGATAACTATGAACAAGTAGGTTATGCAGTTCTACTTAGTATGCCATATACAACAAAATGTAATCATAAAAAGAATTTTGTACTAATGAGGTTGGTTTCACTGGGGATTGAACCCAGGACCTTCTGCGTGTAAAGCAGACGTGATAACCACTACACTATGCAACCGTGACAGACACAGAAATTAGCGATAACCATGAGCAAGTAGGTTATGCAATTCGACTTAGTATGCCATATACAACAAAATGTAATCATAAACTCTTAAAAAGAATTTTGTATAAACGAGTTTGGTTTCACTGGGGATTGAACCCAGGACCTTGAGCTCCGAAATGTGTTTTTGCTTCTTCTATATATAATTTGGTATCAATCCTATTGATGATTTGCTATTACTTATGAGTCTTGTCTGCTCCTTAGAAACAAATGAATCAAGTGCACCATTATTTCCTTTATACTTTTCAGACAATTGACGGGTTCCTGCCTAGGATAACAGGTACAGCACTGACAGGATGCAGTTCTGCTCCCTGAACTACCCCTAAAGGGGTGATATGCATGAACCCAAGGGGGAAACCAGGTGAGAGTCCGAGTGCCTTTTCTAGATATAATTTTGTGCCTAAAGGGGTGATATGCATGAACCCAAGGGGGAAACCAGGTGAGAGTCCACTGCTTATTTTTGACTTTCATCCACAGAGTTACACGAGGCGCTGTTATCCTGCCTTTTTGTCTTCTCCTTTTATTGACTTCTGAGTGTAAAGTAGACATGATAACCACTATACTATGAAACCTTGACTGTGGCAGAACTTGACAATATACATTGAAATTCAATCGATGATCCAGCAAAAAGTAAAAAATAGACTGGTTTCACAAAAGGGAGAACACAACGAAATCAATGTGTAAAGCAGACCTTATGACCATAACGTTATGAAAACTTGGATTTTTTTTAAATTGTAAACAATAATATCATGACACAATCCTTTGTATTCCCTATTTAATAAGATTTAAGCCTTGACTCTTTAAAAGCTTAGAATGGATTTAATTAGCGATAACTATGAGCAAGTAGGTTATGCAGTTCGACTCAGTTTGCCATATACAACAAAATCTTATCATAATCTCTTAAAAATTATTTTGTATAAACCAGTTTGGTTTCACTGGGGAACGAACCCAGGACATTCTGCATGTAAAACAGACGTGATAACCACTACACTATGAAACCGCGACAGACACAGCAATTAGCGATAACTTTGAGCAAGTAGGTTATGCAGTTCGACTTAGTATGCCATATACAACAAAATGTAATCATAAACTAAGTTGAACTGCATAACCTACTTGTTGATAGTTATCACCAATTTCTGTATCTGTCGTGGTTTCATAGTGTAGTGGTTATCACGTCTGCTTTACACGCAGAAGGTCCTGGGTTCAATCGGGTTCAAAATGTAATCATAAAAATAATTTTGTATTAACGAGGTTGGTTTCACTGGGGATTGAACCCAGGACCTTCTGCGTGTAAAGCAGACGTGATAACCACTACACTATGAAACCGTGACAGACACAGAAATTAGCGATAACCATGAGCAAGTAGGTTATGCAATTCGACTTAGTATGCCATATACAACAAAATGTAATCATAAACTCTTAAAAAGAATTTTGTATAAACGAGTTTGGTTTCACTGGGGATTGAACCCAGGACCTTGAGCTCCGAAACGTGTTCTTGCTTCTTCTATATATAATTTGGTATCAATCCTATTGATGATTTGCTATTACTTATGAGTCTTGTCTGCTCCTTAGAAACAAATGAATCAAGTGCACCATTATTTCCTTTATACTTTTCAGACAATTGACGGGTTCCTGCCTAGGATAACAGGTACAGCACTGACAGGATGCAGTTCTGCTCCCTGAACTACCCCTAAAGGGGTGATATGCATGAACCCAAGGGGGAAACCAGGTGAGAGTCCGAGTGCCTTTTCTAGATATAATTTTGTGCCTAAAGGGGTGATATGCATGAACCCAAGGGGGAAACCAGGTGAGAGTCCACTGCTTATTTTTGACTTTCATCCACAGAGTTACACGAGGCGCTGTTATCCTGCCTTTTTGTCTTCTCCTTTTATTGACTTCTGAGTGTAAAGTAGACATGATAACCACTATACTATGAAACCTTGACTGTGGCAGAACTTGACAATATACATTGAAATTCAATCGATGATCCAGCAAAAAGTAAAAAATAGACTGGTTTCACAAAAGGGAGAACACAACGAAATCAATGTGTAAAGCAGACCTTATGACCATAACGTAATGAAAACTTGGATTTTTTTTAAATTGTAAACAATAATATCATGACACAATCCTTTGTATTCCCTATTTAATAAGATTTAAGCCTTGACTCTTTAAAAGCTTAGAATGGATTTAATTAGCGATAACTATGAGCAAGTAGGTTATGCAGTTCGACTCAGTTTGCCATATACAACAAAATCTTATCATAATCTCTTAAAAATTATTTTGTATAAACCAGTTTGGTTTCACTGGGGAACGAACCCAGGACATTCTGCATGTAAAACAGATGTGATAACCACTACGCTATGAAACCACGACAGACACAGCAATTAGCGATAACTATGAGCAAGTAGGTTATGCAGTTCGACTTAGTATGCCATATACAACAAAATGTAATCATAAACTAAGTTGAACTGCATAACCTACTTGTTGATAGTTATCACTAATTTCTGTATCTGTCGTGGTTTCATAGTGTAGTGGTTATCACGTCTGCTTTACACGCAGAAGGTCCTGGGTTCAATCCCCAGTGAAACCAACCTCGTTAATACAAAATATTTTTTAAGAGTTTATGATTACATTTTGTTGTTTGAGGCATACTAAGTAGAACTGCATAACCTACTTGTTCATAGTTATCACTAATTTCTGTGTCTGTCACGGTTTCACAGTGTAGTGGTTATCACGTCTGCTTTAAAAAGAATTTTGTATTAACGAGGTTGGATTCACTGGAGATTGAACCCAGGACCTTGAGCTCCGAAACGTGTTTTTGCCTTTTCTATATATAATTTGGTATCAATCCTATTGATGATTTGCTATTACTTATGAGTCTTGTCTGCTCCTTTGAAACAAATGAATCAAGTGCACCATTATTTATGAAACCGTGACAAACATAAAAATTAGCGATAACTATGAGCAAGTAGGTTATGCTGTATGACTTAGTATGCCATATACAACAAAATGTAATCATAAAAATAATTTTGTATTAACGAGGTTGGTTTCACTGGGGATTGAACCCAGGACCTTCTGCGTGTAAAGCAGACGTGATAACCACTACACTATGAAACCGTGACAGACACAGAAATTAGCGATAACCATGAGCAAGTAGGTTATGCAATTCGACTTAGTATGCCATATACAACAAAATGTAATCATAAACTCTTAAAAAGAATTTTGTATAAACGAGTTTGGTTTCACTGGGGATTGAACCCAGGACCTTGAGCTCCGAAACGTGTTTTTGCTTCTTCTATATATAATTTGGTATCAATCCTATTGAGGATTTGCTATTACTTATGAGTCTTGTCTGCTCCTTAGAAACAAATGAATCAAGTGCACCATTATTTCCTTTATACTTTTCAGACAATTGACGGGTTCCTGCCTAGGATAACAGGTACAGCACTGACAGGATGCAGTTCTGCTCCCTGAACTACCCCTAAAGGGGTGATATGCATGAACCCAAGGGGGAAACCAGGTGAGAGTCCGAGTGCCTTTTCTAGATATAATTTTGTGCCTAAAGGGGTGATATGCATGAACCCAAGGGGGAAACCAGGTGAGAGTCCACTGCTTATTTTTGACTTTCATCCACAGAGTTACACGAGGCGCTGTTATCCTGCCTTTTTGTCTTCTCCTTTTATTGACTTCTGAGTGTAAAGTAGACATGATAACCACTATACTATGAAACCTTGTCTGTGGCAGAACTTGACAATATACATTGAAATTCAATCGATGATCCAGCAAAAAGTAAAAAATAGACTGGTTTCACAAAAGGGAGAACACAACGAAATCAATGTGTAAAGCAGACCTTATGACCATAGCGTTATGAAAACTTGGATTTTTTTTAAATAGTAAACAATAATATCATGACACAATCCTTTGTATTCCCTATTTAATAAGATTGAAGCCTTGACTCTTTAAAAGCTTAGAATGGATTTAATTAGCGATAACTATGAGCAAGTAGGTTATGCAGTTCGACTCAGTTTGCCATATACAACAAAATCTTATCATAAACTCTTAAAAATAATTTTGTATAAACCAGTTTGGTTTCACTGGGGAACGAACCCAGGACATTCTGCATGTAAAACAGACATGGTAACCACTACACTATGAAACCGCTACAGACAAAGCAATTAGCGATAACTATGAGCAAGTAGGTTATGCAGTTCGACTTAGTATGCCATATACAACAAAATGTCATCATAAACTAAGTTGAACTGCATAACCTACTTGTTGATAGTTATCACCAATTTCTGTATCTGTCGTGGTTTCATAGTGTAGTGGTTATCACGTCTGCTTTACACGCAGAAGGTCCTGGGTTCAATCCCTAGTGAAACCAACCTTGTTAATACAAAATATTTTTTAAGAGTTTATGATTACATTTTGTCTTTTGAGGCATACTAAGTAGAACTGCATAACCTACTTGTTCATAGTTATCACTAATTTCTGTGTCTGTCACGGTTTCATAGTGTAGTGGTTATCACGTCTGCTTTAAAAAGAATTTTGTATTAACGAGGTTGGATTCACTGGAGATTGAACCCAGGACCTTGAGCTCCGAAACGTGTTTTTGCCTTTTCTATATATAATTTGGTATCAATCCTATTGATGATTTGCTATTACTTATGAGTCTTGTCTGCTCCTTTGAAACAAATGAATCAAGTGCACCATTATTTCCTTTATACTTTTTAGACGATTGATGGGTTCCTGCCTAGGATAACAGGTACAGCACTGACACGATGCAGTTCTGCTCCCTGAACTACCCCTAAAGGGGTGACATGCATGAACCCAAGGGGGAAACCAGGTGAGAGTCCACTGCTTATTGCTTTTAAGTGTCTGACTTTCATCCACAGAGTTACACGAGGCGCTGTCATCCTGACATTTTGTGCCTAAAGGGATGATATGCATGAAGCCAAGGGGGAAACCAGGTGAGAGTCCACTGCTTATTGCTTTTAAGTGTCTGACTTTCAACCACAGAGTTACACGAGGCGCTGTTATCCTGCCTTTTTGTCTTCTCCTTTTATTAGCTTCTGAGTGTAAAGCAGACATGATAACCACAATACTATGAAACCTTGACTGTGGCAGAACTTGACAATATACATTGAAATTCAATCGATGATCCAGCGAAAAGTAAAAAAATAGACTGGTTTCACAAAAGGGAGAACACAACGAAATCAATGTGTAAAGCAGACCTTATGACCATAACGCTATGAAAACTTGGATTTTTTTTTTAATTGTAGACAATAATATCATGACACAAGCCTTTGTATTCCCTATTTAATAAGATCTAAGCCTTGACTCTTTAAAAGCTTAGAATGGGTTGGTTTCACTGGGGATTGAACCCAGGACCTTCTGCGTGTAAAGCAGACGTGATAGCCGCTACACTATGAAACCGCGACAGACATAGAAATTAGCGATAACTATGAACAAGTAGGTTATGCAGTTCTACTTAGTATGTCATATACAACAAAATGTAATCATAAAAAGAATTTTGTACTAAGAGGTTGGTTTTACTGGGGATTGAACCCAGGACCCTCTGCGTGCAAAGCAGCCATGATAACCACTACACTATGAAACCGTGACAGACACAAAATTAGCGATAACTATGAGCAAGTAGGTTATGCTGTATGACTTAGTATGCCATATACAACAAAATGTAATCATAAAAATAATTTTGTATTAACGAGGTTGGTTTCACTGGGGATTGAACCCAGGACCTTCTGCGTGTAAAGCAGACGTGATAACCACTACACTATGAAACCGTGACAGACACAGAAATTAGCGATAACCATGAGCAAGTAGGTTATGCAATTCGACTTAGTATGCCATATACAACAAAATGTAATCATAAACTCTTAAAAATAATTTTGTATAAACGAGTTTGGTTTCACTGGGGATTGAACCCAGGACCTTGAGCTCCGAAACGTGTTTTTGCTTCTTCTATATATAATTTGGTATCAATCCTATTGATGATTTGCTATTACTTATGAGTCTTGTCTGCTCCTTAGAAACAAATGAATCAAGTGCACCATTATTTCCTTTATACTTTTCAGACAATTGACGGGTTCCTGCCTAGGATAACAGGTACAGCACTGACAGGATGCAGTTCTGCTCCCTGAACTACCCCTAAAGGGGTGATATGCATGAACCCAAGGGGGAAACCAGGTGAGAGTCCGAGTGCCTTTTCTAGATATAATTTTGTGCCTAAAGGGGTGATATGCATGAACCCAAGGGGGAAACCAGGTGAGAGTCCACTTCTTATTTTTGACTTTCATCCACAGAGTTACACGAGGCGCTGTTATCCTGCCTTTTTGTCTTCTCCTTTTATTGACTTCTGAGTGTAAAGTAGACATGATAACCACTATACTATGAAACCTTGTCTGTGGCAGAACTTGACAATATACATTGAAATTCAATCGATGATCCAACAAAAAGTAAAAAATAGACTGGTTTCACAAAAGGGAGAACACAACGAAATCAATGTGTAAAGCAGACCTTATGACCATAGCGTTATGAAAACTTGGATTTTTTTTAAATAGTAAACAATAATATCATGACACAATCCTTTGTATTCCCTATTTAATAAGATTGAAGCCTTGACTCTTTAAAAGCTTAGAATGGATTTAATTAGCGATAACTATGAGCAAGTAGGTTATGCAGTTCGACTCAGTTTGCCATATACAACAAAATCTTATCATAAACTCTTAAAAATAATTTTGTATAAACCAGTTTGGTTTCACTGGGGAACGAACCCAGGACATTCTGCATGTAAAACAGACATGATAACCACTACACTATGAAACCGCGACAGACACAGCAATTTGCGATAACTATGAGCAAGTAGGTTATGCAGTTCGACTTAGTATGCCATATACAACAAAATGTCATCATAAACTAAGTTGAACTGCATAACCTACTTGTTGATAGTTATCACCAATATCTGTATCTGTCGTGGTTTCATAGTGTAGTGGTTATCACGTCTGCTTTACACGCAGAGGGTCCTGGGTTCAATCCCTAGTGAAACCAACCTTGTTAATACAAAATATTTTTTAAGAGTTTATGATTACATTTTGTCTTTTGAGGCATACTAAGTAGAACTGCATAACCTACTTGTTCATAGTTATCACTAATTTCTGTGTCTGTCACGGTTTCATAGTGTAGTGGTTATCACGTCTGCTTTAAAAAGAATTTTGTATTAACGAGGTTGGTTTCACTGGAGATTGAACCCAGGACCTTGAGCTCCGAAAAGTGTTTTTGCCTTTTCTATATATAATTTGGTATCAATCCTATTGATGATTTGCTATTACTTATGAGTCTTGTCTCCTCCTTAGAAACAAATGAATCAAGTGCACCATTATTTCCTTTATACTTTTCAGACAATTGACGGGTTCCTGCCTAGGATAACAGGTACAGCACTGACAGGATGCAGTTCTGTTCGCTGAACTACCCCTAAAGGGGTGATATGCATGAACCCAAGGGGGAAACCAGGTGAGAGTCCGAGTGCCTTTTCTAGATATAATTTTGTGCCTAAAGGGGTGATATGCATGAACCCAAGGGGGAAACCAGGTGAGAGTCCACTGCTTATTGCTTTTAAGTGTCTGACTTTCAACCACAGAGTTACAAGAGGCGCTGTTATCCTGCCTTTTTGTCTTCTCCTTTTATTGACTTCTGAGTGTAAAGTAGACATGATAACCACTATACTATGAAACCTTGACTGTGGCAGAACTTGACAATATACATTGAAATTCAATCGATGATCCAGCGAAAAGTAAAAAAAATAGACTGGTTTCACAAAAGGGAGAACACAATGAAATCAATGTGTAAAGCAGACCTTATGACCATAACGCTATGAAAACTTGGATTTTTTTTTATTGTAGACAATAATATCATGACACAAGCCTTTGTATTCCCTATTTAATAAGATCTAAGCCTTGACTCTTTAAAAGCTTAGAATGGGTTGGTTTCACTGGGGATTGAACCCAGGACCTTCTGCGTGTAAAGCAGACGTGATAGCCACTACACTATGAAACCGCAACAGACATAGAAATTAGCGATAACTATGAACAAGTAGGTTATGCAGTTCTATTTAGTATGCCATATACAACAAAATGTAATCATAAAAATAATTTTGTAGTAACGAGGTTGGTTTCACTGGGGATTGAACCCAGGACCTTCTGCGTGTAAAGCAGATGTGATAACCACTACACTATGAAACCATGACAGACACAGAAATTAGCGATAACCATGAGCAAGTAGGTTATGCAATTCGACTTAGTATGCCATATACAACAAAATGTAATCATAAACTCTTAAAAAGAATTTTGTATAAACGAGTTTGGTTTCACTGGGGATTGAACCCAGTACCTTGAGCTCCGAAACGTGTTTTTGCCTCTTCTATATATAATTTGGTATCAATCCTATTGATGATTTGCTATTACTTATGAGTCTTGTCTGCTCCTTAGAAACAAATGAATCAAGTGCACCATTATTTCCTTTATACTTTTCAGACAATTGACAGGTTCCTGCCTAGGATAACAGGTACAGCACTGAAATAATTTTGTATTAACGAGGTTGGTTTTACTGGGGATTGAACACAGGACCTTCTGCGTGTAAAGCAGACATAATAACCACTACACTATGAAACCTTAACAGACAAAGGGTGTGGTGATGACAATGAACGAGCAGGTCATGTCATAAGACTTAGTATCACAAATACCATAAAATCTAATCATAAACTCTTAAAGAATTTTGCTTAAACAGGCATGGTTTCACTGGGGATTGAACCCAGGATGTTCTGCATATAAAGCAGACATAATAACCTCTACACTAGGAAAGTTGACAGACACAAAGTTTGGCGCTAACAATGAACAAGAAGGCCATGATGTAAGACTCAAAATACCATATATAACAAATCCAATCGTAAACTTTTAAAAAGTATTTTTTAACCTTTTAACCCCTTAACGATGCAGGACGTATATTTACGTCCTGCGCCGGCTCCCGCGATCCCG
This sequence comes from Hyla sarda, assembly GCF_029499605.1. Taxonomy (NCBI): domain Eukaryota; kingdom Metazoa; phylum Chordata; class Amphibia; order Anura; family Hylidae; genus Hyla; species Hyla sarda. Next base: position 272,241,488 of record NC_079194.1, on the reverse strand, counting down.
CATCATATTGCGTCAGTCCCGGCGCTAATCAACGGCCGGGACCCGCGGCTAATACCACACATCGCCGATCGCGGCGATGTGCGGTATTAACCCTTTAGAAGCGGCAGTCAAAGCTGACCGCCGCTTCTAAAGTGAAACTGAAAGTGACCCGGCTGCTCAGTCGGGCTGTTGGGGACCGCCGCGGTGAAATCGCGGTGTCCCGAACAGCTGACGGGACACCGGGAGGGCCCTTACCTGCCTCCCCGGTGTCCGATCGACGAATGACTGCTCCGTGCCTGAGATCCAGGCAGGAGCAATCAAGCGCCGATAATGCTGATCACAGGCGTGTTAATACACGCCAGTGATCAGCATAGGAGATCAGTGTATGCAGTGTTATAGGTCCCTATGGGACCTATAACACTGCAAAAAAAAAAAGTAAAAAAAAAGTGTTAATAAAGGTCATTTAACCCCTTCCCTAATAAAAGTTTGAATCACCCCCCTTTTCTCATAAAAAAAATAAAACCGTGTAAAAAAATAAATAAAATAAACATATGTGGTATCGCCGCGTGCGTAAATGTCCGAACTATAAAAATATATAATTAATTAAGCAGTACGGTCAATGGTGTACGTGCAAAAAAATTCCAAAGTCCAAAAAAGCGTATTTTGGTCACTTTTTATAACATTAAAAAATGAATGAAAAGTGATCAAAAAGTCCGATCAAAACAAAAATCATACCGATAAAAACTTCAGATCACGGCGCAAAAAATTAGTCCTCATACCGCCCCGTACGTGGAAAAATAAAAAAGTTATAGGGGTCAGAAGATTACATTTTTAAACGTATAAATTTTCCTGCATGTAGTTATGATTTTTTCCAGAAGTGCGACAAAATCAAACCTATATAAGTAGGGTATCATTTTAACCGTATGGACCTACAGAATAATGATAAGTTGTAATTTTTACCGAAATATGCACTGCGTAGAAACGGAAGCCCCCAAAAGTTACAAAATGGCGTTTTTTTTCCGATTTTGTCGCATAATGATTTTTTTTCCGTTTCGCCGTGCATTTTTGGGTAAAATGACTAATGTCACAGCAAAGTAGAATTGGCAATGCAAAAAATAAGCCGTAATATGTATTTTTAGGTGGAAAATTGAAAGGGTTATGATTTTTAAAAGGTAAGGAGGAAAAAACGAAAGTGCAAAAACGGAAAAACCCTGAGTCCTTAAGGGGTTAAGGACCCAGGACATACGGGGACGTCCCCGTACCCTGGGCTTTAAGGACCCAGGACGTCCCCGTATGTCCTGGCGTTTTCCGGTCCCTGCCGCGCGCCGGGCAGAGATCGGAACCGGATGCCTGCTGAAATCCTTCAGCAGGCATCCAGGGCAAACGCCAAGGGGGGCCATGTAGGCCCCCCATGTCGGCGATTGCCGCAAATCGCAAGGGAAATCGCCCTTAGCAATCTGTGGCGATACCGGGCTGATCGGGTCTCTGGGACCCGATCGCCCAGTAATTTTGCATGATCCCGGCTGTCACAGACAGCCAGGACCATGCTGGAGCCTAGGAGTGAGGTGGCGAGCCGTCCACCTCCTCCTATTCCCTGCGATCTGTCGGTTAGTTAAACGACCAATCGCAAGGGGGGGGGGCGGTTACTTCCTCCCGTCCTGCCCGGCCCCTTGAAGTCCGGAGAGGACGGGAGGAAGACCGGAGGACGCAGCGGGGGACGGGGGAGTGCTGGGGACCAGCCCCAGTACTTACCTCGTCCCTGAAGACCCGGATCCCGGCGTGAAGGTGGCGGCGGCGACAGGTGAGTAGATCTTCAACCGCGGTCGGGCCCTTTACAGCAATGCATGTCACCTTAAAGCGACATGCATTGCTGTAATGGGACCCTGTAAACTACAACTCCCAGCATGCCCAGACAGCCCTTGGCGTCTGGGCATGCTGGGAGTTGCAGTTTTGCAACTTCTGGAGGTCCACAGTTTTTGGACCACTATGCCCTTCCAGATGTTGCAAAACTACACATCCTCAGCATGCCCTTACTGTCCAGGCATGCTGGGAGTTGTAGTTCTGTAACATCTGGCCCTTCAGATGTTGCAGAACTACAACTCCCAGCATGCCTGGACAGTTTTGGCATACTGGGAGTTGTAGTTTTGCAACATCTGGAAGGGCACAGATTGGGAACCACTATTAGTGGTCTGCAAACTGTAGTCCTCTAGATGTTGCAAAACTACAACTTCAAGCATGCTGGGAGTTGTAGTTCGGCAACATCTGGCTCTAAAGATGTTGCCGAACTACTACTTCCAGCATGCCTGAGAATGTTTGGGAGTTGTGGTTTTGCAACAGCTGGAGGCACACTGGTTGGGAAACATTGTCTGTTTCCTAACTCAGTGTTTCCCAACCCGTGTGCCTCCAGCTGTTGCAAAACTATAACTACCAGCATGCACTGAGACTGCATGCTGGGAGTTGTAGTTTCTCAACAGCTGGAGGTCCCCCCTGTGAATGTACAGGGTACATTCACATGGGCAGGGGGCTTACAGTGAGTATCAAGCTGCAAGTTTGCAATGCAGCAAATTTTGCGCGGCAGCTCAAACTCGCAGCGGGAAACTCGCTGTAATCCCCGGCCCGTGTGACTGTACCCTAAAAACACTACACTAACACAAAATAAAATAAAAAGTAAAAAACACTACATATACACATACCCTTACACAGCCCCCCTCCCCAATAAAAATGAAAAACGTCTGGTACGCCACTCTTTCCAAAATGGAGCCTCCAGCTGTTGCAAAACATCAACTCCCAGTATTGTCGGACAGCCGTTGACTGTCCAGGCATGCTGGGAGTTTTGCAACAGCTGGAGGCACCCTGTTTGGGAATCACTGGCGTAGAATACCCCTATGTCCACCCCTATGCAAATCCCTAATTCAGGCCTCAAATGCACATGGCGCTCTCAATTCGGAGCCCTGTCGTATTTCAAGGCAACAGTTTAGGGTCACATATGGGGTATCGCCGTACTCAGGAGAAATTGCCTAACAAATCTTGGGGGTCTTTTTCTGCTTTCACCCCATATGAAAAGGTGAAGTTGGGGTCTACACCAGCATGTTAGTGTAAAAAAAAACTTTTTACACTAACATGCTGGTGTTGCCCTATACTTTTCATTTTGACAAGAGGTAAAGGGGAAAAAAGCCGCCCAAAATTTGTAACGCAATTTCTCCCGACTACGGAGATGCCCCATATGTGGGCGCAAAGTGCTTTGGGGGCGCACAACAAGGCCCAGAAGGGAGAGTGCGCCATGTACATTTGAGGTGATTTGCACAGGGGTGGCTGATTGTTACAGCGGTTTTGACAAACGCAAAAAAAAAAAACACATGTGACCCCATTTCGGAAACTACACCCCTCACGGAATGTAATGAGGGGTGCAGTGAGAATTTACACCCCACAAGTGTCTGTCATATCTTTGGAACAGAGGGCTGTACAAAATTTTTAATTTGCACAGCCCACTGTTCCAAAGATCTGTCAGACACCAGTGGGGGGGTAAATGCTCAGTTTACGCCTTGTTACGTTCCTCAAGGGGTCTAGTTTCCAAAATGGTATGCCATGTGCGGGTTATTTTGCTGTCCTGGCACCATATGGGCTTCCTAAATGCGACATGCCCCCCGAGCAAAATTTGCTCTCAAAAAGCCAAATATGACTCCTTCTCTTCTGAGCATTGTAGTTCGCCCGTAGTGCACTTCAGGTCAACTTATGGGGTACCTCCATACTCAGAAGAGATGTGGTTACAAATTTTGGGGGTATTTTCTGCTATTAACCCTTGCAAAAATGTGAAATTTGGGGGGGAAACACCTTTTTAGTGAATTTTTTTTTTTTTACGTATGCAAAAGCCGTGAAACCCCTGGGGGGTATTAAGGCTCACTTTATTTCTTGTTACGTTCCTCAAGGGGTCTAGTTTCCAAAATGGTATGCCATGTGTTTTTTTTTTTTTTTTTGCTGTCCTGGCACCATAGGGGCTTCCTAAATGCGACATGCCCCCGAGCAAAATTTGCTCTCAAAAAGCCAAATATGACTCCTTCTCTTCTGAGCATTGTAGTTCACCCATAGTACACTTCAGGTCAACTTATGGGGTACCACCATACTCAGAAGAGATGGGGTTACAATGTTTGGGGGGTATTTTCTGCTATTAACCCTTGCAAAAATGTGAAATTTGGGGGGAAACACACATTTTAGTGAAATTTTATTTTTATTTTTTTACATATGCAAAAGTCGTGAAACCCCTGTGGGGTATTAAGGCTCACTTTATTCCTTGTTACGTACCTCAAGGGGTCTAGTTTCCAAAATGGTATGCCATGTGGGGGATTTTTGCTGTTCTGGCACCATAAGGGCTTCCTAAATGCAACATGCCCCCCAAAAACCATTTCAAAAAAACGTACTCTCCAAAATCCCCTTGTCGCTCCTTCACTTCTGAGCCCTCTACTGCGCCCGCCGAACACTTTACATAGACATATGAGGTATGTCCTTACTCGAGAGAAATTGGGCCACAAATATAAGTATACATTTTTACCTTTTACCCCTTTTACCTTTAAAAATTCAAAAATTGGGTCTACAAGAACATGCGAGTGTAAAAAATGGAGATTGTGAATTTTCTCCTTCACTTTGCTGTTATTCCTGTGAAACACCTAAAGGGTTAAAACGCTGACTGAATGTCATTTTGAATACTTTGGGGGGTGCAGTTTTTATAATGGGGTCATTTGTGGGGTATTTCTAATATGAAGACCCTTCAAATCCACTTCAAACCTGAACTGGTCCCTGAAAAATTGTGAGTTTGGAAATTTTGTGAAAAATTGGAAAATTGCTGCTGAACTTTGAATCCCTCTGGTGTCTTCCAAAAGTAAAAACACGTCAATTTTATGATGCAAACATAAAGTAGACATATTGGAAATGTGAATAAAAATAAAAATTATTTTGAATATCCATTTTCCTTACAAGCAGAGAGCTTCAAAGTTAGAAATATGCAAAATTTTCAAATTTTTCATCAAATTTGGGGATTTTTCACCAAGAAAGGATGCAAGATACCACAAAATGTTACCACTATGTTAAAGTAGAATATGTCACGAAAAAACAATCTCTGAATCAGAATGATAAGTAAAAGCATCCCAGAGTTATTAATGTTTAAAGTGACAGTGGTCAGATGTGCAAAAAATGGCCGGGTCCTAAGGTGTAAAATGGCTGGGTCCTTAAGGGGTTAAAAATAGTTTGGTTTCACTGGGGAGTGAACCAAAGTTCTTCCGAGAGTAAGAGATGTAGGAAGGAAAAAATGGTGCACTGGAATGCGCTTGATACGCTTGTTTCCAAGGAGTAGGCAATACCCCCAAACGTGTTTTTGCCTTGTCTATGTGTAATTTGGTATCAAACCTATTGATGCTTTGCTACTACTTAGAATGAGCTACTACTTAGAATGGGCGCTATGTACATTTGAGGTGAATTGCACAGGGGTGGCTGATCGTTACAACGGTTCTGACAAACACAAAAAAACACCAAGATGTGACCCCATTTTGGAAACTACACCCCTTAAGGAACGTGACAAGGCGTATAGTGAGCCTTAACTACCCACAGGTGTTTGAACTATTTATGTTAAAGTTGGACGTGAAAATGAAAATTTTTTATTTTTTCACTAAAATGCTGGTGCTATCCCAAATTTTTTTTCACAAGGGGTAATAGGAAAAAAGCCCCCCATAATTTGTAACACCATTTCTTCTGCGTGTGGAAATACCCAATATGTGGATGTAAAGTGCTTTGCTGGCGCACTACAGGGCTCAGAAGAGAAGGAGTGCCATTGGGCTTTTGGCTGGAATTGAAAGCCATGTGCGTTTACAAAGCCCCCATGGTGCCAGAACGGTGGAACCCCCCCTTCCCCCACATGTGACCGCATATTTGAAACTACACACCTCACAGAATGTAATAAGGGGTGCAGTGAGCATTTACACCCCACGGATATTTCATTTGCACAGCCCACTGTTCCAAAAGTCTGTCAAATGCCAGTGGGGTGTAGATGCTCACTGCACCCCTTATTACATTAGGGGTGTAGTTTCCAAAATGGGGTCACATGTGGGGGTGGGGGTCCACTGTTCTGGTTGCATGGGGGCTTTGTATACACACACATGGCCCCCGACTTCCATTCCAAACAAATTCTCTCTCCAAAAGACCAATGGCATTCCGTCTCTTCTGAGCATTGTAGTTCGCCCGCAGAGCACTTTACATCCACACATGGGGTATTTCCATATTCGGAAGAAATGGGGTTACAAATCTTGGGGGGCATTTTCTCCTATAACCACTTGTAAAAATGGTAAATTTGGGAAAAACATTTTAAATTTACACATCCGACTTTAACGAAAAGTCGTCAAACACCTGTGGGGTGTTAATGCTCACTGTACCCCTATTTACATTCCTTGAGGGGCGTAGTTTCCAAAATAGTATGACATGTGTTTTTTGTTCTTTTTTTTGCTGTTCTGGCACAATAGGGGCTTCCTAAATGTGACATGCCCCCCAAAAACCATTTCAGAAAATTTCACTCTCCAAAATCCCACTGTCGCTCCTTCCCTTCTGAGCCCTCTACTGCGCCCACCGAACACTTTACATACACATGAGGTATTTCCTTACTCGAGAGAAATTGGGTTACAAATTTTGGGGGGCTTTTTCTCCTATTACCCCTTGTAAAAATTCAAAAACTGGGTCTACAAGAACATGCGAGTGTAAAAAATGAAGATTTAAAATTTTCTCCTTTACTTTGCTGCTATTCCTGTTAAACACCTTAAGGGTTAACAAACTTTCTGAATGTCATTTTGAATACTTTGAGGGGTGCAGTTTTTATAATGGGGTCATTTATGGGGTATTTCTAATATGAAGGCCCTTCAAATCCACTTCAAAACTGAACTGGTCTTTTAAAAATTCTGATTTTGAAAATTTTGTGAAAAATTGGAAAATTGATGCTGAACTTTGAAGCCCTCTGATGTCTTCCAAAAGTAAAAACTTGTCAATTTTATAATGCACACATAAAGTTGACATATTGGGGGAGATTTATCAAAGGATTTAGACTGTTTTTTCCTAATTTGTCGCACAGAAAGTCGCAGTCTAAATATGTGCGACTTTTCTGCGACTTTTGCTCTAGAGGATTTTTAGAACATGATGCATGCTAGTCTATTTTAGACTGAAATACATTGGAAAATGCATTGGTGCTGAATTTATCAAAAGCGACTTTTCAGCGACAAGTCGCATCGGCTGAAAGTAAACCGAAATGTCAGACCATGTTGGAGCAGGTTTAAATATAGACTAAAGCATAGATCATGAAGTCTGTGCACAGAATTTATCAAGAGCTGTGCGCCATTTGATAAATTAGACGCACAATAGACCAGCCTAACCCTCTGTAGTTTGGTCTATATTGATGTGGGACATAGACAGCTTTGATAAATATCCCCCATTGCATTTGTGAATCAATATATCATTTATTTGGAATGTCTGTTTTCCTTACAAGCAGAGAGCTTCAAAGTTAGAAAAATGCAAAATTTTAAATTTTTTCATGAAATGTTGGAATTTTTCACCAAGAAATGATGCAAGTATCGACAAAAATTTACCACTAACATGAAGTAGAATATGTCACGAAAAAACAATCTCGGAATCATAATGAAAAGTAAAAGCATCCCAGAGTTATTAATGCTTAACCCCTTAAGGACTCAGCCCATTTTGGCCTTAAGGACTCAGACAATTAAATTTTTACGTTCAATACTTTTTTATTAAGAAATTTTCGTTCAAGTGACACAAAATAAGTATCGAGATAAAACAAGCATCGAGACAGGCGCAGCTGTCTTATAGATAACGGCAGAAATTAAACAGTGGGACAGGCGCAGCTGTCACAATTAAATTTTTACGTTTTCATTTTTTCCTCCTCGCCTTCTAAAAATCATAACTCTTTTATATTTTCATCCACAGACTAGTATGAGGGCTTGTTTTTTGCGCGACCAGTTGTCCTTTGTAATTACATCACTCATTATATCATAAAATGTATGGCGCAACCAAAATACACTATTTTTGTGGGTAAATTAAAAAGAAAAACGCAATTTTGAAAATTTTGGAAGGTTTCGTTTTCACGCCGTACAATTTACGGTAAAAATGACGTGTGTTCTTTATTCTGAGGGTCAATACGATTAAAATGATACCCATTATTACATACTTTTATATTATTGTTGCGCTTAAAAAAAATCACAAACTTTTTAACCAAATTAGTACGTTTATAATCCCTTTATTTTGATGACCTCTAACTTTTTTATTTTTCCGTATAAGCGGCGGTATGAGGGCTCATTTTTTGCGCCAGTTCGGACATTTACACACGCGGTGATACCAAATATGTCTATAAAATTAATTTTTTTACGCTTTTTGGGTGTAAAATAGGAAAAAACGGACGTTTTACTTTTTTATTGGGGGAGGGGATTTTTCACTTTTTTTTTACTTTTACTTTTACATTTTTTTTTACACTTGAATAGTCCCCATAGGGGACTATTCATAGCAATACCATGATTGCTAATACTGATCTGTTCTATGTATAGGACATAGAACAGATCAGTTTTATCAGCTATCTTCTGTTCTGGTCTGCTCGATCTCAGACCAAAGCAGAAGACGCCGGGAGCCGGAAGGTGAGGGGACCTCCGTGCGGCGTTCTGAATGATCGGATCCCCGCAGCAGCGCTGCGGGCGATCCGATCGTTCATTTAAATTGCGCACTGCCGCAGATGCCGGGATCTGTATTGATCCCGGCACCTGAGGGGTTAATGGCGGACGCCCGCGAGATCGCGGGCGTCGGCCATTGCCGGCGGGTCCCTGGCTGCGATCAGCAGCCGGGATCAGCCACGCATAACACGGGCATCGCTCCGATGCCCGCGGTTATGCACAGGGCGTAAATGTACGTCCTGGTGCGTTAAGTACCACCGCACCAGGACGTACATTTACGTCCTGCGTTCTTAAGGGGTTAAAGTGACAGTGGTCAGAATTGCAAAAAATGCTCCCTTCACTAGGGTTATAATGGGCTCCGTCTCCAAGGAGTTAAAAGGGTACTCCGGTGAAAACCTTTTTTCTTTTAAATCAACTGGTGGCAGAAAGTTAAACATATTTGTAAATTACTTCTATTAAAAAAATCTTAATCCTTCCAGTACTTATTAGCTGCTGAATACTACAGAGGAAATTCTTTTCTTTTTGGAATGCTCTCTGATGACATCACAACCACAGTTCTCTCTGCTGACATTATTATAATAATAATAACACTTTATTTATTGTTGTCCTTAGTGGGATTTGCACCCAAGTCCCCAGCACTGCAAGGAAGCAGTGCTAACCACGGAGCCACCATGCTGCCCTTAGCATACATCTGCTATGCATGGCTGCTAAAATGGACAGAGATGTCAGCAGAGAGCCCTGTGCTCGTGAGGTCATCAGTGTTCCAAAAAGAAAGGAATTTCCTCTGTAGCATTCAGCAGCTAATAAGTACTGGAAGGATTAAGATTTTTTAATAGAAGTAATTTACAAATATGTTTAACTTTCTGCCACCAGTTGATTTAAAAGAAAAAAGGTTTTCACCGGAGTACCCCTTTAAGGTCAAAATGGGCTTGGTCCTTAACCCCTTCAGTTTTTGAATGTCCATTTTTCCTGTAACTTAAGGCAAACGGACGTTCATAAAAGTCAAATACATTTTCTATCACCATGTCTGTTGGCATGGTGATAGAAAAGTCCTCTCAGCTGTTCTGAACAGCTGACCGATGACACTATGCAGCTGGGGACCAATCAGAATGGTCCCCTGCTGCTGATCGTTGTCATTAGCCAGTCAGTTAGTGACTGACTAATGACAAGGACTTGCGGGGTTCCGGGCTGATCGGGTCTCTGGTGACCCAATTGCCCGGAAAATAGGGATGACCGGAGCTGTCAGAGACAGATCCGATCATCCTGAGGGATAGGAGCGAGGTGGCAGCTGCCACCTCGCTCCTATCCCCTGCCATTGGTCATCAGGACAAACTGAACAATGGCAGGACGGGGGCGGGAGGTTAAAATTGAAATCCCTGCTCTGCCCGCCCCTGGATGTCAGGGCAGAGCGGGGGGAAGATGGCGGAGGGTGCAGGGACCGATCGCAGAAGGGACCGATCGCAGCAGGACCGGCGGTGGGATCGGGACAGGCAGCGGCGGGACCGGCGTAGGCAGCGGCGGAAGCAGCAGTAAAGATCAGCGGTAAGTGATCTTTACTGCTGCCTTCCAGAAGTTGCCAAACTACAACTCCCAGCAAGCCCAGACAGCCGAAGGCTGTCTGGGCATGCTGGGAGTTGTAGTTTTGAACCATCTGGAGAGCCACAGTTTGGAGAACACTGTGCAGTGGTGTCCAAACTGTAGCCCTTCCAGATGTTGCAAGACTACAACTCCCAGAATGCCTGGACAGTTTGGGCATGCTTGGAGTTGAAGTTTTGCAACATCTGGAGGGCTACAGTTTGGACACCACTGCACAGTGGTCTCCAAACTGTGACCCTCCAGATGTTGCAAAACTACAACTCCCACCATGTCTTTCGGCTGTCTGGGCATGCTGGGAGTTGTAGTTTTGCAACAGCTGGAGGCACCCTGGTTGGGAAACACTGAGTTAAGTAACAAACTCTGTTTTGCAACCAGTGTGCCTCCAGCTGTTGCATAACTACAACCCCCAGCATGCACGGACAGCTAAAGGGCATGCTGGGAGTGTTAGTAGTATGCCTTCAGCTGTTGCATAACTACAAGTCCCAGCATGCCCTTCAGTTTTCACTGCATGCTGAAAGTTGTAGTTTTTGCAATGGCTGAAGACACACTGGTTGCAAAGTTTGTTACCTTACTCAGTGTTTCGCAACCTGTGTGCCTCCAGCTGCGGCAAATTACAACTCCCAGCATACACTGATAGACCGTACATGCAGGTAGTTGTAGTTTTGCAACAGCTGGAGGCACACTGGTTGCGAAACACTTTGGTTGCAAAAACACAGAGTTTGTTACTTATCTAAGTGTTTCGCAACCAGTGTGCCTCCAGTTGTTGCATAACTTGAACCCCCAGCATGCACGGACAGCCAAAGGGCATGCTGGTAGTGGTAGTTTTGCAACAGCTGGAGGTTTGAAGTTTGGCAATGTACAGGGTACATTCACACGGGCAGGGGTCTACAGCGAGTTTCTTGCTACAAGTTTGAGATGCAGCAAATTTTCCGCCGCAGCTCAAACTTCCAGTGGGAAACTCGCTGTAGACCCCGGCCGTGTGAGTGTACCCTAAAAACACTACACTACACAAAATTAAGGGTAAAACACTACATATACACATACTCCTACACAGCCCCCCCCCCCAAAAAAAAAATTCCCGTATGACACGGTTTCCAAAACGGAGCCTCCAGCTGTTGCAAGACAAGTCCCAGTATTGCCGAATAGCGATTGACTTTCCAGGCATGCTGGAAGTTTTGCAACAGCTGGAGGCACCCTGTTTGAGAAACACTGTCATTGGGTATTTTTGGTATCAGAGGCAAATGTAATTCTTGTGTCCGGGTCCGTCCCATGCAAATCCCTTATTTAGTCCTCAAATGCATGACGATCTCTCACTTCGGAGCCCTGTCCTATTTCAAGGCAACAGTTTAGGGTCACATATGGGGTATTTCTGTACTCAAGAGAAATTGTCTAACAAATTTTGGGGGGCTTTTTCTCCTTTTACCAGTTATGAAAAGGTAAAGTTGGGGTCTACTGTCATTGTAAAAAAAAATGTAAATTTTTTACACTAACATGCTGGTGTTGCCCCATACTTTTCATTTTCAAAAGAAGTAAAAGGAAAAAAAGACCCCCAAAATTTGTAACACAATTTCTTCTGAGTACAGCACACAACAAGGCTCAGGAGAGAGAGCGCACTATGTACATTTGAGGTGATTTGCACAGGGGTGGCTGATCGTTACAGCGGTTCTGACAAACACAAAAGAAAAAACACCCACATGTGACCCCATTTTGGAAACTACACCCCTCACAGAACGTAACAAGGGGTAAAGTGAGCCTTATATGGGGTATTTCCATACTCAGAAGAAACGGGGTTCCAAATTTTGGGGGGCATTTTCTCCTATTACCTCTTGAAAAATGGTAAGTTTGGGGGGGAAAAACTGCATTTCAGTGAAAAAAATAAATTCCTGGACGTCCTACGGCAGCACAGTATGGGGTTAAGTTCGTCCCCTTGAACTTGTCAGAAGAGATAATAAGCATATAATTAAGTAATTAACAATAAACCACTCCTCCCCTTCACGTATAAGTATAGGCACTTAACACACAGACCACAGAGTTTGTTTCTTCTGCTTCTCAGAAGGGGTAATATTTGTGCTAAAGCTTATTTTTTTTTCTCAGGTTTACAGGGGTACTGTGAAGTCCCCTGATCTGACCTTACAAAGGACAAAGTTTCTAGGAAACGGCAGGTTATCCAGGGTACTGTGAAGTCCCTGTTATGACAGGTTTGTGTGTTTGCTCTGCGCTGTGAAGCCCAGAGTGTTGCAGCCTAGTCCCTCTCTGCCTACCTTAGCCTTCGGTTCCCGGTCGGTCCCTCTGCTGTACTCGGGCTGCGGCGGTCTCATCTGTCTCTGGCAGCCTCGCTCCCGCTGGTGGCGTTCGCTGTGCGCGGCACTGGCGCTCCCTGACTTCCGGCGGCGTCCCACGTGCTTCTTTGTTTACTTGCTGCACGTGTTGCCGGAAGTCGCATTGGGGGAGGACCGGCCCGACGCCTGTGCAATGCCGGAAGTGATTTTAAAGCTTCCTGTTAGCGTCCTCTGTCTGGGAAACACTGCACCAGGGCAGCAGAGCTACTAGAGTCTCAAAGTAAGTTTCTCTTGGCTACTTCTTGCAGGCGGCGCCATACATCACAGCAGGCAACATTATTTGACCATACTGCTCTGTATATACTTATAGCGGATATCGGTGACGTATCCTTTTGTATTATGCGGCTTAGTTATATGTTTTATGACACTTATATGAGCGCTGTAAGCCTCGCAGGGTCTTTTTTCATAGGATTACTGTGAAGCATCCTTGTGTTGACCCTTGGCCGTGTGTATCTTGATGGCAGTATTTGCTTTTTCTACGCCTCTTTTCTTGGGGTAAAGGTATTGATTATTATTCTTTCCCTGCAGATGTCTGACGCAACCCCCAGAGGTAAAAGGTCAAGAAAGTCGGGGCACAGGCAGTGCGAAGCCTGTTCACAGCCCTTACCGGATGAGACCACGGGTGACTTCTGTGACTTATGTTCGCAAGAACAGCAGCCGGTTGAAGATGAGCAAAGGTTTGGTGACGAGGCCACTGCTTTCTTTTCTTGGTTCAAGAAACGTATCTCTTCTATGCTACCAGATGAGGCCCCTGTTCCTAAGAAGCATAGGTCGCAACATAGGCCAATTTCTCCCTCTGATTAAGAGGATTCTAGATCCTCTGCCTCAGTTAGTTCTCAGGAATCTCCTGAGGACTACTATATATTCCACAAGGATGAAATGCACGATCTGATCAAGGCAGTCAAGCACGTTCTGGAAACAGATTGTTCGACTGAAGGCAAGCTGCCTAGGGAAAGTCTGTTCTACTTCCCAGTGTCTAAGGACAGGGTGCTACCATCCCATCCCGCCATTACCAAATGGTTTGAGTCCAATTGGGAACGGCCAGAGAAGAGGGTCGATGTAGGCTCTAGGTTCAAATCAGTTTACAAGCTCTCACTGGCAACCACATCTGCTTGGTTTAAATCCCCCTAAAATAAATCTACCTGTGGCGAAGCTGGTTAAAAAATCCTACTTCCCATCTGAGGAATCTTCTAGTCTGTCCAACCCTATGGACAAAAAGGCGGATTCTCTGTGAAAAAAGACATACTCTACGGCCTCTGCTATCTCCAAGATTGCAATGTCTTCTGTTCCCGTGGCCAGGGCACTAAGGATTTGGATGAGTCAGCTTTCAAGGGAGCTGGATGATGGTACTCGTCGAGAGGATATCAAGTGGAAGATTCCGCTTATGAAATCCGCGGCGGAGTTCCTTTGCGATGCCCCCTTAGACACTCTTCGACTCGCTGCACAGAATATGGCAGAATCCAATTCGGTCAGAAGATCGCTCTGGATTAAGCAGTGGACAAAAGGGGATATGGCGGCGAAGAATCATCTGTGTTCTCTGCCCTTCTCCCCAGAGTCTCTCTTCGGTCCGGATCTGAAAAGTATCCTTAAGGATATGAATGATGAGAATGATGCCTTCCCAGGGACAGCAAAGAAGGAAACATCCAAGGGCCGCCCAAAGTAGAAGAGGTCTCCTAAATTCCAGAGGAGGAATTTTCAGGGGGGATCTTATAACCGGTCCCGGTTTAACAGGCAGAGGAGAAATCTTAACTATAACACATCCACCAAAGCCAACCCTCCGGCTAAAAAGAAGGAATTATGACGCCATCTTACCCAACCCCCACCAAGTTGGAGGAAGATTAGGGGATTTCTTGCAAATATGGGCTCAGTCTACAACCGACAAGTGGGTGTTGTTGGTGATCAGGAGGGGTTACAGGCTGGAACTCCTCAGCACACCGGAAGAAAAATTCTTCATCAATTGGAAGCAAGATCAGAACATCTTGGATCTAGTCATAGAATTCCTTTCAAAAAGGGGCGGTCGAATGGGTTCCTCCTCAGGAACATTTTTCAGGAATCTATTCAAGAATCTTTGCTGTGCCGAAGTCCAACGGGAAATGGAGGTTGGTGATAGATCTCGCCTTCCTCAACAGATTCATGGAGAAGAAGCACTTCAAAATGGAGACCATCAGGTCAGTGCTTCCTCTTCTGAATCAAGGGGATTTCATGGCCACTCTGGACTTAGCAGATGCATACCTCCACATTCCAATTCACCACACATCAAGGAAATACCTAAGATTTGCTGTGAAAGTCGGGGGTGCCACCTGGCACCTCCAGTTCAAGTGTCTCCCGTTTGGCCTAAGTTCAGCGCCAAGGATCTTCACGAAACTGGTGGTGGTGCTTTCTGCGGCCCTGCGTCTGCGAGGGATCGTAATCTTCCCTTGTTTGGACGATTGGTGGCTGAAGGCCGAATCAGAGGAAATACTGGCTCACCATGGGGAGGAGACGATTCTCTTTCTCCAGGACCATGGCTTCCTGCTGAACATAAAGAAATCACAACTAATTCCATCTCAGAAGATCTTGTTCCTTGGTTTCATGATAGACTCAGTGTCTATGAAGATAGCCATCTCCCAAGACCGAGAAGTCAGGATCAGGAAGCAAATCACATCTATTCTCAAAAACAGAAGAGTCTCAATCCGCTTGGCCATGAGGGTCTTGGGCAGCCTGACGTCTACAATAGACGCGGTTCAGTGGGCAAAAGCTCACATCCGCAGGCTTCAAACGAAAGTCCTATTGTCCTGGAACAGATCAAGGATGGGATTGGAGAAATCCATTTGGATCCCGGAAGATCTCTGCAAGGATCTTCGGTGGTGACTGCTGCCGGACAGGTTCACAAAAGGAAAATCATTGCTCCCGGCCCAACAGGTCATCATAACAACAGACGCCTCGGCTCATGGCTGGGGAGCATACACTGGTCAACGCTGGGTGCAAGGCCTTTGGTCCCGGTCAGAAGCGACTCTATCTTCAAACTTGAAAGAGCTCAGAGCGGTCTACCTGTCTCTTCTCCGTTTTGCCCCCTGCTTGGTCGGCAAGGAAGTAATGATAAGATTGGACAACCTGCCTACTGTGTTCTACATAAACAAGCAGGGAGGGACGAGGTCCCAGTCTCTCATGGACGAGTGTGCTCGGATGTTCAGGTGGGCGGAAAACAACATCCAGAACCTAGCAGCAGTTCACCTGAAGGGTTCTCTAAATGTAAGAGCGGACCTACTCAGCCGGGAATACCTGCACCCAGGAGAGTGGGAACTGAAGCAAGCAGTCAGTTCTTCAATCAGATAACGGAACGGTTCGGGACACCGAATGTGGATATGTTCGCGACAAGGCAGAATGCCAAACTCAAAGATTTTTGTTCCCTGTCCCCCTTGGACCACCCTCTGCAGGTGGACGGCCTGTCAGTCTCTTGGAAGGGGAAGTTTGTGTATCTCTTCCCTGCCCCAGCTCTAATCCAAAGAACATTGATCAAGGTCAAACGGGAGAGACCTCGGGCAATATTAATCCTGCCTTATTGGCCAAGAAGGACTTGGTTCTAATAGACCTGGCACCAGTAGGTGCTACTCTAGGGTTTGGAAAATCTTCAAATCCATGTTTCCAAATTCGGAATACACTGTCTAGGATGTTCTAAATTTTTTACAGCAAGGTCTGGATAAAGGCCTGAAACTTTCTACTTTGAAGGTCCAGTTTGCGGCTTGAAATTTTTTTCTGGCTGGAAGATTTTCCAAAGACCCTTTGGTTAAAAGATTCTTCAGGGGAGTCAACAATCTTCAACCCAAACTGGAAAAGCCTATTCCATCTTGGGACGTTTCTAAAGTATTGAGGTGTCTGGCATCAGATCCGTTTGAGCCTATTGATTCAATTACTCTTAAATTCTTAACTTGGAAAACGTGTTTTTTAGTGGCTATTGCCTTGGCCAGAAGAGTCAGTGAGATTCAAGCCCTCTCGTGTCGTGAGCCATATCTTAGAGATCTAGGGCATGCCCTGGTCCTAAGGACTCTTCCAGGGTTTATTCCGAAGGTTCATTCAGTCAGCAACCTTCCTCAGGAAATCATTCTACCAGCTCTGGAGGAGGATGGCGATGTGTCCAAGGTGGATGTCAGAAGGTCTGTTCTAGAATATATCTCTAGGACCAAATCCTTTAGATGCTCGGAGCACCTATTTATTCAATTTGGATCCAAGTCCAAAGGTTCGAAAGCAGCTAAGTCTACTATCTCCAATTGGATAAAAAAGACTATTAATTTCTGTTTCCAGATAGAAGGTATAGAGCCACCAGAAGGTATCAAGGCCCATTCTACCAGGGCCACGGCAGCATCATGGGCAGAAGCATCCTACGTTTCTCTCCAGGAAATATGCAGAGCTGCGACGTGGGCATCTCCTTCTACTTTCGTCCATCATTATCGTCTAGACGTTTCTAGTAGCTCAGCCCTGGGGAAAGCGGTGTTAGAGGAAGCGTTTAAGAAGTAATGCCCTCCCTTTTTTTCCTTTCTTGCTACTCAGGTCCCATACTGTGCTGCCGTAGGACATCCAGGAATGTCTAAATTTTGTCCTACCTGAAAATTTCAATTCCTGGAGTCCGTAGGCAGCACAGGGATCCCACCCTAATAAAAAATGTTGCTGTGAAACTACTCTGTGGTCTGTGTGTTAAGTGCCTATACTTATACGTGAAGGGGAGGAGTGGTTTATTGTTAATTACTTAATTATATGCTTATTATCTCTTCTGACAAGTTCAAGGGGACGAACTTAACCCCATACTGTGCTGCCTACGGACTCCAGGAATTGAAATTTTCAGGTAGGACAAAATTTAGACATTTCATTTACACATCCGACTAACGAAAAGTCGTCAAACACCTGTGGGGAGTTAAGGCTCACTGTACCCCTTTTTACGTGCCTTGAGGCGTATAGTTTCCAAAATAGTATGCCATGTGAGTTTTTTTTTGCTGTACTGGCACCATAGGGGCTTCCTAAATGTAACATGCCCCCCAAAAACCATTTCAGCTAAATTTGTTTTCCAAAAGCCAAATGTGGCTCCTTCTCTTCTGAGCATTGTAGTGCGCCCGCAGTGCATTTGACGTCCACACATGGGGTATTTCCATACTCAGGAGAAAATGTCCCCCAAAATGTGTAACCCCATCTCTTCTATTACCCATTGTAAAAATTTAAAATTTGGGGGAAAACCAGCATTTTAGTTAAAAAATTTTTTTTTACCCCTTAAGGGCTGAGCCCTTTTTTTGCAATTCTGACCACTGTCACTTTATGCATTAATAACTGTGGGATGCTTTTTTTTTTTTATTAACCAAACGCTTTAATGGGCTAATAAAATATACAGCATGTTGACTTGAGACACAGCAAGTCGGTCAGTCAAGTGCAGAACATCATAACCATGTAAAAGGTGGTCAAATGCGAACAGTAGGAAGTCCACAAAACTGTATCAGCGTGCACTGGCTGCCAGGTACCAATGCTCGTATCATGTATGAAACAACATAAGCTGTCAACAAACATCATCCATAGAAAAATGAAGGAATCAAAGAATCGCACTCACCTGTGTTCCCTGGTCCGTCACCCAGCATCGAAGCACATGTAGTCTGCGTGAGCAAAGAAAGCAAGCGTGTCCGAAAGAGGGTGTACTGTTAGGGTACGGGGGGGTTTCAATAAACTGAGACCAAGGGTGCCAAACCGCAAATAACTTTTCAGTACGTCCCGAGGTATCGGCCATCAGTTCCTCCATCCAATGGATAAAGAGAACTTCTGTATACCAGTCTGTCAGTGTAGGGGGATGGACAGTTTTCCCATCGCCTGGGTATGACTGTACGGGCTGCCATGAGTAAAAATTGAGCGAGCCTTCGAGGGCGTTTTCCTGGACAATGGTAGGATAGTTAAGAGAAGGACTTTGGGGTCATTAGAATACTTCACACCCGAGATGAGCTCGATCTGGGAAAAAAACGCCTCCCAGAACGGGGCCAGCTGGGGGCAGGACCACCATATGTGTAGCATGGTCCCACGATCAGCTCCACAACGCCAACACAAATCCGAGTCTGAAGGGTACATTCTATGCAGCACCACCGGTACCCTATACCAGCAAGCTAAAAGCTTATAATTGGTCTCCTGGGCTCTACATGAAATGGATAGCTTATGACATAAGTTGTAGGCCGCTGACCAGTCACTCGGGGCAAAGGAGGTCTGCAATTCCCCCTCCAAGGCCGCCTCAAATGGTAGAGGTGTGCAGGCATACTCATCCATTAGGAGACCATAGATCTGGGAGACAGCCCTGGGAGCAGGGGAGGAGGAAGAGCACATCCTCTCAAAAGGTGTGAGGGTCCTAGCTAAATTCAACCTATCACTCTCGGAGGTTAAGAAGTGTTTGAGTTGGAGATAGTTCATGTAGTTAGCAGAAGTTCTAAGGTGTTCTGGAACTATGGAAATCATAAGGTCAGAGCATTGTTCCCTCCAAAAAGCCTCCTATGGGGAGAGAAGGAGGTTCTGAGACACCCAGAAAGGAAGCACTCTGAAGACCCGGGGGGAAACGGGGTTACCCAAGATTGGTGTCAGGGGACCATCAGGGGCATAAAGGCTGGTTTTTAAGAGGTAACGTTTAAAGAAGACCAACAGTTCACTAGTGACCCAAGGTAGTACGCTGCCTGTAGACAGGACCTTTCCACTAACTGGTATCCACAGGGCAGTTACAACTCGCACACCCGACCCCTCCGTCTCGACAGCCACCCAACGTTTGGAGGTACGACCGTGGAGGAAATCCAAGAATCTGGTGAGCATGGCAGCAATATAATAAGCTCTACAGTCGGGGACTGCCAGACCACCCGATTGTTTCATCCTAGTGAGTGTCGTTTTGGAAATCCTCTACGGCCGCCCCGCCCATATAAATGAACGAACTAGGCCCTCCAACCATTGACCCTCACTTGCGCTCTCGGGTTCTGGTATAGGGCTGAAATCCTTCCCAACATGTGTGGACCTAAACCAATTTGTGACAAGGAGGCCGCCATGAATCCCCAATCCACCCGATCGAACGCTTTCTCAGAGTCAAGGGAAAGGAGCATAAGCGGGTGTTTACGGGCTATGGCCCGGTGTATCACGGAGAAAGTTCGTACCGTGTTATCTCTCGCTTCACGGGAGCGAATAAAGCCAGATTGATCGGGGTGGATCAGGGACCCAAGGACAGCCGGCAGGCGATCAGCTACCAACTTAGAGAACAGTTTCGTGTCTACATTAAGTAATGAGATCGGATGGTAACTGGAGCTTAAGTTGGGGTCCCGACCTTCTTTAGGAAGAACTGTAATAAGGGCACTTAAAGCGGATGGGGAAACCCATCAAGGGAGTCAATACTGTTAAAAGAAGCACACAACAGGGGCAAAACTTCAGTTCTAAGGGTTTTATAAGATTTACTAGTGAAGCCGTCAGGCCCTGGACTTTTACCTGAAGGTAAGTTGGCGATTGCTTTCGCCAACTCCTCCAGAGTGAACGGGGCCTCCAGGGTCTCTCTCACCTCTGCGGACAGCACAGGGAGTGCTGTGCTCTGGATATAAGTATCTAACGAAATCTGAGCATAATCCTCTGGAGGGGTAGTAGTGGGCGTGGGAAGATGGAATAGGTCCGTGTAATAGGATTGAAAGGCTCTCAGGATGTCTCCAGTGAGGTAACTTTTGGTACCCTCAGGTGTCACTATGGAAGGGACATATAAAGCAGCTCGTCTATCTCTTAGTGCCCTGGCTAGGTGTTTCCCTGGCTTATTGCCCCACTCATAAAATGATCGTGAACAGGTCTGTTTGAACCGTCTATAAGAGTCATTGAGCATGGAAGTGATCTCATGGCGAACCTTGACCAGGTCCCTCAGTACCTGTTTGGACTGTTTGTGCGAGGCTTCCAGCTTATTCAGCGTCTCAAAAAGACCTTTCAGCTTGGCTGCTTTTTTCCGTTTGAGGCGGGAGCCATGTTTGATCAAAACCCCTCTCAATACACATTTCAAGACTTCCCAGTGGACTGGGGCTGAGGATTGATCAGTAGCATGATCACTTACAAAATGGGTCACAGTGGTCCTGAGGTCCGAGAGACAGAGCGCATCATTCAGCAGGGACTCCTTGAGTCTCCACATAAACTGTGGGGAGGTAAGAGATGGAATCAAAAAGGAACCGTATACAGGTGCATGATCCGATAGGAATATGTTCCCAATGTGTGTGGCCGCGAGTCGAGGGAGGTAGAAGTGTGGGACAAAGAGACAGTCGATTCAATATAAGTGTTATGTGGTCTAGAGAAAAAAAAATGTAAACTCTGTCAGTAGGATGCTGGAGACGCCACGTGTCACAAAGTTGTAGGGAGTGAAGTAACTGCCTTAACTTACTTAACTGGCGATAGGGGAAACTAGACTTTTGGGAAGACGTATCTAGAATGGGCTGGAGGGGAACATTAAAGTCGCCTCCAAGCAGTATCCTCCAGTACTTTAGTGAGGCACGTTATCTGTGCACTATTAGGGGCGTAGATCGTCACTACCGTCACCACCTGGTCCAGAATACTACCCCATAGGAAGAGGTATCTAGCCTCAAGGTCTAAGCGAACAGACTGCACTGTAAGGGGGAGCGATCGGTGAATGCCTATCAAAACCTCCTTCGATCTGGAGTCTGGATAAGTGCTATGGTACCAGGTGGGATAGTATCGACTAAGTCTGTCAGGAACATGGCCAGATTTAACGCGAGTCTCCTGGAGACATACTATCCCCATCTTTCTCTTATGCATGTGATATAGAATTCTGGTCCTTTTTTCTGGTACATTGAAACCCTGGACATTGAGGGTGACCATGTGTAGTTCAGACATACCTACAGTCCACGCAGTTGCCGGTCAAGTGCAGTCGGTCGATGCCGGACGGGTGAGTGGCTACCAGGGAACCACAGGCGCAGCTGCTAAAAGGAAAAAGAAAGGAAAAAGTGGTATAAGTGAGGGTAAAGAGAGGAAAACAGCTGCAAGAGAAAAGGAAAGAGGGAGAAAGAAACACAATATGGGACGTAAAACAAAAAGCAATTAAGATATGCAAGGGTATAACAATATGCAGACCTAGCGTCTGCGCAATGGGCGTGTGAAACACACACCCTCGCTTGTGGGGGTGAGCAATCAAAACAATGCGATCGTGGAGTGCGGAACACAGATGATCAGGTGTGAGCACAATCAACATCATCATCGGGTCTTAGAGAACCGTCCAAGGCCAGCAGGTACAAAATCAAGGCCTGTGTAGGGCCTCCTATGGTGAGCAAATGTAGGGGGAGAAAAACAGGGAAATAATGCAGACTTGGGCTCTAGCAGTAAGGAGTAAAGTGAACAGTAGGACACTAAAAGTCTCCTAGAGGAGCAGGCTCCGGGTAGTTTGGGCTTAATGGTCCATACAGTCAAGTCCATGTAGACATTCAGGGCTCCACAGGAGGGTCCCCTGACCGACGGCGTGGCAGGCGTTGACGCTAAGGAAGTTGCCAATCCGGATGGGGACGCCTGGCAGCAGGTCTCGGCACGGCTCCAGCAGATAGGAACGGCTTGTAGGGGTCCAACAAGTAGGAGGACCACTTCGGCAAAGTCATGGGGGGCAGGTTAAGAGTGTCCAAAAATCTCAGGAGGTCATCAGGCACCCTCAATGTGGCCGAGGTGTCACCAGCAGAAACTTGTAAGGCAAAGGGGAAGCCCCACCTGTAGGGAATATATCTTTCCTGGAGGACTCTGAGCAGGGGCCTAAGCAACACCCTTTGACGGAGGGTTCTTCTGGAGAGGTCAGGGTAGATTTGTATGGACGCTCCATCAAAGTCCAAGTCTCCCTGCTGTTAAACCTTTTGCATCAATTCTTCCTTGAGGGAGTAACGATGTATGCGGCAGACGACATCTCTTGGTCTTAATAAGTCCGCACTAGGAGTTCTTAGGGCCCTATGGACCCGGTCTATCCCTATACTAGTGTCCGGCCCAGAATCAGATTGAAAATTCCCGTGACAGTTGGAAGTAAGTCTTGGGAACGGGTGGCCTTAGGGAGTCCTCTGATGCGGACATTATTGTGGCGGCTTCTAAGTGGTCCGCCAGGGCCGTTTGAGTATGGGCGAAGGTGCTCACAGACGAGTTAAGGCCTCTCATGGAATCAACCACAGACGATTGAAAAAACCTTCAGAGCATCAACTCTAAGCTGAAGATCCGTAACATCTTTCTGAACAGGTTGGAGGTCTCTCCTCCAGGTCTCTCTCAGATCTAATGCTAGGGCAGACATGTCCGCTTTCGTGGGCAGAAGAGCCAAGAGTGCCTGGAGTTCTGGGTGCCCTTGCAGGAGGGCCACTGCCTGGTCCAGAGGGGGCAGTGCAGACAGGAGAGGACTAATTTGTTGAGAATGGGGATGTGGAGCACTAGAACAGTCTGCAAACAGTCCACAGGACTCAGTATGGAAGTCTCTTGTAACAGCTGGAGGCCCCCTGAAGTGCCCACTGTCGGCTCATGCGGGCTCAGCAACCGCCCCACCCCTGTTCAAGAGGCTGGGGGCCTAGTACTGTGGGACAGACTTGGGCTAGGGAGGGTTGAGGAGTCTTCCATCGCTTACTCCCCCTCAGAGAAGGACAGGTGCAAGCCCTGGGGGGGTAGCAGGGGTCCGGAATATGGCTGGGAAGCTTTGGGAGAGGGGGGGGGGAGAGGCTGCTCCCTACCTGGGCTGGGAATCAACAACTGGGGGCCCCGCTACGTCGGGCTGTGACCCTGTGGTAGTCCCATGCAGCTTACCATCCCCCATGACCGGTCCTCTCTGTGTGGAGCGTAGATCGCGCTCCCCCTCCAGAGAAGAAGAGGAGGGGAGCGGAGTTGCGAACACCGCGGTCCGCTGCTCAGCTGTCCCCTCGGAAGTGTGCAGCACGGGAAATCGCTGCACGGGCAGCTCGTGATCCGGTGGAGCCGGCTACTCCTCCTCCAGGCATCTGAACAGTCCGCTTCTGCTGGCTCCCCGTCAGCAGATTCAGCAGGGCAGGTAGGTGGGTCTGGCCCTGTCCAGGGCCAGGTCCGGAGCTCCTCTGCGCAGACTTCGCAGACGCACATGGGGCCCTCGACTCTTCCGGCGCACGCGCCATTTTAGATTGCCCCGTCATTGGTGGCCCGTCGGTATTCAGCTCCTGCAGAGGCCCGAAATGTTTTTAAATCGGCACCACCGGTTGCCTGGATGCTCCCTGAGACGTGCGGTATCGATTAGAATGCCGGGTGCCCATATAGATGGCAGAAATCCCCCTTTAGCACAGGCGTGGAGTCAGAGCTCAGTCACCCTGCATCCGCTCACTTCACATGGCAAGCCACGCCCCCAACTCTGGGATGCTTTTACCGATTATTCTGATTCAGAGAATGTTTTTTCGTGACATATTCTACTTTAACATAGTGGTAAATTTTTTTCATTACTTCCATTATTTCTTGGTAAAAAATCATAAAATTTCATGAAAATTTTGCATTTTTCTAACTTTGAAACTCTCTGCTTGTAAGGAAAATGGATATTCCCAAAAAATGTATATTGATTCACGAATACAATGTCTACTTTATTTTGGCATCATAAAATTGACCTATTATTACTTTTTGAAGACATTAGAGGGCTTCAAAGTATAGCAGCAATTTTAAAAATGTTCATGAAAATTTCTAAATCTGAATTTTTCAGGGCCCAGTTAAATTTGAACTGTATTTGAGGGGGCTTTCTGTGAGAAATACCCCATAAATGACTCGATTATAGAAACTACACCCCTCAAAGTTTTCAAAATGACATTCAAAAAGTGTGTTAACCCTTTAGGTGTTTCACAAGAATTGCAGCCAAATGGAGGAGAAAAATCTAAATCTGCGTTTTTTCCACTAACATGTACTTGTAGCCCCATTTTTTTTTAAGTGGTAAAAGGAGAACACCCCCCCCCCCCCCCCCAAAAAAAATAAATAAAAATTTGTAGCCCAATTTCTCTCGAGTACGTAAATACCTCATATGTTGACAAAGTGCTCTGTGGACTCACAATATGGCTCAAGATAGAAAGAGCAACAGTAGGATTTTTGAAAACAAATTTTGCTATCATGGTTTTTGGGGGGACATGTTGCATTTTGGAAGCCCATGGTGCCAGAACAGAAAAAAATCAACATGGAATACTATTTTGGAAACTACACCCCTCAAGGAACGTAACAAGGGGTATAGTGAGCCTTAACACCCCATAGGTGTTTGACGACGGCATTGAATTTGGACGTGAAAATGGAAAATTAGATTATTTTTAACACTAAAATGTTGGTGTTACCCCAAATTTTTCTTTTTCACAAGGGATTTAGGAGAAAATGGACCCCAAAATTTAAAGCCCAATTTCTCATGATTAAGAAAACGCCCCATTTGTGGACGTTAAGTGCTCTGCTGGTGCACTACAGTGCTCAGAAGAGAGAGCAAAATATGGCTTTTTGAAATTGAATTTTGCTGAAATGGTTTTTGGGGGGCATGTTGCATTTAGAAAGTGCCCAGGGTGCCAGAACAGAAAAAAAAAACAACTAGCATACTATTTTGGAAACTACACCCCTCAAGGAATGTGACAAGGGGTACAGTGAGCCCTAACACCTCAAAGGTGTTTGATGACTTTGCATTGAAGTTGGACGTGAAAATGGAAAATTTGATTTTTAACACCACAATGATTGTGTTACTCCAAATTTTTCATTTTCACAGGGTGTAATAGGAGAAAATAGACTGCACAATTTGAAGCCCAATTTCTACCAGTTAAGAAAACACCCCATATGTGGATGTTAAGTGCTCTGCTGGCGCACTACAGGTCTCAGAACAGAAGGAGCGCTATTGGACTTTCGGAGATAGAATTTTGCTGGAATTGAAGTCGGGGGCCATAGACATTTACAAACCTCCCATGATGCCAGAACAGCAGAAACCCCCCACATGTGACCCCATTTTGGAAACTACACCCCTCACAGAATGTAATAAGGGGTGCAGTGAGCATTTACACCCCACTGGCGTTTGACAGATCTTTGGAACAGTGGGCTGTGCAAATGAAAAATTAAATTTTTAACGGGTGATAACGGGTTAAAAACGGCTATTAGAAAAATCCCATGGACTATGCTGGGATTTTTTAACGTGAAGTGAAGGAGTAACAGTGAAGGAGTTTAAGGCGTACCCGTCAGATCCAAAAAAAAAAAAAACTTTTTTAATACATCACTCACTACCTAATCCTGACCATGTACATCTAATTTGTTTATGTCTAGCACCTTTATTTTTTTATTACTTTTAATTTGGGGAGTAGTTGTTTGACTGGCTTTTTCTATATGAAATACTGAAAATTTTCAAATGAAAGCAATTGCAAAACCTTTTGGTTTTGCATGCTTTACAACATATCCAAAGTTTTTGTATCTGACAGTGCCAATTTAACCCCTTAAGGACGGAGCCTATTTTCACCTCTAGGACGAAGCCCTTTTTTTGCAAATCTGACCACTGTCACTTTAAACATTAATAACTCTGGAATGCTTTTAGTTATCATTCTGATTCTGAGACTGTTTTTTCGTGACATATTCTACTTTAACATAGTGGTAAATTTTTGTGGTATCTTGCATCCTTTCTTGGTGAAAAATCCCAAAATTTGATGAAAAAATTAAAAAGTTTGCATTTTTCTAACTTTGAAGCTCTCTGCTTGAAAGGAAAATGGATATTCCAAATAATTTTTTTTTTGGATTCACATATACAATATGTCTACTTTATGATTGCATCATAAAATTGACGAGTTTTTACTTTTGGAAGACACCAGAGGGCTTCAAAGTTCAGCAACAATTTTCCAATTTTTCACAAAATTTTCAAACTCGCAATTTTTCAGGGACCAGTTCAGGTTTGAAGTGGATTTGAAGGGTCTTCATATTAGAAATACCCCATAAATGACCCCATTATAAAAACTGCACCCCCAAAGTATTCAAAATGACATTCAGTAAATGTTTTAACCCTTTAGGTGTTTCACAGGAAAAGCAGCAAAGTGAAGGAGAAAATTCAAAATCTTCATTTTTTACACTCGCATGTTCTTGTCACCAAAGGTAAATATAACCCTACATATATAGTAGGTAAAGGTATGTAATGGTAATTATGACACCAAAAAGAGAACCATACCACAGAGTACACAGCAAAGTAATAGAATATACAAAATCAACTTTATTAATACAATTTAGTAATAAAAAAAAATTTCAAATATTAAAATTGGAAAAGAGAATAAATAGGCACTGGTGAACATACAAAGATGTAGGGAAATGGTAGGACACAAATACATCAAAATATGCAAATATCAGGAGTAAATGCCACAACAGCTGGTAGGATACAAGGGTGCTGCCAACCAAAACTATGCAATAAAGGGTGCCAAACCATACCTACACCTGAACCCCAAAGATAGTTTCGCTGTTATGCCGCTTCTTCCCCTGAAGAAGCGGCATAACAGCGAAACGATCGTTGGGGTTCAGGTGTAGGTATGATTTGGCACCCTTTATTGCATAGTTTTGGTTGGCAGCACCCTTGTATCCTACCAGCTATTGTGGCATTTACTCCTGATATTTGCATATTTTGATGTATTTGTGTCCTACCATTTCCCTACATCTTTGTATGTTCACCAGTGCCTATTTATTCTCTTTTCCAATTTTAATATTTTTTATTACTAAATTGTATTAATAAAGTTGATTTTGTATACTCGCATGTTCTTGTAGACCCAATTTTTTAATTTTTACAAGGGATAAAAGGAGAAAATGTATACTTATATTTGTAGCCCAATTTCTCTCGAGTTAGCACATGCCTCATATGTCTATGTTAAGTGTTCGGCGGGCGCAGTAGAGGGCTCAGAAGCGAAGGAGCAACAAGGGGATTTTAGAGAGTACGTTTTTCTGAAATGGTTTTTGGGGGCATGTCGCATTTAGGAAGCCCCTATGGTGCCAGAACAGCAAAAAAAAAATTAAAAAAAAAAAAAACACATGGCATACCATTTTGGAAACTAGACCCCAAATTTCAAATTTTTTAAATGGTTAATAGCAGAAAAGACCCCCACAAAATTTGTAACCCCATCTCTTCTGAGTATGGAGGTACCCCATAAGTGGACCTGAAGTGCACTGCGGACGAACTACAATGCTCAGAAGAGAAGGAGTCATATTTTGCTTTTTGAGAGCAAATTTTGCTCGGGGGGCATGTTGCATTTAGGAAGCCCCTATGGTGCCAGAACAGCAAAAAAAAAAAAAAAAAAAACACATGGCATACCATTTTGGAAACTAGACCCCTCACAGAATGTAATGAGGGATACAGTGAGCATTTACCCCCCACTGGTGTCTGACAGATCTTTGGAACAGTGGGCTGTGCAAAATTTTTCATTTTCACGGACCACTGTTCCAAAGATCCGTCAGACACCTGTGGGGTGTAAATTCTCACCGCACCCCTTATTACATTCCGTAAGGGGTGTAGTTTTCAAAATGGGGTCACATGTGGGTGTGTTTTTTTTGCGTTTGTCAGAACCACTGTAACAATCAGCCACCTATGTGCAAATCACCTCAAATGTACATGGCGCACTCTCCCTTCTGGGCCTTGTTGTGCGCCCCCAGAGCACTTTGCGCCCACATATGGGGTATCTCCGTACTCGGGAGAAATTGCGTTACAAATTTTGGGGGGCGTTTTTCCCTTTTACCTCTTGTGAAAATGAAAAGTATAGGGCAACACCAGCATGTTAGAGTAAAAAAATAAAAATTTTTACACTAACATGCTGGTGTAGACCCCAACTGTTCCTTTTCATAAGGGGTAAAAGGAGAAAAAGCCCCCCAAAATTTGTTAGGCAATTTCTCCCGAGTACGGCGATACCCCATATGTGACCCTATTCTGTTGCCTTGAAATACGACAGGGCTCCAAAGTGAGAGCGCCATGCACATTTGAGGCCTGAATTAGGGACTTGCATAGGGGTGGACATAGGGGTATTTTATGCCAGTGATTCCCAAACAGGGTGCCTCCAGCTGTTGCTAAACTCCCAGCATGCTTGGACAGTCAATTGCTGTCCAGAAATGCTGGGAGTTTTTGTTTTGCAACAGCTGGAGGCTCCATCTTAGAAACACTGCCATACAATACGTTTTTCATTTTTATTGGGGAGGGGGGTGGTAGGGGGGGCAGTGTACGTGTGTATATGTAGTGTTTTACTCTTTATTTTATGTTAGTGTAGTGTAGTGTTTTTAGGTTACATTCACACTGGCGGCAGATTACACTGACTCTCCCGCTAGGAGTTTGAGCTGCGGCGGAAAATTTGCCGCAGCTCAAATTTGTAGCGGGGAACTCACTGTAATCTGCCGCCAGTGTGAATGTAGCCTGTACATTCACACGGGAGGGGGGGGTCAAAACTACAACTCCCAGCATGCACTGACAGACCATGCATGATGGGAGTTGTAGTTTTGCAACAGCTGGAGGCACACTGGCTGGAAAACCTTGAGTTAGGTTCTATGACCTAACTCAGTATTTTCCAACCAGTGTGCCTCCAGCTGTTGCAAAACTCCCAGCATGTACTGATTGCGAAAGGGCATGCTGGGAGATGTAGTTATGCAATGGCTGGAGGCACGCAAGTACAACTCCCAGCATGCCAAGACAGCCTTATGCTGTTCCTGAATGCTGGGAGTTGTAGTTTTGCAAGATTTAGAGGGGTTCAAGTTGTAAATCACTGTCCAGTGGTCTCAAAACTGTGGCCCTCCAGATGTTGCAAAATTACAACTCGCAGCATGCCCAGACAGCAAACTGCTGTCTGGGCATGCTGAGAGTTGTAGTTTTGCAACATCTGGAGGGCTACAGTTTGAGACCACTTAGTGATCTACAACCTGAACCCCTCTAAATATTGCAAAACTACAAGTCCCAGCATGCCCACACAGCAAACAGCTGTCTGGGCATGCTGGGAGTTGTAGTTTTGCAAATCTGGAGGGCCACGGTTTAGAGACCACTGTAAACTGTGACCCTCCGGATGTTGCTAGTCAACAACTCACCTAGTAGAACCGGGAAGCCGCCGCCGCACGTGGGTGATCCCCGCATGGAGGATCGCGCTCCGGGATCCAGGTAGGGACCTTCGGCGCTGACCTTCCCTGGACGGTTCCCCCGTTTTGCCCGGACACCGATAGGTGGGTAAAGCGGGGGAACCAAACTTTAACCCCCCCCTCCCCCGGTATGCTATCGGTCGGTCGCTCGGCCGACCAATAGCAGGGATAGGAGGGGTGGCACCCCTGCCACCAAACTCCTATCCCTTTAGGGGGATCGAGGGTGTCTCTGACACCTACGATGCCTCTTATTTTCCGGGTTACCAGTGACCCGGAATCGCGCAGATCGCAGGTCTGAATTGACCTGTGATTTGCGCGCATCGCGGTCATGGGGGGGTCTCAGGACCCCCCTCGGCGATGTGCCGGGATGCCTGCTGTTAGATAACAGCAGTCATCCTGGCCCGATCACCGCTACCGGTGACGCGGCGCTCCCGGAAACCCGCGACGTACATGTACGTCGCCGCGCGCCAAGTCACACTTCCCGACGCCGTACATGTACGTCGCTCGTCGTGAAGGGGTTAAAGGGGTACTCCAGTGGAAAACAAAATGTTTTAAACCAGCTGGTGCCATAAAGTTAAACAGATTAATATACTTCTATTTAAAAAAGCTAATCCTTCTAGTACTTATCAGGTGCTGTATGCTCCAGAGGACGTAGTGTAGTTATTTCCAGTCTGAACACAGAACTTTCTGCAGCCACCTCTGTCTGTGTCAGGAACTGTCCAGATAAGGAGATATTTGCTATTGGGATTGCCTGATGGTCTGGAAAGCATGACACGGACAGAGGCAGCAACAGAAAGTACTGTGGTCACACAAGAAACAGCTACACAACTTCCTTGGGAGCATACAGCAGCTAATAAGTGCTGAAAGGATTAAGATTATTTTTTTTTTTTTTTTTTTTTTAAGAGAGAATTTACACATCTGTGTGACTTTCTGGCAGCAGTTTATTAGGAAAAAAAAATTTTCCTCCCCATTAAGCATGCATAAGCGTGTTCCCAACATTTTCACAAAAACCCAACATATTTACTAAGGTTTCCACATAAAATGTGGTGGATTTGAGATGAGGAAAACCAGACAGATCAGAGCATGTGTAAAAAAAGCAAAGTGTAGGAAAAGTGAAAAATGTAGGGAAACCTTAGTAAATACCATGGAAAATTAGTTGTTGGGAATGAAAACCCACAAAGAAACCTACACTCCACTCTTAGTAAATGAGGGCCATTGTGCGTGTTCATGTATTGTTTGGATCACCAAGGCAACAACGTGTGATGTCACATGTGAGACAGTCTACTACTTATCTTGTAGAACTACAGATTATGGACAGCTGTTGAGAAAGTCTTTGGGCAGGGCAGGATGCTTTGATGTTCACAGAGTGCTCTTAAACCCCTTTAAAGTCACCAGTTTTGCATCTGCAGCTATGCAAAAAAAAAATAAAAAATAAATATTATAATATATATATATATATATATATATATATATATATATATATATATACACACACACACATATATATATATATATATATATATATATATATATATATATACACACACATACATACATAGATATATAATTTTTTTTTTTTCATATTTATACTACCATCTGTAAACAAAAAAAGTGATGCCCATTTTTCTTTATTCAGTCCATTTTGTCACTACCTATAAAATGCAATGTTTAAAATGTACAGCACAAAATTAGCATGTAACATGTACACAACTGGCGATAGGTTATTTTTGCTAACAAGTATGGGGTCAATACGAAGGAGAAGTAATCCAAGTAGACTTACAAAAGTTGCACAAAAAGCAGATTTTTGTATATAGAGAGGAAAAAAAGAACAAGAGCAGCACTCGTATAGTGCGGTAAATGCAGGGGTTAGAGACAGCTGGATGTAGAGAGAAGGTATTAGAGGCTCGATGCCTGCTCACCTGGATTGGTTGTGCGGGCAGGCACAACACTGGAAGGTGCTTTATTATACTAGATATCGGGGTGCAGCCAGCCGTCTGTCCCGCTGTGGCGGTGGTGTGGAGACCATGAAGAGGTACTTGGCAGGAGGGTTGTCTGGCAGAGCTAGCCTCACTGGCAGGTGGAAAATACTACTTGGATGCTTTCCGGCGCAATGGACATGAGGAAGGAAGACACACCTCCAAAATGCATTGTCCTATACTGTACTGCCTTTATGCTGATAATAAAGACAATACTGAAAAATACATCAAGACTCCGTGGGATTGCACCGGCAAGGATCCAAGTCTGATTTTCCACCTGCCAGGCTACCCTCCTGCCAAGTACCTCTTCACTGTAAGCAGATTTTTGTGGGACATTGGGCTGTAGGCAAAAAGCTACAAACAATCTTACAAAAGTGATTTTCAGTTTTTACTTTGCAGTGGTCAGGGATTTATCAAGTGCGAAAGTCAAACAAAAAGGAGCAATCCCTCCAAAACACTATAAATGTAAGCCAGCCCAGACCTGGCTTACAAAAGGGCTTTGGAGAGTGGTATTTCATATTCCCCCATCGGCAGCAGTGATTGGCTCATATCACGGGACCCGGTGGGGAATATGAAATTACAGTAGGGGAACAATATATCAGTAGCGCCATGATCTGATAAAAGGAGTATGGGCTGGCATCACTCTGCAGCCACCCGGGCCTCCCGCAGCAGGGCCAGGGAATGTGCAGGAGCAGTGTCCCTGCCATCCCTCAGCACAGCAGTACATGATATGAGGAGTAGCCCACAGCGGTAAGGGATGGCAGGGACAGCTCCTGCACATTCCGCAGCCCTGCTGTGGGAGTCCTGGGCGGCTGCAGAGGGATACCAGCTCGGGCTCCTTTTTATTAGATCATGCTGATTTATTCTATCCTTTTATGCAAGTTCATATTTCACGCCAGGTCCCTTGATTGGCTGGGACCAACCGGCTAATCACAGCTGCCGGCGGGAAATTTTAACTTGACAGACATACTCTTCCCCGCTGGAAAACTGGCCGGCCAACAATGCACATTGCCGCTCACTTCCCTGGCTTGCTAGTTACCTGCCCATGCCGCACACCCTTACAGTGAGGCCATGCTGGTTTTAGTCTTGCGGAATGGGCAGATGGGAGATGTGCGGGCTTCCTTGGCTATACTGTACCTAAACTATAACTCCCATCATGGAAGTTGAAATTTAGGAACAGCAAGACTCCATCTGTTGCTACACTACAACTCCCATCATGGGAGCTGTAATTTTGGAACTGGGT
The DNA here is from genome assembly GCF_029499605.1 of Hyla sarda. Lineage (NCBI taxonomy): Eukaryota > Metazoa > Chordata > Amphibia > Anura > Hylidae > Hyla > Hyla sarda. Next base: position 272,208,598 of record NC_079194.1, on the reverse strand, counting down.
GCCTCCAGCTGTTGCTAAACTACAACGCCCATCATGGGAGTTGTAGTTTAACAACAGCTGGAGTCTTGCTATTCCTAAAATACGGCTCCCATCATGGGCGTTGTAGTTTACCAACAGATGAAGTTTCGCTGTTCCTAAACTACAACTCCCATCATGGGAGCTGTAGTTTAGGAAAAGCGAGACACCAGCTGTTGCCAAACTGGAGGCTCACTGTTGCCAAGTTAATATTTCTTGACAGCCAAAGGCTGTCTTGAAATTATGAGGGTTGTAGTTTAGCAACAGCTGGAGGCTCCCTGTTTGGAAACAGTTTTTAGAGGCGTTCTGCTGAGGGGAGAGCGCCATATATGTACTAAGCTATTTTTTTGTGTTCTTACTTTAGATCCATGCATGCAGAGGACTACCTTGATAACCTGCAGTTTTTTTTTGTTTAATCTTAATAAAATGGTTAACGAGGGCTTGAGGGGGGAGTTTTTTAGAATAAAATTTTTTTTTTTTTTTTAAATGTGTTTTCTTATTTTATTCACTGTACAGCCTTAGAGGTGGAAGCTGGCTAATAGAGGGAGTCCATTACTAAGCCGGTGCTTAGTGTTAGCCCTAAAAACAGCTTGCACTAACCCCCAATTATTCTTCTTCAGGTAACCACCGCTACAGGGAAGAGCCAATACCAACAGGCATCAAAAATAACGCTTCTGGGTCTAGGCGGTAACAAGCTGGTCCTTGCCCACCCTGGTAACATCAGACTGTTGCTGTTTGGTTGGTATCTGGCAGAGAATTACAATGGGGGGGGGGGGGTGAACAACGCACTATATATTTATTATGATGATGTTCCCCCCAATGGTAGCTCAATTTGTTACTTTGCTTACTCTTCACTGAGAATGTGTTCACACTTTCTCTGTTTTTAAACTGCATTCATAGAATTTAAAGGCCAAAACAGCCTGAGTGTGTGAACATACCCTAATGGGTACGACTTCTCAGAAAAAAAAAAAGATGCACTCCCCACGTCCTATAGCAGGAAGAAACTTCTTTATTAGTTGCAGTGTAGTAACAAGCGAGACCCTGGCAGCCAGTGCGGGAGTGTGTGCAGGATGCTGCAGACTTCTCAAGTGTGACAGTTGTTTCCCCCGCGCATGCTGGCTTCGTCAGACCACACCTGTCAGTGACGTCGACCTTGGTAAAGAACTAAAGGTTATTTTGGACCATACGTTCCCTCAAGTCTTATAAGGAGTGTGGAAGGGTCCCAAGGGGGCTCCGAAATTACAAGGAGCTCTCACAGTTTCTAGATAACCCCAACTTTAATCGCCAAATAGGATAAGATTCACTAAGAATATTCATTAAATATGCTGAATTTGGTGTTTGAACAAAATGAAGTAGATTACATCACAGTAACAGAACAACTAGGGAAAGCCAAGTTGGAACTTCGCACCAGAATGACTGAACAGCAAAGACAAAGTTTAAAAAAAAATAAAATAAAAAACACGACAATAAGCCAATAACCTTACAGAGTACAATTAAAGAACAGAAAATTGATAAAATATCTCCGAGATAAAACCCACTTCGACGCTGGTAAAATTTTCAACAAAGGAAACACCCTCAATAACCCAAAATCCTCTAGAAAACCCTGGACACACTCCCGCACTGGCTGCCAGGGTATCGCTTGTTACTACACCGCAACTAATAAAAGAAGTTTCTTCCTGCTAGCGGACATGGTGAATGCATCTTTTTCTTTCTGAGAAGTCGTTTACATTGTGTTATGTGCACTACAAGATAGCACCACCAACAGCAGTTTAGACATCACCGTGTTTAAGTTGTCCACACCACGGCTCGGGGAACATTAAGCACAATTATAACCGGTGGTGCTCAGTATTGCTGTGCCTGTCCTACATTCATTTAAGATACCCTTATGGGTAATGATGATGTAGTTAAAAATTTATATACCAATAATGATAAAAAAATAAAAATACATAAACTTTACTTTGGGTGTCCTTGCAGTCACAGGAAGGTAAGTAGACATACAGGTTCATAAGGGGCTTCTAGTTTGTCATTGTGACTCCTATGAATGAATGCTTACACTGTTAAGAAATTAATATTTTGATTACCTGACTTTTATAATATTACGGCTATTGGTGTCAATTTCATACATTTGAAGATTGCATTAGTCGTTTATTAATGCTCTGCTAATCTCATAGAATGAAATGTTGTAGCTGAGCCTTTAAGAAAAATAAAAAGGTAAAATAAATATGATACATCAAGAGAACAAAATATACTGGTTTGTAACAAATCAGCACACAAACTAAAACATTTATAAAGAGATTTTTAGTGAGTATATAGAATATCATACATGCTGGTTTGTCCAAAATATATGACAAATGGTCATGGCTTCAAAAAACTTTGCATAAATCATAGTATAAGAGCATAAAAGACATTCTGCAAAGCGTTCCTTTCTCTTCTTATCAGACACTTCCCTTTGCTTATCTTTCATGAACTCAAAAATTAGCTCAATTCTAGGAGCTCACCAAGACACCAAGTTATATACTGCTCATACAATGGAGAGGGGTGATGAGTGGGTTCAGAGAGATGAGACAGACTGCAAAGAGATCTAACTATTAGATCTCACCAAAGGATCTACAGTTTAAACAGTTTACTACTGCTCTATAATGTCCTCCATGCTGCTGCTTCTTAGGGTGTACTGTATAGATATAGAAGAGCAGGATCTGTGTGTGTGTATACATATAAAAGTGTATAGACCGAGAAGCTAGTGTAGAAGACAGAGAGGCTAGTGTCAACCACTAGCTCAGGGACAACTGAAAACTAGAGTAGAATTAGCAGAGCAAAAAGCTGATGGAAGAGGTCATATACAAGTTATATAATGACAAGAAATAGTGCTACTCCTCATATAGACATAACTTTTACAGATAAGCTATCTAAAACAACAGGTAAGCTTTAGGCTAGGTTTCCACACAGGTCTTTCTGGCATTTTTGGAAAACTGCCACTCAAATTTGAGCCGAATTCAGAAGTGCATCCAGCAGAGTGTATTTCCGTTGTTTCCCTTTATATTTTCCTTTTGAATACACTTCTGGCTTTGCCTCAAGAACTGCAAAAAATTGTGTGGAAAAGTAAGGGGAAAAAAATCTTCACCAGAGTAGATCTGTATGGCTAATACAGATCTACTCCGGCGAATAATTTTTTTTCCCTTACTTTTCTCATGGTGAAGATAAACAAATGTCCTTCTCCTTGTATTACTAGGTGGCTTTCCTTGTTCCCCCAATGTACTCCCCAAAGTGACTAGTAGATTTACACAGAGATTGCTGCGTGGACCAGACTCACATTAAACATTTCATAGTAACAGACTGACTTTCAATCCACACAGCAAGCGCTGTTTTAAACAGCTACAGGCAACGGAAACAGCATCTTATCAGGGAGATAAACCCCATCAGTAAGAGGGGAAGAGTAGGGCAGATGGCTTGTCCTAACCATGGTAATGCCTGAACAGAGAAAAACTTTTCCTGGAGCAGTTCTTTCACAGAAGTACATACAGTAAAACCACCAAGGAATAGCAAACATAATAAAGACAAAAAGGAATTTGACAGTTCATTTAAAAGCCTGCATTCAAAAAGTAAACTCATGAATTTGGGTAGAACAGTGCAAAAAAAGAAAAGGTTGATGAAAACTTTGTCTCCTCTATAAAATGTATAAAGCCCAATTTCTGCAATCAGTTACAGACCCCATGGTAGTTTTTTTTAAAACCAAACTTCTTCTCAAACTGATGTTAATTCCACAATGACTGGGCCAGCACAATCTGAGTTCCAGTATGACCAAGATGACAGCAATACTATTGTGTTTCAGCAGACCTCTGCTCTCGATCCTCTTGATCCAGGCATGTGAATGTATGTAGCTCAGCTTTAATTCTGCTGTGTATAGTGCTTTCATACAAATACATTTCATTTCATGGAGCCCATGAAAGATGCAAAGTCAAGATCCAACATAGAGTTTAATGATTCTCCATGCTGCAAGTCAAAAATTCCATTCATTAGTGCACTGTCAAGCCTTTCTGAATTCTCATTTCCACCTGCCTCCTCACTGGGTCCAGTGGCCATTAGCCTAGTAATTGATTCAGGATAAGCCATAAGGGTATTCTGGCTAGTTCCACTCTCATGAAGACCTTGTGAAAGAACACTTGAAGACTGGGATTCACTGAGAAGTTGTCCAAAATCACTATTGTCAATAGAACTAAGACTTGTACAATGAGTGTCAGGGTCATTCTGCAGCATGTTAACTATATCAAGATTTCCATCATCTGTAAAGTGTGTATAGTCTAACACAGAGTCCAGACGTTCCTCTACTGATGCTGAAGGCTGTAGTACAGAAGGTAGAGGGGAGAATCCCAGGTTGCTGAAATCATTCACATTTACAGTGAAGAGAGGAGGTACAGAATTTCCAGTGTCAGTTTTCACCACAGGATTAGAGAATTGAGAGATTGATGGAGTCATCTGCATAGGCACCGGAGGGTCTCTCCGAATAGGTGTGGGTAACGGTTCTGAGAAAGAGAATATAATAATTACATTGGAACCTAGGTAAAAAGTAACAGTTCCCCCAAATGTCCGATCCCAGTGTATGATAGCTACTAGAGATTAGCGAACTTACAGTAAATTCGATTCGTCACAAACTTCTCGGCTCGGCAGTTGATGACTTTTCCTGCATAAATTAGTTCAGCCTTCAGGTGCTCCGGTGGGCTGGAAAAGGTGGATACAGTCCTAGGAGACTCTTTTCTAGGAATGTATCCACCTTTTCCAGCCCACCGGAGCACCTGAAGGCTGAACTAATTTACGCAGGATAAGACATCAACTGCTGAGCCGAGAAGTTTGTGACAAATCGAATTTACTGTAAGTTCGCTCATCTCTAATAGCTACCAGGCAATAGACTACTGCCAGCATCCTTGTCTCCAATTCTGCCTGACCCTTTCTGAAATCTTACTGACTCATGTAGGCCATCCTGCCAATTTGAACCTGTGCTGCTTACCTCAACCATCTGTATTGGACTAAGTCTTTACCTTATTCCCTGGGTACCATTCTCAGTCCCTTTTGTGTAAGGCTCGGACTGCTGACTATACAGTCATGGCTGTAAATGTTGGCACCACTGACATTTTTCAAGAAAATGAAGTATTTCTCACAGAAAAGGATTGCAGTAACATGTTTTGCTATTCACGTTTACTCCCTTTCTGTGTATTGGAACTAAACCAAAAAGGGGAGGAAAAAAAAGCAAATTGGACATAATGTCAAACCAAACTCCAAAAATGGGCTGGATAAAATTATTGGCACCCTTTCAAAATTATGGAAACATTTGATTGCTTCAAGCATGTGATGCTCCTTTAACCCCTTAACGACGCTGGACATAAATGTACGTCCTGGTGAGCTGGTACTTAAAGCACCAGGACGTACATTTATGTCCTATACATAACCAGGAGCATCGGAGCGATGCTTAGGTCATGCGTGGCAGGTCCCAACTGTTCATAGCAGCCAGGGACCCGCCATTAACCCCTCAGATGCCGTGATCCATACAGATCACGGCATCTGCAGCATTGCGGTCACTAAAATGGATGATCAGATCGCCCGCAGCGCTGCCGCGGCGATCTGATCATCCAGAACGGCAGACGGAGGTCCCCTCACCTGCCTCCACTGCCTTCCACGGGTCTTCTGCACTGGTCTGCGATCGAGCAGACCAGAGCAGAAGATGACCGATAATACTGATCAGTGCTATGTCCTATGCATAGCACTGAACAGTATTAGCAATCAAATGATTGTTATAAATAGTCCCCTATGGGGACTATTAAAGTGTAAAAGTAAAAAAAAAAAAGTAAAAAAAAAAAAAAGTGAAAAACGCCCTCCCAATAAAAATGTAAATTGTCCCATTTTCCCTACTTCACTCCCAAAAAGTGTAAAGATATTTTATATACATATTTGGTATCGCCGCGTGCGTACATATCCGAACTATTAAATTAAATGTTAATGATACCGAACGGTGTGAATGTAAAAAAATTTAATAAAAAAATTTTTACAAAATATCTGCTTTTTTATAAAAAAAATTCCCAAAAACATTTATAAAAAAAAAAATGTATTAAAAAAGTTTTATATAAGCAAATATGGTATCAATAAAAAAGTACAGATCACGGCGCAAAAAATGAGCCCTCATACCGCCGATTATACGGAAAATTGAAAAAGTTATAGGTCTTCAAAATAGGGGGATTTTAAACTTACTAATTTTATTAAGCAGATTGCGATTTTTTTAAGCGCAACAGTAATAGAAAAGTACGTTATCATGGGTATCATTTTAATCGTATTGACCCAAAGAAGAACGAACACATGTCATTTTTACCATAAATTGTATGGTGTGAAAATGAAATCTTCCAAAAATTGCAAAATTGCAGTTTTCTTTTTAATTTCCCCACACAAATAGTATCTTTTGGGTTGCACCATACATTTTATGATAAAGTGAGTGATGGCATTACAACGGACAACTGGTTGCGCGAAAAACAAGCCATCATACTAGTCTGTGGATGAAAATATAAGAGTTAGGATTTTTTGAAGGAGAGGAGGAAAAAAGTAAACGTAAAAATAAAATTGTCTGAGTCCTTAAAGCCCAAATAAGCCGAGTCCTTAAGGGGTTAAACTCACCTGGGGCAAGTAACAGGTGTGGTCAATATAAAAAAAATCACACCTGAAAGAAGATAAAAAGGAGAGACGTTCACTTAGTCTTTGCATTGTGCGTCTGTATGTGCCACACTAGACATGGACAACAGAAAGAGGAGAAGAGAACAGTCTGAGGACCTGAGAACCGAAATTGCGGAAAAATATCTCAATGTTCCAAAGATCTAGATTTGCCTTTGTCCACAGTGCCCAACATTATCAAGAAGTTTGCAACCCATGGCACTGTAGCTTATCTCCCTGGGCGTGGACTGAAGAGAAAAATTGATGAAAGGTGTCAACGCAGGATAGTCCAGATGGTGGATAAGCAGCCCCAAACAAGTTCCAAAGATATTCAAGCTGTCCTGCAGGCTCAGGAAGCATCAGTGTCAGCGCAAACTATCCGTCGAAATTTAAATGAAATTAAACGCTATGGCAGGAGACCCAGGACAACCCCACTGCTGACACAGACATAAAAAAAACAAGACTACATTTTGCCAAAATGAACCTGAGCAAGCCAAAATCCTTCTGGGAAAACGTCATGAGAACAGATGAGACCAAGATAGAGGTTTTTGGTAAAGCACATCATTCTACTGTTTACTGAAAAAGGAATGAGGCCTACAAAGAAAAGAACACAGCACCTAAAGTGAAATATGGTGGAGGTTCAATGATGTTTTGCTGCCTCTGGCACTGGGTGCCTTGAATGTGTGCAAGGCATCATGAAATCTGAGGATTACCAATGGACTTTGGGTCGCACTGTACAGCCCAGTGTCAGAAAGCTGGGTTTGCATCTGAGATCTTGGGTCTTCCAGCAGGACAATGACCCCAAACATACCTCAAAAAGCACCCAGAAATGGAGGGCAACAAAGTGCTGGAGAGTTCTGAAGTGGCCAGCAATGAGTCCAGATCTAAATCCCATTGAACACCTGTGGAGAGGTGTAAGAAGCTTATTGATGGTTATAGGAAGCAACTGATTTCAGTTAATTTTCCAAAGGGTGGGCAACCAAATATTAACAAGGGTGCCAATAATTTTGTCTAGCCCATTTTTGGAGTTTGGTGTGAAATTTGCTTTTTTTCCCTCCTTTTTTGGTTTAGTTGAATAAACATGTGTATAGCAAAACGTGTTACTGCAATCCTTTTCTGTGAGAAATACTTCATTTTCTTGAAAAATTTCAGGGGTGCCAACATTTACGGCCATGGCAGTATGCATACTTGCCTGACCCCCTGGTGCCCTGCATTGGAGCCATTTGGTCTGCTGGGACAGCTGCTACCCATACAGGGATCCTGTTTGAGATGCTTCTGGGTGTGGCTCCAGAGTGACAGCAGTCAGAGGCTCCTAGCTTTCAAATTTCTTGTTGTTACTGCTGTGGGATACTGTGATTTAACCCCTTAAGGACCACAAATTTTTTTTGCACATCTGACCACTGTTACTTTAACCCCTTAAAGACCGAGGGTTTTTCAGTTTTTGCATTTTCGTTATTTCCTCCTTGCCTTTAAAAAATCATAACTCTCAATTTTGCACCTAAAAATCCATATGATGGCTTATTTTTTGCGCCACCAATTCTACTTTGTAATGACATGTCAATTTGCCCAAAAATCTACGGCGAAACAGAAAAAAAAATCATTGTGAGACAAAATTGGAAAAAAAAACCCTGTTTTGTAACTTTTGGGGGCTTCCGTTTCTACGTAGTACATTTTCCGGTAAAAATGACACCTTATCTTTATTCTGTAGGTCCATATGATTAAAATGATACCCTACTTATATAGGTATGATTTTTTTCCAGAAGTACGATAAAATCAAAACTACATGCAGGAAAATTAATACGTTTAAAATAGTCATCTTACCCCTATAACTTTTATTTTTGCGCGTATGGGGCGGAATGAGGGCTAATTTTTTGCACCGTGATCTGAAGTTTTTAGCGGTACCATTTTTGCATTGATAGGACTTATTGATCGTTTTTATAAATTTTTTCATGATATAAAAAGTGACCAAAAATGCACCATTTTGGACTTTGAAATATTTTTTTTGCACGTACGCCATTGACCGTGCGGTTTAACGAACGATATATTTTTATAATTCAGACATTACCGCACGCGGCGATACCATATATGTTTATTTTTATTTACACTGTGTTTTGTTTTTTTATGGGAAAAGGGGGGGGGGGGGGTGATTCAAACTTTTAATAGGGAAGGGGTTAAATGATCTTTATTCACTTTTTTTCACTTTTTTTGCAGTGTTATAGCTCCCATATGGACCTATAACACTGCACACACTGATCTTTTACATTGATCACTGGTTTCTCATAGGAAACCAGTGATCGATGATTCTGCCGCTTGACTGCTCATGCCTGGATCTCAGGCACTGAGCAGTCATTCGGCAATCGGACAGCGAGGAGGAAGGTAGGGATTCTCCTTTTGTCCTGTAAGCTGTTCGGGATGCCGCGATTTCGCCACGGCTATCCCAAACCGCCCACTGAGCTAACCGGCATACTTTCACTTTCGACGCAGCGTTCAACTTTGAACGCCGCGTCTAAAGGGTTAACAGCGCGCGGCACCGCGATCAATGCCGCGCGCTATTAGCCATGGGTCCCGCGTTATAGATCGGGAGCGGACACATGACGTTCCAGTATGTCATGTGTCCTTAAGGGGTTAAAGCATTAATAACTCCCCATGGGATGCTTTTACTTATGAATTTGATTCAGAGACAGTTTTTTCGTGACATATTCTACTTTAACATAGTGGTACATTTTCATCAATACTTGCATCATTTCTTTGTTTCATGAAAAATTTCATGAAAAGTTAGAACATTTCGCATGTTTTCTAACTTTGAAGCTCTCTGCTTGAAAGGAAAATAGACATTCCAAATAAATTATATATTGATTTACATTTACAATATGTCTACTTTATGTTTGCATCATAAAGTTGACAAGTTTTTACTTTTGGAAGACAAAAGTTCAGCAGCAATTTTCACATTTTTCACAAAATTTTCAGAATCAGAATTTTTCAGGGACCAGTTCAGTTTTGAAGTGGATTTGAAGGGCCTTCATATTAGAAATACCCCATTATAGAAACTGCACCCCTCATAGTATTCAAAATGACATTCAGAAAATGTGTTAACCCTTTGGGTGTTTCACAGGAATAGCAGCAAAGTGAAGGAGAAAATTCAAAATCTTCATTTTTTTACACTCGCATGTTCTTGTAGACCAAGTTTTTGAATTTTTACATGGGGTAATAGGAGAAAAAGCCCCCCAAAAATGTGTAACCCAATCTCTCTCGAGTAAGGAAATACCTCATGTGTGGATGTAAAGTGCTCTGGGTGTGAGGGCTCAGAAGGGAAGGAGCGACAATGGGATTTTGGAGAATGAAATGGTTTTTGGGGCATATCGCATTTAGGAAGCCCTTATGGTGTCATAACAGCAAAAAATAAAAATAAAAACCCACATGGCATACTATTTTGGAAACTACACCCCTTAAGGCACATAACAAGGGGTCCAGTGAGCCTTAACACCCTACAGGTGTTTGACCACTTTTCGGTAAAGTCTGCTGTATAAATGAAAAAAAAAAAAAAAAAATGTTCACTAAAATCCTGGTTTTTCCCCAAATTTTACATTTTTTCAAGGGGTAATAGGAGAAAGTGCCCCCCCAATTTGCAACCCCATTTCTTCTGAGTAAGGAAATACCCCATGTGTGGAGGTCAATTGCTCTGCTGGCGCACTACAATGCTCAGGAGGGAAGGAGCGCCATTGAGCTTTTGGAGAGAGAATTTGTTTACAAAGCCCCCCCCCCCCGTGACATGGGGTCACATGTGGGGGAGGGGGGGGTCTTTTGTTCTGGCACCATGGGGGCTTTGGCAACACACGTGGCCTTCAATTCTCATAAAATTTTCTCTCTAAAAGCCCAATGGAGCTCCATCTCTTCTGAGCATTGTAGTTCGCCTGCACAGCACTTTACAAAATGGGGTCACACGTGGGTATTTATTTTTTTGCGTTTATGTCAGAACAGCTGTAAAATCAGCCACCCCTGTGCAAATCACCAATTTAGGCCTCAAATGTACATAGTGCTCTCACTCCTGAGCCTTGCTGTGCATCCGCAGAGCATTTTACGCCCACATATGGGGTATTTCCATACTCAGGAGAAATGGAGTTACCAATTTTGGGGGTCTTTTTTCCTTTTACCTCTTGTGAAAATAAAGTATGTGGCAACACCAGCATGTTAGTGTGGTTAAAAAAAAAAAAAAAAAAAAAATGTTACACTAACAGGCAGGTGTAGACCCCAACTTTACCCCATATGTGGCCCTACTTTTTTTCCTTGAAATAAGACAGTGCTCCGAAGTGAGAGCGCGCCATGCGCATTTGAGGACTAAGTTAGGGATTGCATAGGGGTGGACATAGGGGTATTCTATGCCAGTGATTCCCAAACAGGGTGCCTCCAGCCGTTGCTAAACTCCCAGCATACCTGGACAGTCAGTGGCTGTCGGGAATGCTGGCAGGAGTTGTTTTGTCAACAGCTGGAGGCTCCGTTTTTGAAACCCTGCCCTTCGATACGTTTATCAATTTTATTGGGGGGGGGGGGGGGGGGGGACAGTGTAATGGGGTGTATATGTAGTGTTATACCCTTTATTATGTGCTAGTGTAGTGTTTTTAGGGTACATTCGCAGTTGCGGTTGTTTACAGCGAGTTTCCTGCTAGGAGTTTGCGCTGCGGCAGAAAATTTGCTGCAGCTCAAACTTGAAGCAGGAAACTCACTGTAAACCCGCCCGTGTGAATGTACCCTGTACATTCACATGGGGGGGGGGAACCTCCAGCTGTTTCATAACTGCAAACCCAAGCATGCACTGACAGACGTGCATGCTGGGAGTTGTACTTTTGCAACAGCTGGAGGCACACTGGTTGGAAAATACTGAGTTAGGTAACAGAACCTAATGGAAGGTTTTCCAACCAGTGTGCCTCCAGCTGTTGCAAAACTATAACTTCCAGCATGTATTGATCGCCAAAGGGCATGATGGGAGATTTAGTTATGCAACGGCTGCAGGTACGCAACTACAATTCCCAGCATGCCGAGACAGCCATTTGCTGCTCATGAATGCTGAGAGTTGTAGTTTTGCAAGATTTAGAGGGCCACAGTTTAGGAAACACCGCACAGTGATCTCCAAACTGTAGCCCTCCAGATGTTGCTTGGCAACAACTCACCAGCTTCTGTAGTCAGCAGGATCGCTGCAGGCAAGGGACCTCCACCGCCAATCACACCACAGTTCCCCGTTCTGCCCTGACTACCATGGGTGGGCAGAACGGGGGAACAAAATCTTTAACACGCCATTTGGTATTTATTTTAGTAAACATATTTGGTATCGCCGCATGTGTAAATATCCGAACTAATATAATGTTAATTATCCCGTACGGTGAACAGTGTGAACGTAAAAATAAAAATGTAAAAAAGGCCAAAATTGCTGCTTATTTATAAAATTTTATTCCAAATAAAATTGCTAAAAAATTATTATAAGTTTTATATATGCAAATGTGATTTAAAAAAATGTTAGATTTTTTTAAAGCTATATAATAGAAAAGTATGTAAACATGGGTATCATTTTAATTGTATTGACCCACAGAATAAAGAAAACAGGTCTATTTTACCATAAAGTGTACAAAATTAGCAAAATTTTCCCCACTCAAAATGTTGCGCCATACATTTTATGGTAAAATGAGTGATGTAATTACAAAGGACAACTGGTCGTGCAAAAAAACAAGCGCTCATACTACTCTGTGGATGAAAATATAAGAGTTGTGATTTTTAGAAGGCAAGGAGAAAAAAAACGAAAACGTAAAAATAAAATTGTCCTTAAAGGAGTACTCCGGCGTGCACTTTTTTCCTTATATCCCATCCGGGCTGCAAAATAAAATCAAACACACTTTCTCTTACCTGCCAACGAGCCCCCGGAGCTCCGGTACACTCCGGCACAGGTGTTCGGTCCCCGGGCTGTATTCTTCTTACTTCCTGTTAGCCTGGCACGTCACACGGAGCTTCAGCCTATCACCGGTCGCAGCGATGTCCCGCCTCGGCCGGTGATAGGCTGAAGCTCCGTGTGACATGCCGGGCTAACAGGAAGTAAGAAGAATACAGCCCGGGGACCGAACACATGTACCGGAGCTCCAGGGGCTCGTTGGCAGGTAAGAGAAAGTGTGTTTTCTTTTATTTTGCAGCCTGGACGGGATAAAAGGAAAAAAGTGTGCGGCGGAGTACTCCTTTAAGGCCCAAACGGGCTGAGTCCTTAAGAAGTTAAGTACCATGATATTTGAGACAGATTTATTCACTGTATCCCAGCCTATTATGGGATAGCGTATCCAAACTTATTATGTAGGACAGTGTTCAGAACACAATAATATTAGTTTCCACTTAGTATGTAGGTCAGGCACTTTTCATGGTACACATGCTTAGCTTGGTAACACAATAGAGGCTTATCAATGACCTCTGCCCGTTCAGCAGTAATGGGGCTTAGCAGCAGGATTACAGTGTTGCCCAATTTGGGGAGATCACATACTATACACCCACAGACCTCCCCCTGCTGTCATCTCTAACACAGAGAGAAGAAAGTCTGAGGGATGACGTTGTCTGATAGGCAGCTAAACAGTAGGACATGTATGATGAAGACTTTAAGCAACTTTTTAATTTTGTATTTAGGAAAAATACTAAGGATGTATGTATCGTGTGTGTGTGTGTGTGTGTGTGTGTCAGCACAAAGTTGGCCATTGCCTTTAACTCTACATGTGACAATAGAATATTTACTTCAAAGAAATATTGTTTGTCAACATGTTGCCTTGTCATCTTCTGCTTGCCTGTTGAACTGAGTAAAGGCAGGAACTCAATTCATCAGGTGATTAGTACAAAAGGCTTGTGCCCTTGTACTAAAAGAGTTTTATTTTCCTATTTTAATTAAAACTATTTACCTTTTCTAAACTACCTTTTCTAAACTAACCTTTTCTAAACCAACTCAGATTACATTCCCTATCTACTCCTAACACCCCTCCTGCCCTTAAATTTTACCAATCTTAAAAGGACAAGTCTCACAGTAAAAAATTGTTCAGCTTTTAGTGCAGAATGTAAAGTTATATAGGTTTGTAAATCACTTCCATTACCAATGCTGCTTAGAAACAAGCTTTTTCTGCATTCTTCTGTCTGACAGGAAATTCAGCTGTTCCAGGTTTTCATGACTTGCGACCCCCTATTCAGGCTGTTATCAGCAGCATCCCGGGGGCCGTGACGTGACAATTACCCAGAAAACCCCTGTGCTGCAGAGAGCTCCCTGTGCAAACAGGCTGATTCTCTCCCCTCTCCTTGCTAATGTTTTTACACTGAGAACGGAGGAGAGGGGGGAGGGAGCTGCCAGCGTAGACCTGTCACACTGAGAATGGAGGGGAGGGAGAGAGTAGAGCTGTCACACTGAGAATGGAGGGGAGGGAGAGTAGAGCTGTCACACTGAGCACTGGGGAGAGAGGAGTGCAGGGCAGAGAAGGGGGGAGGTGATTGTGCCACTGTAAAGCTGTTTCACTGAGAGGAGGAGGGAGTGATTTTACAGTGTAAAACTGCAGCTTCAACTCCAGGGTCCCTCTCTCTGAGCACTGAGATTAGTTTGTTTCCTCGTGGCCACCCTGCTGTATAGGGCTATGATTGGAGCTCAGTGCTATGTGGGAGTGAGCTAGCAGAGCTGTGGGAGTGACTAACATAAGTTAGGGGTGGTAAGCTCTCTGCTCAGGCAGCTGAGAGCAGGAAATGTGAGCAGTGCATGCAGGGAAATGTAGTCTTTGAGATCACAGGCATAGCCACCATAACCAGGAAGTAACTGGAATTTATGAGCTGAATAGACGGTGAATGGGGGCCGGAAAAAAAAAAAATCACAAACATGTCAGAGAGGTGGTAGGTGAATATACTATGGAATGGCTAGGTATTTTATTTTCTTTGCTGCATGGGATATCTCCTTTAAAAAGCTCTATGTCATACCTTTCCCCTTGCTCACATTGTGTGAGCTCTGGGCAGGAGAAAGTGGGTGTCCCCCAGCAGGTGCGACGTCACTGAAGCCTGCTAGAGCTGTGCACCCACTTCCTGAGTTTGGTCTCCTGCCTAACAGAACAGTCACCTAAAAAAATAATAACGTATTGAGGTTTTCCACCTACAGATCGATATGAGGGCTTGTTTTACACGCTACCAATTTTACTTTGTAATGACAGTCATTTCACCACAAAATCTACAGCAAAACTTTGGGGAACAAAATTGAAAAAAAAAAAAATTTTTGTAAATTTTAGTGGCTTCCGTTTCTACGCAGTGCACTTTTTGGTAAAAATTACACCTTATCTTTATTCTGTAGGTCCATATGGTTACAACGATACCCAATTTATGTAGATTTTATTTCATTTGACAAAAAAAAAAAAGATTTATATATATTTAAAATAGTCATCTGACCCCTATACATTTTTTATTTTTCTTGTACATGGGGATGTATGCGGGCACATTTTTTGAACCGTGGTCTGTAGCTTTTATTGGTACCATTTTTTTTCATGGACTTTTTGATCGTTTTTTTACACTTTTTTTAGTGTACACAAAATTACCAAAAAGACGCAATTTTGGATTTTAGTATATTTTTTACTTATATGCCGCTGACTGTGCAGTTTAATTAACATTATATTTTTATAGTACGGACATTTACGCACGTGGTGATACTACATGTTTATTTTGCTTACATATTTTTATATGGAATTTGGGAAAAGGGGGGGGGGGCGATTTAAACTTTTAGTATGGAAGGCGTTACATCACATTTACCTTTTTTTAGTCCCCATAGGGGACTATAACAATCAGTCCATTGATTGCATACACTGTTCAATGCCATAGCATAGTATGGATCAGTGTCATCTATGCTTGATTGCTTCAGCCTGTAGTGCCTGGCTGGAGCATCAAGACACAGATCGGACGGTGAGGAGGCAGGTATGGGCCCTCCAGCTGTCCCCTCAGCCGATTGGGACCGCGGTGGTCTCAATCAGCTATGCTAAGCTGCTGGGAATGCTTTTTTTTTTTAAAGTTTTAGATGCCGCAATCAACTTTGATCGCAGAATTCCCGCAATCAGTGATGTCAGGCATTAGACACGGGTCCCAACCATTGATGATCCCAACCAAATATGATGTGGGGTCAGCTCATGACCTAGCGTCATGGCAGGGGAGCGGGTACAGGGCGTACATGTACGCCCTGCATCCTTAAGGGGTTAACAGCAAGTAAATTGCAAAGTTTCTTAAAATTACATAAGGAACAATATGATAAGTTTAGTTTTGTGACAGGTACTCTAACCAAAATCCTACAAAACACACCTGTTTTTGTAATGCTCCGCACTGGAACAGCAATTCTTCGTTGATTCTTTACTTCAGCCCCTAAAAATCAGAAATCAAATGTAAATTTTTTAAGTATGCATTCTCCCCTGTTGGTTTTAGTTCCAGTTGCTGCATTTTACATGTATTTTTACTATGGTCACTACACTGGTCAAAGTACTAAGATCACGCTTTTTTTGATACAAGGGGGGGGGGGGGGGGGGAGTGAGGATTTATGTAAAAGCAACTTTACAGACAACATCCCAAAAGGAAAGATTTATACAGGTGTACATCATGCGTGGTCTAGGTCTAAGGAAGTGTGGTTCTCCAAGCGAAACAGCTGTAAACCTACATTAATTTAATAGTTCTTAAGGTGGATAAAATAAGACCAGAGTCCATCAACTTCAACCTATATCCTTATTTTGTCCGTACTGTGTTGATCCAGAAGGCGGCAAAAAACCTTATGAGACTGATGCCAATTGCCTCATACCAAGGGGAAAAAATTCCAGACTCCAAATATGGCATCGGAATAAATCCCTGGATCAGCATTCTGTCCATATAGATCTAGTATCCATAATCTGTGATGTTATTACTCTCCTGAAACACGTCCAGGCCTCTAAAGGTTGTTCCACATGCCAGGTTTCACGTATTAATATTGTCTAAACTGACAATTTATCCTTATTAACAGATGTAAATGGCATGTATATAATCTAAACATATTTTGGTGACAGACACCAATTGCAGGAACAATCTTACCAGCAAAAGGGCTTTTTTTCACAATATGCTTGAAACTTTCCAAAGTTCTTTTTCTTTTTTCGTCAATATGATGTAGATCACCTGGATAACAACATACAAGACACAAAGCATTGCATAATTTCTACTTTGTGGTGAAGTGGTGAGGTAAAGTAAAATTTTATGTATTAAAAACATTGAAATAATCTTAGAGGTTAACCCCTGAAACATGTGAAAGATGGCATGTGGCCTACCCAAACAAATTGTAATTTTACTGCCATTTAATAGCTTAAAGTGTCCTGATCAAACTCCTTTTAAAGTTTCTTGATATGTCCTTTCGTTCCTGAGATATGAGGGTGATGGGCATGAACTTCCATTTTAAAAACGGGAGTGAATATTAGGAGATGGGTAGGATTTTACAGTCAGGGGGTGTGAATATTGTACATTGAGGGGTGCCTTATATACATACTATGACTGTATAATCGCGTCCATAACCTTATATGTACTTCCATTATAAAAATTAGGTTCACGCCCATTTGACCGATTCCCTGAACTGTCAGACAAACTATCAAACCTCATATCTCGGAACGGAAGGGTGTATCAAAAAGCTTTAAAAAAAAAAAAAAACAACAAAAAAACACACACACACACACGCAATCAGGGCTCCCATATATATTTAAGGATAATATAATCTACATTTTTTCCAGGGTTGGCCACAGGTCCTCTATAAGAAAAGATGTTAGGTGTTCTAAGGAATCTTACCTGTATGCCCATGCTGGGCAACATGAAAAAGCTGACCGGCTCCTTTCAAGAGACTATGTTCAGTGTTTTAGGTTACCTAATACAACATTTGTGGTGAAGACCATATATTGGGGGAGTTAAACAAAAACTGTAATAGTAAAACACTTTGCTGCCCATAGCACCCAATCACAGCTCAGTTTTTATATCTCAAACAGGTCTGGTAAAACAAAAGCTCAGCCGTGACTGGTTGTCATGGAAAGCAACACCAGTTTTTTTCTAGTCTGGTAACTACAGACTTAAAGGGGTACTCCGGTGGAAAACTTTATTATTTTTATTTTTTAAATCAACTGTTGCCAGAAAGTTAAACAGATATGAAAATAATTTCTATTAAATTCAAATTCTTCAATTTCCTCTGTAGCATACAGCAGCTGATGAGTATTGGAAGGGTAAAGATTTTTTAATACAAGTAATTTACAAATTCTGTTTAACTTTCTGGCACCAGTTGATTGATGGAAAACATTTTTTTTTTTTTTTTTTTTTTTTTTATAAGAGTACCCCTTTAATGGATTTTCGGGCCTAAGACTACTGATGGCATAACCAATTATGTAGTTTTAGGTAAAATTTATGCAGAAACACTAAAAAACCCTAAAGGGTTTACTTCCAGGCACCACTGTAAATATAGGGGGAGATTTATCAAAGCCTGCCCAGAGGAAAAATTGCCCAGTTGCCCATAGCAACCAGCTTCTTTAATTTTGCAGAGGCCTTGTTAAAAATGAAAGTAGCAATCTGATTGGCTGCTATGGGCAACTTTTCCTCTGGGCAGGTTTTGATAAATCTCCCCCATAGAGTTTAGCTGACTAAAAGATATTTTCTTTCAGAGCATAATAGACTCTAGTTGAGCGATTAACTTTGGCCAGAGTAATTTTATAAGTATAATCTAAATGCTAAATTGGCCTCACACAAAACATGGTTAAACAGTTAAGCAGAATAAGCATGTTTAAAACTGCATATTCAGACTCCATACGTTTTTTTCTCCCCCCATCTATGGGGCAGTTTAAGGGCCTATTTTCCGCACCATGTTCTATAGCATTTATTGGTACAGTTTTGATGTAAATTGGATTTTAATTTTTTTTGTTTTACATATTTTAGGAGACAAAAATAATCTCTCTTGTTTAGGCAGTTCGTAATTTTAAAAAGCAATTATTAGATTGCTTATACTTATCAATCATATCGATGCTCTGCTAGTAGAGCCTGCCAGCCATGCCGGAATTACCCCACTGAGCCACGATGGAACTCTGCCTCAGTGATTTCACGAAAATAGCAGTTTTTTTTATTTTTTTTTTCAAATCCCCCAGCCATGGAGAATTTATCTTTTTTGTTGTGGACAAATCCTTTATTATACACAAACTTCTATTTCTAATTGTTTGCTACCTAAACATTTTGGTGCTTTTACCATATATCACCAATATCAGATAATGATGGCCTGTCCTCAGCAGGGATGTGGAATTCTTATCGCCCGACGCCCGGGACAAGCAGTACCGGAACGCCGGGCAGGTGATTTCTACAGGCATTTAGCCCTGCTTCGGGCAAGCAGCGTTAAATGCCGGAAGAATTCACACGTCCGCTCACACTGTTACTGTACTTGCATCTCCCTGCAGCAGTCTATAACGAGACTTCCTTGCAGGGATGCGCACGATTGGTGACGTCATCACAAATGCAGCTCAGTACGTCGGGACGCTAACGTCCAGTGCGGCGCCTGTGATGACGTCACCTATCGCGCGCATCCCCGCAAGGAAGGCTCGTTATAGACTGCTGCAGGGAGATGCAAGTACAGTAAGTGTGAGCGCACCTGTGTGAATTCAGAGTGAGTGAGATAAACTTGCCCATTATGAGGACCTGCCTGATCACCAGGGTAAAACTATATTCCTAACGGTCTAGTAACAAAAGTGACAGCCGAGCCCCTGAGCCAGCCGGAGCACACATGGGGCCGGAGTACAGGTAGCAGGGGATTAGAGAGGAGGGGAGGTTTGGTAAATAATGTGGGAGAGGAGAGGGGGGGTTGGGCTGAAATATAATGACATGAGGGGCATCAGAAGGGAGGGGGGGTATAATGACACTGGGAGCATCAGAGAGGGGGGGGGGGGGAATATAATGACGCAGGGGGCATCAAGGGGGGGGGGGGAATATAATGGAGCAGGGGGCATCAAAGGGGGGGGGTAACATAATGGAGCAGGGGGCCCTACTTGATCCCTACCTGATAAGGGGACATACCTACCTGAAGGGGGACTACCTACTTAAAGGAATACTGTAGTGCAAAATAACTTATCCCCGTAAGTGATAGATCGCGGGGGTCTGACCGCTGGGACAACCCCCCCCCCCCCCCCCCATCTCTTGTATGAGACCCCAGCAGACAGCATGAGGCCCCAGCAGACGGCATGAAGGGAATGTTCCATCCCTGCATGACACTGCTGCTGAAATGCCCCCTCCATGTATCTATGGGATACATGGGGGGGGGGGGCATGTCGGTCGCTGCGTCATGTGGACAAGCCCCCATTCCTGCCGGGGTCCCTTACAAGAGATTGGGGTGGAAGGGTTTCCCAGCGGTCAGGATAAGTTATTTTGCACTGCAGTATTCCATTAATGGGACGGACTTCCTTATCAGGGACCCTATCCACCTAATGGGTTGACCTACTGGTCTGTCTTATATTTATTAATAAAAGACCTTATTTACATACTATTTGGGTTAAAATTATTTTGTACCAGGACAAGTGGATTGTTATGAGGGACAAATAGATTCTGCTCCGTTTTAATCCCTTGGACAAGTAGTTTAAAAAAAAAAATTCCACACCCCTGCCTCAGGTTAGGCAGATAATATCTGATTGACAGGGTGCTTACACTCGGCACCAAAGCCAAGTCCGCCGTTAAGGGGAGCTGCAGCACTCAGATATACGCTGTGTATCTTAGCCAGAAACTTCGTCTCTGTACGTTTTGCAATAGTGGCGCAGTGTAATGCAGATAGTTAAATTAAGCAGTTGTCTTTATAGAAAGTGTGTGTGTATATATATGTTGTGTGTAATACTAAAATATATATTATATATATTTATATTTTTTATAACAGGTTTTATTTGTGATGGTCAGAAGAGTGAAAATGAACAAAAATTTGCTAGTCTCTAATAATGTCCTCAACATACCTTCATATGGTAGATACTGAAATTCCATTGGTTCGCTCACTTCCTTGTCAGATGGCCTCCTCAACTGCATATGGACTTTTACAGGCTGTCGGATTTCTGGGTCTTGGTAAGGAGGTGTCTTGAAAACTATAGCTACCTGTCTGTGAACATCAGCTTGCGAAAATGATCCCCGTCCTTCCCAGTTTCCATGTACAAACACAACCTCAATGTCTTCTAGGAAATGAAAAATATGAAAGTTTTTGGGGGTTTTGAAAATTACACTTTACATTCATTTACATTTAATTTTTATCTCTTTTTAAAAAAGCAGGACTCGTACATAAAACCCTTTTGTTCTATAAAATTATACCCTTTTGTTCTATAGCACAAGCAGCCACATAGTGAAGTCTACATAAAAGGACTGAAAAAAGTAAAAAACATTTAGCAGATTCTGTTCCATGTTGGGGGTAGTAGTGACAAGCTGATTAAAATGATTCTGACTGCCGATCAATATACAGCAGCCCCTCAAGTTACAATATTAATTGGTTCCAGGATGACCATTGTATGTTGAAACATTGTATGTTAGACCAGAACTCTATGGAAAACTGGTAATTGGTTCTGAAGCCACCAAAACGTCATCCAAAAATAGAAAAAAAGTGAGGATTAAAGAAAAATAAGTAGATAACTAATATAGAGATAAAGCAAGTCTTTACATATAAATGTAAGAAGGAGCTGCTGGGAGCTTTAAATCACTGTCTATGTAGAGGACATGAGCTTCTTCAGGGTCCTATATAAGTACATACAGTGTCCCAAAAAAAAGGTAAAATGGAGCCGCCCTCAACTGGAGCAGCGATCACTGGCACAGGTAAAAAAAAAGTAGTACATAACATGCAGTACCTCCCTGTACTGTAGGGGGCAATACCAGGCAGCCAGTCAGTGCATGCGCTTCAGTAATACAGATGCCCATTCTGATTAGTTCTTCCAGCCATTGACATGTTTCACAGATCTGGACTGTCCGTAGCATTGTATGTTGAGTCTGGTTTCAAGTTACAATGACCAAAAAGACCATTGTATGTTGAAACTATTGTATGTTGAGGCCATTGTAAGTTGAGGGATCACTGTATATTAATACTTATATATTTATATATGCCATTTCTAATGCTGAGAAAAAAAAAAAAAAACATTTGTTACATATATATCCAGCTTGCTATTTGCTTGCAACTAAGATGAAGACCTTGGAATGATGCCAGGAAGCCTGAGATGAGACATCAGAGGACAAAACATTTGAAGAAGATACAGATTGTATAGAAGGGCAAAGATGTGGGGTTTTCCAGTTTCAGAGTGAAAGAGCCGCATAAATGAACTTTGGCCAAGAAAGAAATAAATGCTTAAATATGCTAATACATACCGAGACAAAGCTCAAATAACCAATCAAAATATAACATTATGATTTGAAGTGATAACCCTCCCCTTTTTTGTCAAATGTAAAAACAATGCACTCCCGTGTAATAAACAGAACTCCTTGGGGCAGCTCCTCAGCCAGTATGCTGAGAAGGAGATATTATACCAACATTCTGTCTGGTGTGTATTCCTTGTGTCGGCACTCAGCAGTATACAGCAGCAGTCACTCACATTTTAAAGGGGTAGTCCAGTGGTGAAAAACGTATCCCCTATCCTAAGGATAGGGGATAAGTTTGAGATCGCGGGGGGTCCAACCGCTGGGGCCCCCTGCGATCTCTCTGTACGGGGGCCAGGCTCTACGGCCAGATAGCGGGTGTCAACCCATGCACGAAGCGGCGGCCGACACGCCCCCTCAATACATCGCTATGGCAGAGCCGGAGATTGCCGAAGGCAGTGCTTCGGCTCTGCCATAGAGTTGTATTGAGGGGGCGTGTTGGCCGCCGCTTCGTGCGGAGGTCGACACGCCCCCTTACCGAGGGCTGTCGGGGCTCCGTACAGGAGATCGCAGGGGGCCCCAGAGGTCGGACCCCCCGCGATCTCAAACTTATCCCCTATCCTTAGGATAGGGGATAAGTTGTTCACCACTGGGTCACCACTGGACTACTTCTTTAAGGCCTTATCCGCACCCATCCTTGACAGCAGTACTGGGGCTGAGGGATTGATCGAACTGAGTCTCACTTCTGAGAGCTGATGCAATCAAAAGTTATTAACCAGGGGAGCGTGTTGTATTTTCAACTCCCCTGCAATGTATAGAGTGTGTTTTACTTTCATTTTCAAATACCCTACTGGGAGCCCTGAATGGCCAGCATAGAGAGGCCATTGAGGGCTCCGGGCGGGGTTTTTAAACTTCTACTGTGGATAATAAATTTATTCCCCCCTCCCCGACTTTGTATATACAATTTTTATTCTCACCCAATGTGCATATTTAACAATTCCCTCGCTGCCTGCTCCTCATCTTCTAATGCAATAACAGCGCACAGTGGGGACACGTCAGTCCATTCCCCGCTGCTCATCTCCGTTCCTGACAGATGATCAGCGGGGGGGAATGGAGGGACATGTCCCTGCTGTGCGCTGTTATTGCGCAATCAGAGCGCACAGCGGGAACATGTCAGTCTATTCCATGCTGCTTATCACCGTACCCGACAGATTAGCATACTACACTATGGCATAATAAATCTTCACTGTGCATTACTGGTCAGTCATGTATGAATCTCTCGCCCTATAAGAAGCAAGAAGTTAGAGCAGGTGCAGCGAAGGAAGGGCATAAAAACCTGAGCTGGGAATATCCCTTTAAAGCTAGGTTTTCACACAGGTTTTTTTCTGGTGTTTATTTTTATTTTTAAACTGTCACTGCAGTTTTTGAGCCTAAACCAGAAGTGTATTCAGAAGGAATTGGAAATATAAAAAGGAAGGACTTCTTCCTACAGGATCCACTTCTGGCTTTGGCTCAAAATCAGCAGTGGTAGGCTTTACAGCAAGTCACCATGGAAATAAGCATAATAGAATAGTCTGGATGAGACCCAATTTGTTTGTATGGGAGAGGTTTCTGTGTATGCTCCATGACCTGACCTGTGCAGTAATCATTGTGTAGGGAAAATGAGGCTGAGCTATAAACAATGGATATTGTAAATAGTATTAGTAACCCTATCTGCCATGAGGACACTGTAAATAATCTGTTACAAACTGTAAACTTTACAAAAGGATACACTCAATATCTTCTTTACTGGAATGCTAATTAGAATTATAGATTTTTTTATTTAATTTAACTGTGGATAGATGTTAAGAGGTGTTCATGGGAGAAAAAGCATCTAGTGGGTATTCCACTCATAGACAACTTATCCCCTATCCAAAGGATATGGGATATTATGTCTGATCGTGAGGGCTCCCTCCCCCTCCCATAGACCTGAATTGAGGGTGCGTGACGTCACGTCTCCAGTCCCAGAAACTCAGAGGTTTCCGAGACTGAAGCAGCAGCCAGGCACAGAATTGCGGGTGCTGCACCAAGATCACGGGTGGGTCCCAGCAGCGGGCCCCGAAAAGCAGATATCTTATCCCCCTATCCTTTGGATAGGGGATAAGATGTCTATGGGTGGAATACCCACTAGTTGCTGTTGTTTTACATGTGTGTTGGATATCCCATTAAGAGCCTCTGAGACCATTTCTATTAAAGGGGTATTGCAGAAATTTTTTTCATTTGACTGTGCTACAGGGGCTGTAAAGTTAATGTAGTTCGTTAATATAATGTTTGTACCTCTGTTTCAGGTGGTCTCGCCATTCATATTTTTTCCCCAAAGTTAATTTTCAACAGCAATGAAATTAGTGTTGTCTCAGGTTTTCCCAGGTTGCAGTGAGCCCCGAGACATTACATCACTAGTCAGGTGATGAAAGGGAACCTGTCTGCTTCAATGGATGGAGCGACCGCTGGGTTAGAAGGGAGATTATTCTGCAAGGAATTAGTTTTGTAACAGCTGGAGGCACTCTAGTAAGAAAACACTGGTCTATGGCATTGAAGGGACCACAGGTGTGTTTCACTGGGTGGGTGGCTGATCTGTGGAAGGGAGAAAAGGGACCACACACCTACAAACAAGTAATTATTGGACTTTTAGTTGAAGGGAGGAAACTCCAACAGGAAATAGCCAGCTCACAAAAAGACAGCCAAATCGTTATGGTAATAATAAAACTTAGCCCCAAGACAAGCACAGATCCTTCCTAAGCATGCCTAGCACTATTTGGTTTAGTAAAATGCTGGAACAAACTATTGTCAATTGAATCCATCAAATGCAGCTAGTCACAGTCATTTTCTTTGTTCTGCTCCTAAGATACAGCAGAAAAAGTTAAGTTCCTAACATAGATTTAAAGCAGCCCTTATAAGCTTAAATATGTACAACAGCAACACACAAATAGAAACATTAAATACATATATGAATATACAGTACCTTTCTGCACTTTATCACATAGCAAAAATATCTCATCCCCTCCCAAGCAACTTCCAGAATTCTTGTTTACTCTACAAATCTTCAGTTCAGCAGTGTTAGGTGCTCCTATAAGATCAAATAATAAAAATGCAAAACTAAGCAAATAAAAAAAAAAAGTTTAAAAAAATTGTTATACAATATCAATTATAGTTAATGGGGTATTCCAGAGTTTGGACAATGACATTTTTTATATTATTGCCATAAAATTTGCATTTTCTTAATATAATTTATTTAAAAATTGTTTGCTAAATATCAGTATACGACATAGTCCTCTAGGACATCAAAAGTAATGATTATCACAATTCATATTATCATTCTTATGTTCACTAAGCCAAAAATAAGTACTAAGTACTCTACTTGTAATCCTTGCTCACCAGAAAAGTGTAGAGCATACACTTCAATAAATGGATAAAATATTTTGTTAAACATTAAAACACGAGACTTCACAGACTGTATTTACCAACATACAATATGAAGCTTAGGGCCCAATATTAATACAGTAGTATGCACCATTATTTACACTACTATCATGTAGGGCTGGGCGGTATACCGGTTCATACCGAATACCGACATTTTTGTGCTGCACGATATGAATTTTAACCTATACCGCAATACCGGTTTGGCCCCTCCCCCTCAGGAATGAATGAATTAGCCCAGCGCTAGGCTATCCCCACATTGGGGAACTAATCATATGTTGCCCGCAAGCGCTGTTCTGCCCCCCAATTAATTATCAGCCCAGCGCTGTCCCCATCCCCATCCTCCTGTTTGTTGCAGCCGCCAGCGCTGACACTCTATACTAGTGGTCTTCAACCTGCAGACCTCCAGATGTTGCAAGACTACAACTCTCAGCATGCATGCTGGGAGTTGCAGTTTTGCAACATCTGGAGGTCGGCAGGTTGAAGCCCACTGCCCTATACTGTGCGGTATCCCTCTGCCCGGGCTGCAAAAAACAAAATAAGCTTTATCTTACCTCCCGTTGGTCAGGTACCGGCCTCATCTGCTTCCTAGGGAATGGAACGTTGGTCAGCCCATCACCGGCCGCAGCGACGTTCCGCCTCGGCCGCTGATAGGATGAGCCACACTGTCATGTAAGAAGCCGTCCAGAGCTCCTTACATGATAGTGGGCTCAGCCTATTAGCGGCCGAGGCGGAACATCGCTGCGGCCGGTGATAGGCTGACAGCTGTCCGACGTCGGAACATGTGTTAGTTTATTTTGTTTACCTTGTGTCAGCGCCGGCGGCTGCAACAAACAGCACGAGGTGGGCTGCGCTAGCGGGTGACGTGAGTATTTACCCCAATGTGGCTCGCTGGGCTGATAATTGGGGGGGGGGGGGGAAATACCGTTATATACTGTGGAACCGCCGAAAGTCACAAAAATACCACGATACACATATTTGGTCATACCGCCCAGCCCTACTATCATGTATGAAAAATGTCCAAAAAATATGATCTCACTATATTCACCATACCATAAATCAACCCGTTGCCCTACACTTTTGTGACAGTATGTATAATCATATATCAATCATGAATCTAATAAAAGTCACTAATGCTATATGGACAAATACTGGAATAGGATCATTAGAATAACCCAGAATAGTGTCCACCTACTTCACTGGACCTCTATCATAACATAAGAGTTAGTGCAATAATATGCATGGTGGCAAAATTACTCACATATTATATTGGTGCCCCACAACCCCAACAGTTACTGTTTCGGCGCCTTCCTCAGGTGGCTCTGATATGTCAGTCATCCCCTTCCCCTTATATGTAGCAGATATATTATTTGGGCAAAACTGTAATATCAACGTGCTAATGCTTGTTAAATAAATGATCTAAACTCCTGGAATTCATGATGATATAAAGCGCATGACACAAAACTGTGACAAATATAAAGTGACAGTGCATTACTATTGTATATTGGTACATACTGTCTGAAGTCTCATGGGTTTTAATGTTTAATAAAATTCTGTTTTATCCATCTATTGAAGTGTTTGCTAAATATGTAAAAACCTTTAAAAAGGAGTAGACTACAGAAAAGTATCTTGAGTCTGTTGTGCCCAGGCTGGAAAAAAAAAATTTTTTATATTAAAACTTTAACTCACCTTCCTCTGTTACGCCCTAGTGCCATTACAGCTGTTGGGTCTTTTTCCTTCTTCCGTGTGCATGGATCATCACACTGAGCTCAGCCTATCACCAGCCAAGGCGCGATATCTCTGCGATAGGTTGAGCGCAGTGTGACGATCCGTGCACACAGAAGGAGGAAGAAGACCAGAGGAATGAACAGCTGTAGTAGAGCTATTGGGGAACAGAGTAAAGTGAGTTAAAGTTTTTTTTTTCAGCCCGGGCACAACTGACTCAAAAAACCTTTTCAGTAGACTACTCATTTAATATTGAAATTGACAGCAGGTACACCCACACTAAACCCGATACACAGGGTTATAGTGCAGGTTGACCGATTACAATGAGGTATAAAATTACTCAGAACCATGGTTCAGTTCCAGAGATACTAGTTTAGCTTTGTGCATGGGAGGCGGAACACAGTATACCCGGCATTCCTGCCCCCATCACCTCAGTACAGATACAGTGGAGCAAAAAAATAATTTAGTCAGCCACCAATTGTGCAAGTTCTTCCCTTAAAAAGATGAGGGAGGCCTGTAATTTTCATTATAGGTATACCTCAACAAAATCACATTATCTGATTTTTATAGAATTTGCAAATTATGGTGGAAAATAAGTATTTGGTCAATAACAAGTTAATCTCAATACTTTGTTATATACCCTTTGTTGGCATTGACAGAGGTCAAACGTTCTCTGTAAGTCTTCACAAGGTTTTCACACACTGTTGCTGGTATTTTGGCCCATTCCTCCATGCAGAGTTCCTCTAGAGCAGTAATGCATTGGGTTGGTCTCTGGGCAACATAGACTTTCAACTCCCTCCAAAGGTTTTCTATGGGGTTAAAATCTGGAGACTGGCTAGGCCACTAGGCCACCTTGAAATGCTTCATACGAAGCCACTCCTTTGTTGCCCGGGCTGTGTGCTTTGGATCATGGTCATGCTGAAAGACCCAGCCACGTTTCATCTTCAATGACCTTGCTGACGGAAGGAGGTTTTCACTCAAAATCTCACGATACATTGCCCAAGTCATTCTTTCCATTCCTTTACACGGATCAGATGTCCTGGTCCCTTTGCATAAAACCAGCCCCAAAGCATGTTTCCACCCCCATGCATCTCAGCATTCTTTCTCCTACAAACACAAAGAGTTGAGTTTTTACCAAAATGTTCTACTTTGGTTTCATTTGACCATATGACATTCTCCCAATCTTCTTCTGGATCATCCAAATGCTCTCTAGCAAACTTCAGACGGGCCCGGACATGTACTGGCTTAAGCAGGGAGACATGTCTGGCACTGCATAATTTGAGTCCCTGGCGGCGTAGTGTGTTACTGATGGTAGCCTTTGTTACTTTGGTCCCAGCTCTCTGCAGGTCATTCACTAGATCCCCTGTGTGGTCCTGGGATTTTTGCTCACCACTCTAGTGATCATTTTGACACCACGGGGTGAGATCTTGCCTGGAGCCCCAGATCGAGGGAGATTATCAGTGGTCTTGCAGGTCCTCCATTTTCTAATAATTGCTTCCAGTTTATTTCTTCACACCAAGCAGCTTGCCTATTGCAGATTCAGTCTTCCCAGCTTGGTGCAGGTCTACAATTTTGTTTCTGGTGTCCTTCGACAGCTCTTTGGTCTTGGCAATAGTGGAGTTTGGAGCCTGACTGAACTTGTTATCAGTATAAAAGACACCTGTATACAAGCTCAAAACAGGTGGCATTAATACAGGTCACAAGAGGACAGAGGAGACTATTAAGCAAGATTTCTGGCTCTCACAGACCTGTAACTTCCTTGTTTGTAGGTTACCGAGGAATTTACCTATTAATTCATTAGAAATCCTACAATAAGCTTTCCTGTATTCTTTCCCCCCATTCTGTCTCATAGTTGAAGTGTACCTGTGATGAAAATTACAGGCCTCTCATCTTTTTATGTGGGAGAATGTGCACAATTTGTAGCTGACTAAATACTTTTTTGCCCCACTGCATGCCCAGAGGCTTATCAGTGCAAATGGTATAATACAACGGGTATTTCAAGAACAGGACTGGAAATTCAGTAAGCGATTACTCATTGTAATTCAGTTCACCTGCTCTAACCCTGTATATTGGATCTAGTGCCGCTGTAAGTTTTCCTTAATAGAAAAAAAAAAAGCCAGTAGGAGTAGTCTTTCATTTTGTCATCTGACCCTGGTCTGACCTAATAGTAGCAAATAATGGTTGGATTATTTCCCTGACAACACCAAAAAGTATGCACCTTTTCGCTCTTATCAAGAAAACGTGTCAAGGATAACGGTATCAATATTAAGTCTGTAATGATGGAAATAAGAATAAGATCAAGTTAGCACGTTACCTATCTGGTCAATACAAGACTCTGTCTTCCCTGTCCAAACAGTGGCTAGAGCCAAGCTACATGAATGGCTTGGCAAATCCATTTAGAAATGGAGTCAGTATAAAAATGTCCTAGATATTGCATCCCTTCTTAAATTCAGCATTTGAAACCACACACCTGACTAGGTGACCAATCTACATATTTCCATTCCGTGTAGGAAACAAATGTCATAAATCAGACCCCCTCAGTTACTGGATATAAAAAATAAAAGGGATTTCAAAAGATGTATCCTATAATAGAAAGTGACTTACTGTTATCATAAATGGGCTGAGAAACCACAAACTGAAGTGGAACGAGCACTCCGGTCTGATCACGAATGTAAACTTGAAAGCAAAGGCAGACTGTATTTAAGTCATAGTCAGACTTCAGCTCTTCAACAGAGACTAAAAAAAATAAAATAAAAAAAATAAATAAATAAAAAAAACAACATTATTATTATTATTATTATTATTATTATTATTATTATTATTATTAATAATATACTATTTAAAACAAAACTGTAAAATAAATAGGATCACAAGACAAGTGTATGTGGTACAATTATGCATTACCATTAAAAGGATTATTATTTGTCCGAATTCGTTGTGAGATAGCATCATCCACTTCCCTCTTTTTCACACATTGAATGCCCAAATTCTGAAAACTAATTAAAATACATTAACATACGGGAAAGAAGAATATGAAAAAAAAATCCATCTTGAAAGGATACAATATAACAGACTGTATTAAGGTCAAGTAAACCTAGCCTGTGATGGTGAGCAGAGATTAGATACCACAAGAGTGCATTCTATTTTACATTTAGTTTTCATTTTACATTTAAAAAAAATTAGTTGTTGGGTGAATTCAAAAAACAAAAAAAAACAACATTTGGGGCTTCTGCTTCTATGCAGTGTATTTTTCGGTAAAAATGACATTTCTAAAGAATGTTGTATTCTTGAAATTGTCCCTAAAAACACTTATTTTTCTGTATACAGTGATGTATGAGGGCCAATTTATTTTTTTTTTTTGCGCTGTGACCTGTAGTTTTTATTGGTACCATATTTGTTGTGATGGGATCAACCCCACTGAGGAGCGGGGATTTTTTTAAATTTTAGACACCACAATCAACATTGATCACTGCGTCAAAAGAGTTAATGCACGACATTGCCCGCATAGGTGATGGCCAGAATTAGCCAAAGGTCCTGGCAGCTGATAGACATGGACAATCCAGCTGTGACACACACTCAGCTCCTGAGCGTGCAACACGAACGGGAGCAGTCGCAGGGCATACATGTATGCCCTGTGTCCTTAAGGTGTTAAAAAGGCCTCTGAAAAATTAAAGAAGTATTCTGACTGGTGGGTTTAGGCAACTGCACAAATATTTCTCTACACAGGTATTTCCCTCATTCTGCGGGTAAACCTGATTAAGAAAAAGTCTGTGGTCTGGTTCCCAATTTATAACTCCTGTTGCCAATATGTAAATTTCCTGTTGTGCGCAATGGAGTCGAGAGCTGGCTTTCCATGTCTACTGGCCTCAGTCCCCTCTGCTGCATATTCTCTTCACTCTCCTGTCCGCATGACGGGAGAGCCTATTCCCACTTGAGCACTGCTGCCTCGCTACACCCAGACGTTGAGCTAGTTGTGCTAGCAGAGCACGGTGCTCACATAGGAATAGACTCTCTCCATCTTTCATCGTCCTGCGGCACCAGTCACATTGGTTGGCATTAAGTCACTAGTAATCCTAAGGCAACAAATGCAGTAGTTTGTTGGAAGTAGCTGACATAAACCTAGACACAACTACTGAATTCTCAGTTGTCATTTTGACCTGGTGCCTGGGATTTGTCGAGCCCTGCCCTATGGTATGTTCTAACATTATGGATGCTGCACCTGGAGAGACCCACAATATTAGAACATACCGTTGTTTGTGTCATTGGAGGATTGATAATTTAGAATGTCAATATTTACCTGTGAATATTACGATCGGGTGACAAGTCAGCCTCATAATAACCATCTTTGCAATCCTTTCCGACGAGTTCATGAGGATGTGGTTTATAGGGTGCATCTTTTGTAACCAAAGATATCCTTATACGGGCTGGTCCTTGGTAATTATTTATCTGTAAGTAAAAATTCATAAGAAAAAAATAAATAAAATCTATCATCTTTCTGCACTGATCACAGCACACATTACAACACATTTTAAGGAGGAGAATTTTGTTTTAAATGAATGTACAATGTTTATAATTTGGTTTAATCTACAGCCAGCATATTATAAAAAAGGACTCAAATTGATTTATATAGTTTAATAGGAAAAAGACCCTTCATAATAAATCTGAACCAGCATTCACTTTTAGCTTGAGTAGAGTGAGCAGTCCAGCTATCTCTGCGCACACACAGTGAAGAGAGAATATTTCATTTAACTCCTTAACGACCACGGACGTAATTGTACGTCCTGTTTGGCGGTACTTCGCGCACCAGGACCTACATTTACGTCCTGTGTATGACCGCGAGCATCAGAGAGGTGCTCGGGTCATACGCTGCATGTTCCGGCTGCTAGCAGCAGCCGGGGATCTGCCGGTAACTGAGGCATCTGCTGCAATGCACACGTTTAAATAGATGATCAGATCGCCTGCAGCGCTGCCGCGGCAATCCGATCATCTGTAATGACGGACGGAGGTCCCCTTACCTGCCTCTGTCCGTCTCCTGCTCTGGTGTGAGATCGAGCAGACCAGAGCAGAAGATAGCCGATAGCACTGAACAGTATTGGCAATCAAATGATTGCTATAGATGGTCCCCTATGGGGACATAAAAAGTGTAAAGAAAAAAAGGAAAAAAAAAAAATTGAAAAATGTGAAAAATCCCCTCCCAATAAAAGTGAAAATTGTCAGTTTTACCCATTTTACCCCCAAAAGCGTAAAATATAAACATATTTGGTATTGCCGAATGCGTAAATGTCCAAACTATCAAAATATAATTTTAATGATCCCGTACGGTGAACGGCGTAAACGTAAAAAGTCCAAAAATGCTGCTTTTTTTGTCACATTTTATTCCCAAAAAAATAAAAAAAATGATCTAAAAGTTTTATACATGCAAATGTAGAATCGATAAAAAGTACAGATGACGGCGCAAAAAATGAGCCCTCATACCGCCCTATACACGGAAAAATGAAAACGTTATAGGTGGTCAAAATAGGGCAATTTTAGATTACTGATTTTGTACAAAAAGTTAGATTTTTTTTAAGCGGTACAAAAATATAAAAGTATCTAGCCATGGGTATCATTTTAATCGTATTGACCCACAGAATAAAGAACACATGTAATTTTTACTGTAAATTGTACAGTGTGAAAATGAAACCCTCCAAAATGTGCAAAATTGTGGTTTTCATTTAAATTTCCTCCATAACAAAAAATATTTTTTGGGTTCGCTGTACATTTTATGTTAAAAATGAGAGGTTTCATTACAAACTACATTTGGTCCCGCAAAAAAAAAAAAAAAAAAAAACAAGATCTTATATGGGTCTGTAGATTGAAATATAAAAGTTTTGGATTTTAGAAGGAGAGGAGGAAAAAACGAAAACTCTAAAATAAAATTGGCCTAGTCCTTAAGGTTAAAACGGGCTTGGTCCTTAAGGGGTTAATAAGTTAGAAGTAACATTAAAACTATTTTTGAAAAATACTCAATCCATTTGGCTCTTCATATATAACATGCTGCAAAAAAAAAAAAAAATAAGGATCTTGGGTTGTCATGCCCTCTGTATGTAGTGGAGTGTTTACCAACCAGGGTGCGTCCAGCTGTTGCAAAACTACAATTCCCAGCATGCCTGGGGAGCAAAAGGCTGAGCATGGCAGCCAATATGCACAGAAACAGCAGACTACCACAGGTTAGGTAGACATGGTGCAGTTCGATTCTCTTTTTCCATCTATTTCTAGTACTGACATAGCCAAAGTTGTTAGTACCCTTTGGTTAAAGTCAGAAAAACCCACAATGCTCCATTAAATAACTTGAAATAAACAAAAGTTAAAAAAAAAAAAAAAAAAACACATACTGAAATGTAAGTGATGAAAATCAGACATTGCTATTGAATTGTGGGTCAACTGAAACATTTTGAAAAACGAAATAATTAAATGGTCCTGGACAAAAATGATGGTACCCCCCAAAAAAACATAGGAAATAAATTGACAGGGACAGGGACATAGGCCGGCCGACTGATACGTGTTTAGAGACACCTATTTAAATAGTCAAAAGTAGTCACTGTGCTGTCAGGTATTATGGCCTGTACCACACAGAACATGGACCAGAGAGTTGTCTCAGGAGATTACAAAGAAGATTATAGACAAAAGTTAAAAGAAAAGAATATAAACCCTTCTCCCAACACTTTGATGTTCCTGTGACTACAGCTGCAAATAATTTTCAAAAGTATAAGGGTCACTAGACTAAATAACCTTCCTGGACATGGACGCAAGATGAAAAGGCTAAGGCTGTTTCCTCTCAGTCAGTGATTAGGAGAGCGGCGCTGTGACATACATCCTGCAGAGGCTACTCTCTGCAGCACCTGGAAGAAGAAGACACATTGGCCTCCAGACAGAGCGCTTTGACAAGGGAGACCTGCGGGGAGCCACAAAAGGTACTGTGACAGTGTGGAAAGGAAAGGGTGTATTTCCTTAGCTAACCCTGGAGAAACCTCCACCTGTGGCCTAATTAATGAGTTAGCAGAAAGGGGAAGTGTGCTTAAAAAGGAAGACCGACAGAATAGTTGGGGATCTCACTAAAAAGACAGCAAGATGGTTGTAGGGGAGAGGCAGGGGTCCTGGTGAGGAACACACAGCCCGAGCTGTGAGTATCCCCAAAGACTGATGTGGACAAGTTACTCAGCAAGAGGTTGCAAATGCTGTGAACAGTGAGTAGAAGGTTGCAGGAGGCATACGTTTAACTGGCCAGGAAAAAAAAACACCAATTGCTAGGGCATGCTGGATTGTTTAGTTTGTGACTAGATGGTCTAGGGTTTTGTTTGGTTCCTGTCTTTGTTTTTATTTATCCTGCAACCTGTCTAATAAAGCTGGCAAGGGGCCAGACTTGCATAAAGTACTATGACGGTTTATTGTGATTGAAGTATAAAACGTGTCCTGTGGCTGTGTCAAGGACGATCCCAGAGCTATCCCCAGGGAGAAATCCTTGCAGTACGTATAAGCCGTTTTCAATTTTAATAGCAAGCCTCTGCCCATAGGTAGGGGGGAGAACCCCCCCCACCCCCCCCCCCCCCCAGACTGCAGGTTAACAGTAGCATTTCAGAAGCACTTCTTGCATGTGACTAAGCGCAAAAAGTTTTACCCTCAGAGGCTTACCCCACTCTAGTACCACATCTAACAAATGGGTAATGGCTACTCCTTTACCCACAAGTACTTAGAATCTTAAAGGGGTTATCCAGGAAAAGAACCTGAAAGTAAGCTATTTACACAACTACATGAACACTTGCCCGTCTCCAGCACTCCCATAAAGATGCATGGAGGGGTGTGTCGACCTTGCTCCATGCACAGGTAAAGTCGAGGCGCCGTTTGGGAGACCACTTATTAATTTATTTATTTATTTTTTACTATCAACTGGTGCCACAAAAGTTAAACTGATTTGTAAATTAAAAAACTTAAAATTAGGTGCAGCTCACAACAGAAGGACCGAGGCAGTCAAAGCTAAAGCCGGACCCCACCGGCAACAATAATAAATAACAATGAAAATCTATAGCTTATGCCTCTAGGACCTCACCAATGGTGCATAATGGTGTGGGCAATAATAGATATAACCGCGTTTGCTCAGAGATTGTTTTATAATTCAGATTATAAAAATTATGTAAAACAATGACAAATAACACATTGGCACTATCTAAAGAAAATCCCACTGGGCCCTAGTGGAATATCCAAAATAGAATATAAAAAAATAAATAAATTTAAAACTGTGTCAGATATTCCGTGTTCAATCCCTATTACCCTCTTTTCCCTTTTGTGCTATTATCTGTTTTCCACCATTGCACATTTTTTATATACATACTTTTGTACACAATTTTTATTTCATATATTTTATTTTTAATTTCATTTTTATTTATTTTCATTTATCTAATTTTATGTTATTTTTACATTTTTCCTACATTACATTCCTACTTTATTTTTATATTTTTTCTACATACCATTCTTTACCTTTTTTTCATTTCTATTACAAGCACTCATTTTTTTCATTTATCTATGTCCCTGAATGTGTCTATTTAGTATAACAGTTTTTTACTGTTCTGTTCACAGTGAATCCATGTTTATCAGTTGTAGTTAATTGATCTATCGTTTATTTTACATTGTTCCACTGTAAGCAACATGATCGATACCAGAGTTAATAGGGTGTGAATAACGTCCTATTTTATTATCCGATTTTTTAATTGTCAAAGAGCTGCTCCACTCCATTATTTTGCTAGACCTAAGAGTCAATCCATTATAATCCAAAGACCGTGCTTTCTTAATTGTCATTAACCACCATCAGGTGTAAATTTATTACAAAAACAGAGTTACTATTAAATTTTATCATATACACATTTCTACTGAGGAAGGGGTCGCAGGTTCATGTTTCCCACCACCCAGAAACGCGTTTAGGAATTTGGCACTGTTCACACAGCCATCATCAGTGTCCATCTGCAAACACATATGTTTTTGGCAACAGAAGAGTTAAACCAGTCTTATTCCGCCTTGCCTGGCTGCAACTTTACTATCTATTACATCGCACAGCCTCACCTCCTGCTTCCACGTGGGACGCCATCCCCGGACCTTCTACCGCTCCCGGCGTACCATCACCGCCAGACCCGTTGTCACTCCCGAGCAGACTGACACTCCTGCCGGAGTGCCAGACCAGTGCCATCTGTAGTAAGCCGGCCAGCGAACGAGGTCCCCAGCACTGAAATCTGCTGTATGCTCCTCCGCCATCGGAGCCCACGGTACGCAACATCTATTTGCGCCCCCCTGCCAACGGGGCTGCTAAGGGAGACGTATTAACCTGTGCCCCACTCCATCATATTGGGGCATATGAGGAACACAAGGCTGCGATTCATTCACCAAAATCTATCAAGCCAGAAGCAGTGGTGAGAGATACTCTGTATCATCCATTCATTTTTTGATCAATGACTTTTTGTTACATTTGACTTTGTTAAAAAATTATTTTGCCACAAAACCAGATATCCATCTACACCTTTTGCGGATTTTATTTTTATTATTTTTTTATCTGCAGACTCATGGACTCATTAGAAC
Organism: Hyla sarda; assembly: GCF_029499605.1. Classification (NCBI taxonomy): domain Eukaryota; kingdom Metazoa; phylum Chordata; class Amphibia; order Anura; family Hylidae; genus Hyla; species Hyla sarda. Next base: position 272,171,755 of record NC_079194.1, on the reverse strand, counting down.
ACTAATTCATTTTTATATTTATTATTTATTTTTTATATTCTATTTTGGATATCCCACTAGGGCCCAGTGGGATTTTCTTTAGATAGTGCCAATGTGTTATTTGTCATTGTTTTACATATTTTTATAATCTGAATTAAAAAAAACAATCTCTGAGCAAACGCTGTTATATCTATTATTGCCCACACCATTATGCACCATTGGTGAGGTCCTAGAGGCATAAGCTATAGATTTTCATTGATTTGTAAATTACTTCTATTTAAAAATCTTAATCCTTCCAGGGTTGTTGCAAGGATTTTTACCATCCTAGGCAAAAGCTAATCTTTCCACCCCCTTGACTCCGCCCATTGGCTACACCCATTACTACAACCTTACTACTGTGGTAACCCACCGTAACAAACCTTCTCATGTAATCTCCTTACTACTGGCGTGACACTTTATAACTAAACTCCTCCTCATGTAATTACCATACTATTCGGATGACAAGCTGTAACATACATACATACCGTATATACTCGAGTATAAGCCGAGTTTTTCAGCACGATTTTTCGTGCTGAAAACGCCCCCCCCCCCCCCCCCCCCCCTCGGCTTCTACTCGAGTGAACTCTCCGCCTGTCAATCTCTTGTCAGCGGTCTTCAACCTGCGGACCTCCAGATGTTGCAAAACTACAACTGGCAGCATGACCGGACAGCCATCGGCTGTCCGGGCATGCTGGGTGTTGTAGTTTTGAAACCTCTGGAGGGCCACAGGTTGAAGACCACTGCGGCCTTAGTCTTCATCCAGGCCCCCCCTTCCCCCTTTTGTTTTGTACTCCCCTCCCCTCTCAGTTAGGGTGAGCTGGTCCGGGCCATCTATGCTGCAGGGACCGTCGGGTGGGGATGGTTAGTAGTTTGCGGGCTGTCCATTTTCACTGGGGGGGGGGGGGGGCCCTCTTCTCCGCTCTGGGCCCAGCCCCGGACTAGTGACATTGCCTTGGCAACGCAAGCAAACGTCACGTCGTCGTCAAGCCAAAGTGTGTCGTCGTCAAGCCAACCTCACAAAGCGCGGAGAAGAGGGCCCGAAGCGCTGAAAAGAGGGCCCCCAGGTGAAAATGGACAGCCCGCAATGACTAACCATCCCCACCGGACGGTCCCTGCAGCACAGATGGCCCAGACCAGCTCACCCTAACTTCCCGCCGAGGGGAGGAGAGTACAAAACAAAAAGGGGGAGGGGGGGGGGGGCTGGATTATGACTAGGGCTGCAGTGGTCTTCAACCTGCGGACCTCCAGAGGTTTCAAAACTATAACTTCCAGCAATACAAGGCAGTGATGGCTTTCTTTAATAATGGTGACTAGCTAGCCTCCATGAAGGCTGGGCAAATGCCATCAGTTGTCTAGAGAAAATAGAATCCACTAGTTTAATGATTGCTTGACAAATCTACTTGGGCAGCTCTAATTTGATGTTACACTGAGTTCACAGAGCCATCAGCAGAAAGTAACAGGCTGGCATTTAACGGTGTGGGGTAAGTGCATGGGTAAACTGCTTTAAGCCACATATTAACACAGTAAACACCAGCATGGAACCACTACACAATATCAGCTATGTAACACTATATTGCCCTTGTAGTAGTGTCTCCAGAGGATCCACTAGTTGGACCCTACTTTTAAGTGCATAATAAGATTTGAGAAGTAATAAAAATTAGTACTGACCTTAATAGTGGGATGTGTTTTAGTTGTGTCTGTACTCCGCTCTCCAGGAATGCTTCCAGCAGAACGCCCCTCACACTTGTATCGAAATCTCATACCACGCTGCTTTGGCTGTTCAATGATCTCCACATAGGGAACGGAAGGAGGCACACTTTGGCCTGCATAGAGATTAAAGAAAAAAAAAAAAAAAGACATAAGGACCCTTCATATTTAAAGAGAAGACACACAAATGTATGAGGGAGGATAAGAAAACCAAGATAAAGAGAGAGAAAAACTAAACACTTCAAGACGAATAATATTTACTTACTTGAAACAATCCAGTCTTTTGTAAAAGAATTTAACAGATCTAAAAGAAAAAAAAAAAAAAAAAGTGTGAAAACCACTGAATTAAATAAATACTGTATGACAGACAGCACACAACAGTACAGAAATACAACGTTTTAAAATGTCAAGTACACATTATCTTTTCCAGGACCAAGCTTTATTTAAAAAAGATGGTAAATTAATTTTTTCTTTTTTTTGGGGGGGCACACATGTGGTACCAAATCAGAACCATTTAACCTGTATATTACAAATCCAAACGTGTACTTTGAATCTTAACAAAAGGTCTATTTTTTTTCTTTCTACTTCATCTCCTGGATTTAGGTCAAATCACCCCTGTATGGAATTTTATTGTAGGCATAAGGTCTGATTAGGAAAGGACTATGGAGACAAGCAAGTGACAGGTAGCTGGGATAATGATATATGAAGGAAACTTACTGTATTTGTATCCCAGGGCTAAACTCATCATTCAATTTGAATTAATTTAACCCCTTAACGACCGTGGACGTAAATGTATGTCCAGGAGCGGCGGTACTTCGCGCACCAGGATGTACATTTGCGTCATGTACATGATCGCGAGCATTGGAGCGATGCTCGGGTCATGTGTGGCAGGTCCCGGCTGCTGATAGCAGCCAGGGACCCGTCAGTAATGGCCAACATCCGCGGTTGCGTGTATAACCCCTCAGATGCCGCGATCAATACAGATCACTGCATCTGCGGCAGCATGGCTACATTTTCAGCTAATCTGATCAGCCGCAGGGATCAGATCAGTTAACATGGAGGCCGGAGGTCCTCATCTGCCTCCTCTGCCTTCCCAGCTTCTTCTGCTCTGGTGCGAGATCGAGCAGAAGATAGCCCATAACACTGGTCAGTGCTATGCCCTATGCATAGCACTGAATAGTATTAGCAATCAACTGATTGCTATAAATAGTCCCATATGGGGACTATTAAAGAGTTAAAATTAAATCCCCTCCCCCAATAAAAAAAGTGTAAAATGTCCCTCCCCCCCCCCCCCATTTTACCCCCAAAAAGAATAAAAAAATTATTAAACATTTGGTATTGCAGTGTGCGTAAAGGTCTGAACTATTAAAATATAATGTTAATGATCCTGTAAGCTGAACTGCATGAAGTATAAAAAAAAGTTTTATACACACAGATATGGTATCAATAAACAGTACAGATCACAGTGCAAAAAATGAGCCCTCATACCACCGCTTATACGGAAAAATGAAAACGTTATAGGTCTTCAAAATAGAGGGATTTTAACCCCTTAAGGACCCTTGACGTACGCGTACTTCATGACACCCTGGTACTTAAGGACTCATGATGTACGCGTACGTCATGGACAATTCCGGCCCCCGCTGCGCACCGGGTGGGGATCGGACTGGGATGCCTGCTGAAATCATTCAGCAGGCATCCCGTGCAAAGGCCCAGGGGGGGGTCATCACCCCCCCCCCCATGTCGGCTATCGCGGCAAATGGCAAGTAAATTCACACTTGCGATTTGCACGATTACGAGTCTATGGTGACCCGGAATAGAAGGGGGATCGCGGATGTCCATGACACCAACAACCCCCTGAAGAGATAGGAGTGAGGTGGCAGGGGTGCCACCCCTCCTATCCCTGCTATTTGTGGTCTAGACGCGACCACCAATAGCAGATCGGGGGCGGGGGTTTACTTTAGTTTTCCCCGTCCTGCCCACCCACAATAGGCGGGGCAGGACGGGGAAATCCGACAGGGATCGGCGCCGAAGATCCACTTACCGATCCGGAGGCTGCGGGCGACGGAGATTGGCGGGCGGCGACGTCGTGAGGCTGGATCCGACAGAAGCCGGTGAGTTGCCTAGCAACATCTGGAGGGTACAGTCTGAGACCAGTAGATAGTGGTCTCTAACTGTAGCCCTCCAGATGTTGCAAAACTACAACTCCCAGCATGCCCAGACAGCTGTTTGGGCATGCTGGAATATGTAGTTTTGCAACAGCTGGAGGGCTACAGTTTGAAACCACTATATAGTGGTCCCTAAACTGTAGCCCTCCAGATCTTGCAAAACTACAACTCCTAGCATGCCCAAACAGCTTTTTGCTGTCCGGGCATACTGGGATTTGTAGTTTTGCAACAGCTGGAGGACCACAGTTTGGAGATCACTTTGCAGTGGTCTCTAAAACTGTAGCCCTCCAGATGTTGCAAAACTGCAAATCTCAGAATGCCCAAACAGCTGTCTCGGCATGCTGGGAGTTGTAGTTGCGTACCTCCAGCTGTTGCATAACTACATCTCCAAGCATGCCCTTTGGTGATCAGTACATGCTGGGAGTTGTAGTTTTGCAACAGCTGGAAGCACACTAGTTGGAAAATACCGAGTTAGATAACAGAACCTAACTGAAGGTTTTCCAACCAGTGTGCCTTCAGCTGTTGCAAAACTACAACTCCCAGCATGCACGGTCTGTCAGTATATGCTGGGAGTTGTAGTTTTGAAACAGCTGGAGGTTTGCCCCCCCAGGTGAACGTACAGGGTACGTTCACACGGGCAGGTTTACAGTAAGTTTTTTTTGCTTCGTTTGGGCTGCGGCAAATTTTTTGCCGCAGCGCAAACTCCTAGCGGGAAACTTACTGTAACCCGCCAGTGCAAATGTACCCTAAAAACACTACACTACACATAATAAAGGGTAAAACACAACATATACACCCCTTACACTGTCCCCCCAATAAAAATTAAAAACGTATTGTACGGCAGTGTTTCCAAAACGGAGCCTCTAGCTGTTGCAAAACAACAACTACCAGCATTTCTGGACAGCCAATGAATGTCCAGGCATGCTGGGAGTTTAGCAACAGCTGGAGGCACCCTGTTTGGGAATCACTGGCGTAGAATATCCCTATGCAATCCCCAATTTAGTCCTCAAATGCGCATGGCGCTCTCACTTCAGAGCCCTGTTGTATTTCAAGGAAACAGGCTAGGGCCACATATGGGGGTATCTTCGTGCTCGGGAGAAATTGCACTACAAATTTTGGGGGGGGCTTTTTCTCATTTTACCCCTTATGAAAAGGAAAAGTTGGGGGCTACACCAGCTGGTTAGTGTAAAAAAATAAAAAAAAAATTACACTAACATGCTGGTGTTGCCCCATACTTTTTATTTTCACAAGCGTTAAAAGGAAAAAAAAAAAAAAGACCCCCAAAATATGTAACGCAATTTCTCCTGAGTACGGAAATACCCCATATGTAGGCGTAAAATGCTCTGCGGGCGCACAACAAGGCTCAGGAGTGAGAGCACACCATGTACATTTGAGGCCTAAATTGGTGATTTGCACAGGGGTGGCCGATTTTACAGCGGTTCTGACAAACGCAAAAAAATATCCACATGTAACCCCATTTTGGAAACTACACCCCTTACAGAATGTAATAAGGGGTACAGTGAGCATTTACGCCCCACAGGTATCTTACATTTTTCATTTTCACATACCACTGTTCCTAAAATCTGTCATTTTTCATTTGCACAGCCCACTGTTCCAAAGATCTGTCAAACGCCAGTGGGGTGTAAATACTCACTGCACCCCTTATTAAATTCTGTGAGGGGTGTAGTTTCCAAAATAGGGTCACATGTGGGGGGGTCCACTGTTCTGGCACCACGGGGGGCTTTGTAAACGCACATGGCCCCTGACTTCCATTCCAAACTATTTTTTCCCAAAAGTTTAATGGCGCTCCTTCTCTTATGAGCATTGTAGTGCGCCAGCAGAGCACTTGACGTCCACATATGGGGTATTTCCATACTCAGAAGAGATGGGGTTTCACATTATGGGGGGCATGTTGTCCTATTACCCCTTGTAAAAATTGTAAATTTGAGGGAAAACTAGCATTTTAGTGGAAAAAAAATAAAATCATTTACACATCAAACTTTCACGAAAAGTCGTCAAACACCTGTGGGGTGTTTAAGGCTCACTGGACCCCTTGTTATGTGCCTTGAGGGGTGTAGTTTCCAAAATAGTATGCCATGTGGGTTTTTTTTTTTTTTTTGCTGTTCTGGCACCATAGGGGCTTCCTAAATGTGACATGCCCCCCAAAAACCATTTCAGAAAAACTCACTCTCCAAAATCCCACTGTCGCTCCTTCCCTTTTGAGCCCTCTACTGCGCCCGCCGAACACTTGACATACACATGAGGTATTTCCTTACTCGAGAGAAATTGGGTTACACATTTTAGGAAGATTTCTCTCCTTTTACCCCTTGTAAAAATTCAATAACTGGGTCTACAAGAACATGAGAGTGTAAAAAAATGAAGATTTTGAATTTTCTCCTTCAATTTGCTGCTATTCCTGTGAAACACCTAAAGGGTTAAACCTTTTGAATGTCATTTTGAATACTTTGAGGAGTGCAGTTTTTATAATGGGGTCATGTGTGAGGTATTTCTAATAAGAAGGCCCTTCAAATCCACTTCAAAACAGAACTGGTCCCTGAAAAATTTCGATTTTGTAAATTTTGTGAAAAATTGGAAAATTGCTGTTATACTTTGAAGCCCTCTGATGTCTTCCAAAAGTAACAACATGTCAAATTTATGATGGAAAAATAAAGTAGACATATTGTATATGTGAATCAATATATAATTTATTTGGAATATTCATTGTCCTTATTAGCAGAGAGCTTCAAAGCTAAAAATTTCAATTTTTTCATAAAATTTAGGAATTCTTCACTAAGAAATGATGCAAGTATCGACAAAATTTTACCACTAACATAAAGTAGAATATGTCACGAAAAAACAATCTTGGAATCAGAATGAAAGGTAAAAGCATCCCAGAGTTATTAATGTTTTAAAGGACAGTGGTCAGATGTGCAAAAAATGGCCGTGTACTACAGTGAAAATTGGCTGGGTCCTTAACCTCTTAAGGACGCAGGGCGTATGGATACGCCCTGCATCCCGAGTCCTTAAGGACGCAGGGCGTATCCATACGCCCGTGGGAATTCCTGTCCCCACCGCTAGCCGGTTGGGGACCGGAGCCGGATGCCTGCTGAAATTGTTCAGCAGGCATCCCGGCATATCGCCCAGGGGGGTCATTATGCCCCCCCATGTCGGCGATCGCCGCAGATCGCTGGACAATTCAGTCCAGCGATCTGCGGCGATTCCGGGTCAATCGGGTCTCCAGTGACCCGGAATTACTGGCTGTTCGGGGCCGTCTCCGACGGCCCCGAACAGCCAGAGCCAGCAGGGGTGAGGTGGCACTGGTGCCACCTCACGATCGCCCTGATTCGTCGGCCGGATTACCGGCCGACCAATCAGGGCGCCTGCTGCGGGTGTCACTCCCGCACCCGCTCCGCCCCTCTTCCGGAGAGCGGGTGCGGGAAGACGACCCCCGGTGCTGGGGACCCCGATCCCCGGCGTCAATGTTGGGATCGGGGCCCCAGGAGAGACGGCGGCGGCGAGGGACAGCCTGCGATGGAGCAGCAGCAGGAGGTGAGTTACAGCCTCCTGCTGTTGCTTAGCAACAGCTCCCAGCATGCAAAAAGGGCATGCTGGGAGCTGTAGTTATGCAACAGCAGGAGGCAGACCACCACATCTCCCAGCATTCCCTTATGGGCATGCTGGGACTTATGGTTTTGCAACAGCTGCAGGCACATTTTTTTCTATGGAAAAGTGTACCTTCAGCTGTTGTATAACTACAACTCCCAGCTTGCACAAACAGCTAAAGTGCATGCTGGGAGTTGTAGTGGTGCATCTGCTGGTTGCATAACTACAACTCCCAGCATGCCCGTTGGCTGTCAGTGACTGCTGAGAGTTGTAGTTTTGCAACAGCTGAAGGCACACTGGTTTTGAAACACAGTAAGGTCACAAATTCCGTGATACATAACCAGTGTGCCTACAGCTGTTGCAAAACTAAAACTCTCAGCATGTACAGTCTGTCAGCGCATGCTGGGAGTTGTAGTTTTGCAACAGCTGGATGTCCCCCCCAATGTGAATGTACAGGGTACACTCACATGGGCGGAGGATTACAGTAAGTATCGGGCTGCAAGTTTGAGCTGCAGCAAATTTTCTGCAACAGCTCAAACTGCCAGCGAGAAACTACTGTGAACCCCCGCCCGTGTGACTGTACCCTAAAAACACTACAGTACACTACCACAAAAAAATAATAAAAAGTAAAAAAACACTACATATACACATACCCCTACACAGCCCCCCTCCCCTCCCCAATAAAAATTAAAGCGTCTGGTACGCCACTGTTTCCAAAACGGAGCCTCCAGCTGTTGCAAAACAACAACTCCCAGTATTGTCGGACAGCCGTTGACTGTCCAGGCATGCTGGGAGTTTTGCAACAGCTGGAGGCACCCTGTTTGGGAATCACTGGCGTAGAATACCCCTATGTCCACCCCTATGCAATCCCTAATTTAGGCCTCAAATGCGCATGGCGCTCTCACTTTGGAGCCCTGTCGTATTTCAAGGCAACAGTTAAGGGTCACATATGGGGTATCGCCGTACTCGGGAGAAATTGGGCTTCAAATTTTGGGGGGTATTTTCTGCTTCTACCCTTTTTAAAAATGTAAAGTTTTTGGGAAAAGAAGCATTTTAGGTAAAAAATTTTTATTTTTTTTACATATGCAATAGTCGTGAAACGCCTGTGGGGTATTAAGGTTCACTTAACCCCTTGTTACATTTCCCGAGGGCTCTAGTTTCCAAAATGGTATGCCATGTGGGCTTTTTTTGCGGTCCTGGCACCATAGGGGCTTCCTAAATGCGGCATGCCCCCAGAGCAAAATTTGCTTTCAAAAAGCCAAATGTGACTCCTTCTCTTCTGAGACCTGTAGTACGCCAGCAGAGCACTTTTCACCCCCATATGGGGTGTTTTCTGAATCGGGAGAAATTGGGCTTCAAATTTTGGGGGGTATTTTCTGCTATTACCCTTTTTAAAAATGTAAAACTTTAGGGAAACCAAGCATTTTAGGTAAAATTTTTTTTTTTTTTTTTTTTTACATATGCAAAAGTCGTGAATCACCTGTGGGGTATTAAGGTTCACATTACCCCTTGTTACGTTCCCCGAGGGGTCTAGTTTCCAAAATGGTATGCCATGTGGGGTTTTTTGCTGTTCTGGCACCATAGGGGCTTCCTAAAGGTGACATGCCCCCCAAAAACCATTTGACGCTCCTTCCCTTCTGAGCCCTCTACTGCGCCCGCCGAACACTTTACATAGACATATGAAGTATGTGCTTACTCGAGAAAAATTGGGTTTCAAATACAAGTAAAAATTTTCTCCTTTTTACCCCTTGCAAAAATTCAAAAATTGGGTCTACAAGAACATGCGAGTGTAAAAAATGAAGATTGTGAATTTTCTCCTTCACTTTGCTGCTATTCCTGTGAAACCCGTAAAGGGTTAAAACGCTTACTGAATGTCATTTTGAATACTTTCGGGGGTGCAGTTTTTATAATGGGGTCATTTGTGGGGTATTTCTAATATGAAGACCCTTCAAATCCACTTCAAACCTGAACTGGTCCCTGAAAAAAAGCAAGTTTCAAAATTTTGTGAAAAATTGGAAAATTGCTGCGGAACTTTGAAGCCCTCTGGTGTCTTCCAAAAGTAAAAACTCATCAATTTTATGATGCAAATATAAAGTAGACATATTGTATATGTGAATAAAAAAAAAATTTATTTAGAATATCCATTTTCCTTACAAGCAGAGAGCTTCAAAGTTAGAAAAATGCAAAATTTTCAAATTTTTCATCAAATTTTGGGATTTTTTACCAAGAAAGGATGCAAGTTAGCAAAAAATTTTACCACTACGTTAAAGTAGAATATGTCACGAAAAAACAATCTCGGAATCAGAATGATAACTAAAAGCATTCCAGAGTTATTAATGTTTAAAGTGACAGTGGTCAGATTTGCAAAAAATGGCCGAGTCCTTAAGGTGAAAAAGGGCTCAGTCCTTAAGGGGTTAAGGGGGTTAAACGTACTAATTTGGTTAAAAAGTTTGCAATTTTTGCAACATTAGAAAAGTATATAATCATGGATATCATCATTTTAATCGAATTGACCCACAGAATAAGTCATTTTTACTGTAAATTGTACGGTATGAAAACGAAACCTTCCAAAATTAGCAAAATTGTGGTTTTTAATTTCCCCCACACAAATAGTATTTTTTTGGTTGTGCCATAAATTTTATGGTAAAATGAGTGATGTCATTACAAAGGACAACTGGTCTTGCAAAATCAAGCCCTCATACTAGTCTGTGGATGAAAATATAAAAAAAAAGTGTTACGATTTTTAGAAGGTGAGGAGGAAAAAACGAAAATGCTAAAAAAAAAAAAAAAAAAAAAAATTAAAAAAAAAAAAAAATGGCCTGGCCCTTAACCCCTTCAGGACTCAGCCCATTTTGGTCTACAGGTCTCAGACAATTTTATTTTTAAGTTTTCGTTTTTTCCTCCTCGCCTTCAAAAAATCATAACTTTTATATTTTCATCCACAGACTAGTATGAGGGCTTGTTTTTTGAACGACCAGTTGTCCTTTGTAATGACATCACTCACTCAATTGTATGGCGCAACCACACACAAAAAATAAAAAATAAAAATAAAACAAATAAAAAAAAAATACTATTTGTGTGGAGAAATAGAAAAAATGAAAACCGCAATTTTGCTAATTTTGGAAGGATTTTTTTTTTTTAAATAGAAGCAACTTTCTGGCACCAGTTGAAAAAATAAAAATAAAAATAAAACATTTCCCACAGGAGTACCCCTTTAACCCCTTAATGACCAAGCCCATTTTCACCTTAAAGGAGTACTCTAGTGCAGAGTATTCCTGCTCCGTCCTGCCCGGGCTGCAAAAAAATGAAAATGAACCATCTCTCACCTTCCTGGGTTCCCGCGGAGCGCCACTACAGCTGATCGGTCCTCCGGCCCATCTTCTTCATACTTCCGTGTGTAACGAAGCGTCACATGGCGCTCAGCCTATTGCTGGCCGCCGCAATGTTCTGCCTCGGCCCATAATAGGCTGAGCGCCATGTGACACTTCGTTACACACGGAAGTATGAAGAAGATGGATCGGAGGACCGATCAGTTGTAGTGGTGCTCCGCAGGAACCCAGGAAGGTGAGAGATTGTTAATTTTAATTTTTTTTTGCAGCCCGGAGCAGGAATACTCTGCACCAGAGTATTCCTTTAAGGACCAGGCCAATTTTATTTTTGCGTTTTTCGTTTTTTCCCCTCCTCGCCTTCTAAAATCCATAACTCTTATTTTTCCATCTACAGACCCATATAAGGGCTTATTTTTTTTTGCGTGACCAATTGTACTTTGTAATGAAACCGCTCACTTTGCCATAAAAAAAATTTGTTAGGGAGGAAATTTAAATGAAAACCAAAATTTTGCAAATTTTGGAGGGGTTCGTTTTCACACTGTACAATTTACGGTAAATTATATGTGTTCTTTATTCTATGGTTCAATACGATTAAAATGATACCCATGGCTAGATACTTTTATATTTTTGTACCACAAAAAAAAAAAATTCAAAAAAATCTAAAAACTTTGTACAAAATCAGTAATCTAAAAATCGTCCTATTTTGACCACCTATAACTTTCATTTTTCCGTATATAGGGTGGTATGAGGGCTCATTTTAGATACCACATTTGCATATATAAAACTTTTAGATAATTTTTAATAAAATGTGACAAAAAAAAGCAGCATTTCTGAACTTTGTTTCATTGTTTACGCCATTCACCATACGGGATCATTAACATTAATGACATTAACATTTTGATAGTTTTGATAGTTTGGACATTTACACCCGCGGCGATACCAAATATGTTTATTAAAAAAAAAGTTTACGCTTTTTGGGGGTAAAATGGGAAAAACGGACAATTTTCTTTTTTATTGGGGGAGGGGATGTTTCACTTTTTTTCAACTTTTATTTATTTTTTTTAACACCTTTTTATGTCCCCATAGGGGACTATCTATAGCAATCCTTTGATTGCTAATACTGTGCAGTGCTATGCATAGGACACAGCACTGCTCAGTATTATCGGTGATCTTCTGCTCTGCTCGATGGCCGGAGCCAGGTGAGGGGACCTCCGGCCGCCATGCTGGATGATCGGATCGCTGCGGCAGCGCTGCGGGCGATCAGATCATCCAATCAAAGTACCGCAATGCCGCGACCTGTACTGATCACGGCATCTGAGGGGTTAATGGCAGACATCCGCGCGATCGCAGATGTCGGCCATTACGGGCGGGTCCCCGGCTGCTGCAAGCAGCCGGAACCGGTCGTGTATGACGCACCCTTCCGATGCTCGCGGTCATACACAGGACGTAGATGTACGTCCTGGTGCGGGAAGTCCCGCCAAACCAGGACGTACATTTAAGTCCATGGTCGTTAAGGGGTTAAATATTACCTCACCAGGACGTACATTTACGTCCTGTGTCGTTAATGGGTTAAAAGGTGAAAATGAGCTTGAAAGCCGTCAGCTGAAGTCTCGTTCAGCCAACTCCCATTCCCCCCATACACATGCATATTTGGCCAAGTACATATCTGCAGATCTGCAGTGTAAGACATAAGTGTCCAATTGCGGGGGGTCCGAACGCTGAGACCCCCTGCAACCACCTGTACGGGGCCCCTTCTTCTGTACAGAAGGCATGTCGGCAACAGAATGACGCTGAGGCTGACATGCTCCCTTCATGTATGTCTAAGGGGCAGTCGGAGATGCAGTGTTCGTGCATAGCCCTTTGGGTGGCGGGGCGTCAGTGAGGTCAACGACACACGCATTAGCCATGGCAATGCCGGGTCCCCATACGGGAGGTTGCAGGGGGTCCCTGCGGAAAGGGGATAAGTGTCTAACACCACAGTACTCCTTTAAGTGGGATGGTTAAGAAAGTATCTACTAGACACCCCTGGCGGCATATTTACCATTTTATCACATCTTGCATCCTCCCAAATGCACCAAAATGATCAAATCGTCATGTACCCCAAAACTATAACAAAAAAACAAGCCCTTACATAGCTCCATTGACTTAAAAAAAAAAAAAAAAAAAAAAAAAAAAAAAAATTACGACTGGCAGAATATGGCAACACAAAAACATAACAGTTACAGGGTTATACAAAAGGTAATTTATAACATCCACAGGTAAATGATAATAGGTGCAGCAAAACTAAGGGGGGGGGGGGATCATTTATATTTAAAAAAACATTAAACTTTTTCTTCTTTTCACACTTTAATGGACATGTATGAGCAATCTTTTGATTACTTATACAGTGAATTGAAGCAGTATTTCAGTGCACTATTAAATTAGTGACATTATACAATACAAATTATGGACATGCAATGATGGATCTTAGTGAAGACATGAAAATCACTGTAATAAGAAGTGGTTAAAGTATCTGCTTTAGTTCAGCAGTGAAGCCAGTTCCCTTCTCAGTCTTGGAATCAAACATGATATGACAGGTTTAGCTTCATATTTCACTCTACTACATCTTGACATGCATGTATGTGATATGTCAGGGAGGGGTTAAGCCTCTTTATCTTAATGATGCACTTATTTTTTCCCCATTGTTGTCTTTCTGCGTTTCAGCAGTATTACACTGCTCAAAAAAATTAAGGGAACACTAAAATAACACATCCTAGATCTGAATGAATGAACTAATCGTATGAAATACTTTTGTCTTTACATAGTTGAATGTGCTGACAACAAAATCACACAAAATTATCAATGGAAATCAAATTTATCAACCCATGGAGGTCTGGATATGGAGTCACATTCAAAATCAAAGTGGAAAACCATACTACAGGCTGATTGTGTGTGTGTGTGTGTGTGTGTGTGTCCTCCACGTGCCCGTATGACCTCCCTACAATGCCTGGGCATGCTCCTGATGAGATGGCGGATGGTATCCTGAGGGATGTCCTTCCAGACCTGGAATAAATGGAGAGAGACAGGATGTCCCAGATGTGCTCAATTGGATTCAGGTCTGGGGAACGGGCGGGCCAGTCCATAGCACCAATGCCTTCCTCTTGCAGAAACTGCTGACACACTCCAGCCACATGAGGTCTAGCATTGTCTTGCATTAGGAGGAACCCAGGGCCAACCGCACCAGCGTATGGTCTCACAAGGGGTCAGAGGATCTTATCTTGGTACCTAATGGCAGTCAGGCTACTTATGGCAAGCACATGGAGGGCTGTGCGGCACCCCCAAAGAAATGTCACCACACACAATTGCTGACCCACCGCCAAACCGGTCATGCTGGAGGATATTGCAGGCAGCAGGACATTCTCCACGGTGTCTCCAGACTGTCACATGTGCTCAGTGTGAACCTGCTTTCATCTGTGAAGAGCACAGGGCGCCAGTGGCCAATTTGTCAATCTTGATGTTCTCTGGCAAATGCCAAACGGTGTTTGGCTGTAAGCACAACCCCCACATGTTGACATCGGACCCTCACACCATCCTCATGGAGCCTGTTTCTGACCATTTGAGTGGAAACATGCACATTTGTGGCCTGCTGGAGGTCATTTTTCAGGGCTCTGGCAGTGCTCCTCCTTGCACAAAGGCAGAGGTAGTGGTCCTGCTTGCCCTCCTATGGCCTCCTCTACGTTTCCTGATTTACTGGCCTGTCTTCTGGCAGCGCCTACATGCTCTGGATACTGCGCTGACAGACACAGCAAATCGCTCACATTGATGCGCCATCCTGGATGAGCTGTACTGAGCCACTTGTGTGGGTTGTAGACTCCGTCTCATGCTACCACTAGCGTGAAAGCACCGCCAGCATTCAAAAGTGACCAAATCATTAGCCAGGAAGCATAAGAGCTGAGAAGTGGTCTGTGGTCACCTGCCGAACCACTCCTTTATTGGAGGTGTCTGGCTAATTGCCTATAATTTCCACCTGTTGTCTGTTCCATTTGCACAACAGCAACAGTGTGATTTCACAGAAGTGTGAATGACTTGGAGTTACATTGTTGTTTAAGTGTTCCCTTTTTTTTTTGAGCAGTGTATTTTTTTTAACTGACATAACTACGAGAGGCATTGTTTTAGGAAAAACAAATTTTTAGATTTTTTTTTTTGGGGGGGGGGGGGGGGGGGGGGGTCGTTGAGTCTATTTATCCAGAGAATTATATTTGCCCTCAAAATGAATCCACTAGTTTTCCAGTTCCCAATCTTGTCACTAGAAAATTGACAAGATCGAAGGGCTATCCTTGACCAGGATAGTAAGGCTAGGTTCACACTGCAGAATCTCCAGGCAGTGCGGCCAGTGCCAACTGATTCAGTCGGCGCTAGGACAGTGCGGACACTGCAGTCTCCAATAGACTGCAATGTGTTCTGCGAGTATTTCCGCCTGAAGAATGAGTAACGCCATTCTTCAGGCAGAAATTTCCGAAGTGTGAATTTGTGAAAGGAAACCTATTCACTACAAAGTACATTTTAGCAAGCGGAATTTCTGCCTGCAATTTCAAAACGGAATTGCAGGCAGAAATTCTGTAGTGTGAACCTAGCCTAAAAGTACTAAAGGAGCAAGCCTTGTCCATGACAAAGAACTAATCAAAGTGAGGTTCCTCCTATTGAGAAAGAGCAACAGCTACGTTGCCATTTAACAAAGCACCTGGCTCCTGGATGACGTGATATATTAATTAGCGCAAGTCCTGTTCTAAAGTGGTGTTAAAAAACACTGCACACTAAAACAGAGCCTCTTATATAGGCAGTCATCTTAACAGGGCTGTGGAGTCTGTAGATAAATGTTCCGACTCCGCAGTTTTTTTGTACTCCCGACTCCTCTGTATTAATATGCGAATGTATTTTATACATTCCTTGAAGGAAAGAAAGGCAACATACATGTCATTACCACAGGACTACTGGCTAGGAAGCCAACAGTCTACTGTATTGAACAGTTTAAAGGGGTACTCCGTTACCTTGCTGTTGGAGCTCAGCTTTCCAGCGTCCGGAAGTTATTGTTCCGAACAATGTGTGTGCGGGCTTCTGTGTTCAGGGCTGCCCCTCGTGACGTCACGCCCGCCCCCTCAACGAAAGCCTATGGGAAGGGGGCACGACGGCACTAGGGGGAGGGCGTGACGTCACGAGGGGCAGCCCTGAACACAGAAGCCTGCACACACATTGTTCGGAACAATAACTTCTGGACGCTGGAAAGCTGAGCTCCAACAGCAAGGTAACTGAGTACCCCTATAAGCAAAAGACAAACCCAATGAAAACAAAGTTTTATTAATTTTTTTTTATTAATTTAATTTTAAGTTTTTCCAATGGTATACAGCTTCTGTCTTGAACTATTGACCCTCCATTCCCTTCACTTACACAAGTGTCTCTAGTTCTGCAAAAAACATATTTACTTAATCCCTTATCAGTGAGAGGCTAGGTTACCCATGGGTTCCCTGTAACAGCAGAACACAACACTTTTGCCTCTCCTAATTGTGCGTTGCGTGCCATATAGTGAAGCACATGAAAAGCATGCTTCTTCACGGTCACGTGTTCGTTTTGCGGTTACGTGAGGTACTGCATGCATTGTTCATTATTCTTATAGTAGAGAAGTCATTAATTATAACTTTTTGTGAATTGGGACATTTAAGCTTGCTTTTTTTTTTTATTCCAATTTAAATTTAGTAGGAGTCTGAGCAGTTTGCCGACTCAGACTCCAGGTACCCAAAATTTTGTCCGACTCCTCGACTCCGACTCCACAGCCCTGCATCTTAATCTTAACAACCTTCATATAAATAAATTGTACATGTGACTGTAATAAACTACTGTAATAATGTATCGTACTGAAAAAGTACCTCTTTCCTCTCATCAGGCTTCCTTTCTGAACACAAGCATGCTAAATGATCGGACAGCGCTAGCACAAGATTTTGTTAGGCTAGGCTACCAGAGGTCAGTCAACAAATACAGGATGTGATCAAGAAGGCACCAAGGGGTTGAACGGGACATGGGCTTTTGGGCCTAATAACGCCACCTGGGCTTTTGGGCCCAATTAGCATGTGAAGAAAAATGCTTATATCTGGCACATAAATGGGGTATAAAAATAAGATATCGGCTTACGCCTTATCCTTATCCTAATCTTATCACACCATTGGCTTCCATTGACCCCTAAAATCAGTGACAGGACAGCTTTAAAAGATGGATTATCAGCTCACTGAGGGATGAGTTACATACTGCTTAAACAAGTCTATGGAGAGGGACGAAGGGGGAGAGACACAGAAATAAAATAGACTCCAGATAGTACACCAACCTTAATGTCCTCTAATACAAAAGCAAGATGGCCCTCGCTGTGTGATCAGTGTATGGGAGCTATCATAGCAGATCGCTACTAAGTCAAATCTGATGAAAAGGGTCAAATATAAAAGTGTGAAAAATAAAAATGTGCTACTCCTAACGTAAATATTGTACATGCCAAAAAAGTGAAAATTATCATGGCTACATTAATGTCCAAAACACCAGGCACGGAAAGGATAAGAGGGGCTCATTCAGCCTTAGGCTGGTTTTACATGGCAATATTTTGACCAGTATATTGCATCTGTTTTCGTAATCCAAAACCAGCAGTGTCTCCAAAACATGGGAAAAGTTTTATTTCTCTGTAGGTTCCACTTTTGATTTTAGCTTAAACACTGCTGAAAAATACTGAAGCAGAGTGGCCACAGACAATTGTTCAAAGGAGCATTCCAAGTTTTATTTTTTTTATTTTTTTTTTAAACCCCTTAACCCGTTGGCAACATTGGACATACAGGTACACCCTTGCCACCTGGGACTTAGTGCACCAGGACCTACATGTACGCCCTGGGGCATTCATTAACTTTCAAGATTCATATCGGTGAGCATTAGCTACTATCAGTGTACCATCATGTCAATAACTGTTCAGACATCATGATCACTGCATCTAAATTAAATCCTACATCCCAGCTAGCTCAGGTGACTCACTGTGATTGCTTATAATAGTCCTCTATAGGGACTTAACCCCTTAACGACGCAGGATGTAAATGTACGTCCTGGTGAGCTGGTCCTTAATGAACCAGGACGTACATTTACGTCCTATACATTACCGCGAGCATCGGAGCGATGCCCGGATCATGCGCGGCAGGTCCCGGCTGCTGATAGCAGCCAGGGACCCACCAGTAATGGCGGACCTCCACGATCGACCGGATGTCTGCCATTAACCCCTCAGATGCCGTGATCAATACAGATCACGGCATCTGCAGCACTGCGGACACTAAAATGGATGATCGGTGGACACTAAAATGGATGACAGCATGGCAGCCGGAGGTCCCCTCACGTGCCTCCGCTGCCTTCCACGGATCTTCTGCTCTGGTCTGAGATCGAGCAGACCAGAGCAGAAAATGACCGATAATACTGATCAGTGCTATGTCCTATGCATAGCACTGAGCAGTGTTAGCAATCGAATGATTTCTATAAATAGTCCACTATGAGGACTATTAAAGTGTAAAAATAAAAGTAAAAAAAAAAGTTTTAAAAAAAATTTTGAAAAACCCCACCCCCAATAAAAACGTAAATTGTTCCATTTTCCACCCCCAAAAAGTGTAAAAAAAACGCAGCCTATACGGAAAAATGAAGAAGTTATAGGTCTTCAAAGTAGGGGGATTTTAAAACTTACTAATTTGGTTAAACAGTTTGCGATTTTTTTTAAGTGCAACAGTAATAGAAAAGTATGTTACCATGGGTATCATTTTAATTGTATTGACCCAAAGAATAAAGAACACGTAATTTTTACCGCAAATTGTATCGTGTGAAAACGAAACTTTCCAAAATTTGCAAGTGTGCAGTTTTCTTTTTAATTTCCCCACACAAATAGTATTTTGTTTGGTTGCGCCATACATTTAATGATAAAGTGAGTGATGGCATTACAACGGACAACTGGTCGCGCAAAAAACAAGCCCTCATACTAGTCTGTGGATGAAAATATAAAAGTTATGATTTTTTTGAAGGCGAGGAATAAAAAAAGGAAAACGTAAAAATAAAATTGCCAAATTTTGCCAAATAAGTTTCTAATAATCTCCACTACAGACAGCGCACTGTGAGCCCACCTCTTCTGAACTCGCATTGGGAAACACACTGCCAGTTTGAAACAAAATCTGCTTGTGTGAACGCACCCTTAGGGCAATTTCACACAAGGGTTATGGTTGCATTTTTATCACATTTGGTGTTCTGGCCCTACCACGAGCCATGAACTCAGGACGGGACAGGACTTGTGGCCATAATGTAGAAGCCGAAATTAACATATAAGATTGAACGGCGCTCGATCAATTCACACAGCTCAGTTACTATGCAGACCGATCACGCAAACAATCGCTAGAGTCATCATTCATCCCTTGAATTCGATCATTGTTGACATTAAAAAAAAAAATTAATAAAAATCGATCAAAAAAACAAAAAATGGTACCGATGAAGCTTCAGATCCCGGAACAAAATATGAGCCCTCATACAGCCCCGTACGCAAAAATAAAAAAGTTATAGGGGTAAGAAGATGACAATTTTAAATGTATTATTTTTGTGCATGTAGTTATGGATTTTTTTCCTGAAGTACGACAAAATCAAACCTATATAAGTAGGGTATCAATTTAACCCCTTAAGGACCCATGACGTACATGTACGTCATGAGTCCGCTCCTGTTCTATAACACGGGGCCACAAGATCATTTAACCCCTTCCCTAATAAAAGTTTGAATCACCCCCCTTTTCCCATTAAAAAAACAAACAAAAAAAACGTGTAAATAAAAATAAATATGTGGTATCGCTGCGTGAAGAAATGTCTGAAAATATATCATTAATTAAACCACACAGTCAATGGTGTACTCGCAAAAAAAATTCCAAAGTCCAAAATAGTGTATTTTTGGTCACTTTTTATATCATGAAAAGAACAAAAAAAAAATGAATAAAAAGCGATCAATAAGTCCGATCAATTCAAAAATAAAAAACTTCAGATCACGGCGCAAAAAATGAGCCCACATACCGCCCCGTACGCAGAAAAATAAAAATTATAGGGGTCGGAAGATGACCATTTTAAACGTATACATTTTCCTGCATGTAGTTATGATTTTTTTTCCACAAGTCTGACAAAATCAAACCTATATAAGTAGGGTATCATTTTAACCGTATGGACCTACAGAATAATGATAAGGTGTCCTTTTTACAAAAAAAAAAAAAAATGTACTGTATAGAAATGGGAGGCCCAAAAAGTTACAAAATAGCATTATTTTGTTTGTTTTTTTCAATTTTGTCTCACAATGATTTCGGGTTTAGCCAGTGTTTTCCAACCTGGGGTTCTCAAGCTGTCAGAAAACTACAACTCCCAGAATGCCCTGACAGCCCAAGGCTTCTAGCAATTGTACTTTGGTAGCAATTGGGGAGAGAACACTGCATTCGGCTCTTAACAAACCAGGGTGTCTTCAGCTGTTTAAAAACTACAACTCCCAGCATGCCCGGACAGCCAAAGGCTGTCCGGGCATGCTGGGAGTTGTAGTTTTGAACAGACGGAGGCGACTTGGTTGGGAAACAATACACAGTAGGTGAGAAACATAATAAAACAATACTCACCCACAACACTACAAAATAAAGCAAATAACTATATACATGACCAGAATAACACGATGCTCAGACGATCAGCCCGTACTTCAGGCCGTACTCTCTACCTGCTCCCACTTCCCGAATGCCTCTTACCGTCCATATCTAGAACAGGCAGCCCTCCGTGGCCAGGCCAGTGAGCTCCACAGGGCACGTAACACAACTTTTCCACAACTATTTTATTCCGCTTTCTCGATACCACTTCTCCGCCTTCACTCCACTTTACTCTTCTTGAAGCCCACGCCCCCTTACGCACACACATTGACGGACAATCCCTTGAAGTACTGCGGAAATACCCAAATGACGTAATTAATGGAACGCCCTGATCACTGCGCATGCTCTTGTCACTCATGGCCCCGCCTACTTCTTAGATGGCGGCCAATCAGCGTCCCGAGCGCCGCATTCCCTCGTTGATTAGTTCGAACAGTTATGCGTGTTCCGGGAAGTCACCAGGGATGGGAGGCAAATTAACAACTCGTTTCCAAAACGTAAAAAAAAAAAAAAAAAAATGTTTGTTCCGTTCTGGTTTTGAATAGTGTTCTGGGAGTGACGCGGTTGTTTTGGTGGCCATGTTGGGTTCAGGCACACGTTCCTATGGGGCCTGTATTTCACAATTTACTATTAAACTACTGTCAGAAAAATTGCCAAATGAGACAGTATCAGTGAGACAGTACAGTATCTGTGGTAAAAAAAAAAAATAATAATAATAATTTAGTTATTTGTATTATTTGTTCTCGAAATGTATTTTTAAATTATAAATCTTCATAAAAAGAATAATTCTTCATATAAAGTGCCATAATGCCACACAATGTGTTCCAACTAGTCAATTATGTGGACATACGGTTTCTTGTTAAAGCGCACTCTGGGAAATTATTACTATTAATATTATTATTGCTTATGTAGTGCAGTATAAGCTATTATAAGAGAAGAATGTAGAGCAGTGGGCTCTAAACTGTGAACCTCCAGCTGTTGCAAAACTACAACTACCAGCATGCTGGGAGTTTTAGTGTTGCAACATCTAAGTCTAGGTTCAGACTACGGAATCTCCGGGCAGAAAATTTCCGTCCGGAGATTCCGAGTGCGGCCAGCGCTGACTGAATCAGCCGGCGCTAGGACCGCGCGGACACTGCAGTCTCCAATAGACTGCAATGAGTTCCGCGAGTATTTCCGCCTGAAGAAAGAGCAACGGCATTCTTCAGGCGGAAATTTCCAAGCGGATTTTCCGTTCACAAATTCCGAAGTGTGAATTTGTGAACGGAAACCCATTCACTACACTATACATTGTACAAACGCAATTTCCAGCTGCAATTTCAAAGAGGAATTGCAGGCGGAAATTCCGTAGTCTGAACCTAGCCTTAAGGTCCACAGTTTGGAGACCACTGATATCGAGGTTCTTGCTTATGCCTTAGCTTACCTGTTTTAGTTGATGTGGCAGGCATAGATAGGTTAGGCTCCATATTGGATACAGATCCATCACTAAACTTCATAATGCTGCCTACATTTCCCATGAATCCTCTGGCTAAGGATGTGGTATTTGATCACTGCACCTGGCCATCTAATCAGAATGCTAGTACTGGAGGTCACTAGGTGAACTCTTTAGAGTTTGCGTTTATGTGAGTTTTTATAAAACAAATTTCAAATGTGATGTGACCATAAAGCAGCGATTTAGAACTCTTTTTTTTTCATGTTCATGTGAACGCACCACACAGGATCATTAACATTATATTTTGATAGTTCACGCACTCGCCGATACCAAATATATTCATTTACAATTTTTTTAACACTTTTTGGGGTAAAATAGGAAAAAAGGGGCAATTAAATTTTTTATTGGGGGAGCGGCTTTTTCACAAGTTTTTTAACTTTTTTTTTTACAGTTTTCCTTACACTTTTTATGTCTCCACAGGGGACTATTTAT
Organism: Hyla sarda; assembly: GCF_029499605.1. NCBI lineage: Eukaryota > Metazoa > Chordata > Amphibia > Anura > Hylidae > Hyla > Hyla sarda. The sequence goes on along the minus strand of NC_079194.1, from coordinate 272,149,323 downwards.
AGCATTTATTAGATCGCTAATACTGTTCAGTGCTATGTAGATTCCACAAGGCGCAATAGGTGAATAGCAGCACTAGCCACAAGGGCACTCAGGCAAAAGCGAGATATAAGTAATATAATTTATTATAGAACAACGCGTTTCAACGGCAGAACCGGCGTTTTCCTCAGGTTCACCTTGGTGAACCTGAGGAAGACGCCAGTTCTGGCGTTGAAACGCGTTGTTCTATAATAAATTATATTACTTATATCTCGCTTTTGCCTGAGTGCCCTTGTGGCTAGTGCTGCTATTCACCTATTGCGCCTTGTGGAATCCCTGTGTGGTTGGAGGCTGAAGTATTGCAATATTGGACACCAAGTAATGGTGGAGGGACGGCTGCATGGTGGTGATACCTTACAAGTTTACATCAATGTTGTGACTGACTGGGAGCGCAACCTACGAGGTGAGCAATTTTCATATCAACCTTTGTGATATTTTTCTCACCCCGACTTTATTACACTACGGAGCGCTTTGTGGTTTCTGTTTGCAGTGCTATGTAGAGGCAGAGCACTGATCAGTATTACCCCTTTAAAAACCTTAGATACTTAAAGTTTTAGATCATGGGGCTCCGACCTCTGGGACCCCCCTGCAATCTCCTACACAAAGCGGTGGCAAACATGCCCCATCCATGTAACTCTGTGGGAGAGCCGGAGATTGCTAAACAGCTCTCCTATAGAGATATATGGATGGGACGTGTCGTCTGCTGCTTTGTGCGTGGGTCGACATGCCCTCTTCCCGAGGAGAACCAGGGTCCAATTAAGGAGATCACGGGGTGTCCCAGTGGTTGGACCCCCCACGATCTAAAACTTATCCCCTAGCCTTAATTTTTTTTGCATGATATACCACATTTATCGGCGTATAACACGCACTTTTTAGCTAACATTTTTAGCCTAAAATCTATGTGCGTGTTATACGCCGATAAGCCGCTGCAGTTCAATGATTTAAAGCGGGCACTTTAAATCAATGAACTGCAGCGGCTTTGCAGGTGCAGAGACAGCCAGCGCTGCCGGCTTCTCTTCCCCCTGCCTGCCCTGGGGTCTAGAGCCCTGTTGCCGGCCCTTCTCTCCCCCTGGCTATCGGCGCCGCTGCCCGTTCTCTCCCCCTGACTATCGGTGCCGGCGCCGATAGCCAGGGGGAGAGAAGCGGCGTCGGCAATGGGGCAGCGGCACCGACAGACAGGGGGAGAGAAGGGGCAGCGGTACCCTTTGCCAGCGCCGCTGCCCCGTTGCCTCCCCCCATCCCCGGTTGCATAATTACCTGTTGCTGGGGTCGGGTCCGTGCTGCTTCAGGCCTCCGGTGTGCATCCCCTGCGTCGTTGCTATGTGCTGCACGGCGCGGCGCATGACGTCAGTGCGCCGCACCGTGCAGTGCATAGCAACGACGCAGGGGACGCACACCAGAGGCCTGAAGCAGCGCGGACCCGACCCCGGCAACAGGTAATTACGCAACCGGGGATGGGGGGACGCAACGGGGCAGTGGCGCCGCTGTCCCTTCTCTCCCCCTGGCTGTCGGCGCCGCTTCTCTCCCCTGGCTATCGGTGCCGGCAATGGGGCGCCGGCACCGATAGTCAGGGGGAGAGAACGGGCAGCGGCGCAGATAGCCAGCGGGAGAGAAGCGGCGGCAGCAGGGCTCTAGACCCCAGGAAAGGCAGGGGGAGAGAAGCGGGCAGCGACGGCCTCTCTCCCCCTGCCTTTCCTGGGGGTGTAGCGGGGTATACACGCGCACACACGCACGCTCATTTTAATGAATTTTCTGCATGAAACATTATACCCACTAGATTAGACATCAATTGAATTTTGCTTCTTTTCTCTGATTCCTCCCGAACCCCCTAAGTATATCTCCCAATATGAGGGCATTCCTCTAATTTGAGTATTTGGACAGTTATTATCGGTACGATTTCTTCTGCTTCCTCTTAGACTGATTTATTATTTCCCCCTTTTTATATCATTTTCTTTTTTTTACATCACTTTCTCATCTATGCATTTCATCAGAAATTATTGAATACTCTTTGGATATTGTTTGTACATGTCTTGAGGATCATCACACCTCCCTGTTCTGTGCATTAAACAAGGCAGGGTTAATCCTTGTGTATTGTTTGTAAAATTGTAAAATGAATACAGATAAGCCATAGTTTTTTTTCCTCTAATAGCTATACTGAGTCTATTGTCTCGGTTAGGCTGACACTCTCATTTCATCCAATGCTGGCTTAAAGGGGTTATCCAGGAATTTTTTTTTCATATATATATATCAACTGGTGCCAGAAAGTTAAACAGATTTGTAAATTACTTCTATTAAATCTTAAATCTTAATCATTTCAGTACTTATGAGCTGCTGAAGTTGAGTTATTTTCTGTGAACGGAACCTCCGCTCGCTGAATTCAGCGAGCGGAGATTCAGACTGGCGATTCAGACACCATTGACGGCTATACAGTGCTCGCGGACTTCCGCGCAAAGAATGAACAAGTTCTTTCTCTGCGCGGAACAATTTCAGCGGCGGAATTGTCCACCGCTGAAATTCCGCAGTGTGAACAGGTCTCGCGGAGACCCATTCACACTAATGTTAAGTTCACACCACGGAATTCCACGGGAATTCCGTAGTGTGAACATACCCTAAGTGCTCTCTGATGACACCTGTCTCGGGAACTGTCCAGAGTAGAAGCAAATCCCCATAGCAAACCTCTTCTACTCTGTGCAGTTCGCGAGACAAGCAGAGATGTCAGCAGAGAGCACTGTTGTCAGACAGAAAAGAACAACTGAACTTCAGAAGCTGATAATTATTAGAAGGATTAAGATTTTTTTATAGAAGTAATTTACAAATCTGCAGCCAGTTGATATATAAAAAGAAATTTTTTCCTGGAATACCCTTTTAAAATTTGCCATTATTTTATTTATCCTTTTCTTTGTCTTCATTGTATTGTTAATTCAAGGGATATTATCAGGCCAACCTGACCTGGATATCATCTTGCAATGACCTCTAATGCCTTCTGGGTATAAAAAAACATGATCAGAGTCTATAACACTATGTAATAGATTTCACTATCCCCGCTGCTTTTTACATCTACCATCTTTTGTATTCTCTGAAACCCATATGTTGTGTTTACATGCTGCCTAAAGTAAGATGGTGCACAAACCTCTGCACAGACAGGTCATCAGATGAAAAGAATGGCACGTAGCAATTCCTTCTGGACCGCGAGTGAAATGGCACATCACATACCAAGCATAGGGCATCAAACAGTGCCTGCACAAACCACCAGAAGGTGCTTGCATGACTTTGGGCTATAAGGCAGACTTTCAGCTACAGGTGTTCTATTGACCTAACACCACCGCTCTCTTCTTTCCCCATCTTTTCTCAGATGTTCTTGCCCACAGTCATAAATCCAACCTCTACATGTATGTTAAGTGGCACTCCGACCCCTGCCACCTGTGTTCCTACCACTACTAGTGCTACTACTAAAAGCATGACTACCAGTGCCCCTTCTTACATCCCTGCCACTATTAAAGCTACTAGTGCTCCTATTTACACCTCCAATACCTGGTTTACCAGTGCAAATACAACTACAGCCAACACTGCAAGACGGTTTAGTCATCATGTCAGTCATGTCAACATGCTGCTCCTCCTGTTGTCATCCAACATAACAACAGTAACCTTAGATCCAATATCTTTCTTAGCACATAGGGTGCTGTGAAAGTCTCTTTGGAAAATAATTTCACTGAAGCACCGGAACTAAAACTTAACCTTTAATTATTAACAGTTGAAACTTAACACTACCCCTCGTTATATAAAATGCATGATATGCAACAAACATAGTAAAGATGGGTTCAAAGAATGATACTATATTCAGTATAAGTGTATCTTAGTAACAAGGTGGTCAGGGTTCTTATAATTGTTACTCCCACTAAATTAACCTAGCAACAAATATTATTCAACAGCCCAGCTCCACAGAAAATAAACCATAAAATATCAAGAATCCCATTTATTTTCATGCCCAACGTGTTTCACCCGGCTGGTAATCGGGATCCTCAGGAGACATGCTGGAACAAACAAGTATATATACAAATGTATTTTGAACCCAAAAAACAACAAAAAAGTTAATGCTGGACCAAATACTGGGACAATACCCTATAGATATGAAACATAATGATGTAGTCCAGCAGACAGATAATGAAAGACGGATAGCACCCTATGGGAGCACTTACAGCACCCCGTACCCGTGATGTTTGGAGGATGCCAACTCACCCCTGTGCACTGATAATTTATAAAGGATATTGGCGCCAAAAAGGGTTTAACATGGGCGTCACTTACCATGTATATGCCCCCAAAGCGCAGATTTCACAGAGAAGCCTCCGGTGATACGGGGCACCGGAAGTCGCAATGACAACTTCAGGTTATTGTGTATCTACCCCTACTGCGTCTGCGCAGACTCCATAATGAAGTTTCCAATGATACGAAATACCGGAAGTCGAAATATTGACTTGCGGTTACTGTGATCTCCGAACGGTGCGTGCGCCCTCACTGTGTGACAACGGGCACCGCGCCTGCCGTATCTGTTATAAGTTTAGTGCATGCGCCAGTTATATCCCGATTTCGGCCATAATATAACTATGCGTGGAGTAAATATCCAATATTGAGCTTGCACAAAAACAAAATCATGGGCAATAATAAACCAATGTCCATATTAGTAAACTATTATTATTAGGTATCACCAGCATTATATACAGACCCATTAAATAAGATAGTATAGCTAGTTTCTCTTAACATAGGGGTGAATGTAAATAAAAGAACTTATATGATACACATAGCACAAGTGCCTCCATATGGAATTCTGCGCAGATACTGTGGGGGCATATACATGGTAAGTGACGCACATGTTAAACCCTCTTTTGGCGCCAATATTCTTTGTATATCAATGCACAGGGGTGAGTTGGCGTCCTCCAAACATCACGGGCACAAGGTGCTGTAAGTGCTCCCAGAGGAAGTTATCAGTCTTTCATTATCTGTCTGCTGGACTCAGGGCCGGACTAACATAGGGGCGGATGGAGCTGCCGCTCCAGGCCCCTATGTTAAAATAGGCCCAGCGATCAGCACAATCGGCCGGCAAAGGCCGCCCGCAACAGCTAGATTTACAGTAAAAGAGGGCCAGTGTAGTGAAGAAAACTGAGCGCAAGGATGAAGAGGACCTGATTGTTGACTCCGCCCCCAGCACAGGAAGAGGAGGGGCTGAGAACGGACAGGCCTCCCAGGAACACAGAGCGGCCTCATGTGAGGTGAATGATGTCCCTATGTGCTGCCCCTCTCCCCTCTGATCAGCAGGGCCGGATCATCATTGGTGCTCATGGAGCACCTTCTCCGAGCCCCGTGCCCGCAGGGGTCCCCGTCACATTCGGGACATCCCTGCAGACTGCTCAGTGGCGGATCGGGCCCCCCCCCCCCCCCCGATAGCCCGGCCGCGGCCACTTTAAAACAGTGACCAGCGGCGGCTCCTGTGGGCCCGCCCCGGACTCCTCCTGCTTTTTCTATATTTCATATTTCCTTACCTGGCCGCGTTCGGCAGGCTCAGGTGATGCGTCGGGTCATGTGGGCTGTGACGAGTGAAGTCTCCTGCGGCTCCTCTGCACAGCGTCAGGGGCGTCACTCATCATTTCCTGCAGGGCACAGTTTTCTTCATTACACCCCAGCGCTGCAGGAAATGACGAGTGACGTCCCTGACACTGTGCAGAGGAGCCGCAGGAGACGTCACAGCCCACAAGACCCGACGCATCACCTGAGCCTGCCGAGCGCGGCCAAGTAAGGAAATATGGAAAATAGAAAAAGGAGGAAGAGGGGGGAGCAATGATGGGTGGAATGATTGGCAGGGGGGGAAATGATGAGCGGGGGGGGGGGGGGGGGTTGGAGGGGGTAATGATGAGCAGGGGGGGGGTTAATGATGAGCAGGGGGGTTAATGATGAGCGGGGGGGTTAATGATGAGCGGGGGGGGTTTAATGATGAGCAGGGGGGTTAATGATGAGCAGGGGGGGTTAATGATGAGCGGGGGGGGTTTAATGATGAGCAGGGGGGTTAATGATGAGCAGGGGGGGAATAATGAGCAGGGGGGAATAATGATGAGCAGGGGGGTTAATGATGAGCAGGGGGGGTAATAATGAGCAGTGGGGGGATGATGAGAAGGGGGGAATGATGAGCAGGGGGGAATGATGAGCAGGGGGGAATGATGAGCAGGGGGGAATGATGAGCAGGGGGGGAGAATGATGAGCAGGGGGGGAGAATGATGAGCAGGGGGGGAGAATGATGAGCAGGGGGGGATGATGAGCAGGGGGGAGAATGATGAGCAGGCGGGGAATGATGAGTAGGGGGGGGGGAGAATGATAAGCAGGGGAAAACATGGTAAAGGAGGCGTGGCTAAATTTGGCACAGAGGCTGATAAAAGGGGGAGGAAGGAGGGGGGGGCAAACTGAGGATCAAGGGGAATCAAAGTTGGGGGGATGATGAGGCATATAGTTCAGAGCTATAGTCATTTATTTTACATTAATTTTTTTCCCCTCAAATTCTCCTGTGAAAATGAGGGTACGAGTTATATTCCAGTGCGTGTTATACGCAGATAAATACTGTAATTCTACCTTTCCCCCCCCCACATTCAGCAGGACATCCCTGTGTCCTGAAAGATCTTTTCGGGACACAAGCATGTCCCGGTTACATTTCTGTGGCCCCGCAATAACTTTAAAAACGCAGGGGCCGCCGGGAGGTAGCGCACGCAGGGACATCACTGACGTCCCGTGCGTGCGCCCATAGGAGCGGAGAAAAGAGGATGCACGCATGGTAAGTTACCTACACGTCATCTTCAGTGCTCCGACCACCGCTCCTCCGGTCCCGGGACCTACTGCTATGGCCCCTAGGCCATAGCAGTAGATCATGACCCCGGACCAGAGGAGCGGTGGTCGGAGCACTGAAGTGGGGCAGTAAACAGACATACAGTTCTCCAGCCATACACTGTATATGGCTGGAAGCTGTATGTCTGTGGGGGACACTGCCAACGTAATGTGGGGGGACTACAGCCTAATGCGGGGGAACTGCAACCTACTGTGGGGGAACTACAACCTAATGTGGGGGAACTACAACCTAATGTGGGGGAACTGGGGCTGGGGTTGGTGGAGAAAAGTGTAGTGGAGAAGGACCAGGAGGGCATGGGGGGCTGAAGTGAGGTTGTTTGGGGGGGGGGGGGTGGTGGGTGAGGTAAGGTAAGTGTGGGTTTGGTAAAGGGGGCAGAGGAGTGTGAAGGGGACCGGGGGGGGGGGGGGGGGTGCAGAAAAGTGGAATAGTGGAGAAGGACCAGGAGTGTTGAAGGGGGGGGGCTTAAAGGGGTACTCCACCCCTAGACATCTTATCCCCTATCCTTTGGAAGAAAAAAAAAATGCCAGAAAATTACCATAACACAGGAAAAAGCAGTAGCAGTTTTTCTGTTTTTTTTTGCAGGCAAAAAAAGGGGGAAACCTAGCCATAGGGGTCTCTGGGAGCAGGAGTCTGGAGGAAGAATTAGGGGTCTGGGGGAATTAGGGCTCGTCTACACTACGAACTTCCGCCAGCAGAATTTAGCTTGTTTTCAATGGGATGCTGCTGCTCTGTGCACACTACAGAAGACACAGTGTGTGGTAGTATTATTTTTAGAGGGCATGATGTTTGGCAGTATTATATACAGAGTACACAGGGTTTGGCAGTATTATATTTAGGAAGCACAGTCTCTTGAAGGGTCATAATGAGTGTTGTCAGTGCAAAGATTTCTGCATACACAAGCGAAGCTCCATTTTGGTGCTCCCCCCCCCCCCAAACTTGCAGTCCACCCTGCGCCCCACCTCCCTTGCATATATGTTTCTTTAAATTATTTCCTATGCAACACCACAGATAACAGTGATAACTCTGAGTACAGATAATGTATAGATGTGACCTGCAGTCCTATGTAACACCACAGATAACACAGTGATAACTCTCTGAGTACAGATAATGTAGTAGATGTGACCTGCAGTCCTATGTAACACCACAGATAACAGTGATAAAAACTCTGAGTACAGATAATGTAGTAGATTTGACCTGCAGTCCCATGTAACACCACAGATAACGCAGTGATATCTCTCTGAGTACAGATAATGTAGTAGATGTGACCTGCAGTCCTATGTAACACCACAGATAACACAGTGATATCTCTATACTTTCGGTTCGAGGCACACCGCGGGGAAAAAAATTTCGCCGGGCACCCGTACCGAAGTTGACAAGAAAAAAAAAAAAGATTACACAATGCACAACGGGGGAGATTTATCAAAATCTGTCAGGAGGAAAAGTTTCTGAGTTGCCCACAGCAACCAATCAGATCGCTTCTTTCATTTTTCAGAGGCCTTGTTAAAAATGAAAGAAGCGATCTGATTAGTTGCTGTGGGCAACTTTTCCTCTGGACAGGTTTTGTAAATCTCCTCCAATATCTATTTATCTGTGGGTATGTAGTTATGTAGTTTACAGTGCTGCTTTATGCAGCAACTCACAAATGACATCTTCTCTAATCAGTGTCGTTCTCTTCTCCATCTGGTCCGGCCATCATCACAGTTTCTTCCAGCCACAATTCTTCACCGTTAAACCTGCAAAACAAATCTATTAGGCTCCGCACTTTATCAGCATCAGTCTCCAGATTCCCCTTTTAGTGGAGAGGAATACAGGGGCGTATAGGTGTAAAGGGGTGTAGAAAAGTGTACATGGGTGACAGAGGGGTGTAGAGAAGTGTACATGGGTGACAGAGGGGTGTAGAGGAGTGTACATGGGTGACAGAGAGGTGTAGAGGAGTGTACATGGGTGGCAGAGAGGTGTAGAGAAGTGTACATGGGTGACAGAGGGGTGTAGAGGAGTGTACATGGGTGACAGAGAGGTGTAGAGGAGTGTACATGGGTGGCAGAGAGGTGTAGAGGAGTGTACATGGGTGACAGAGGGGTGTAGAGGAGTGTACATGGGTGACAGAGAGGTGTAGAGGAGTGTACATGGGTGACAGAGGGGTGTAGAGGGGTATAGAGGAGTGTAAATGGGTGACAGAGGGGTGTAGAGGAGTGTACATGGGTGGCAGAGAGGTGTAGAGAAGTGTACATGGGTGGCAGAGAGGTGTAGAGGAGTGTACATGGGTGACAGAGGGGTGTAGAGGAGTGTACATGGGTGACAGAGGGGTATAGAGGAGTGTACATGGGTGACAGAGGGGTGTAGAGGAGTGTACATGGGTGACAGAGGGGTGTAGAGGAGTGTACATGGGTGACAGAGGGGTATAGAGGAGTGTACATGGGTGACAGAGGGGTGTAGAGGAGTGTACATGGGTGACAGGGGGGTGTAGAGGAGTGTACATGGGTGACAGGGGGGTGTAGAGGAGTGTACATGGGTGGCAGAGGGGTGTAGAGGAGTGTACATGGGTGACAGGTGTGTAGAGGAGTGTACATGGGTGACAGAGGGGTGTAAAGGAGTGTACATGGGTGACAGGTGTGTAGAAGAGTGTACATGGGTGGCAGAGGGGTGTACATGGGTGACAGGGGGGTGTAGAGGAGTGTACATGGGTGACAGAGGGGTGTAGAGGAGTGTACATGGGTGACAGAGGGGTATAGAGGAGTGTACATGGGTGACAGAGGGGTGTAGAGGAGTGTACATGGGTGACAGGGGGGTGTAGAGGAGTGTACATGGGTGACAGGGGGGTGTAGAGGAGTGTACATGGGTGGCAGAGGGGTGTAGAGGAGTGTACATGGGTGACAGGTGTGTAGAGGAGTGTACATGGGTGACAGAGGGGTGTAAAGGAGTGTACATGGGTGACAGGTGTGTAGAAGAGTGTACATGGGTGGCAGAGGGGTGTACATGGGTGACAGGGGGGTGTAGAGGAGTGTACATGGGTGACAGAGGGGTATAGAGGAGTGTACATGGGTGACAGAGGGGTATAGAGGAGTGTACATGGGTGACAGAGGGGTGTAGAGGAGTGTACATGGGTGACAGAGAGGTGTAGAGGAGTGTACATGGGTGACAGGGGGGTGTAGAGGAGTGTACATGGGTGGCAGAGGGGTGTAGAGGAGTGTACATGGGTGACAGGTGTGTAGAGGAGTGTACATGAGTGACAGGTGTGTAGAGGAGTGTACATGGGTGGCAGAGGGGTGTACATGGGTGACAGGGGGGTGTAGAGGAGTGTACATGGGTGACAGAGGGGTATAGAGGAGTGTACATGGGTGACAGAGGGGTGAAGAAGAGTGTGCATGGGTGACAGAGGGGTGTACATGGGTGACAGAGGGGTGTAGAGGAGTGTACATGGGTGACAGAGGGGTATAGAGAAGTGTACATGGGTGGGTGGCAGAGGGGTATAGAGGAGTGTACATGGGTGACAGAGGGGTATAGAGGAGTGTACATGGGTGACAGAGGGGTGTAGAGGAGTGTACATGGGTGACGGGGGTGTAGAGGAGTGTACATGGGTGGCAGAGGGGTGTAGAGGAGTGTACATGGGTGACAGGTGTGTACATGGGTGACAGAGGGGTGTAAACTGCGCAATTTTTGCCACGATTTTTCCAAAAATTGTTCTAGTAATGTGACCTGTTGATGACCTGTGGACACTGGAGAAGGGAAAGTGACCCCACTGGGGCGACAACATGTGAACACACTGCTTGTTTATGTGGTGTCCCGGTACCGTATCCTATCCGGTACCTGCGTATGAGGGTCCCCTTAGCCAGAGTCCCTAGGACGTCGGGGGTCCCCATTGTCTAGTTCACCCCTGGTCACCTCTCATCTAGATAGTTATTGAGCTAATGGTTTATTTAGGGTGCATGTAAATATGATTGTATAAATGTCTATAAATAATTTCCTGAAGTTAAAAAAAAAATGACCACTGGATGACCACTGGGGATGTGCCCATAATCCACCCGAACGCTAAGGACGGGTACACTTCACAATCTCTCCAAAGGAAACAGCAACAATCGCCAGGTCCAGTATAATAGCAAACTGATATTTATTGCATCAATAACATTTTTAATTACCTGTATACAACGTAGCAGGACCTGCGGGTCACGTGGTCAGGAAAACTCTATGGTTTTTGCTTTAGGACATTTGGAGGTCCCTATGACGTATTCTACCCATCACTCCTTGTAACGGTGAGTGACAGTTACTGGGACCAATCCAAAATGGCCCTGCCCCTGCCCATATAAGGGAGCGGCGGCCATTGCTCTCTCTCTTTGCTCCTGTGCTCCTGACGAGGAAGGAGCTGTACAGCTATCTCCCACAGTGAGTTAGGCCCGAGCCTTGCGTCAACAGCTGATCAAGTCTAAATTGAGAGTGTATCAATCCCTAAGCACTCTGCATGATCACCGGACCTTATCTATCCCCTAAATCCGGACGGATCTGCAAATATTACTCTAAATTCAGAGACTGTATCTAAAAGTCAAGGTCCGCAACAACTGTCAGTCATTGCACTATATAGAGACTGTATTCCTGAGACTGTTATTGTGCATTGGATGTACCGCAAGCCTTTCAGTAAAATTTGTTCAAGTTCATGCTCAAGTACCTTGTGGACCTTCAGTCATTTTGTATATGCACCTATCGTTACTGGGAAGGGCGGCGATAGGCCGGAGAACTACCTCAGCATACTAGCCCTCAGCCTGGCGTCACGAACTATAGGGTTAACATTAACCCCTCATTTACCAAAACACCCCAACTACCATACACCCCCCAAGGGCTACCACAAAGCCTTTTTGGCGTTGCACGAACAGGATACGGGTGTGTGCCTACTACAGTTGCCACTAGTGAAAGTGTACTTCCCCCAGAAAACAAACTTTATTCATGTACTGTGACTTATACTCCGGAGTAAGGGGTTGCGCACACGGTGCTGTGTGGAGGAAGTGCGCATGTAAAGTAAGGGGGGGAGGCGAACAGCACAGCGGAGCTACAAGCTGTGAAAGAAAGTACTGAAGTTAGCGCGGGGCCTCCCTGCGCACGTGATCCAGAGACCCCGCCCACCGAAGCCCTCGGTGCTGCGGCGGCCATTTTGTTGGAGTCTAGTGCTGGAAACCAAAAAAGAGAGGAAGAGAGGAAAAGGCGCAGAGTGCGACAAAGGGTTGGAAGCTGTAAAGAGCCGGAACAGTACGGGACTTTGAGACACCAGATTGCTGAATTGAAGTCCTATATAGAATCACTTCAGCTACCGATCAACGCACTCAAATTTCAATTAAAAGCTGTTGAGTTTCAAGTCACCTCACTCAAATTTGAAATCTACGCTCTCAAGCTCCAGATCAGAGAACAACTGCGTATCTTCTGGAGACCTGGGAATTCGAGATCTATTTAAAGGACCAGCATACCAAATACAGAAATGTCGGAACCAGCAGCCCCACAGTCCCCATCTGAACAGCAAGGGGGCGATGCTCCAGTGGCTCCACCAATGGGGTCTCCACCCCAAGGCAGAAGGATGTTGCCGCCTTCACCAACACCTTCTACTTCACAAAGACGTACTCTACCTGTGATTCCAGCAAGACCTCCGTCACCGGCGGAGCAGGACCCAGCAAGTCCACCTTCAGTCTCTCCGTATGTGTTGGGAGCCCCTGTTGCTGCGCCTGTCTTCTTGGGGAATCCTGTGCTTCCCACCTACAATGGTGACCCTTTTACATTAAGAGACTTTAAAGAAAAATTCTACAGTCTCTTTGGATTTTATGCACTCCTCAATCATCAACAGATACAGCTGCTTCTGGGACAGCTCCAGGGACCCGCCTTGGAAGAACTTCGCACCTGGCCAGCGGCTGATAAAGCTACAGTGGGACAGATTTTTTAAGGACTTTCTCAAGTGTTTGAATCTCATTCTCCCTCGGAGGTACGCCTCCGACTCTATGAATGGCGCCAGAAGCCAAGTGAGACTCTCCGAGCATATGCAGTAGCTTTGCAGAGCGCATTAGAGGCAGTACAGAAGTTGGACGGCATCACGCCCGATCAGGGCAATGGAGTACTGATGGACCGTTTTATAGAAGGGGCACTGAACAAATGGGACAAGGCCCAACTTAGGATGCTGCCGTGCAAAATCCCGACATGGCTTTCCCAGCTTTTAAGAGACTCGCGGTCAAAGTAATAGAGTCGGGACCTCAGACAGAAGAGACTAGTGTCCCCGCTACAGAATTTCCGGGGCCCGCGCCCCAGCCGCCTGTCCCTTCTCAATCTGCCCCGCCAACACCTTCTTTTAGCCCTTGGACAGCTGACTTACAAGACATTAAACAGGACATTGAACAGTTAGCCAAGGCCTTTAAAGAAATGGCTGTACTGCCAAATCCTTCTAGATCTGCAACACCACCACCGAAGAAGGCTGACCCTTGCCCTGTTGGTCCACCTGGTACCCCCTCCTGTGAGACCACCTGGGAGTCAGAGACCCGTCTGTAGCTATTGTAACAAGAGTGGACACTGGAAGAGCCAATGCTGGGCTTTAAACGGGTGTCCCCTGGGGTCGAGGACCGCACCCCAGGAGTAGAGGCTGAAGGTCCAGAATCAACTAGCGACAAGAAGGGACGGTCTATGTATGTAGCTTCTTGTCCTTATGTACAGGTGATGACTGAAGGTATCCGGTTACAAGCTCTGATAGATACGGGGTCTCAGGTATCCACTATTCCGCAGGGGTTTTTCTATAAGTACTGGGGCCCAGAAAGGTTGTGTGACCCTCAGGAGGTGGAGTTTAGAGTAATTGCAGGGAACGGGAAACCAGTACCCAGGCATGGTTACTGGGAGCCCATGGTGCAGGTGGGAAAACGTGTCAGGAAGGCGGGGTGTGATTGTCACCAATGTTAGGGATCAAGGGGCAGCTGATTTCATTTTAGGCATGAATATTATGAGGCACTGTTTTGATGACATTGTCTGTGCCCTGCATGCATCTCTCCCTCACCTGTCACCCCCAGGCTGGCGAGCTGCCCAACACCACCTCAAAATCCTCCAAGCAGATCAGAAGTTCGTGAATCATCAAGGAGAAATCTGTCGAGTAAGGATTCAAGATATCCGAGCCGTTAGTCTACAGCCACAGACAGAGACAGTTATTTGGTGCCGTGCCCGACCCAGGGTGAAAAATCAAGATTACCAAGCGCTCTTGGAACCCCTTCTATTGGAAGATTGTCCCTTGGTGCGAGCCGCTAGAAGCCTGGTAACCGTACATAATGGGAAGGTTCCAGTGAGACTTATTAACCTCTCTCAAGTTGCGGTCCAACTACCCAAGTATACCCCAGTGGCTACTCTACACCATTTAGATGTCAGAGATGTGGTCTCGAAGTCACAAGTGGTTCAACGAGGACCTGACCAGAATCCTGCGGAACCTTGGTGGAGCCAACTACGGATAGGAGGCGAAGATACCACCAAGGAATAGGTGGAAGGAGTCATCCAAGAAATATCAAGAAGCTTTCAGCAAGTTCTCCACAGACTTTGGCAGGACCACCATGATCAAACATAGGATTCTCACTGGAGGCAATCCACCCATTAAAGAGAGACATCGCCCTGTGGCTCCTTGGATGTATCAGACCATAAAGAAAATGCTCGTGGAGATGAAAGAGGCCGATGTCATCCAGGAAAGCCAGAGTCCTTGGGCTGCACCTTTTGGTTCTGGTGAAGAAAAAAGATGGAACTATCCGCTTTTGCATGGATTACCGGAAGTTGAACAACATAACTCATAAGGATGCCTATCCTCTCCCTTGCATCGAAGAATCCTTGACTGCGTTGGGGTCGGCCGCCTACTTTTCCACGCTGGATCTGACGAGCGGCTACTGGCAGGTGCCAATGGCAGAAGAGGATAGAGAGAAGACCGCATTTGTGACCCCTATGGGTCTCGAGTTCAGAAGTATGCCCTTTGGACTGTGCAATGCACCAGCTACTTTCCAACGCCTAATGGAGCGATGCTTGGGGAATCTTAACTTCCAGAGTGTTCTGTTGTATTTAGATGACGTCATTGTCTATACTCGGACATATCAGGAACACCTGGATCACCTGAAAGAAGTTTTCCAAGTCCTTATCCAACATGGACTCAAGGTTAAGCCTTCCAAATGTCACTTGCTAAAGCCACAAGTGCACTATCTGGGACATGTCGTCAGTGCTCAAGGAGTCCAGCCTGATCCAGACAAAGTGAGCACTGTGAAAGAGTAGCCTACACCCAGGACGGTGCAAGACGTCTGAAGTTTACTGGGGGGGTTTGCTGGATATTACCGGCGCTTCATCCCCCATTTTGCTCAAATTGCTGGACCTTTGACCAAATTACTGAGAGGGACTGCCCGGGATAATTATAATGGGAGGCTTCCCATACAGTGGGCCGAAGAACAAGAAGATGCCTTTCGAGCCCTGAAGTACCTCCTCACGGAACCCCCCATTTTGGCGTATCCTGACTACAGCTTGCCATTCCGTTTATAAACAGACGCTAGCTTTGAAGGTCTGGGGGCGGTCTTATCTCAAGTGCAAGATGGCAAAGAGAGGGTGATTGCCTATGCCAGCCGGCATCTTCGAGGTGCTGAGAAGAATGATGCCAACTATAGCTCCTTCAAGCTGGAGCTTCTGGCCCTGGTCTGGGCCATTACTGAGAAGTTTAAGGACAATCTGGCTGCTACTCCCTTCACGGTCTACACTGATAACAACCCCTTGGCCCATTTGAACACTGCTAAGTTGGGAGCTCTTGAACAGCGTTGGGCCTCTCGGATGGCCAACTATGATTTCAACATTGAGTATTGCAGCGGAAAAAACAATGTTAATGCGGATGTACTTTCTCACATGGCCTCGGGAGAAGCACCTCCTCCTGAAGATGTGTGGTAAGATGTGGAAATGCCTCCCTTCTCCCGAAGGTTCGTGAGCCAGAGTGCTCTAACTGCCCAGGCGGGTGACGGACCTGAATCTCCCAAAGTCCCTGAAGATCTGTCCACCTGGAAGACACTTCAGGATGAAAGCCGGGTTATCGGGGACCTCCTAGACTATTGCCTCCACAAGAAAGTGCCCACTCGGATGCGCAGGGCCCACGGGGACTTCGAATTGAAGCGGTTGTGGCGGCAGAGGAATCGCCTGTTCCTGCACAAGGGGCTGGTTTACCGAAATTCCCTAGACCCAGTTTCCAGAGACCTCATAATCCAGATTGTGGTTCCCAGAAGATATGCAACCATGGTCCTGAATGCCTATCATGATCAATCCGGACACTTCGGGGTCCATAAGACAGAAATCACCGTCAGAAGGAAATTTTACTGGATTGGGATGTGGGGAGACATCGAGAAATGGTGTGCCGAGTGCTCCGTGTGCAACGTGATAAAGAACCCCCGGAGGGACGCAAGAGCCCCTTTGCATCCCATCTGTACAGAAAGGCCAAATCAGATTGTTGCCTTGGATCATGTGAAGCTGGCCCCCACTCGATCTGGATATTGTCATGCTCTAACTATGGTGGATCATTATTCCAAGTGGGTGGTCGTGGTCCCTGTCAAGGATCTTACCGCCAAGACTGCTGCTCAGCTCTTCTATCGACATTGGATCCAACCTCTGGGGTGTCCCGAATCGGTCCTCACGGATCGGGGAACCGCCTTTGAAGCCCAGTTGTTCCAGGAACTTTGCCGGTTGCATGACTGCAAGAAGCTCCGGACAACTGCCTACCATCCCCAAGGGAATTGGCTCTGTGAAAGGATCAATCAAGTGTTCATCCAGATGCTCAGAGCTGCCTCTGTCTCAAAGCACGAAGAGTGGCCTCAGCTGTTGCCTGAACTCCTGGAAATTTACAACAACACTGTCCACTGCTCTACGGGGTATACGCCCTTTTTCCTGATGATGGGCCGACACGGCCAATTGCCAAAGGATCGAACCTTCGGGCTACAGGCACCTTTCAACAATTCTCCTCATGCTTCCCAAGGTTGGGTGTCAGAGCATCAATGAAGAATTGATTAAGCCAAGGACATTGTTGAGAAGAAAATGGGTGAAGTTCATGAACGCCAGCAGAAAAATTATAATCGACATGCTTCGGCTCAGCCCTTGCAGCTTGGAGATAAAGTGTGGCTCAGAAAATATCCTACAACCCGTAAATTGGACTCCTTGTGGGAAACTGAGCAATACACCATTACTGCGGTTCCTTATCCTGAAACGGACGTGTATGAGATACAAAAAGACGGGTTCGAGCCACAGGTGGTTCACCGGAATAGGATAAAAGTGTGCCTGAAAGAAGATATGCTTGGCCCATCTCCTCCTGCTACTTCTACTCCACCTCCACCAAGGCCAATGAGAGAATATGTGCCAGGAGAAGGAATTCATCCCACTATGGATGTTCCTTTGTTCCCATCTCAGCAGCCTACCATGTATTGGCGTATACCGTTCCCAGCCAGCCGCCACTGGTTGTCAGTTGCCCGTAGCTGTTGCTCCCTGTCAACCACCATTGGTTGCTACACCAAACATCAGTCCTGCTCCAGTGACTGCTCCAGATATTGATGCCACTACTTCACTCGTCTTAAGAGAACCCCTCAGTTCAACCGAAGATGTTGCTTCCTTTTCCAGCCCTTCAGCTGGTCCCTCAGGGACTGAAGTTCTTGAAGAATCCTCAAGTGAAGGAACTCCTGATGACTCGGAGGTGGTGTTGCGGCAGTCTCAAAGGACTACACAGGGCAAACTACCCATAAGGTACCAGGACTCACATATAGTACCTGCACACAAAGTACCTTTGATAACCCACTTCAATGCTCTGCCAATCACTTTCCAGTACCCTAGATTACTAACTTAAATGTACTACCTCAAGTTTCTCTAGTACATACATCAAAATAAATATCTCACTTAAGAAAACACTTAGGAATTGTAGCATATTGATACCCAATTCCTGCCACTGTTAGGTACACTTCTTCTTCTCTTTCATTGCGTGTGTGAGATGCTCTGCCTGGCCAGTAGGTGCTCTAGCTAATACAGAATTAAACACGTAATTCTAAGAATAACCTAGTTAGATTGTTTTGAAAGTGCTCTAGGGGTAAGTAGCGTGTAGCCGATAGACCCTAGCAGCCACCCTTACTGTGACCTAGCTTCCGGCTAGCCAGTATAACCTTATGCGTACTTACAGGTAACGTATTGTTGGCAAAGAAATAAAATGTGTGAGATAAAAAAATTGTCTAGTCAGCTTGACGCTAAAGGTATATAGAGCTAAACTAATGTCTAGATAGTCTCATGTATAGAGAGTTATACTAATGTTCAGTTTAGCCCCCAAGAATGTGTAGAGAGCTACTAAAATGTCTTAGGAGCTAGAAACTACATGTCAGATAGCTGCCTAATTGTCTAATAAGCTTAGAATGTATAGTAAGCTTAATGAAAATGTCTAAGAAGCTAGAAATGAAAGGATAGATAGCTTCGTTAATGTCTAGATAGCATTTATGTCTAGATAGCACCAATTTCTAGATAGATTTCTATTGTCTAGTCCAAATACTAGTAAGAGTATCAGAGAATGTAAATGTGTTCAATGTTTACTTAGGATGTATAGCAAATTTATAGATCATCCTGTCCTAGTCCCTCTGTCTTAGGGGACAGGCGTCGAGGTCGACTTATCTTAAGTAAGGGGGTTTGTGGTGCGGCGATAGGCCAGAGAACTACCTCACCATACTAGCCCTAAGCCTGGTGTCACAAACTATAGGGTTAACATTAACCCCTCATTTACCGAAACAACACTCCAACTACCATACACCCCCCAAGGGCTACCACATTTATTTGTCATTAACCCCTTAAGGGTAAATTCACAGGATCTGCTGCATATTTTTGCTGCATACTTTGCAACCCATTAGCTTCAATAGGTAGAAAAAGCAGCTGCAGAAAATATACAGTAGATCCTGCATGTGTGAACGTACCCTAAGTGCTTATTCACATGGACAGATCCGCAGTGTAGTTTACGCTGCGGATCCACGGGCAATGGACCCTACAGTGCTGCCTCCATCTGTGTCTGCTCATAGTGGCAATCCACCGCTACGAGCAGACACGCTTCAAGGTGCATGTTCGCCGTGCGCATGCGCAGTATACTCGCACACATCGCTGCCACTCCTCCTGTTCCCTGAGATAGGCTGAGAGCAGCTGCGATGTCTGCGAGTATACTGCGCATGTGTGAGTCGAACATGCACATCAAAGCATGTCTGTTCATAGCAACGGATTGCTGCTATGAGCAAACACAAATGGAGGCAGCACTGTAGGGTCCATTGTCGGCGGATCCGCACCGTAAAATACGCTGCGGATCCGTCCGTGTAAATGAGCCCTAAAGACATAAGGCATACATGTACGCAAAGTGCCTGCTCCCACTTCCACTCCCTCGGCTAATGCCAGACATCACCAATCATGCTGATGTCCGAATAGGGGTGGGGCAAAGGTGTGGCCAGGGGCCTACTGGAGGCCCTTGCTTTATTTGGTCCGGGGGCCCTGAGTGTTGTCAGTCCGCCCCTGGCTGCATTTTAGTTCAGCCCGCGCACGCTAAGATTGAAGTGTTACCCCACAGTTTCTGCCACCTCCCTGAGGTCCCGCCGGTGGTCTCTGCCTCTGGAGTCTCCCCCAAAGGTACCACCAGTCCACCAGACATGAACTTACTTGCCATTCAGGTACACAGAAAAGCTAGGTGACAATTTCTCATCGAGCTTTTCCATGTTCCTTAAGCAGGCATGCCACTCAGGAGCATGGAAAAGCTAGGTGAGAAATTGTCACCTAGCTTTTCTGGGCTCCTGAATAGCATATCTGCTTACCATAGCTCAGCCTATAGATAGATTTAACTATAACTTTTAGTCAAATCTGTCTATAATAGCTGAGCTATTATAAGCAGATATGCCATTCAGAAGCCATGAAAAGCTAGGTGAAAATTTCTAACCTAGCTTTTTTCATGCTCCTGAATGGCATTTCTGCTTATAAAAGCTCAACTATTATTAGCAGACATGTCATTTAGGAGCATAGACAAACTAGGTGAGAAATTGTCACTTAGCTTTTCTGGGCTTCTGAATGACATATCTGCTTATCATAGCTCAGCTATTATAAATAGATTTACCTATAACTTTTAGTCAAATCTGTATATAATAGCTGAGCTATGATAAGCAGATATGCCATTCAGGAGCTAGGTGACTAGCTTTTTTATGCTCCTGAATGGTATATCTGCTTATAATACAGGGTGGGCCATTTATATGTATACACCTTAATAAAATGGGAATGGTTGGTGATATTAACTTCCTGTTTGTGGCACATTAGTATATGTGAGGGGGGAAACTTTTCAAGATGGGTGGTGACCATAGCGGCCATTTTGAAGTCGGCCATTTTGAATCCAACTTTTGTTTTTTCAAGAGGAAGAGGGTCATGTGACACATCAAACTTATTGGGAATTTCACAAGAAAAACAATGATGTGCTTGGTTTTAACATACCTTTATTATTTCATGAGTTATTTACAAGTTTCTGACCACTTATAGAATGTGTTCAATGTGCTGCCCATTGGGTTGGATTGTCAATGCAACCCTCTTCTCCCACTCTTCACACACTGATAGCAATACCGCAGGAGAAATGCTAGCACAGGCTTCCAGTATCCGTAGTTTCAGGTGCTGCAGAATGGGAAAAAAAACAAAAATTGAAACAGGACCCTCAGTTTACGCAGAAGATTTTGTTCAGTGATGATGAGGCAAACTTTTATGTGAATGGTGAAGTTAACAAACAAAACCACCGCTATTGGTCTGACACTAACCCATATTGGATAGATCCCTCCAAGACTGTTGGGACACAAAAATTGATGGTATGGTGTGGTATATGGTGTACAAAGATAGTGGGGCCATTCTTCATCAATGGAAACCTCAAGGCCACTGGATATGCGAAATTGCTACATGATGATGTGTTTCCCTCTTTATGCACTGAAGCTGGCACGTTCCCTGAGTTTTTCCAGCAAGATGGTGCACCACCACATTATGGGTGTCAGGTCTGAGAATTCCTAGATGAACAGTTTCCTGGAAAGTGGATTGGTCGTCGTGGGCCAGTTGAATGGCCCCCAAGGTCTCCCGATCTAACCCCTTTAGACTTTTATCGTTGGGGTCATCTGAAGGCAATTGTCTATGCTGTGAAGATACGAGATGTGCAGCACCTGAAACTACGGATACTGGAAGCCTGTGCTAGCATTTCTCCTGCGGTGTTGCTATCAGTGTGTGAAGAGTGGGAGAAGAGGGTTGCATTGACAATCCAACACAATGGACAGCACATTGAACACATTTTATAAGTGGTCAGAAACTTTTAAATAACTCATGAAAGAATAACGTTACGTTAAAACCAAGCACATCATTGTTTTTCTTGTGAAATTCCCAATAAGTTTGATGTGTCACATGACCCTCTTCCTATTGAAAAAAACAAAAGTTGGATTCACCACCCATCTTGAAAAGTTTCCCCCTCACATATACTAATGTGCCATTCCCATTTTATTAAGGTGTATCCATATAAATGGCCCACCCTGTACATCAGCTATTATCGACAGCTTTGACTATATGTTATAGGCAAATCTGTCTATAAAAGTTGAGCTATTATAAGCAGATATGCCATTCAGGAGCATGAAAAAAGCTAGGTCAGAAATTGTCACCCAGCTTTTCTCTGCTCCTTATTGCCATTTCTTCTTATATTAGTTAAGCTATTATAGTAATCCGAATATTATACATGGATGACAAAGAGCCTGCACACGACTTACCTCCCGGCTTGAGAAGAGACCATAGAAAAACTAATTATATTGCTAAAATTTCAGGGGGAGTGCCATGGACATGGTCCCTTGAAATGTTTGGGTGCTGATGCTCCAGTTCAAAGTCACACTCACTGTTTATGCAAACTGCTTCAGGTACCTAGAGAAAAAACATAACAGTATGCTGTTTTTAATCAATCCAGGGTACCTGAAAAAAAGAGCTAGGCAAGTCCCGCTAATGGGCTACTTACAATTCCGCCGTTCATCTGAGAGTCTCTGGTGTAGCGCCAACCCGCAGTGGTGGGGTGCTGTCTATGTCTGACTGCTCTCAGCGCTCACTGCCGAAGACTTCCGGCGTCCCACGTCATATACCGGAAGCTCGGCGCTGCGTCACTGGGGCACGCCCGCCTATGACGTCACAGCGGGCGGGTCCTGGTTGTGAGCGCGGTGCACAATTGGACCACGGTAGAGATGAATAGATACAAAGTAATTTCGGCCAGAGGGTAAAAACGGTTACCAAGTATATAAGTAGATACACCCTATTGATGCTTTTATCCTAGGTTATACACTATGAAGGAGACAAATACCTGTCGATAGCTCTGGCAAGAAAACGGGGAAAGGTGCCAGGTGCCTTATTACTATCAGAAGGCACAGGGTCCCTGGATGTCAATTGCACTCTATATTAACCCCGAGAGGTTGCCACTAGCAACGCTGTGAATAACAATAATGTATGTCAAGTTGTTATCCCACACATCCATATAACAAAAAGATTAGTTAATATAAGGAGCTAGGGGAACTTGCATATCGATACAGACCCCAAAAAATAGGATTCATCAGGTAGGTTACGGACTAGACACATGTACCAATCATTGCATATCTGGATGGCGATTGACCTCCAGATATGCTATTAGATGACAAATACTATTCCGTTGCCACTAGCAACAGTAAAAAAATGAATAAATAAATGGAATACCGGTAGTTTAACTATTGTTTTGTTTCTTAATTGTTTCAAAAATGCAAAAAGGACTATTTCACTCTACAGGTTCCTCCTCTCCCCGTTATTCATCCATCTGCGGTGAGTGTGAGGTAGTGAGTGGAGATCCTAGTGGATCTAAAGGCAGTCTCACCGCTAGCAGAGGGTCCACTAGGACAAGTAGGAGGTACGAGAGCGGGCCCGTCCTTTTTAGGACGGCTACCCCCGCCTAGGGACGCAAGTTAGAAATAGGTTAAGATAGGCTCCCTAGGAGCTTACTTACTTACTACTTACTCCCCTCCCCTTCTTCATCATTTAGGGTAGGGGAGAGGTGGACATGATTTTGCACAACCATGTTTGTGTATCCAAAATCCTCAGAACTATATCCCGGTAGGTGTGTCTGGGACAAATTTAAGCAATAGTGTCAACAAACTGGGTCTCCCATTTTTTGCATTTTTGAAACAATTAAGAAAGAAAACAATAGTTACTGTTGCTAGTGGCAACGGAATAGTATTTGTCATCTAATAGCATATCTGGAGGTCAATCGCCATCCAGATATGCAATGATTGGTACATGTGTCTAGTCCGTAACCTACCTGATGAATCCTATTTTTTGGGGTCTGTATCTATATGCAAGTCCCCCTAGCTCCTTATATTAACTAATCTTTTTGTTATATGGATGTGTGGGATAACAACTTGACATACATTATTGTTATTCAAAGCGTTGCTAGTGGCAACCTCTCAGGGTTAATATAGAGTGCGATTGATATCCAGGGACCCTGTGCCTTCTGATAGTAATAAGGCATCTGCCACCTTTCCCTGTTTTCTTGCCAGAGCTATCGACAGGTATTTGTCTCCTTCATAGTGTATAACCTAGGATAAAAGCATCAATAGGGTGTTTCTATTCATATACTTGGTAACCGTTTTTACCCTCTGGACGAAATTACTTTGTATCTATTCATCTCTACCGTGGTCCAATTGTGCGCTGCGCTCACAACCAGGACCTGCCTGCTGTGACGTCATAGGCGGGCGTGCCCCAGTGACGCGGCGCCGGGCTTCCGGTATATGACGTGGGACGCCGGAAGTCTTCGGCAGTGAGCGCTGAGAGCAGTCAGACATAGCTCCCCGCCACTGCGGGTTGGCGCTACACCGGAGACTCTCGGATGAACGGCGGAATTGTAAGTAGCCCATTAGCGGCACTTGCCTAGCTCTTTTTTCAGGTACCCTGGATAGATTAAAAACAGCATACTGTTATATGTTTTCTCTCTAGGTACCTGGAGCAGTTTGCATAAACAGTGAGTGTGACTCTTTGAACTGGAGCATCAGCACCCAAACATTTCAAGGGACCATGTACATGTGTAATGTATTTATTGTGCTGTATTTTCTTTTTAGGTACGCTGTGCTCTGCTGTCCGCCGTCCATTGGAATAGAGGGAGAGCACTAGTATCGGGTGCCCCTCTTATACTTAGAGTATGTGCAGTAGCATATGAGTAAATCCACTCAAATGTGGTGCTTGTTAGTGCTAACCAACTAATTTTAGATTTTGTTGGTGGTGGTATTTATTACACATCACTTTTATTGGTATGTATTAAGATACACCAAAAATTTTAAGTTTTAATGGCACTCCCCCTGAAATTTTAGCAATATAATTCGTTAGTTTTTCTATGGTCTAAGCTATTATAGACAGATTTGCCTATAATTTAATGGAAGTTATCCTTATAGGCTATAAGCAGCAATAGCATCCAGGAACACAGAAAAGCTAGGTGATAATTTCTCACCTAGCTTTTTCATGCTCCTGAATGGCTTATCTGCTTATAATAGCTCAGTTATTTAGCAAAACCTGTGTCAAGGAAGCGTGGTGCAGTTGCCCATAGGCCTCTGAAAAACTAAAGAAATTATCTGATTGGTTGCTATGGGCAACTGCACCAGTGCAATGTGCACAAGTGCAATGTGTAGAAAACCACCAAAAATTGCAAAATTGCATTATTATTTTTTTTTAATTTTCGCCCACTAATATTTTTTTGTGTGTTTCACTGCAGATTTCATGGTAAAATAAGTGATGTCATTGCAAAGTTTAATTGTTGATGCAGCAAACAAGCCCTTGTATGAGTCTGTAGGTGGAAAAACAGCAATGGCATTCAGGAGCATGAAAAAGCTTGGTGACAATTTTTCACCTGGCTTTTCCATGCTCCTGATTGGCATATCTGCTCATAATAGATCTGCTATAAGGCCGATGTGCCTATAAGCAGAAATGCAATTCAGGAACACAGAAAAACTAGGTGACAATTTCCCATTTAGCTTTTTCATGCTCCTCAATGGCGTATCTGCTTATATCAGCTCAGCTATTATAAACAGATATGCCATTCAGGAGCATGAAAAAGCTAGGTGTGAAGACCTTTTCCTTGTTTCTGAATGACATATCTTCTTATAGCTGTACTACTTTATGTGGTGCTGGGTAATTGCTGCACCTAAAATGTTTCCCTACTAATTCTGCAGAAACGATATACATCTGGAAGGAATCGTCACAGCGAAGATATTGCCTGTGAGTCCCACAAAGATATGGCATTATAACCATTTGGGCACTATAGATAGGCGAACAATGGAAAACAAGTTTGGACATTCCGCACATTTGACTAACCGGAGGGCACTAGGACTGCTTGGGAAGTATCGTCTCATAGAAGGCAATGCATTTCCATGTGGTATCCGCAAAAAGAATACGAGTATTCTTTCTGCGGATGCCAGAATCTGAATGTTTGCACAAGAAACATGCCGTGTGAACAGTGCAGCAGCTTCTCATTTAAATCAATGGGACTCTGGCTGCTGTGGGATATTAATGTGGAATTCCCAACGGACATTCTTTGTCATGTGAACATACCCATATAGTGTTTGTATAGAGGGGCCAAGGGTGCCGGATAATTGCAGAAATCTATATATATAAAACTCAACGTGTGTGTGTGTGTGTGTGGGTGTGTATGTATGTATGTATGTATGTATGTATGTATGCGTGTATGTTCCACAAAAACTTCCAAACGACTAAAGATATTAACATGAAACTTGGCACACATGTTACTTATATGTCAACAGCAAACATAGGATAGGTAATTTAACCCTTAGTCACCCATATTTGCCAGGGGCGGGGTTTATGTTTAAAGTCCTATACAAGTCTATGGGAAATATATGCATAACTTCCAAACGGCTAGAGATATTTCGATAATACTTAGTCACATGTTACTTGGTTATATGTCCACTTAAAATATAGGATAGTTAATTTAACCCTTAACTACCCCCATTTTTTGAGGGTCGGGGTTTTTGTTTAAAGTCCCATGCAAATCAATGGAAAATGTATGTTCTCTCATAACTTCTGTACGGCTGGAGATATTTCAATACCTGGTACACATATTACAGGTCGGGATATGAGGACGGGATGGGAGGTCGAGATAGGAGGTTAAGATAGGAGGACAGGATGGTAGGGATAGGAGATCGAGTTAGGAGGTCGGGATATGAGGACGGTATATGAGGTGGAGATAGGAGGACGGGATAAGAGGTTGAGATAGGAGGACGGGATAGAGTTGAGATAGGAGGTTGGGATAGGAGGACGGGATAGGAGGTCGGGATAGGAGGTCGAGATAGGAGGACGGGATAGGAGGTCGAGATAGGAGGACGGGATAGGAGGTCGGGATAGGAGGTCAGGATAGGAGGTCGAGATAGGAGGTCAGGATAGGAGGTCAGGCTACGAGGTCGAGATAGGAGGTCGAGATAGGAGGATGGGATAGGAGGACGGGATAGGAGGTCGACATAGGAGGACGGGATGGGAGGTTGAGATAGGAGGACGGGATAGGAGGTCGGGATAGGAGGTCGTGATAGAAGGTCGAGATAGAAGGTCAAGATAGGAGAACAGGATGGGCGGGATAGGAGGTCGGGATATGAGGACGGGATAGGAGGACGGCATAGGAGGTGGAGATAGGAGGTGGAGATAGGAGATCGGGATAGGAGGCTGGGATAGGAGGTCAAGATAGGAGGACGGGATAGGAGGTTGAGATGGGAGGTCGGGATAGGAGGTCGGCATAGGAGGTGGAGATAGGAGGACGGGATAGGGGGTTTAGATAGGACGGGATAGGGGGTTTAGATAGGAGGACGGGATAGGAGGTCGAGATAGGAGGACGAGATAAGAGGATGGGATAGGAGGTCGAGATAGGAAGACGGGATAGAAGGATGGGATAGGAGGTCGAGATAGGAGGTGGGGATAGGAGGTCGAGATAGGAGGACGGGATAGGAGGTCGGGGTATGAGGACGGGATATGAGGACGGGATATGAGGACGGGATATGGGGTTGGGATATGACAACAATATATGGGGATGGGATTTTAAGTCAAAAGCTTCCTCCTTTGATTTTCCTCCCCAACAAGGATGAGGAAGGAAAAACCGGGCAACGCCGGGTACTCAGCTAGTCTTTTCTATAAAGTTTCTTTTATGGCACTTTATTGGTAATTAAAATTGTTTAAAGTGCATCTGTCATACGTTTTATGAATATGAAATTGCTAGCATAGCCAAAAAAGATGTTCGATACTTTGCATATCTTCATAGATGTTGTTTGATCCTTTATTTTGCTAAACGAAAACATTTTTGTAGGGGTGCATTAAGTGTCAAAGAGGTGTGGCTAGGGTGTGCTGTGCTACAGGGACACAACACTTCTCTGCACCTTCTTTGACACATGCATCCCCTATGCACTGTGAATGGGGATTGTGATGGATGAGCAGTCTGACAGGTTTGAATTCAGACTTGCAGCTTGTGAACCCCAATCCCCATTCACATCACATGCCCTGGTGTTAACCAAAGAAGCAGTGGGCGGGACTTTACATCAGATAGATGTTACAGTCTGGGAGTATAGCAGACCCTCTGCCACGCCTCTGACACTCTGGGCCCCCATAAAAGTGAGTTTTTTTTTTTTTTTATAGCTGAAGAACAGATTCTATAAAGATATGCAAAGTTTTCATACACTATCATATATTCATTTATCCTGGTAAGTTAATGTGCTTAAAACATGTGACGAATGCCCTTTATTTGTGTTAAACAACATTTCTTTCTGTTG
This sequence comes from Hyla sarda, assembly GCF_029499605.1. Taxonomy (NCBI): domain Eukaryota; kingdom Metazoa; phylum Chordata; class Amphibia; order Anura; family Hylidae; genus Hyla; species Hyla sarda. The sequence goes on along the minus strand of NC_079194.1, from coordinate 272,121,582 downwards.
CGTTTTTGTTGCATTTTATATATTTCTATAAAAAGGCCCATCAAAATCTTCAGCACCAGGCCCATGATGCTCTCCATCCGGCCTTGGCTGGACTACATCATTATGTTTCATATCTATAAGATATTGTCCCAGGATTTGGTCCAGCATTAACTTTTTGTTGATCTTTGGGTTCGGAATACATTTGTATATATACTTGTTTGTCCCAGCATGTCTCCTGAGGATCCCGATTACCAGCCAGGTAAAACACGTTCGGCATGAAAATTAATCTGATTCTTGATATTTTATAGTTTATTTTCTGTGGAGCTGGGCTGTTGAATAATAAATGTTGCTGGGTGGATTTAGTGGGTGTAACAATTATAAGAACCCTGACCACCTAGTTAATAAGATACACTTATACTGAATATAGTGTTTCTATGGTATCATTCTTTGAACCCATCTTTACTATGTTTGTTGCATATCATGCATTTTATATTACGAGGGGTAATGATAAGTTTTAACTGTTTATAATTAAAGGTTAAGTTTTAGTTACGGTGCTTCAGTGAAATTATTTTTTTGCACTGGGAGCACAGATTGAGATCAGAAAGTTGCCAGGGAATGTTGCAAAGACATTTTTGAAAAGGCTATTCAACCGTGGAGGCAGAGGAACTCCCTGAACAATGGCTCAAAGTCACGTTAGAGGTAACCTCATCTTGCTGTGACTGAGATGACTCCAGTTGCTATCCAGTCCACATTTTCGGCCAAAAAATGCTGTGGCCAGATGTTAGCTGTAAATTAATGAGAAATCGCAAAATTCTTTTTCCACTTGCCGTTTTTCAGTTTGGCATTTTTTTTCTTCCTTTTGGCGTTTTTTCGCCCTTTTTTGGCGTTTTTCCGCTCCTTGGCTGTTTTGCAAAATCCCAGCATGTTGAGCCTATGGCATTTTTTTCCCTGAAATCATGGGGTTTTTCTCCCATAGAAGTTTATGGGAGTAAAAAAAACGCCAAGAAAAACGCCATGTGGGTTTTAACTTTGGTGTTTTTTTTTAGGGATCGCCCGATTATCGGTTTGGCCGATATTATCGGCTGATAATCACGATTTTGGGCATTATCGGTATCGGCAATTACCTTGCCGATATGCCGAAAATGCCCCTCCCCCCCCACCGCACCGCCCCACCTCGCCCCCCCCACCGCACCGCCCCGGCCCCATTGCCTCCCCCGTTCCTGGTTTTATAATTACCTGTTCCCGGGGCCCGGGGTCAACGCTACTTCTGGCTCCTGCTGCGTCCTGCGTTACGATGTGCGAAATGACGAGTGACATGACGCGACATCAACGTCAATGACAGCTCAGGAGGACGCCACCGGAGCCAAATGTAGAGTGGACCCCGGGCCCCGGGAACAGGTAATTATAAAACCGGGAATGGGGGAGGCAATGGGGCCTGGGCAGTGCAGTGCGGTGAGGCGGTAAGGGGCGCGGAGCGGTGCGGCGGTGGGGGGGGGGCGGTGGCGGTGATAGGACTCAGGACCCCCGGAGAGGCAGGGGGAGAGAAGCGGGTGGCGGCGGCGATCTATGGCACCGCAAAAGCCGCTGCAGTTCATTGATTTAAAGCGCCCGCTTTAAATCAATGATCTGCAGCGGTGTGGGGGGGGGGGGGGGGTAAATAGCCGATAACTTATACCGGAATATCGGTATAAGTTATCGGCTATCGGCCATAACCTCCACAGATTATCGGTATCGGCCCTAAAAAAAACGATATCGGTCGATCCCTAGTTTTTTATTTTCTTTTGGACTTTAGCGATCCAAAAAAGTGATGGAGATACCCTTTTTAATAAAATTTCGTAGGGTACCATTAACAAAAAATAATAAAAAAGATGCAGTAGTGATGGAAAAAATTGTATTTAACGAAATGTATCTTTTTTATACCAAAATGTATGTGTGCAAGCATAAATTTTGGTATAAAAAAGATGCATTTAGTTAAATACAATTTTCATTAAATACAATTTTTTCCATCACTACTGTATCTTTTTTATTATTTTAGCCGACAATAACAAAAATGTAGTGTGTGTGTGTGTGTGTGTGTGTGTGTGTTTTTCACTTTTTTTCTTAATTTTTTAGGTGGTACTACTACTCCCAGCATGGAACACACTGTTCCATGGTGGGAGTAGTAGCACCTATATTAATTGACATATTGCTGTGTTTCGATCCTTCTGTATAATGTATAGATGCGGGCGGCCGCTCTTCTATGGTCCCCTGCACTGCCGTATATATACACCTATTCATATTTCTCACAGAGAGCTGTGATTGGCCAGATGATTCGAGCCAATCACAACTCTGTGTGGGAAATATGAATAGGTGTATATATATGTCAGTGCAGGGGACCATAGAAGAGCGGAGCATCTATACAGGAGGATCACAGCGGGTGTAAGGATGACGTCCGCTGTGATCGTTCCTTAACTGCAGGTACTACAGCCCCCAATATGGAGCAGAGTGTGCTCCATGATGGGAGTAGTAGTACCTGCAGTTAAGGAAAGATCGCAGCAAGTGTCACTCCTGACATCCGCTGTGATCGTTCTTTCTATTGTAGAGATGTGGAGCGGCTTTCTCCTGCGCTCCGCATCGCTGCACTATACTCCGACCAGTGATATGAATAGAACATCACTCAATCAAATTTCCCTCAGAGCTGTGATTGGCTGCAACCATCCGGCCAGTCACCACTCTGGGCGGAAAAATACGAATGAGTGATGTTCTATTCACATCACTGGCCGGCCCAGGGTATTGAGAGGAGATGCGAGCGCTGTATAGAGCCGCTCCGCATCCCTGCTATATTATGGAAAATCGCATCGGGTGTCAGGCGATATGTCTATTAGTACAGGTACTACTACTCCCATAATGGAACAGTCTGTTCCATGCTGGGAGTAGTAGTATTACCTAAAAAATGTAAAAAAAAATTGAGAAAAAAAAGTTAAACATACATACACATTTTATTAAAAATAAATTAAAAGTTCATTCTAAAAAATAAAAAATTCCTTAAATACATTTTTTTCCCATCCCTACTACATTAATTATTATTATTTTATTTTTTTTGGCACCCAACACATTTTGAAGAAAACGCCAAAGGGGCCAAAAATACAATTTCAACTCAAATGCAAAAATGCCAGAAATATGTCAGATGCAGGAAATTGCAATTTTTTACTGGCATTTTTTTCAGTGAAAAGTGGAATCCTAGCCTAACACCTGAAACAGACAGAGCAACTGCTGTTACTGCTAAAACCTACATCTTTACTGGCAGATACAGTGATCCCTCAACTTACAATGGCCTCAGCATACAATAGTTTCAAGATACAATGGTCTTTTCTGGACCATTGTTGTCACGATGCCGGCTGGCAGGTAGTGGATCCTCTGTGCCAGAGAGGGATTGGCGTGGACCGTGCTAGAGGATCGGTTCTAAGTCACTACTGGTTTTCACCAGAGCCCGCCGCAAGGCGGGATGGTCTTGCTGCGGCGGTAGTGACCAGGTCGTATCCCCTAGCAACGGCTCAACCTCTCTGGCTGCTGAAGATAGGCGCGGTACAAGGGAGTAGACAGAAGCAAGGTCGGACGTAGCAGAAGGTCGGGGCAGGCAGCAAGGATCGTAGTCAGGGGCAACGGCAGGAGGTCTGGAACACAGGCTAGGAACACACAAGGAACGCTTTCACTGGCACTAAGGCAACAAGATCCGGCGAGGGAGTGAAGGGGAAGTGAGGTGATATAGGGAAGTGCACAGGTGTAAACACTAATTGGAACCACTGCGCCAATCAGCGGCGCAGTGGCCCTTTAAATCGCAGAGACCCGGCGCGCGCGCGCCCTAGGGAGCGGGGCCGCGCGCGCCGGGACAGAACTGACGGAGAGCGAGTCAGGTACGGGAGCCGGGGTGCGCATCGCGAGCGGGCGCTACCCGCATCGCGAATCGCATCCCGGCCAGAGGCGGTATCGCAGCGCCCCGGGCCCGGAGCGCTGCAGTGAGAGGAGTGTAGCGAGCGCTCCGGGGAGGAGCGGGGACCCGGAGCGCTCGGCGTAACAGTACCCCCCCCCTTGGGTCTCCCCCTCTTCTTGGAGCCTGAGAACCTGAGGACCAGACTTTTGTCCAGGATATTGTCCTCAGGTTCCCAGGACCTCTCTTCAGGACCACAACCCTCCCAATCCACTAAAAAGAAGGTTTTCCCTCTGACCTTTTTAGATGCCAAAATTTCCTTGACGGAGAAGATGTCCGAGGAGCCGGAGACAGGAGTGGGGGGAACAGATTTGGGAGAGAAACGGTTAATGATAAGTGGTTTAAGAAGAGAAACATGAAAGGCATTAGGAATACGAAGAGAAGGAGGAAGAAGAAGTTTGTAAGAGACAGGATTAATCTGGCGCAAAATCTTGAAAGGACCAAGATAGCGTGGTCCCAACTTATAGCTAGGGACACGGAAGCGGACATATTTGGCGGAGAGCCATACCTTGTCTCCAGGGGAAAAAATGGGAGGAGCTCTTCTTTTCTTATCCGCGAATCTCTTCATGCGTGAAGAAGCCTGTAAGAGAGAATTTTGGGTCTCTCTCCATATGATGGAGAGATCACGAGAAATTTCATCCACAGCGGGCAGACCAGAGGGCAAGGGGGTAGGGAGGGGGGGAAGAGGGTGACGGCCGTACACCACGAAAAACGGGGATTTGGAGGAAGATTCAGAGATTCTGAAATTATACGAGAATTCGGCCCAAGGTAGAAGATCTGCCCAGTCATCCTGGCGGGAGGAAACAAAATGTCGTAAATAGTCACCCAAGATCTGGTTAATTCTTTCTACTTGTCCATTGGATTGAGGATGGTATGCAGAAGAAAAATTTAATTTAATCTTGAGTTGTTTACAGAGAGCCCTCCAGAATTTAGACACAAATTGGACGCCTCTATCCGAGACGATCTGCGTAGGCAACCCGTGAAGACGAAAAATGTGTACAAAAAATTGTTTAGCCAACTGAGGCGCTGAAGGAAGGCCAGGAAGAGGGATGAAATGTGCCATTTTGGAGAATCGATCAACGACCACCCAAATAACAGTGTTGCCATGGGATGGGGGTAAGTCAGTAATAAAATCCATACCAATCAGAGACCAAGGTTGTTCGGGAACAGGCAGAGGAAGAAGAAAACCAGCGGGCTTCTGGCGAGGAGTCTTATCCCGGGCACAGATAGTGCAGGCTCGCACAAAGTCCACCACATCAGTCTCTAGAGTCGGCCACCAATAGAAGCGAGAGATGAGTTGCACAGATTTCTTGATGCCCGCATGACCTGCGAGATGGGAGGAGTGACCCCATTTGAGGATTCCGAGGCGTTGGCGTGGAGAAACAAAGGTCTTTCCTGGTGGAGTTTGCCTGATGGAGGCTGGAGAAGTGGAAATCAGGCAGTCAGGAGGAATGATGTGTTGAGGAGAGAGTTCAATTTCAGAAGCATCTGAGGAACGAGAGAGAGCATCGGCCCTAATGTTCTTATCAGCAGGCCGAAAGTGAATTTCAAAATTAAATCGGGCAAAGAACAGAGACCACCTGGCCTGACGAGGATTCAGCCGTTGGGCAGACTCGAGGTATGAGAGGTTCTTGTGATCGGTGTAAATAATAACTGGAAATCTTGATCCCTCCAGCAGATGCCTCCATTCCTCAAGTGCTAATTTAATGGCTAGAAGCTCTCGATCCCCGATGGAGTAGTTCCTCTCCGCCGGAGAGAAGGTCCTAGAAAAAAACCCACAAGTAACAGCATGCCCGGAAGAGTTTTTTTGTAGAAGGACAGCTCCAGCTCCCACTGAGGAGGCATCAACCTCCAATAGGAAGGGTTTAGATGGGTCAGGTCTGGAGAGCACGGGAGCCGAAGAGAAGGCGGACTTGAGTCGTTTAAAGGCGTCTTCCGCTTGAGGAGGCCAAGACTTGGGATCGGCATTTTTTTTGGTTAAAGCCACAATAGGAGCCACAATGGTAGAAAAATGTGGAATAAATTGCCTGTAATAATTGGCGAACCCCAAAAAACGTTGGATGGCACGGAGTCCGGAGGGGCGTGGCCAATCTAAGACGGCAGAGAGTTTATCTGGATCCATTTGTAGTCCCTGGCCAGAGACCAAGTATCCTAGAAAAGGAAGAGATTGGCATTCAAACAGACATTTCTCAATTTTAGCATAGAGTTGATTGTCACGAAGTCTCTGAAGAACCATACGGACATGCTGGCGGTGTTCTTCTAGATTGGCCGAAAAAATTAGGATATCATCAAGATATACAACAACACAGGAGTATAACAGATCACGAAAAATTTCATTAACAAAGTCTTGGAAGACAGCAGGGGCGTTGCACAGGCCAAAGGGCATGACTAGATACTCAAAGTGTCCATCTCTGGTGTTAAATGCTGTTTTCCACTCATCCCCCTCTCTGATGCGGATGAGGTTATAGGCGCCTCTTAAGTCCAATTTAGTAAAGATGTGGGCACCTTGGAGGCGATCAAAGAGTTCAGAGATGAGGGGTAAGGGGTAGCGGTTCTTAACCGTGATTTTATTAAGTCCGCGGTAGTCAATGCAAGGACGTAGAGAGCCATCTTTTTTGGACACAAAGAAAAATCCGGCTCCGGCAGGAGAGGAGGATTTACGGATAAAGCCCTTTTTTAGATTCTCCTGGACGTATTCAGACATGGCAAGAGTCTCTGGGACAGAGAGAGGATAAATTCTGCCCCGGGGTGGAGTAGTGCCCGGGAGGAGGTCGATAGGACAATCATAAGGCCTGTGAGGAGGTAGAGTCTCCGCTTGTTTTTTGCAGAAAACATCCGCGAAGTCCATATAGGCCTTAGGGAGACCGGTTACTGGAGGAAGCACAGAGTTACGGCAAGGGTTACTGGGAACCGGTTTTAGACAGTCCTTGGAACAAGAGGGCCCCCAACTCTTGATCTCCCCAGTGGACCAATCCAGGGTTGGGGAATGAAGTTGAAGCCAGGGAAGTCCAAGGAGAATTTCCGAGGTGCAATTGGGGAGGACCAACAGTTCAATCCTCTCGTGATGAGATCCGATGCTCATTAGAAGGGGCTCCGTGCGGAAACGTATGGAACAGTCCAATCTTTCATTGTTTATACAATTGATGTAAAGGGGTCTGGTGAGACTGGTCACTGGGATGTTGAACCTGTTGACGAGAGAGGCCAAAATAAAATTTCCTGCAGATCCGGAGTCTAAGAAGGCCACAGAAGAGAAGGAGAAGGCAGAGGCAGACATCCGCACAGGCACAGTAAGACGTGGAGAAGCAGAGTGGACATCAAGGATTGTCTCACCTTTGTGCGGAGTCAGGGTACGTCTTTCCAGGCGGGGAGGGCGGATAGGACAATCCCTCAGGAAGTGTTCGGTACTAGCACAGTACAGGCAGAGGTTCTCCATGCGGCGTCGTGTCCTCTCTTGAGATGTCAGGCGAGACCGGTCGACCTGCATAGCCTCCACGGCGGGAGGCACAGGAACAGATTGCAGGGAACCAGAGGAGAGAGGAGCCGAGGAGAAGAAACGCCTCGTGCGAACAGAGTCCATATCTTGGCGGAGCTCCTGACGCCTTTCGGAAAAACGCATGTCAATGCGAGTGGCTAGGTGAATAAGTTCATGAAGATTAGCAGGCATTTCTCGTGCGGCCAGAACATCTTTAATGTTGCTGGATAGGCCTTTTTTAAAGGTCGCGCAGAGGGCCTCATTGTTCCAGGATAATTCAGAAGCAAGAGTACGGAATTGTACGGCATACTCGCCAACGGAAGAATTACCCTGGACCAGGTTCAACAGGGCAGTCTCAGCAGAAGAGGCTCGGGCAGGTTCCTCAAAGACACTTCGAATTTCCGAGAAGAAGGAGTGTACAGAGGCAGTGACGGGGTCATTGCGGTCCCAGAGCGGTGTGGCCCAAGCTAGGGCTTTTCCAGACAGCAGGCTGACTACGAAAGCCACCTTAGACCTTTCAGTGGGGAACTGGTCCGACATCATCTCCAAGTGTAATGAACATTGGGAAAGGAAGCCACGGCAAAGCTTAGAGTCCCCATCAAATTTATCCGGCAAGGATAGTCGTAGTCCAGAAGCGGCCACTCGCTGCGGAGGAGGTACAGGAGCTGGCGGAGGAGATGGTTGCTGGAGCTGTGGTAGTAACTGTTGTAGCATAACAGTCAGTTGAGACAGCTGTTGGCCTTGTTGCGCAATCTGTTGTGACTGCTGGGCGACCACCGTGGTGAGGTCAGCGACAACTGGCAGAGGAACTTCAGCGGGATCCATGGCCGGATCTACTGTCACGATGCCGGCTGGCAGGTAGTGGATCCTCTGTGCCAGAGAGGGATTGGCGTGGACCGTGCTAGAGGATCGGTTCTAAGTCACTACTGGTTTTCACCAGAGCCCGCCGCAAGGCGGGATGGTCTTGCTGCGGCGGTAGTGACCAGGTCGTATCCCCTAGCAAAGGCTCAACCTCTCTGGCTGCTGAAGATAGGCGCGGTACAAGGGAGTAGACAGAAGCAAGGTCGGACGTAGCAGAAGGTCGGGGCAGGCAGCAAGGATCGTAGTCAGGGGCAACGGCAGGAGGTCTGGAACACAGGCTAGGAACACACAAGGAACGCTTTCACTGGCACTAAGGCAACAAGATCCGGCGAGGGAGTGAAGGGGAAGTGAGGTGATATAGGGAAGTGCACAGGTGTAAACACTAATTGGAACCACTGCGCCAATCAGCGGCGCAGTGGCCCTTTAAATCGCAGAGACCCGGCGCGCGCGCGCCCTAGGGAGCGGGGCCGCGCGCGCCGGGACAGAACTGACGGAGAGCGAGTCAGGTACGGGAGCCGGGGTGCGCATCGCGAGCGGGCGCTACCCGCATCGCGAATCGCATCCCGGCCAGAGGCGGTATCGCAGCGCCCCGGGCCCGGAGCGCTGCAGTGAGAGGAGTGTAGCGAGCGCTCCGGGGAGGAGCGGGGACCCGGAGCGCTCGGCGTAACAATTGTAAGTTGAAACCAGACTCAACATACAATGCTATGGACAGTCCAGTTCTGTGAAACATGTCAATGAACTGACCAATCAGAATGGGCATTCACTGGTAAAACTCCTGTATTACTGAAGTGTATGCACTGACTGGTGTCTGGTAGCGCCCCCTACAGTACAGGGAGGTATTACATGTTCTGTACTCGTTACCTTTATTACTGAAGTGTATGCACTGACTGGTGTCTGGTAGCGCCCCCTACAGTACAGGGAGGTATTACATGTTCTGTACTCTTTACCTGTATTACTGAAGCGTATGCACTGCCTGGTGTCTGGTAGTGCCCCCTACAGTACAGGGAGGTATTACATGTTCTGTACTCTTTACCTGTATTACTGAAGCGTATGCACTGCCTGGTGTCTGGTAGCGCCCCCTACAGTACAGGGAGGTATTACATGTTCTGTACTCTTTACCTGTACCAGGATTAGCTGCTCTTTTGGACACCAGGTGAGGGCGGCTCCACGTTACTTTTTTAGGACACTGTGTGTACTGTACAGGACCCCGAAGAAGCTCCTATCCTCTACATAGACCAGTGCTTCCCAAGCAGGGTGCCCCCAGCTGTTGCAAAACTACAACTCCCAGCATGCCCAGACAGCCAAAGGCTGTCCGGGCATGCTGGGAGTTGTAGTTTTGCAACAGCTGGAGGCTCCCTGCTTGGGAAACACTGACAAACAGTGATTTGCAGCTCCCAGCAGATCTTTCTTACTTTTATATGTACGATCTTGCTTTATCTGTATTAGTTATCTACTTATTTTTATTTAATTCTCACTTTTTCCTATTTTTGGAAGACGTTTTGGTGCCTTTAGAACCAATTACCAGGTTTCCATAGAGTTCTGGTCTCAACATACAATGGTTTCAACATACAATGGTCGTCCCGGAACCAATTAATATTGTAACTTGAGGGAACACTGTAATGTAAAACAGGTTTTACCTGTTACACCTTAATGCCTTGTCCTTTCGCATTTTGTCTTTTACTTGCCATATTTTTTTTCTGGCTGTTTAAGATAATCTTAAACCCTAGGTAGGGCCCAAGCAACAGTATCAGAAATTTCAACAGATTTCCATAACTAGAGGGAAGTTTTATAACAAATCACTCTGTTGTGACAAGAATGTTGTTTAATCCCTTTAGGACCAGGCCAATTTTCACTGCAGGATCAGAGCGTTTTTTTGCACATCTGACCACTGTCCCTTTAAGCATTAATAACTCTGAGATGCTTTTACCTATCATTCTGATTCCGAGATTGTTTTTTCGCGACATATTCTACTTTATGATAGTGGTAAAATTTTGTCGATACTTGCATCACTTCTTGAAAAATTCCCAAATTTGTTGAAAAAATTTAAAATGTAGCATTTTTCTAAATTTGAAGCTCTCTGCTAGTAAAGAAAATAGACAATATAAATTATATTTTGATTCACAAATACAATATGTCTACTTTATGTTTGCATCATAAAGTTGACATGTTTTTACTTTTGGAAGACATCAGAGGGCTTCAAATTTCAGCAGCAATTTTCCAATTTTTCACAAAATTTTCAAAATTGGAATTTTTCATGGACCATTTCAGGTTTGAAGTGGATTTGAAGGGCCTTCTTATTAGAAATACCCCATAAATGACCCCATTATAAAAACTGCACCCCCGAAAGTATTCAAAATTACATTCATAAGGTTTGTTAACCCTTTAGGTGTTTCACAGGAATAGCAGCAAAGTGAAGGAGAAAATTCAAAATCTTCATTTTTTACACTCGCATGTTCTTGTAGACCCTGTTTTTGAATTTCTACAAGGGGTGAAAGGAGAAAAAGTAACCCAATTTCTCTCGAGTAAAGAAATACCTCATATGTGTATGTCAAGTGCAGAGCTGTGGAATCGGAGTCTGAGTCGGACGAAATTTTGGGTACCTGGAGTCGGAGTCGGCAAACAATGCACCGACTCTGACTCCTACTAAATTTAGATTGGAATAAAAAAAAATACAAAGCAAGTTTAAATGTCCCAATTCACAAAAAGTTATAATTAATGACTTCTCTACTTTAAGAATAAAGACCAATGCATGCAGTGCCTCACGTAACCGCAAAACAAACACGTTAAGCGACCGTGAAGAAGCATGCTTTTCATGTGCTTTACTATATGGCACACAACGTACAATTAGGAGCGGCAATACTTATACTTTCCATAGTGTTGTGTTCTGCTGTTACAGGGAACCCATGGGTAACCTAGCCTCTCACTGATAAGGGGTTAAGGAAATATGTTTTTGCAGGACTAGAGACACTTGTATAAGTGAAGGGAATGTCCAGTTCAAAGGCACGGCCATGGGGTCCAATATGGCCCCCACCTATGCCAATATGGTTATGACCGAGATGGAGGAGGTTTCGATCTATATGTCCCACCACTTCGGCCATGTGCTGAAGTGGTGGAGATATATAGATGAAATCTTCGCCATTTGGTGTGGAGATGAAACACAATTGATGGAGTTTTTGAACTTTTTCAATGAGATAGATCAGGACATTAAATTCACCATGGTCCATTCTAAAACAGTGGTCCAATTTTTGGACACCTGGGTTTATCTAGCGGACCATAAACTCAGAACTGATCTGTATATCAAGGATACGGACAGGAACAACCTGTTACACTTTGACAGTTTGCATCCAAAGAAGATGGTCCGTTCCTTGCCATATAGCCAGTTCCTCAGGGTCAGGAAAATTGTTGATGACCCTGAACACCTTGATAGGAGACTCTCGCACATGAACAAGAAATTGATCTCCAGGGGCTATCCCAAGAAACTTGGGAGTGAACAGAAAGACAGGGCCATGGGGATCAGCAAGTCCCAATTGTTACAACCAATATCTCGTGATAACAAATCCAATAGAATACCATTCATATCCACATACAACACATCCAGTAAGGACATTGCTGAAATCATACATAAACACTGGTCGGTACTGTCACATACATATACTAACATACCAGAATTCACAAACCCACCCCTTCTCTCATACAGAAGGTTGACTAATCTAAGAGACAGATTGATCAAGTCTGACATCTCCCCTAGGAAACTGGATCTGGCCTCACAACTCAAATCAGGCTTTTACCCGTGTTTGAATTGTGACAATTGTAGTCTCATGAATAAAGGAGAGAGTTTTTTATTCATCCACAAACACTACAGAAATTCAAGATTGTCAACATGTTACATGTAAAACTGATCATGTCATATGTCATTTCATGTCCCTGCAAATTGATTTATGTGGGGGAGACTAGTACGGAGTGCAAATTGAGACTTAACAACCATAAATCCTCCATTTGAACCAAAAAAGTGGAATTTCCTATCCCGAGACACTTTATTCATGTTGGACACACCATTAATCAGTTGAGATTCTCCATAGTGGAACATGTCCCAATACCTAAACATGGGGGTAACAGGATTAGGCTTTTGAAACAAAAAGAGGTCATGTGTATACATAAATTAGGTTTATTACATCCAGGAGGGTTAAATATGGATTTCCCAATTCGAGCATTTAATTAACTGATGTGTTATGATGTGTTTCTGGGGGGATAACGTATACCGTTGTTGACTACTGGTTTTGTACAAATGGTCTACATTAACCCCAGTTATACACTCAGCAGATCGATGTTATCTAATCCATTGTAGGGTCATTATCATTTCTTCAATACATCATGTATGATGTATACATTTTTTATGTCATTTTATATATTATTAATTATAGATGTATTCTCTTTTTCTTTTAGATTTTGTATATATGGTTCGGACACAAGAGGGCGTCTCACCGTTGACTGAATGAACATACCATATCCTCTGGAAGCTCTCTCTGAAGTCCCAAGGCAGGTTTTCATTTTTTTGTTGATTATTTGAAGACATAGAATGACACATTGGACGACCTAGACAGATATATGTTTAGTTGGAGGCAGAATCTATTCATATGTGATTGTGTGTGGGAGCTATATTCGTCCCTAGGGGGTGATGCATGTCCCTGATAGACAGTTTGAAAATATGGGCACGGAGGACACCACTAGTGTCTGATAAACCCAGGATTGGGATGGGGACAGTGTGGCGTGGTGTTCCTCAAATGTCCTGAAAATATTTAGCTTGAGGCAAGCCATGAATTGCCAAAAGGTTTAACCCCTTAACGACGCAGGACGTAAATGTACGTCCTGGTGATGTGGTACTTAACGCACCAGGACGTACATTTACGTCCTGAGCATAACCGCGGGCATCGGAGCGATGCCGGCATCATGCGCGGCAGGTCCGGTGGATGTCCGCCATTAACCCCTCAGATGCCGTGATCAATACAGATCACGGCATCTGCAGCATCACGGTAACTTAACAGGATGATCGGATAGCCCGCAGCGCTGCCGCGGCGATCCGATCATCCTGCACGGCAGACGGAGGTCCCCTCACCTGCCTCCGCAGTCTTCTGCTCTGATCTGCCTTCCCGCAGACCAGAGCAGAAGATGACCAATAACCCTGATCAGTGCTATGTCCTATACATAGCACTGAACAGGATTAGCAATCGAATTGGGACTATGGGGACTATAAGAGTGTAAAAATAAAAGTAAAAAAAGTAAAAAATAAAAGTAAAAAAAAATGTGAAAAGCCCCCTCCCCCAATAAAAACGTAAATTGTCCCATTTTCCCTATTTTACCCCCAAAAAGTGTAAAAAAAATTATTTTATATACATATTTGGTATCGCCGCGTGCGTAAATATGCAAACTATTAAAATAAAATGTAAATTATCCCATACGGTGAACGGCGTGAACGTAAAATAAAAAAAGTCCAAAATAGCTGCTTTTTTTATAACATTTTATTCCCAAAAAAATTTATAAAAAATGTAATAAAATTTTGTATAAGCAAATATGGTATTAATAAAAAGTACAGATCACGGCGCAAAAAAAGAGCCCTCATACCACCGCTTATACGGAAAAATGAAAAAGTTATAGGTCTTCAAATTAGGGGGATTTTAAACCTACTGTTACGCCGAGCGCTCCGGGTCCCCGCTCCTCCCCGGAGCGCTCGCTTCACTCCCTCCGCTGCAGCGCTCCGGTCACGTCCTCTGACCCGGGGCGCTGCGATCCCGCTGCCAGCCGGGATGCGATTCGCGATGCGGGTAGCGCCCGCTCGCGATGCGCACCCCGGCTCCCCTACCTGACTCGCTCCCCGTCTGTTCTGTCCCGGCGCGCGCGGCCCCGCTCCCTAGGGCGCGCGCGCGCCGGGTCTCTGCGATTTAAAGGGCCACTGCGCCGCTGATTGGCGCAGTGGTTCCAATTAGGGTTATCACCTGTGCACTTCCCTATATTACCTCACTTCCCTTGCACTCCCTTGCCGGATCTTGTTGCCTTAGTGCCAGTGAAAGCGTTCCTTGTGTGTTCCTTGCCTGTGTTTCCAGACCTTCTGCCGTTGCCCCTGACTACGATCCTTGCTGCCTGCCCCGACCTTCTGCTACGTCCGACCTTGCTTCTGCCTACTCCCTTGTACCGCGCCTATCTTCAGCAGCCAGAGAGGTGAGCCGTTGCTAGTGGATACGACCTGGTCACTACCGCCGCAGCAAGACCATCCCGCTTTGCGGCGGGCTCTGGTGAAAACCAGTAGTGGCTTAGAACCGGTCCACTAGCACGGTCCACGCCAATCCCTCTCTGGCACAGAGGATCCACTACCTGCCAGCCGGCATCGTGACAGTAGATCCGGCCATGGATCCCGCTGAAGTTCCTCTGCCAGTTGTCGCTGACCTCACCACGGTGGTCGCCCAGCAGTCACAACAGATAGCGCATCAAGGCCAACAGCTGTCTCAACTGACCGTTATGCTACAACAGTTACTACCACAGCTTCAGCAGTCATCTCCGCCGCCAGCTCCTGCACCTCCTCCGCAGCGAGTGGCCGCTCCTGGGCTACGCCTATCCTTGCCGGATAAATTTGATGGGGACTCTAAGTTTTGCCGTGGCTTTCTTTCCCAGTGTTCCCTGCATCTGGAGATGATGTCGGACCTGTTTCCCACTGAAAGGTCTAAAGTGGCTTTCGTAGTCAGCCTTCTGTCCGGAAAAGCCCTGTCATGGGCCACACCGCTCTGGGACCGCAATGACCCCGTCACTGCCTCTGTACACTCCTTCTTCTCGGAAATCCGAAGTGTCTTTGAGGAACCTGCCCGAGCCTCTTCTGCTGAGACTGCCCTGTTGAACCTGGTCCAGGGTAATTCTTCCGTTGGCGAGTATGCCGTACAATTCCGTACTCTTGCTTCAGAATTGTCCTGGAATAATGAGGCCCTCTGCGCGACCTTCAAAAAAGGCCTATCCAGCAACATTAAAGATGTTCTGGCCGCACGAGAAATTCCTGCTAATCTACATGAACTTATTCACCTAGCCACTCGCATTGACATGCGTTTTTCCGAAAGGCGTCAGGAACTCCGCCAAGATATGGACTCTGTTCGCACGAGGCGTTTCTCCTCCTCGGCTCCTCTCTCCTCTGGTCCCCTGCAATCTGTTCTTGTGCCTTCCGCCGTGGAGGCTATGCAGGTCGACCGGTCTCGCCTGACACCTCAAGAGAGGACACGACGCCGTATGGAGAACCTCTGCCTGTACTGTGCTAGTACCGAACACTTCCTGAGGGATTGTCCTATCCGTCCTCCCCGCCTGGAAAGACGTACGCTGACTCCGCACAAAGGTGAGACAGTCCTTGATGTCTACTCTGCTTCTCCACGTCTTACAGTGCCTGTGCGGATGTCTGCCTCTGCCTTCTCCTTCCCTGCTGTGGCCTTCTTGGACTCTGGATCTGCAGGAAATTTTATTTTGGCCTCTTTCGTCAACAGGTTCAACATCCCGGTGACCAGTCTCGCCAGACCCCTCTACATCAATTGTGTAAATAATGAAAGATTGGACTGTACCATACGTTTCCGCACGGAGCCCCTTCTTATGAGCATCGGATCTCATCATGAGAGGATTGAACTTTTGGTCCTCCCCAATTGCACCTCAGAAATTCTCCTTGGACTTCCCTGGCTTCAACTTCATTCCCCAACCCTGGATTGGTCCACTGGGGAGATCAAGAGTTGGGGGCCCTCTTGTTCCAAGAACTGTCTAAAACCGGTTCCCAGTAACCCTTGCCGTAACTCTGTGGTTCCTCCAGTAACCGGTCTCCCTAAGGCCTATATGGACTTCGCGGATGTTTTCTGCAAAAAACAAGCTGAGACTCTACCTCCTCACAGGCCTTATGATTGCCCTATCGACCTCCTCCCGGGCACTACTCCACCCCGGGGCAGAATTTATCCTCTCTCTGCCCCAGAGACTCTTGCCATGTCCGAATACGTCCAGGAGAATCTAAAAAAGGGCTTTATCCGTAAATCCTCCTCTCCTGCCGGAGCCGGATTTTTCTTTGTGTCCAAAAAAGATGGCTCCCTACGTCCTTGCATTGACTACCGCGGTCTTAATAAAATCACGGTTAAGAACCGCTACCCCTTACCCCTCATCTCTGAACTCTTTGATCGCCTCCAAGGTGCCCACATCTTCACTAAATTGGACTTAAGAGGCGCCTATAACCTCATCCGCATCAGAGAGGGGGACGAGTGGAAAACGGCATTTAACACCAGAGATGGACACTTTGAGTATCTGGTCATGCCCTTTGGACTGTGCAATGCCCCTGCCGTCTTCCAAGACTTTGTCAATGAAATTTTTCGTGATCTGTTATACTCCTGTGTTGTTGTATATCTGGACGATATCCTAATTTTTTCTGCCAATCTAGAAGAACACCGCCAGCATGTCCGTATGGTTCTTCAGAGACTTCGTGACAACCAACTCTATGCCAAAATTGAGAAATGTCTGTTTGAATGCCAATCTCTTCCTTTTCTAGGATATTTGGTCTCTGGCCAGGGACTACAGATGGATCCAGACAAACTCTCTGCCGTCTTAGATTGGCCACGCCCCTCCGGACTCCGTGCTATCCAACGCTTTTTGGGGTTCGCCAATTATTACAGGCAATTTATTCCACATTTTTCTACCATTGTGGCTCCTATCGTGGCTTTAACCAAAAAAAATGCTGATCCCAAGTCCTGGC
This sequence comes from Hyla sarda, assembly GCF_029499605.1. Taxonomy (NCBI): domain Eukaryota; kingdom Metazoa; phylum Chordata; class Amphibia; order Anura; family Hylidae; genus Hyla; species Hyla sarda. The sequence continues at coordinate 272,104,554 of NC_079194.1, read as the reverse complement.
CTCCTCAAGCAGAAGACTCCTTTAAACGACTCAAGTCTGCCTTTTCTTCGGCTCCCGTGCTCTCCAGACCTGACCCTTCCAAACCCTTCCTATTGGAGGTTGATGCCTCCTCAGTGGGAGCTGGAGCTGTTCTTCTACAAAAAAATTCTTCCGGGCATGCTGTCACTTGTGGTTTTTTCTCTAGGACCTTCTCTCCAGCGGAGAGGAACTACTCCATCGGGGATCGAGAGCTTCTAGCCATTAAATTAGCACTTGAGGAATGGAGGCATCTGCTGGAGGGATCAAGATTTCCTGTTATTATCTACACCGACCACAAGAACCTCTCCTACCTCCAGTCTGCCCAACGGCTGAATCCTCGCCAGGCCCGGTGGTCTCTGTTCTTTGCCCGATTTAATTTTGAGATTCACTTTCGTCCTGCCGATAAGAACATTAGGGCCGATGCTCTCTCTCGTTCCTCGGATGCCTCAGAAGTTGATCTCCCTCCGCAACACATCATTCCACCTGACTGCCTGATCTCCACTTCTCCTGCCTCCATCAGGCAGACTCCTCCAGGAAAGACCTTTGTTTCTCCACGCCAACGCCTCGGAATCCTCAAATGGGGTCACTCCTCCCATCTCGCAGGTCATGCGGGCATCAAGAAATCTGTGCAACTCATCTCCCGCTTCTATTGGTGGCCGACTCTGGAGACGGATGTTGTGGACTTTGTGCGAGCCTGCACTATCTGTGCCCGGGATAAGACTCCTCGCCAGAAGCCCGCTGGTTTTCTTCATCCTCTGCCTGTCCCCGAACAGCCTTGGTCTCTGATTGGTATGGATTTTATTACTGATTTACCCCCTTCCCGTGGCAACACCGTTATTTGGGTGGTCGTTGATCGATTCTCCAAAATGGCACATTTCATCCCTCTTCCTGGTCTTCCTTCTGCGCCTCAGTTGGCTAAACAATTTTTTGTACACATTTTTCGTCTTCACGGGTTGCCTACGCAGATTGTCTCGGATAGAGGGGTCCAATTCGTGTCTAAATTCTGGAGGGCTCTCTGTAAACAACTCAAGATTAAATTAAATTTTTCCTCTGCATATCATCCCCAGTCCAATGGACAAGTAGAAAGAATTAACCAGATCCTGGGTGATTATTTGCGACATTTTGTTTCCTCCCGCCAGGATGACTGGGCAGATCTCCTTCCATGGGCCGAATTCTCGTATAACTTCAGGGTCTCTGAATCTTCCTCCAAATCCCCATTTTTCGTGGTGTACGGCCGTCACCCTCTTCCCCCCCTCCCTACCCCCTTGCCCTCTGGTCTGCCCGCTGTGGATGAAATTTCTCGTGACCTTTCCATTATATGGAGAGAGACCCAAAATTCTCTCTTACAGGCTTCTTCACGCATGAAGAGGTTCGCGGATAAGAAAAGAAGAGCTCCCCCCGTTTTTTCCCCTGGAGACAAGGTATGGCTCTCCGCTAAATATGTCCGCTTCCGTGTCCCTAGCTACAAGTTGGGACCACGCTATCTTGGTCCTTTCAAAATTTTGTGTCAAATTAATCCTGTCTCTTATAAACTTCTTCTTCCTCCTTCTCTTCGTATCCCTAATGCCTTTCACGTCTCTCTTCTCAAACCACTTGTTACGCCTAGCGCTCCGGGTCCCCGCTCCTCCCCGGAGCGCTCACGGCGCCTTTCTCCCTGCAGCTCCCCGGTCAGCGCTGACCGGGAGCGCTGCCCTGTCATGGCCGTTGGGGATGCGATTCGCACAGCGGGACGCGCCCGCTCGCGAATCGCATCCCAGGTCACTTACCCGTTCCCGTCTCCGGCGGTCATGTGCTGGCGCGCGCGGCTCCGCTCTCTAGGGCGCGCGCGCGCCAGCTCCCTGAGACTTAAAGGGCCAGTGCACCAATGATTGGTGCCTGGCCCAATTAGCTTAATTGGTTCCCATCTGTTTCCTGGCTATATCTAGTCTCCTCCCTTGCACTTCCTTGCCGGATCTTGTTGCCCTAGAGCCTAGTGAAAGCGTTTTTGTGTGTTTATACCCTGTGTACCAGAACTTTGCTATCTCCCCTGACTACGAACCTTGCCGCCTGCCCCCGACCTTCTGCTACGTCCGACTTTGCTTCTGCCTACTCCCTTGTACCTCGCCTATCTTCAGCAGCCAGAGAGGTGAGCCGTTGCTAGTGGATACGACCTGGTCACTACCGCCGCAGCAAGACCATCCCGCTTTGCGGCGGGCTCTGGTGAAAACCTGTAGTGTCTTAGAACCGGTCCACTAGCACGGTCCTCGCTATCCCTCTCTGGCACAGAGGATCCACCTCCTGCCAGCCGGCATCGTGACAGTAGATCCGGCCATGGATCCCGCTGAAGTTCCTCTGCCTGTTGTCGCCGACCTCCCCACACTGGTCGCCCAGCAAGCCCGACAGATTGCCCAACAAGATCACCAGCTGTCGTACTTGACCACCATGACTCAGCAACTCCAGTCGCAGCTACAGCAGATTCAGTCTCAGCTACAGCAGCAGCAACCATCTCCTCCGCCAGCTCCTGCACCTCTTCCGCAGCGAGTGGCCACTCCTAGCCTCCGCCTGTCTTTGCCGGACAAATTTAATGGGGACTCTAAGTTTTGCCGTGGCTTTCTTTCCCAATGTTCCCTGCATCTGGAGATGATGTCGGATCAGTTTCCTACTGAAAGGTCTAAGGTGGCTTTCGTAGTCAGCCTTCTGTCTGGAAAAGCCCTGTCATGGGCCACACCGCTCTGGGACCGTGATGACCCCGTCACTGCCTCTGTACACTCCTTCTTCTCGGAAATTCGAAGTGTCTTTGAGGAACCTGCCCGAGCCTCTTCTGCTGAGACTGCCCTGCTGAACCTGGTCCAGGGTAATTCCTCCGTTGGCGAGTACGCCATACAATTCCGTACTCTTGCTTCTGAACTTTCCTGGAATAATGAGGCTCTCTGCGCGACCTTTAAAAAAGGCCTATCCAGCAACATTAAAGATGTTCTGGCCGCACGAGAGACTCCTGCTAGCCTGCATGAACTCATTCATCTAGCCACTCGCATTGACATGCGTTTTTCTGAGAGGCATCAAGAGCTCCGCCAGGAAAAAGACTTAGATCTCTGGCCACCTCTCCCACAGTCTCCACTGCAATCTGCGCCTAGGCCTCCCGCCGAGGAGGCCATGCAAGTGGATCGGTCTCGCCTGACCCTGGAAGAGAGGAATCGCCGTAAGGAAGAGAATCTTTGTTTGTACTGTGCCAGTACTGAACATTTTCTGGTGGATTGCCCAATCCGTCCTCCACGTCTGGGAAACGCACGCTCACACTCAGCTCTCGTGGGTGTGGCGTCTCTTGATGCCAAGTCGGCTTCTCCACGTCTCACGGTACCTGTTCAGATTTCCACTTCAGCCAGCTCTCCCCTCTCAGCCGTGGCCTGTCTGGACTCTGGAGCTTCTGGGAATTTTATTCGGGAGTCCTTTGTGAATAAATTCCATATTCCGGTGACCCGTCTTGTCAAGCCACTCCGCATCTCCGCGGTCAACGGAGCCAGGTTGGACTGTACCATACGTTTCCGCACGGAGCCCCTTCTTATGAGCATCGGATCTCATCACGAGAGGATTGAACTTTTGGTCCTCCCCAATTGCACCTCGGAAATTCTCCTTGGACTTCCCTGGCTTCAACTTCATTCCCCAACCCTGGATTGGTCCACTGGGGAGATCAAGAGTTGGGGGTCCTCTTGTGCCAAGAACTGTCTAAAACCGGTTCCCAGTAACCCTTGCCGTAACTCTGTGGTTCCTCCTGTATCCGGTCCCCCTAAGGTCATTAAGGACTCTGCCTGCCACAGGAAATGCCCCTCCCAGGCAAGCTTCTGTGTCCCCTCATGGCCCTCGTCCTGGTGTCACACTGCCCCGTGCCAGGTCTCGCCCTCTGCCCTCTCTCCCCATTCCTACTCCTGCGGTTCTGCCTGCCGTTGAGGAATCCCTCCTTCCTTTCCCGGTGTCCTCATCCCAGGGGAGGCAGTTACCCGATAAAGAGAAGGGGAGACCTAAGGGGGGGGGTACTGTTACGCCTAGCGCTCCGGGTCCCCGCTCCTCCCCGGAGCGCTCACGGCGCCTTTCTCCCTGCAGCTCCCCGGTCAGCGCTGACCGGGAGCGCTGCCCTGTCATGGCCGTTGGGGATGCGATTCGCACAGCGGGACGCGCCCGCTCGCGAATCGCATCCCAGGTCACTTACCCGTTCCCGTCTCCGGCGGTCATGTGCTGGCGCGCGCGGCTCCGCTCTCTAGGGCGCGCGCGCGCCAGCTCCCTGAGACTTAAAGGGCCAGTGCACCAATGATTGGTGCCTGGCCCAATTAGCTTAATTGGTTCCCATCTGTTTCCTGGCTATATCTAGTCTCCTCCCTTGCACTTCCTTGCCGGATCTTGTTGCCCTAGAGCCTAGTGAAAGCGTTTTTGTGTGTTTATACCCTGTGTACCAGAACTTTGCTATCTCCCCTGACTACGAACCTTGCCGCCTGCCCCCGACCTTCTGCTACGTCCGACTTTGCTTCTGCCTACTCCCTTGTACCTCGCCTATCTTCAGCAGCCAGAGAGGTGAGCCGTTGCTAGTGGATACGACCTGGTCACTACCGCCGCAGCAAGACCATCCCGCTTTGCGGCGGGCTCTGGTGAAAACCTGTAGTGTCTTAGAACCGGTCCACTAGCACGGTCCTCGCTATCCCTCTCTGGCACAGAGGATCCACCTCCTGCCAGCCGGCATCGTGACACCACTCATCCTCAACCGTTTTTCTCCCAAATCTGTTCCTCCCACTCCTGTTTCCGGCTCCTCGGACGTCTTCTCGGTCAAGGAAATTTTGGCTGCCAAAAAGGTCAGAGGGAAAAATTTTTTTTTAGTAGACTGGGAGGGTTGTGGTCCTGAAGAGAGATCCTGGGAACCTGAGGACAACATCCTTGACAAAAGTCTGCTCCTCAGGTTCTCAGGCTCCAAGAAGAGGGGGAGACCCAAGGGGGGGGGTACTGTTACGCCGAGCGCTCCGGGTCCCCGCTCCTCCCCGGAGCGCTCGCTTCACTCCCTCCGCTGCAGCGCTCCGGTCACGTCCTCTGACCCGGGGCGCTGCGATCCCGCTGCCAGCCGGGATGCGATTCGCGATGCGGGTAGCGCCCGCTCGCGATGCGCACCCCGGCTCCCCTACCTGACTCGCTCCCCGTCTGTTCTGTCCCGGCGCGCGCGGCCCCGCTCCCTAGGGCGCGCGCGCGCCGGGTCTCTGCGATTTAAAGGGCCACTGCGCCGCTGATTGGCGCAGTGGTTCCAATTAGGGTTATCACCTGTGCACTTCCCTATATTACCTCACTTCCCTTGCACTCCCTTGCCGGATCTTGTTGCCTTAGTGCCAGTGAAAGCGTTCCTTGTGTGTTCCTTGCCTGTGTTTCCAGACCTTCTGCCGTTGCCCCTGACTACGATCCTTGCTGCCTGCCCCGACCTTCTGCTACGTCCGACCTTGCTTCTGCCTACTCCCTTGTACCGCGCCTATCTTCAGCAGCCAGAGAGGTGAGCCGTTGCTAGTGGATACGACCTGGTCACTACCGCCGCAGCAAGACCATCCCGCTTTGCGGCGGGCTCTGGTGAAAACCAGTAGTGGCTTAGAACCGGTCCACTAGCACGGTCCACGCCAATCCCTCTCTGGCACAGAGGATCCACTACCTGCCAGCCGGCATCGTGACACCTACTAATTTGGTTAAAAAGTTAGCGATTTTTATTAAGCACAACAGTAATAGAAAAGTGTATAATCATGGGTATCATTTTAATCGTATTGACCCAGAGAATAAAAAACACATGTTATTTCTACCACAAATTGTACGGTATGCAAACAAAACCTTCCAAAATTTGCAAAATAGCGGTTTTCTTTTTAATTTCCCCACACAAATAGTATTTTTTTTGTTGCGCCATACATTTTATGGTAAAGTGAGTGATGGCATTACAACGGACAACTGGTCGCACAAAAAACAAGCCCTCATACTAGTCTGTGGATGAAAATATAAAAGAGTTATGATTTTTTGAAGGGGAGGAGGAAAAAACGAAAGTGTAAAAATGGGCCTTAAGGGGTTAAAGGGACCTTTGTCCATGGATGAAGCCTCTTACAATGGGACTCAGTTGAAGCATACCGCACACAATCTGATACAGTTTGGATATTATTCATATGTATCTTATTAGTTGGAGTTGATCTGCCTTCATTTTATGTTAATAGTATGGCCGTCCAGTGTTCCATATATGTCCCATTCTATATTGCCCTCACATATGCCAATACCCATGATGGCGGATGCAGCCTCGTAAACATGGCCCTTATATCTCATATGCCAAGATTTAAGATGGCGGATACATACTCAGGCCAGTGAACAACGCATGCGCAGAGGATAAGTTTGGTTTAATGCACACGTGAACCCCATGTTCACTGACGACTTCTGTCCGGAACCGGATACAGTGATCGGGAACATGCGCAAATGAACTGTTTACAAACATTTCATCTGAGATGAGCGTTTGACTTACATTGGACCAAGGTGTTCACGTCAACAGGTGAGCACCGCCCTTGATGCCGGACCAGACACTAACTATGGGACTGTATGTACACTATTCACAAGCACTGTATACGATTGCACCAAGTATGATTCTATATTGTATATGGGTCTGCTATGCTTCATTTGTTATGTTTGTTTATATGACCGATGGCGGTCATATGTTATTTTGATAACACAGCCCCCTGATTTACATGTGTAATTAGGGGTTGGATATATATACACTGTTTTGCACTGTTTTCTCATAAGCCAAAATGTCGCTTTACACAGATGAGTGAATAAACCACGTTTATGTTCTATTTAGGAGTGCCGCTTCTACCTCATTCTTTGAATATGACATTGGGAGTAGGTCTGCTCCTTAAGCTGAGCACCCATACGGATCTTGAATCCTGCTGCACGGTGCTTCTCCTCTTCCTCCTTTATACATATATATATATATATATATATATATATATATATTTCTTTTTTTTTATTTTTATCTTTTTCACTATAAAACATTTTTTTCACATTGTATCCTATGCTACTCATTGCAATTATTTGCAATATATGTAGGTACATTCCAGAATAATATATTTCCCAATATAAACTATATGCTTTGTTTACTTTCAATAGTTAACACTTGAATGGGTACTATAGTAATTTGTCTACCCTATTATAGTGCTGCACTTATTATTTTTATATATCATGGGGAAGATTTATCAAAACTTGTGTAGAGGAAGAGTGGTACAGTTTCCCATGGCAACCAATCAGATCACTTCTTTCATTTTTAATAGGTCTCCTTAAAAATGAAAGAAGCAATCTGATTGGTTGCCATGGGCAACTGCACCATTCTTCCTCTACACATTTTTTGATAAATCTCTCTCCACGCTCTGCTCCATGCTGGGAGCTGTAGTACCTGCATTAATAGACAGATCGCAGCGAGTTTAACTTCTGACACCTGTTGCGATCTGTCTATTAATGCAGGTACTACAGCTCCCAGCATTGAGCAGAGTGTGCTCCTTGGTGGGAGTAGTAGTACCTGCAGTTAAGGAAAGATCACAGCGAATGTCACTTCTAACACCCGATGCAATCGTCCTGTATAACGTATAGATGCGAGCGGCCGTTCTGTTATGGTCCACTGCACTGACATATATTTACCCCTAATCATATTTCCCACAGTGAGATGGGATTGGCTGGAACCATCTGGCCAATCACAGCTCTCTGCGGGGAATATTAATAGGTGTATATATACGGCAGTATAGGCACCACAGAAGAGCGGCCGGTCGCATCTATAAATTATAAAGAAGGATCGCACTGGAACCTGGGCGATCTGTAAATTAGTACGGGAACTTCTACTCCTATCATGGAACAGAAAAACACCACGATTTCAGGGGGGAAAATGCCATAGGCTAAACATGCTGCAATTTTGCAAAACCGTCAAGGAGCTGAAAAATGCCAAAAGGATTAAAAAATGCCAAGTGGAAAAAGAATTTTGCGATTTCTCATTGATTTACAGCTAACATTTGGCCACAGCATTTTTTGGCCCAAAAAACGCCATGCAGTAGAATTGGCATTTCTCTTGCCGTTATACCCCCAAAAAAACAAGTGGAATTCCAGCCTAAATAACGCCAGCCTATTACCGCCTAGGCCCAGGAGCGCCTTTTTTGACACTCTGGGCCTGTTGGTACCTGTTGGTGGGTATCGGGGTAATAATTGGGGCTTAGCGCTAGCTGTTATTGGGGCTAATGCTAAGCCCCGGCTTAGTAATGGATTCCGTCAATAATATGAATAGGTGTATATATACGGCAGTGCAGGGGACCATAGAAGAGTGGCCGGCCGCATCTATACATTATACAGTCGGATCGCAAAGGAAACCGGGCGATCTGTCAATTAGTACAGGTACTACTACTCCCATCTGGAACAGTGTGTTCCATGCTGGGAGTAGTAGTACTACCTAAAAAATTTGAAAAAACACACACACACTACATTTTTATTATTGTCGGCTACATTTTTAGTGCCCTACCCGCCCACATAAATTTATCCCTGTTCAAAAATTTATAAAAATTTTGTTATAAAAAAAGTAGATTTTGTTAACTACAATTTTTTCCATCACTACTGTATCTTTTTAAAATAAAATTTTAATGGTACCCTACGAAATTTTAATAACAAAAGGCAACTCCATCACTTTGGATTGCTAAAGTACAAAAAAAGAATAAAAAAAACTCCTGCAAAATGCCAAAGTTAAAACCCACATGGTGATTTTCTTGGCGTTTTCCCGACAAGTAGGGAGACACCTAATGGCAGCTTTTTTTATTAACCACTTAAGGACTCAGCGTTTTTCCGCTTTTTCATTTTCATTTTTTCCTCATCACCTTCTAAAAATAATAACGCTTTAAATTTTGAACATAAAATTCCATATGATGGCTTATTTTTTTGCGCCACCAATTCTACTTTGCAGTTACATTAGTAATTTTACTAAAAAATCCACGGCGAAACAGAAAAAAAATTCATTCTGTAAATTTTGGGGGCTTCCGTTTCTACACAGTGCATTTTTTTGTAAGAATGACACCTTATCTTTATTCTGTAGGTCCATACGGTTAAAATGATACCCTACTTATATAGGTTTGACTTCTAAAAAAAATGGAGCAATCAAACGCTGATCGGTCGCTGATCAGTGCCGCGCGCTGTTAGAGGCGGGTCCCGGCTTCACTATGACGCCGGGCCCGCCGTGATATGATGCGGGGTCACCGTGGGACCCCGCGTTATATCACGGGAGCGGGACCAAGGACGTACTCATACGTCCTTGGTCCTTAAGGGGTTAAATGGGCTTTGTCAGATACAAAAACTTTTGATATGTTTTAATGCATGTAAAACCAATAGGTTTTGCAATTGCTTTCATAAATTTTTTTTCAGTATTTCATACTGAAAAAGCCATTCAAACAACTGCCAGCTTGTGTCCCGCTACGGTCAGTGAGGACAAGCTGGGAGTTGTAGTTTTGCTAATGCTAGTGGAGATGTGCGCAGACAGCATACTGAGGGAGGGGGCGGAGACCTGCACAGTGAGGCCACGCCCCCTCCCTTTGAGAGGAATTCAGACTAGTGAGCTAAATTATAAATGTAATAAAAAAAATAAATAAAGGTGCTAAAAATTATAAAAAATTTGATGTACATAGTCAGGATTAGGTACTGAGTGATATATTTAAAACAAAAAAATGTTTTTGTGTGATCTGAAGGGTAAAGCTAGGTTTCCACACTGGCTTTTTTCAGGAATTTTTCTTGCCACTACAGTCTTTTGAGCCAATGTCAGAAGTGGATTCATTAGGATGAAGAAGTATAATTCCTTATTCACATTTCCTATTTCTTTTGAAAACACTTCTGGCTTTGGCTCAAAAACTGCATTGGCAGTATTAAAAAAAAAAGAAAAAGTTCTGAAAGCCACGTGTGTGGAAATCTAGTCTTAAATGGTTAAAAGTAATAAATAAAATGAAACAAAAACTGGGTATTTTGTTATCATACTGACTTACAGAATAAGAAGAACATGTCATATTTACCATGAAGTACACTACATAAAAACGAAACACCCCTAATTGTTGGAAAAATTGTGGGTGGTTTTTAAATTTTACCCTAAAATTTTATTGTAGATGTTGTGGTTAAATGAGCTTTATTATTGCAATTGATCCCACAAAGAACAAACTATCCTATGGCCCTGTATTTGAAAAGGTTAAGAGTTATGGCTTTTAAAAGACAAGAAAGAAAAAAAAATAAACTGCCAAAATGAAAATTGGCTACGTAATGAAGGGTTTATTCAAAAGTAAAAAGGTGTTGGTGGTTAATATACTAATGCTTGTCCTTAGAGTGACAGCAACATAAGGTAGGTGAAAGATTTACAAGTCTCTTAATCTTCCTGGAGCTAAGAGGCAGCTTTTAAGCATTAGATTGCAATGACTGAAAAAAGGAAGAAGGAAACCAGACAAGACATTTTCACAACGTAATAAAGGTGCCTATATGCCTTAACAGAGAAAAAAATATATTTTTATTTCTGCCAATATGTCTCAAACAGAAGCAAATCTGCAGAGCATACAGAGGACAGTCAAGAGACTAAAGCAGATGAGGTAAGATTATTATACTTAATGTTTGTTTTACTTAAAGCTATATTAGTATACTTAGGTAGCCATTTTTTCACTGTGCTTTTTAAACATTCCAGTTCAAGGGTAGGGTCATACTTAGCTTAAAAGTATTTGACGCAAATATAACAAAGTATATAAGTGTTTATTATTACTCCCATAGACTTTGCTACCACAGAAATACACAGGTGCACCCAGATATGCAAGTGCATCAAATACGCAGCCTTAACCCCTTAAGGATGCAGCCCATTTGGGCCTTAAGGACGCAGACAATTTTATTGTTACGTTTTCGTTTCTTCCTCCTCGCCTTAAAAAAATCCTAACTCTCTTATATTTTCATCCACAGACTAGTATGAGGGCTTGTTTTTTGCACAACCAGTTGTCCATTGTAATGCCATCACTCCCTTTGCCATTAAATGTATGGCGCAACCAAAAAATACTATTTGTGTGGTGAAATTAAAAAGGAAACCGCAATTTTGCTAACTTTGGAAGGTTTTGTTTTCACGCCGTACAATTTACGGTAAAAATGACATGTCTTCTTTATTCTTTGGGTTAATGCGATTAAAATGATACCCATAATAACATACTTTTCTATTACTGTTGTGCTTAAAAAAATTGCAAACTTTTTAACCAAATTAGTACGTTTAAAATCCCACTATTTTGAAGACCTATAACTTTTTCATTTTTCCATATAAGCGGCGGTATGAGGGTTCATTTTTCCGTATAAGCGGCGGTATGAGGGCTCATTTTTTGCGCCGTGATCTTTACTTTTTATTGATACCATATTTGCTTATATAGAACTTTTAATCCATTTTTTATAAATTTTTTGGGGAATAAAATGTTATAAATAAGCATCTATTTTGGATTTTTTTTTTTTACGTTCACGCCGTTCACCATACGGTATAATTAACACTTTATTTTAATAGTTCAGATATTTACACACGCGGCGATACCAAATATGTATATAAAATACTTTTCTAACACTTTTTGGGGGTGAAATAGGAAAAATGGGACAATTTACGTTTTTATTGGGGGAGGGTGTTTTTCACATTTTTTTTACTTTATTTTTTTACTTTTATTTTTACACTTTAAAAGTCCCAATAGGGGACTATTTATAGAAATCACTCGATTGCTAATACTGCTCAGTGCTATGTATAGGACACAGCACTGATCAGCATTATCGGTCATCTTCTGCTCTGGTCTGCGGGAAGGCAGATCAGAGCAGAAGACGCCGGGAAGGCAGCGGAGGCAGGTGAGGGGACCTCCGTCTGCCAAAATGGATGATCGGATCGATGCGGCAGCGCTGCGGGTGATCCAATCATCCATTTTAGTGACCGCAATGCTGCAGATGCCGTGATCTGTATTGATCACGGCATCTGAGGGGTTAATGGCGGATATCCGCGGGATCGCGAGTGTCCGCCATTACGGCCGGGTCTCTGGCTGCGATCAGCAGCCGGGACCTGCCGTGCATGATCCGGGCATCGCTCCGATGCCCGCAGTTATGCTTAGGACGTAAATGTATGTCTTGGTGCGTTAAGTACAACCTCACCAGGACGTACATTTACGACGCTCGTCGTTAAGGGGTTAAGCTACATGTGACCCTACCCTAAAGCTAAAATTAGTTTTAGCCCATATTCACACTGTTATTTCGGCTGTTTTTTGTAGATGTTGGAAAATATCCATGTTTGTAAAAAGTGACTTTTATATTTTATACATATTGATAAAAAAAATGACATTTTAAAATTTAATGGCCATTTTTTGTTTGTTTTTTGTTGAATTTTTTTAGGAAGGGTTTTTTTTAACCCCAAATTAGCCTAAAATAAATAGTACCGTATATCCCGGCGTATAAGACGACTTTTTAACCCCTAATTTTCTTCTGAAAAGTCGGGGGTCGTCTTATACGCCGGGTATTGAGGTCCGGGATAGGAAAACTTCTGATTATCTGCCCAGGCCGGCTCCCGTGTGTGGCTGCAGGCGGGGGCCGGCCAGAGCAAGTTAAAACTAATACTGTATACTAAAAACCAGGGTGCCTCCAGCTGTTTTGAAACTACAACTCCCAGCACGGCAAAGGCTATCCGGGCATGCTGGGAGTTGTAGTTTTACAACAGCTGGAGGCCCCCTGGTTTTTAGTATACAGTATTAGTTTTTACTTGCTCTGGCCGGCCCCCGCCTGCAGCCACACACGGGAGCCGGCCCGGGCAGATAATCATAGGTATTCCTATCCCGGACATCCCTGTGTCCCGAAAAATATTTTCGGGACATAAGGATGTCCGCCGGTCACTTATCATTCTCCGGTGTCCTCCTGCGATCTTCCTTCGGTCCTCCTGCGGTCCGGTCCTCCGTCTCTATGGTTGTATGCACGGGACATCAGTGACGTCACGTGCCTACAACCATAGAGGCAGAGGAGCGCAGGACCATGAGGACCGCAGGAGGACGCGCGCCGACCGGGGCCTGGTGAGTGACCGGCCGTGCTATCTTAAGTGATCCGGTCACCGCTCCCCAGTCCCGGCACCTACTGCTATGGTCCATAGGCCATAGCAGTAGATGGTGACCCGGGCCGGAGGAGCGGTGATCGGAACACTGTGGGGGAAGACCAGTACAGACAAACAGCCTGCAGCCATACACTGTATATGGCTGGAAGCTGTATGTCTGTTGGGGGGAGCTGCCAATCTAATGTGGGGGGAGCTGCCTACTATTGTGGGGGAACTGCTGACCTAATGTGAGGGGAGCTGCCTACAAATGTGGGGGGAGCTGCCTACAAATGTGGGGGGAGCTGCCTACTATTGTTGGGGGAGCTGCCTACAAATGTGGGGGAAGCTGCCTACTATTGTGGGGGAACTGCCTACTATTGTGGGGGAAATGCTGACCTAATGTGGGGGGAGCTGCCTACTATTGTGGAGGAACTGCTGACCTAATGTGGGGGGAGCTGCCTACAAATGTGGGGGGAGCTGCCTACAAATGTGGGGGGAGCTGCCTACAAATGTGGGGGGAGCTGCCTACTATTGTTGGGGGAGCTGCCTACAAATATGGGGGAAGCTGCCTACTATTGTGGGGGAACTGCCTACTATTGTGGGGGAAATGCTGACCTAATGTGGGGGGAGCTGCCTACTATTGTGGGGGAACTGCTGACCTAATGTGGGGGGAGCTGCCTACAAATGTGGGGGGAGCTGCCTACAAATGTGGGGGGAGCTGCCTACTATTGTGGGGGGAGCTGCCTACTATTGTGGGGGGAGCTGCCTACAGATGTGGGGGGAGCTGCCTACAAATGTGGGGGGAGCTGCCTACTATTGTGGGGGAACTGCCTACTATTGTGGGGGAATTGCCTACAAATGTGGGGGAGCTGCCTACTATTGTGGGGGGAACTGCTGACCTAATGTGGGGGGAGCTGTCTACAAATGTGGGGGGAGCTGCCAACAAATGTGGGGGAGCTGCCTACTAATGTGGGGGAGCTGCTACTAATGTGGGGGAGCTGCCTACTAATGTGGGGTAACTGCTGACCTAATGTGGGGTAACTACCGACCTATTGTGGGGGAGCTGACTACTATTGTGGGGGAACTATACTGTCTACCTAATGTGGGGGAACATGATGCCTACCTATTGTGGGGGGAACTACAAGGTACCGTACATCGCGGTAGGAGGGGTAGTCTTATATAGCGAGTGTATCCCAAACTCTATATTTTAATTGTAAAAGTTGGGGGTCGTCTTATACGCCGGCATATACGGTACTCAAATTTTATGGCTGCTAAAATAAGGGCTGTTTTTTTTTTAAACAATTTTCTTTTTCAAGTACCGTATTTATCGGGGTATACCACACACCGGCCTATAACACGCACCCTCATTTTACCAAGGATATTTGGGTAAAAAAAGTTTTTTACCCAAATATCCATGGTAAAATAAGGGTGCGTGTGTGCGCGTGTATACCCCGATATACCCCCAGGAAAGGCAGGGGGAGAGAGGCCGTCGCTGCCCGCTTCTCTCCCCCTGCCTTTCCTGGGGTCTAGAGCGCTGCTGCCGGCCCTTCTCTCCCCCTGGCTATCGGCGCTGCTGCCCGTTCTGTCCCCCTGACTATCGGTGCCGGCAGCCAGGGGGAGAGAAGGGGCAGCGGCACCCATTGCCGGCGCCGCTGCCCCGTTGCCTCCCCCCATCCCCGGTGGCATAATTACCTGGGTCGGGTCCGCGCTGCTGCAGGCCTCCGGCGTGCGTCCCCTGCGTCGTTGCTATGCACGGCGCGGCGCACTGACGTCATGCGCCGCGCCGTGCAGCGCATAGCAACGACGCCGGGGACGCACGCCGGAGGCCTGCAGCAGCGCGGACCTGACCCAGGTAATTATGCCACCGGGGATGGGGGGAGGCAACGGGGCAGCGGCGCCAGCAATGGGTCCCCTTCTCTCCCCCTGGCTGTCGGCGCCGCTTCTCTCCCCCTGGCTATCGGCGCCGGCAATGGGGCGCCGGCACCGATAGTCAGGGGGACAGAACGGGCAGCGGCGCCGATAGCCAGGGGGAGAGAAGGGCCGGCAGCAGCGCTCTAGACCCCAGGAAAGGCAGGGGGAGAGAAGCGGACAGCGACGGCCTCTCTCCCCCTGCCTTTCCTGGGGGTGTATCGGCGTATAACACGCACATAGACTTTAGGCTAAAAATTTTAGCCTAAAAAGTGCGTGTTATACGCCGATAAATACGGTAATTTGAATTCAATATACCGTATATACTCGAGTATAAGCCGAGTTTTTCAGCACGATTTTTCGTGCTGAAAACACCCCCCTCGGCTTATACTCGAGTGAACTCCCCCACCCGCAGTGGTCTTCAACCTGCGGACCTCCAGAGGTTTCAAAACTACAACTCCCAGCAAGCCCGGGCAGCCATCGGCTGTCCGGGCTTGCTGGGAGTTGTAGTTTTGAAACCTCCGGAGGTCCGCAGGTTGAAGACCACTGCGGCCTTCAACATCATCCAGCCCCCTCTCACCCCCTTTAGTTCTGAGTACTCACCTCCGCTCGGCGCTGGTCCGGTCCTGCAGGGCTGTCCGGAGAGGAGGTCGTCCGGTGGGATACTGGTTCCGGGCTGCTATCTTCACCGGGGAGGCCTCTTCTAAGCGCTTCGGGCCCGGCCTCAGAATAGTCACGTTGCCGTGACAACGACGCAGAGGTGCGTTCATTGCCAACGTACTTCTGCGTCATTGTCAAGGCAACGCCTCTATTCCGGGCCGGAAGCGCGGAGAAGAGGCCCCCCGGTGAAGATAGCAGCCCGGACCACCTCCTCACCGGACGACCTCCCCACCGGACAGCCCTGCAGGACCGGACCAGCGCCGAGCGGAGGTGAGTACTCAGAACTAAAGGGGGTGAGAGGGGGGCTGGATGATGTTGAAGGCCGCAGTGGTCTTCAACCTGCGGACCTCCGGAGGTTTCAAAACTACAACTCCCAGCAAGCCCGGACAGCCGATGGCTGCCCGGGCTTGCTGGGAGTTGTAGTTTTGAAACCTCTGGAGGTCCGCAGGTTGAAGACCACTGAGGGCGAATGATGAGAAGAGGATGATGAAGGGGGGGTGTGGGGATGATGAAGGGGGGTGGGGATGATGAAGGGGGGGGGTGTGGGATGATAAGGGGATGATGAAGGGGGGATGTGCGGGATGATAAGGGGATGATGAAGGGGGGGATGTGTGGGATGATAAGGGGATGATGAAGGGGGGATGTGTGGGATGATAAGGGGATGATGAAGGGGGGATGTGCGGGATGATAAGGGGATGATGAAGGGGGGATGTGTGGGATGATAAGGGGATGATGAAGGGGGGATGTGCGGGATGATAAGGGGATGATGAAGGGGGGATGTGTGGGATGATGACAAGGGGATGATGAAGGGGGGATGTGTGGGATGATAAGGGGATGATGAAGGGGGGATGTGTGGGATGATAAGGGGATGATGAAGGGGGGATGTGTGGGATGATGACAAGGGGATGATGAAGGGGGGATGTGTGGGATGATGACAAGGGGATGATGATGAGGATGTTAATGACGGGTCTGGATGATGACAGGGGGGATGAGGTATTTCCCACCCTAGGCTTATACTCGAGTCAATAACTTTTCCTGGGATTTTGGGTTGAAATTAGGGGTCTCGGCTTATACTCGGGTCGGCTTATACTCGAGTATATACGGTATATATATATATATATATATATATATATATATATATATATATATATATATATATATATATATATATATAACTAAAAAAATAAAATCAGCAGTCTTATATGTCACACTTACAAATGCCATTCCACTTGGTTTTTATTTTGCAAAACGCTAAGAAATACGCCAAATCTGCCCCATGCCGTTTTTTTCAGTGAAAAAATGCTGCACCAGATGTTAGCTGCAAGCCAGTAGGAAAATGCTAAATGCCTTTTACACTTTGTGTTTTTCAGTTTGGTGGGGTTTTTTTTTAATTCCTTTTGGCGTTTTTAAGCTCCTTGGCAGTTTATCAAAATCGCAGCATGTTGAGCCTATGGTGTTTTTTTTCAGTGAAATCGTAGAGTTTTTCTCCTATAGGGGTCTATGGGAGCGAAAAAAACGCCAAGAAAAATGCCATGTGGGTTTTAAGTGTTTTTGCAGGCTTTTTTTAATTCTTTTTTGGACTTTAGCGATCCAAAAAAGGGATGGAAATACCTTTTTTTAATAAAAGTACCATTAAAAAAAAAACATACAGTAGGGATGGAAAAAAATGGATTTAACAAAATTTATATTTTTTAGAACCACATTTTTTTAATAATATTTAAACAGGGACCAATCAATGTGGGTGGGCAGGGACCTAAAATGTAGCCGGCAATATTAACCCCTTAAGGACCCATGACGTACACGTACGTCATGAGTCCCGGTCCTGCGATATAACGCGGGGTCACGCGGCGTCATAGTGAAGCCGGGACCCGCTGCTAATAGCACGCGGCACCGTTCCCGGTGCCGCGCGCTATTAACCTTTTAGCCGCGCGCTCAAAGCTGAGCCGCGCGGCTAAAAACGAAAGTGAAAGTGCCCGGCTAGCTCAGGGAGCTGATCGGGATCACCGCGGCATAATCACGGCATCCCGAAAAGCTGTAGCACAGGAGGAGGTCTTCTTACCTTCTCCTGCGCTGTCTGATCGCCGAATGAATGCTTCAAGCCTGAGATCCAGGCTTGAGCAATCAATCGCCAAAAACACTGATTGATCATTGATCAGGCCAAGAAGAATCTCAGAAGTACAGTGTGGCAGAACATAGAATTCAATATTTTCTTTATGCTATACTCCCACATGCATGACGAGAGATTCAGTACGGAAGTGAACATTAAAGTCCAGATTTTGTCCATTAACAGAGGAGATGAACAAGGGCTTGGCAAGCCGAGTAAGGGGAAGATGATACTTGTGGACTAAAGCCGCATCAATAAAGTCACCTGCTGAATCCAAAAATGCTGTAGCGCTGAAGGAAGACTTGGCTGAAGCGAAGACTTGTTCAGGAATAGTTAAGCATGGAGAGGTAGTATTCACACCCAGGGACGCCTCTCCCACGTACCATAGGTGCGGGCGAATTGTACAGTCCTTGAGAAAGTGCTCCAGGCTAGCACAATACAAACACAAATTCTCACTGCGTCGTTGAGACCTCTCCTGATGCGTAAGACGAGAATGATCTCCTTGTATTGCCTCTTCGGCAGGAGACGCAAGAAAATGAAGAGGTGGACGTTGAAACATGGGTGTCAGGGGGGAGGTTCCCTCTCTAAGCGCAATTCCTCCTGTCTCTCGGCAAAACGCATATCAGTGCGTGTGGCCAAGTGGATGAGTTCGGTCAAAGAAGATGGAGGATCACGTGCTGCAAGGGCATCTTTAATCCTGCTTGACAGTCCTTTTTTGAATGTGGCACACAAGGCCTCATCATTCCAGGCAAGTTCAGAGGCTAGAATGGGGTATTGAACCGCATAGTCACCAACGGTAGAATTCCCTTGACAGAGGTTCAGCAAGTCGTCTCAGCTGAAGAGGCACGTGCGGGTTCCTCAAAGACACTGTGAAATTCTGCAAAGAATGCCGACAAATTGGAAGATACTGGGTCACCACGGTCCCAAAGGGGTGTAGCCCAATCCAGGGCTTTTCCGGGCAGAAGACTAATGACAAAGGTCCCCTTACTAAGTTCCATCAGAAACAGTTCAGACATAAGCTCCAAGTACATGGAGCACTGTGTAACAAAGCCTCTGCACGACTTGGAATCCCCATCATACTTGGAAGGCAAAGGCAGGCGCAGCTGGGAGCCAGAAGACACTGCAGGAGCTTGAGGTGGGAGTGGGCCAGATTGTGGTACCTGCTGCTGTTGCAAGGCCAAAAGCTGTTGCATCATGGCTGAAAGTTGAGAAAATTGCTGCGCCTGTTGGGCCGACTGCTGCGACTGATGTACCACAACGGAGGGAAGATCCGTGACTTCAGGCAGGGGTACCTCAGCGGGATCCATGGCCGGATCTTACCGTAACACTCACGTTTCTGAAGACAGGAACCGCGGTGGATGTGGATCGGCTGGTCCTGTGTGGCAGATGACTCTGACTGTACCAGGGTATCGGAATCTAAGGTGCCGCTGGTTTTCACCAGAGCCCGCCGCAAAGCAGGATGGACTTGCAGCTGCAGGCAGCACCCAGGTCGCTACCCCTGGCACGGCTCGACCACACAGGCGGCTGAGGAGATGTGAGGCACAGGAGGGATAAAGCAACTCGTAGTCTGGATAGCAGAAGGTCAGGGGAGGCGGCACAGTAGCGTAGTCAAAGTGGAGCAGGAGTTCAGTAGGCAGGCTGCAGAGGAGCAAGGTCAAGTCACAAGAGCAAGAGATCTGATACACGGCAAGGCAATACAGAGGAACACTTTCTCTAAGGCACAAGGCAACAAAGATCCGGCAGGGAAATGAGGAGGGTGGAGGAATTTATAAATGAGCCACAGGTGGATTACACTAATGAGCGTACTGGCCCTTTAAATCTTAAAGCTCCAGCGCGCGCCCTAGGGGACAGGGACATGCGTGCCGGAGCAGAGAGGCAGGAGAAACACCCAGAGAGTCAGGGACTGGGGCTTCCGGGGCTTCGCGTTCCGCGATGCAAGTCCCAGCCCCGTCGGCAGCAGAAGGTAAGGGGACCATGCGCTCGTGGCCAGCATGTGTGGCCGGAGTGCATGATGTAAAAGTGTGATGAGGGCAGATGTTGATACCCTAGAGGCAGATGGCATTAATCCTTTGTATTCGTGATGCCAGGGCATGGTTTATCCTTGATTCCGCCCGTAGGTATACCGCTAGATCCTGGGCTAGGCACGGGGGCAATAATGACTCTGACACAAAGTTACGGATAATGGTAGCTTTACTGACGGTAGACAGATGGTAAAGTCTATACAGTTCAGCCAGGGCCCACAGAGGTGACCAGTGACTCAGAGACCTTAAGGGCTTGCTGGGACTTGTAGTAGGACTGGACAATGTAATGCAGGCCACGCTTACTTGACAGATGACAGGGACTGACTTGACTGAACACCGACAAAGCTATGACTGTAGCTTACTTGCATTTGATGATGGCTGCAGGACTTGACTTTGAGGCCTCTAACACTCTGGACACACACACACACACTAGGCATGACTGACCTCAGCAAAAACTTATCTCCAAAGAGAGCAGGCTAGCTCCACCCAGGGCTTCTATGGGGGAGACTAACAGAGAGCCCATAGGTCACTCTTGGGTTCACCTGGTCACTGATACCTCCTGGGTAACAATCGCATGACATTTCACATGGTACAACTCTTAACCCCTTAAGGACCCTTGACGTACGCGTATGTCATGACACCCTGGTACTTAAGGACCCATGACGTATGCGTACGTCATGGAGAATTCCAGCCCCTGCCGCATGCCGGGCGGGGATCGGACCGGGATGCCTGCTGAAATCATTCAGCAGGCATCCTGTGCAAACGCCCAGGGGGGTCATCAGACCCCCCCTATGTCGGCGATCGCGGCATTTCGCAAGTGAATTCACACTTCCGAGTCATTACGGGTCTATGGTGACCCGGAATATAAGGGGGATTGCGGTTGTCTAAGACACCCAGGATCCCCCTGAAGCGATAGGAGTGAGGTGGCAGGGGTGCCACCCCTCCTATCCCTGCTATTGGTGGTCTAGACACGACCACCAAGAGCAGATCGGGGGCGGGGGGTTAACTTTCGTTTTCCCCGTTCTGCCCACCCACAATAGGCGGGGAAGGACGGGGAAATGACGGGGACCGGCACCAAAGATCCACTTACCGATCCGGGCGGGCGTCGGAGGCAGCGGGCAACGGAGATCGGCGGGCGGCGATGACGTGCGGCTGGATACGACGGAAGCCGGTGAGTTGCCTAGCAACATCTGGAGGGTACAGTTTGAGACCATTATACAATGGTCTCTAACTGTAGCCCTCCAGATGTTGCAAAATTACAACTCCCAGCATGCCCAGACCGCTGTTTGGGCATGCTGGAATATGTCATTTTGCAACAGCTGGAGGTCTCCAGTTTGAGACCACTATATAGTGGTCGCTAAACTGTAGCCCTCCAGATCTTGCAAAACTACAACTCCTAGCATGCCCAAACAACTGTTTGCTGTCTGGGCATGCTGGGATTTGTAGTTTTGCAACAGCTGGAGGACCACAGTTTGGAGATCACTGTGCAGTGGTCTCTAAAACTGTAGCCCTCCAGATGTTGCAAAACTGTAAATCCCAGCATGCCCAAACAGCAAACAGCTGTCTATGCATGCTGGGAGTTGTAGTTGCGTACCTCCAGCTATTGCATAACTACATCTCCCAGCATGCCCTTCGGCGATCAGTACATGCTGGGAGTTGTAGTTTTGCAACAGCTGGAGGCAGACTGGTTGGAAAATACTGAGTTAGGTAACAGAACCTAACTGAAGGTTTTACAACCAGTGTGTCTCCAGCTGTTGCAAAAGTACAACTCCCAGCATGCACGGTCTGTCAGTACATGCTGGGAGTTGTAGTTTTGAAACAGCTGGAGGTTTGCCCCCCCCCCATGTGAATGTACAGGGTACATTCACACGGGCTGGTTTACAGTAAGTTTCCTGCTTCAAGTTTGGGCTGCGGCAAATTTTTCACCACAGCGCAAACTCCTAGCGGGAAACTCACCGTAACACGCCAGTGCAAATGTACCCTAAAAACACTACACTAACACATAATAAAGGGTAAAACACAACATATACACCCCCTTACACTGTCTCCCCCAATAAAAATGAAAAACGTATTGTACAGCAGTGTTTCCAAAACGGAGCTTCCAGCTGTTGCAAAACAACAACTCCCAGCATTTCTGGACAGCCACTGACTGTCCAGGCATGCTGGGAATTTAGCAACAGCTGGAGGCACCCTGTTTGGGAATCACTAGTGTAGAATACCCCTATGTCCACCCCTATGCAATCCCTAATTTAGTCCTCAAATGCGCATGGCGCTCTCTCACTTCAGAGCCCTGTCGTATTTCAAGGAAACAGTTTAGGGCCACATATGGGGTATTTCCGTACTCGGGAGAAATTGCACTACAAATTTTGGGGGGCTTTTTCTCCTTTTACCCCTTATAAAAAGGAAAAGTTGGGGGCTACACCAGCTTGTTAGTGTAAAAAAATAAAAAATGTTACACTAACATGCTGGTGTTGCCCCATACTTTTTATTTTCACAAGAGGTAAAAGTGTTAAAATTGTAACGCAATTTCTCCTGAGTACAGAAATACCCCATATGTGGGCGTAAAATGCTCTGCGGGCGCACAACAAGGCTCAGGAGTGAGAGTGTACATTTGAGGCCTAAATTGGTGATTTCCACAGGGGTGGCTGATTTTACAGCGGTTCTGACATAAACGCAAAAAAATAAATACCCACATGTGATCCCATTTTGGAAACTACACCCCTCACGTAATGTAATAAGGGGTACAGTGAGCATTTACGCCCCACAGGTGTCTGACAGATTTTTGGAACAGTGGTACGTGAAAATGAAAAATGTAATTTTTCAATTGCACAGCCCACTGTTCCAAGGATCTGTCAAACGCCAGTGGGGTGTAAATACTCACTGCACCCCTTATTAAATTCTGTGTGGGGTGACATTTGGGGGTTCCACTGTTCTGGCACCATGGGGGGCTTTGTAAACGCACATGGCCCCTGACATCCATTCCAAAAATTTTTTTCCCAAAAGCTCAATGGCGCTCCTTCTCTTCTGAGCATTGTAGTGCGCCAGCAGACCACTTGACGTCCACACATGGGATATTTCGATACTCAGAAGAGATGGGGTTACAAATTTTGGGAGGCATTTTGTCCTATTACCCCTTGTAAAAAAAAAAATATTTGAGGGAAAACTAGCATTTTAGTGGAAAAAAATAATAATTTACACATCCAACTTTCACGAAAAGTCGTCAAACACCTGTGGGGTGTTAAGGCTCACTGGTTCCCTTGTTACGTGCCTTGAGGGGTGTAGTTTCCAAAATTGTATGCCATGTGGGGGTTGTGCTGTCCTGGAATCATAGGGGCTTCCTAAATGGGACATGCCCCCCAAAAACCATTTCGGCAAATTTTGCTTTTCATAACTAAATGTGACTCCTTCTCTTCTGAGCATTGTAGTTTGCCCGCAAATCATTTTACGTCCTAACATGGGGTATTTCCATACTCAGAAGAGATGGGGTTACAAATTTTGGGGGTCATTTTGTCCTATTATCCCTTGTAAAAAAAAAATTATTTGAGGGAAAACTAGCATTTTAGTGAAAAAAAAAACATTTTCACATCCAACTTTAACGAAAAGTCGTCAAACACCTGTGGGATGTTAAGGCTCACTGGACCCCTTGTTACGTGCCTTGAGGGGTGTAGTTTCCAAAATAGTATTTTTGCTGTTCTGGCAACATAGGGGCTTCCTAAATGTGACATGCCCCCCAAAAACCATTTCAGAAAAACTCACACTCCAAAATCCACTCCTTCCCTTCTGAGCCCTCTAGTGCACCCGCCGAAAACTTGACATACATATATGAGGTATTTTCTTACTCGAGAGAAATTGGGTTACACATTTTAGGAAGATTTCTCGCCGTTTACCCCTTGTAAAAATTCAATAACTGGGTCTACAAGAACATGCCAGTGTAAAAAATGAAGATTTTGAATTTTCTCCTTCAATTTGCTGCTATTCCTGTGAAACACCTAAAGGGTTAACAAACCTTTTGAATGTCATTTTGAATACTTTGAGGGGTGCAGTTTTTATAATGGGGTCATTTGTGGGGTATTTCTAATAAGAAGGCCCTTCAAATCCACTTCCAAACAGAACTGGTCCCTGAAAAATTTCGATTTTGAAAATTTTGTGGAAAATTGGAAAATTGCTGCTATACTTTGAAGCCCTCTGATGTCTTCCAAAAGTAAAAACATGTCAACTTTATGATGGAAACATAAAGTAGACATATTGTATATGTGAATCAATATATAATTTATTTGGAATATTCATTTTCCTTATAAGCAGAGAGCTTCAAAGTAAAAAAAAATGATGTATCGACAAAATTTTACCACTAACATAAAGTAGAATATGTCACGAAAAAACAATCTCGGAATCAGAATGAAAGGTAAAAGCATCCCAGAGTTATTAATGTTTAAAGTGACAGTGGTCAGATGTGCAAAAAATGGCTGTGTCCTACAGTGAAAATTCGCTGGGTCCTAAAGGGGTTAAAGCAACAAGATATTTTATAATACATTACAATGCAGAACATATGTACAGGGGGGAAACAAGTACAAGGGAGCCCAGGGGACACTGAAGGGAGGCTGCCCTACGCCCTGTAGGGCAGCCTCCCTTCAGTGTCCCCTGGGCTCCCTTGTACTTGTTTCCCCCCTGTACATATGTTCTGCATTGTAATGTATTATAAAATGTCTTGTTGCTTTAGGGGTGCGGGGTAACACCTCCCGCACTGGGCCACCACAGCAGTATATTAGGAGGGTGTACAACATATAAAAAGTTTATGACTATGACAGTGCCCACTTAGGGCTAGGATTCCACTGAGGTTTTGTTCTGTTTATTTTTTTTTAAATTTTGTATTTTTTTTTTACACCAGAAAAATTTCCATAGAATTTTCCCGCTTTTTTCCCATTTTTACCTTTTTTTTTACAGTTTTTTGCAATTTTGTTGGGTACCACGGAAAAAAAATACAAGGAATGATGCAGTACTTCGTAGGGAATTAATTTGATTTGTTTTAAAACACATTTTTTTTTATTTTAAAGCAGGGAGCAATTATCAGGAGCGGGGCAGGAAATTGAGAGCTCCAGACAATATTGACACTGTAAACATGTATGACTTTATGTGTAATGTATTACTTTATTATGTGTAAAGTATTAACAGTTTTTTTTTTTTGTGGTGTATATTTTCCTTACCGCTGCGCTACTACCATAATGGAACAGACTTTGTTCCATGACGGAAGTAGTAGTATAGGGGGTGAGGGACCGATGACACAGGGTCTGTACGAGCGGGATGCTGGAGGGAGCCAGAGCGGAAGATGCTGTGAATCGAACTATACGCCGAGATCACTGCTCTGTAATAAGTTCATATTCCCTGCTGGATGCTCTGATTGGACCCCACCGATGAACCAACAAGAGTATCCAGCGGGAAATATGAACTTACAGTGCTTTGAATTCATATTCCCCACCAGAAGCCCTCATCATTCTTCTGCAGGGCAATATGAATTTACAGAGCAGAGCTTTGAGATTCTGAACATCTCAGGCCAGCTTGGGAGCGGAGCGGAGTATGCCGCCCACTTCCCCTGCTTCTAAGTTAGTATGACAGCGGGTCTCAGGAGTGAGACCCAGTGCCATCGGTCCCTCAACCCCTGTACTACTCCTGTCATGGAACAGAGTCTGTTCCATGATGCAAGTAGCACAGCACTGAGAGAAATATACACCACCTTGAAAAAAAAAAAAACAGTTAATAACATCAATATGACACATAGAAAAATATACATTACACATAATAAATTTTAAAAAAATTATTACATGTAAAAAAAATCTTCACAATGTTAATATTGTCCGTGGCTCTCAATTCCCTACCCTGCTCTGGATAATTGCTCCCTGCTTTCAAATAAAAAAAAATTGTTTAATTTCCTACAAATTCAGGCATCCCTACTGTATTATTTTTATTTATTTTTTCAATGGTACTCTATGAAATTAATAGGAGGATTGGGTGGGCGGGTAGGTAGGTCTCCAGAGAGTAGGTAAATCCACTGATTAGGTAGATGCCCCCGGTAGGTATGACATTTCCTCTTCAATAGTAGATTCCCCCTGTAGGTAGATAATCCCCCCTCCCATTAGATAGAAGCCTCCAGTAGCTACTAAATTGCCCCCTGTTAGGTAGATTCCCCAAGTGGGTAGGCATGAGTCACGTTGAAGTACATATAGGCCGGCATTTATCATTGTAGGTGTAAGTGAAGCATTTTTCTGCACCTTTTTTTTTGTGCGCTGGTAATGTGTAGGAGCGCCAAATTTATTAAATGTTCACAGAGCATTTGATGAATTTTGTGCAGGTCACATTTTCTGTAATTTTTCTCTTCACATACACTAAAAAGCTAAGCTAAGTCTGGGCTGGTGTAGTTTTAGAGACTTTTTAGTGGCTTTGCGCCTTTTCACAAAAAGGTGTAGTTCATAAAACACTTTCATATCATGTGTATTGCCAAAATCAGTGGATTGCAATTCAAAATCAGCAAAAATGTGTAAACCAAGAGGCGCAAATAAACCCTGCTTGCACCTTTTTTTGCGCCTTTTCTAGACATAAAAAACAGTCTAAAGACAATGATAAATGTCGGCCATAATTCTGCAGTTTTGGGCTTTTGTTTTGACTGCATGCTGTGTCCATATATACAAAAACTGGAGTAAAAGACAATGTAACAGCAGAACAGTGACTGGAGGATGAGACATGATGTAACGGCAGAATTGTGACTGCAGCCTTAGAGGTGACCAGAGGATAAAACACAATGGGGGGTATTTATCAACAGATTTATGTTTTTTTGTGATTTTTTGGCACAGTGTCTTTTTGCGCCAATATTTGGCGCATTCTCACCTCTGTCAAATTGTAAACTTCTTAGGATTTTGACGGTCCTGTGTTTGATTTTTGCAGTGGTCAGTAATTTATCAAGTGCATCAATTGTATTTTGGTGCTAATTTGCCTGTTTATGATGCATGTTTGACGCAAATCACCGCCAACAATATTCTTACATGGAAAACACACATACCAAAGGATGCGCGTGTCCGTAAAACCCAAAGTAAAAAAAGCCATGGTGTACAGACTAAGTAGTGAATGCAGCTTTACAGGTGACTGGAGAATAAGACACTATGGCGAAGATTCATCAAAACTTGTGCAGAGGAAAAGTTGACCAATTGCCCATAGCAACCAGTCAATTACTTCTTTCATTTTCCAGAGGCTTTTTCAAAAATGAAAGAAGCAATCTGATTGGTTGCTATGGGCAACTGGTCAACTTTTCCTCTCCACAGGTTTTGATGAATCTCCCCCTATGTAACTGCGGATTGGTTGTAGGACCTTTAGAGGCAACTGGAGGATAAGACATTATGTAACTGCAAAATATTGACTGCACATTTAGGGGTGGCTAGAGGATAAGACACAATGTAACAACTGTGACGATCCGTCTTGGGGATTAGCTCTGGGAACGTCCTGGACCACGCCACAGGATGCGTTTCTTCTCAATAAACCAGCAAACAAACGCTTATAATGCAAATCTGGCACCTTGCCAGTTTTATTAGACAGGTTGCAGGGAAAGAAATAAACAAAAAGCAGGAACAAACAAAATCCTAGACCGTCTGGTCACTGACTAAACAGATCAGCTTGTCCTGACTAACAACCGCTGAGCTTCCCTCAGTCGGTTAAACATATGTCCCCTGCAACCTTTTACTCACAATTCATGTCACTCTCTTTGAGCCCCTCATAGCTCGGGCTGTGCACTCCTCAGTAGGCTCTGTCTCTTCCCTACAGCCCACATGCTGTCTCCTAGGAAGAGCCCACATTAGACCGAGTCTCCATCTCATATACACTTCCCTTCCCTCCTGCCTCATTACTTAAGAAGCAGGTGAGAGCTTCTGCAGGGTGAGCCAAGGAAATACACCCTTTCCTTGCCACATTGCCACATATCCCCACCTGGTTTCACCTCAGTCTTGACTTCAGTGGATTTTTCACATGGTTTCACCTCATCCCTTCCAGCTTTCTCTTCAGGGGCACCAGCTTCCTCAGGTTTGGCTTCAGAGTCTTTGGCTCCTTCAGATTCTTGTGTAGAATCCGCTTCTACTACTGCAGCTTCTTCAGGCTTACTCTTCTCTTCTTCCCCTGTAGCTTCAGTTGTGCCATTCTCTTTACTCACAGCTTTTGAGGTTGACTCTGGTTTAGCTTCTGCTTCAGAGGATTTCTCTGCCTCAGCATTACCTTCAGAATTTTTGGTCTGCTCAGGTTCAGAGGATTTCCCACCTCTCTTCTCCTTAGTTTCCACTTCAGAGGATTTCCCACCAGGTTTCAGCTCAGTCCTTGCTTCAGGAGACTTCACCTCAATCTTAGCTTTAGAGGTCTTTTTGGCATTCAGAGAAAGCATAACTGTATCCTGTAACTTCGGCCCCAGAAGCCTTTCTTGAGCCAATTCCGCCATATCTTGGTCTCTGCTCTCTTTTAGCACTTCCTTTTTCTCACATTTTCGCAGCTTACACTGGAGCTTAGCGAACTTCATCCTCTCACTGTCAAGTAACTCTGTCAAGTTCCTGACAGTATCTTCCGAAGACAGTAATTGTTAACTCAATTGTTCATTGTCCGCCAGCACAGCCACCTGCTCGTAGAGTTGCGCTCCCAGCAAAACCAAGGCAGCTACGTGGAGCCTTCTGCGCGTTTCGATCTGCGCTTCCAGGCTCTCTTTTAAGATCTTCATGTCATCTTCCAGCTTTATATATTTCAGCTGCTCCCTCTTGAGCTTTGTGGAGATCATCTTCTCACTGTCCAGCAACTGTTTCTTGGACTTCACTAACTCATTGATAGATTTTCCACTCTCACCAATCTGTTCAGATAAATCTGAGATCTCCTGTTGCAAGTTCTTGTTTTCATGTTTCAGAGTCTCAACTTGTTCCAGGGCCTCCTCATACTTCTCACGGAGCAAGTCATTGTCATGACGAGCAGATTGAAGAGCATGTGCAAGGGCATTCTTCACCTTGACTTCCTCCTCAAGTTGTCTCTTAGCTTTAGAGACACTCTCCAGATTGCTGGCAAGAGCTTCAGCTTCCATCTTCATTTCATTCTTCTCTTTTTCTATTTTTTCCATGGCTACCAGCCTAGCCTTGTGATCACTCTGCAGAGCCTGATATGCACCATGTAGAAGACTCACTTCTTCTTCCTGGAATGACATCCGTTTGGCCAGACTCTGCACTTCACTCTCCTTTCTGGTCACAAGAACCTGGGAGCGGGACAGTTCATTCTGCAGAGCCACAAACTCACTTCTGTGGTGCTCCATGACTTTTTCCAGCTGAAGCCTCGCTTCTTGCTCTTTCTTAAAGTCAGCAAGCCATTTGTCCCTCTCCTCTGTCAAGCGATGTACCTCTTTTTCTTTCTCCATCAACTTCACAGAAACCATCTGCAGGGATTCTTCCAGATTCTGGATCTGCTCCAGTTTTTTCCCAAGGCCAGCTCGTCTTTTCCGAGACCTTTTACTGACAGCGGTCTCCTCACTCTCGCTGTTAGACCTTGAGACATCCTCTGGTCCTCTGTCAGACACTCGACCCAGCTCTTCTCCATCTCTAGATGAAGTCTCCCCCTTTTTCGGGGTTGCGGCCTCTTGTGCCTCATTATTATCATCCACAACAGGTGCCACTGACACCTGGCACTCTTCCTCTCCCACCACGTTGGCAACTCTGGAGACTCTCGCTAAACACTCCTGTCGGACCGGACCGGCAATTCCTTGGCGGTAAGTTTGTTGCCCCTAGCAACAACTTCAATGGCTCTTGGCACCAGCGAGTCAGGGAGATTCCTGATCAGTTCCGCTGAACTGTCTCTCGGCTTCTTGGCAGACTTTTCTTTTCTTTTGTCTTGTCACAGTCTCCTTCACTTAGGACTCTGTCTGTGACCGTAAGTGCAGCCCCCAGCTCCACTGGTGCTTTCTTCCGGAGTTTTGGTTTTTCCACAGCCATCTCTGTAGCTTCTATTCCAGTCACCACTTTAACTTGACTTGTGGACTGTTCTTCAGCTCCCCTAGTGGTCTGGCACACTCCCACCTGACATATACCTAGGGTCTGCTGACACTCCCCGTCCTCAGCCTCTGCTGAGTTACTGTCCCCTGCTATGTGTTGAAAACCAAGTGTTCCTGCTCTAGTCACCTGACTATCTTCCCACAACTGCTGAAAAAACGGAAAATCCTTCCCCAGTACTACTTCATACTCTAAGGTAGGCTTTATTGCAACCTTGTGACTTATGGTACCATAGGGAGTAGAAATGCACACATTAACTGTTTTATAACCCCAAATACTGGCTTGTATAGACACTATAGCGGGTCTGGCTTTCTGCCGCTGGTCTTTACCAGACTTATTACACATTTTGGATCTAACAAAACCGTCATCTTTTTACCTTCTATTTTCAGCTCACACAGGTTTTCTTTTGTCCTGCGAGAGGTGGGAATAGAACTCTTTACATCAGAACACATTAACATAAGAGTTTCAAGAAAAACATTGTCAGCCAGTCCAGAAGAGACCCCCCAGTCCTCACTACTGCCGGAACCTTTGGTTGCGAACTCTCAGGTGCACTCTCAGCATCCCACAGCTGCCAGAAATACGGAAAGTCTCTGCCCAGTACAATTTCCACTGTAAGTTCGGCACATACCTCCATTATATGGTTCACTGTCCCAAAACATGTATCAAAGGTAATTTGAACAGTCTTACCAGGCTCCGGGCGGGACTTCACAAATTGAATTATTTCTGGCATAATCCGAGATACAGTCTGGCAACAATCCAAGTCCACCCACAGTGGGATTCCGCCCACCAACAACTCACGGGACCTCGGCTTCGTCTTGGCGTCCACAGCTTGTAGCCCACGTCGGTTGCTCCCAGCAACAGCCTTTCGAGGTTGTCCCATTTTCTTGAAAAAAATTCTCGATCCGTTACCCCTAGCAACGCTCCTCCACAGACACCAAACTGGGCTTGAACTCCTCTGCTGGGCTCCTCCGACTTGCAATCTTGCAGGGGTTTGCTCCTAGCAACAGCGTGCCCGCATCCTCCACCAAAATGTGACGATCCGTCTTGGGGATTAGCTCTGGGATCGTCCTGGACCACGCCACAGGATGCGTTTCTTCTCAATAAACCAGCAAACAAACGCTTATAATGCAAATCTGGCACCTTGCCAGTTTTATTAGACAGGTTGCAGGGAAAGAAATAAACAAAGGAACAAACAAAATCCTAGACCGTCTGGTCACTGACTAAACAGATCAGCTTGTCCTGACTAACAACCGCTGAGCTTCCCTCAGTCGGTTAAACATATGTCCCTTTCTTCTACTGCACTGCGCCGGACTAGGATCCAGTTTTTACACTTGCTACTTTTGCTGCTACTTCGAACCGGTGAGCGAGGCTTCGACCGGAGGATCCAGGCTGGAAGCAGAGTCTTTTCTTATGCTCTATATGATGCTGTGCCCACAGCGCAACACATTCTGGTAAGCGTGATTCCTTTACCTTTGCCAAATATTTCTCACAGTACCGCACTAGGGGCGCGTGTGTCTTTCTTCTCTTTTCTCATTTATAACGTCAGAGTTCTGACCGAGACTGGATTCTGCAGGCTCGGCTTGCTCATCTCTACTCTCTACCATATACCAATGGTGGCGTAGTGCCCCTTCTTTATAATGCTGGTGGTTGGCAGCCGCTAGTGTGCAGCGCATCCTGCTATGTACCTCGGCCCAACTGCACTCAAGGCTCCTCCTCTCTGTTGCAGGCTCCGGACTTGCTCTCTTGCACTGTTGCAGGAGGCAACAGCTTCAGATGCACCTAGTAGGGGCCACACACATACTGCCTGTTTAAGGATTTGTACGTACCCCTGATTCCACGCCTTCTCCAATCCCTGCCAGGCACCACCTATATAAGGGTGCTACTTCCTTTCTGTGGTGCCTGAGCAATATTGTAGTTTCCTGCAAGCAAAGTGTCATCTACTGTGTTCCTGTGTACCAGTTTCCTGACCTGCTGTCACGATGCCGGCTGGCAGGAGGTGGATCCTCTGTGCCAGAGAGGGATAGCGAGGACCGTGCTAGTGGACCGGTTCTAAGACACTACTGGTTTTCACCAGAGCCCGCCGCAAAGCGGGATGGTCTTGCTGCGGCGGTAGTGACCAGGTCGTATCCACTAGCAACGGCTCACCTCTCTGGCTGCTGAAGATAGGCGAGGTACAAGGGAGTAGGCAGAAGCAAAGTCGGACGTAGCAGAAGGTCGGGGGCAGGCGGCAAGGTTCGTAGTCAGGGGAGATAGCAGAAGTTCTGGTACACAGGGTTTAAACACACAAAACGCTTTCTCTAGGCACAAGGGCAACAAGATCCGGCAAGGAAGTGCAAGGGAGGAGGTTAGATATAGTCAGGGACCAGGTGGGAGCCAATTAAGCTAATTGGGCCAGGCACCAATCATTGGTGCACTGGCCCTTTAAGTCTCAGGGAGCTGGCGCGCGCGCGCCCTAGAGAGCGGAGCCGCGCACGCCAGCACATGACAGCAGGGGACGGGAACGGGTAAGTGACCTGGGATGCGATTCGCGAGCGGGCGCGTCCCGCTGTGCGAATCGCATCCCCAACGGCCATGACAGAGCAGCGCTCCCGGTCAGCGGGACTGACCGGGGAGCTGCAGGGAGAAAGACGCCGTGAGCGCTCCGGGGAGGAGCGGGGACCCGGAGCGCTAGGCGTAACAGTACCCCCCCCCTTAGGTCTCCCCTTCTCTTTATCGGGTAACTGCCTCCCCTGGGATGAGGACACCGGGAAAGGATGGAGGGATTCCTCAACGGCAGGCAGAACCGCAGGAGTAGGAATGGGGAGAGAGGGCAGAGGGCGAGACCTGGCACGGGGCAGTGTGACACCAGGACGAGGGCCATGAGGGGACACAGAAGCTTGCCTGATGGAACTGGGAGGGGGGAGGGGCATTTCCTGTGGCAGGCAGAGTCCTTAATGACCTTAGGGGGACCGGATACAGGAGGAACCACAGGGTCACGGCAGGGAGTACTGGGAACCGGTTGAAGGCAGTCCTTGGAACAAGAGGGACCCCAACTCTTGATCTCCCCAGTGGACCAATCCAGGGTTGGGGAATGGTGTTGAAGCCAGGGTAGTCCAAGGAGAACTTCAGAAGAGCAATTAGGAAGGACAAAAAATATAATCTCCTCGTGATGAGGTCCGATGCACATTAGGAGGGGCTCCGTGCGGTAACGCACGGTGCAATCCAACCTGGCTCCGTTGACCGCGGAAATGTGGAGTGGCTTGACAAGACGGGTCACCGGAATGCGGAATTTATTCACAAAGGACTCCCGAATAAAATTCCCAGAAGCTCCAGAGTCCAGGCAGGCCACGGCTGAGAGGGGAGAGCTGGCTGAAGTGGAAATCCGAACAGGTACCGTGAGACGTGGAGAAGCCGACTTGGCATCAAGAGACGCCACACCCACGAGAGCTGAGTGCGAGCGTGCGTTTCCCAGACGTGGAGGACGGATTGGGCAATCCACCAAAAAATGTTCAGTACTGGCACAGTACAGACAAAGATTCTCTTCCTTACGGCGATTCCTCTCTTCCAGGGTCAGGCGAGACCGATCCACTTGCATGGCCTCCTCGGCGGGAGGCCTA
This sequence comes from Hyla sarda, assembly GCF_029499605.1. Classification (NCBI taxonomy): domain Eukaryota; kingdom Metazoa; phylum Chordata; class Amphibia; order Anura; family Hylidae; genus Hyla; species Hyla sarda. The sequence continues at coordinate 272,071,111 of NC_079194.1, read as the reverse complement.
GGCGCAGATTGCAGTGGAGACTGTGGGAGAGGTGTCCAGAGATCTAAGTCTTTTTCCTGGCGGAGCTCTTGATGCCTCTCAGAAAAACGCATGTCAATGCGAGTGGCTAGATGAATGAGTTCATGCAGGTTAGCAGGAGTCTCTCGTGCGGCCAGAACATCTTTAATGTTGCTGGATAGGCCTTTTTTAAAGGTCGCGCAGAGAGCCTCATTATTCCAGGATAGTTCAGAAGCAAGAGTACGGAATTGTATGGCGTACTCGCCAACGGAGGAATTACCCTGGACCAGGTTCAGCAGGGCAGTCTCAGCAGAAGAGGCTCGGGCAGGTTCCTCAAAGACACTTCGAATTTCCGAGAAGAAGGAGTGTACAGAGGCAGTGACGGGGTCATCGCGGTCCCAGAGCGGTGTGGCCCATGACAGGGCTTTTCCAGACAGAAGGCTGACTACGAAAGCCACCTTAGACCTTTCAGTAGGAAACTGATCCGACATCATCTCTAAGTGCAAGGAACATTGCGAAAGAAAGCCACGGCAAAACTTAGAGTCCCCATTAAATTTGTCCGGCAAGGACAGGCGGAGGCTAGGAGCGGCCACTCGCCGCGGAAGGGGTGCTGGAGCTGGCGGAGGAGATGGTTGTTGCTGCTGTAGCTGCGACTGTACTTGCTGTAGTTGTGACTGGAGTTGCTGTGTCATGGTGGTCAAGTACGACAGCTGGTGATCTTGTTGCGCTATCTGTTGCGACTGCTGGGCGATCTGACGAGCTTGCTGGGCGACCAGCGTAGGGAGGTCAGCGACAACTGGCAGAGGAACTTCAGCGGGATCCATGGCCGGATCTACTGTCACGATGCCGGCTGGCAGGAGGTGGATCCTCTGTGCCAGAGAGGGATAGCGAGGACCGTGCTAGTGGACCGGTTCTAAGACACTACTGGTTTTCACCAGAGCCCGCCGCAAAGCGGGATGGTCTTGCTGCGGCGGTAGTGACCAGGTCGTATCCACTAGCAACGGCTCACCTCTCTGGCTGCTGAAGATAGGCGAGGTACAAGGGAGTAGGCAGAAGCAAAGTCGGACGTAGCAGAAGGTCGGGGGCAGGCGGCAAGGTTCGTAGTCAGGGGAGATAGCAGAAGTTCTGGTACACAGGGTTTAAACACACAAAACGCTTTCTCTAGGCACAAGGGCAACAAGATCCGGCAAGGAAGTGCAAGGGAGGAGGTTAGATATAGTCAGGGACCAGGTGGGAGCCAATTAAGCTAATTGGGCCAGGCACTAATCATTGGTGCACTGGCCCTTTAAGTCTCAGGGAGCTGGCGCGCGCGCGCCCTAGAGAGCGGAGCCGCGCGCGCCAGCACATGACAGCAGGGGACGGGAACGGGTAAGTGACCTGGGATGCGATTCGCGAGCGGGCGCGTCCCGCTGTGCGAATCGCATCCCCAACGGCCATGACAGAGCAGCGCTCCCGGTCAGCGGGACTGACCGGGGAGCTGCAGGGAGAAAGACGCCGTGAGCGCTCCGGGGAGGAGCGGGGACCCGGAGCGCTAGGCGTAACACCTGCTTCTGTTCTTAACTACGTCTCTGCTTGATCCTTCTTCTCCTGTTTAACCTCTCCTGTGTTTGACTCGGACTGTATGACTATGCCTCTCTCTGCCAGCAAGCTTGTTCTAACCAGCTGCAGCTGAGCTATTCATCTCTGCTAAGCACTTGACCTGCCCTGCAGAGTCTGACTCAGCCTGCTGTGATCTGCATTCTACAGTGTCAGTGCACTCTCACCTTCCTGTTCCTCAGGCTCCTGGCTCAGGGGCGTTCTGACCTGCTTGATCAGCTGCCACTCACCGGGACCACTCATGTGGAAGCAACCTGGTGTCCCCCCTGCAGCTATCCTGGACCTGGACCCTGGCCCTATTCAAACCGGTAAATGGCACAGTGGGCCGCACCCGTTGGGGTGTTACATTCCCTTTAAAAGAACCTTTCCTTTAATTCTTTTGCCTGGTGCTCATATGTTATTACTTCACTGTTTATTCTTTTCTTTTTATTCTAATAAATTGGAATTCCTCATTTCCCATCAGCAGGATGGGAGCTCTTATAATGCAATAGAAAGTTACCAGTGATCTCTTTCCTGTTACCCTTAGTTCTGAGCATGTCATTCTCAACCACAAATTTGACATCCAAAAAATCCAGTACAATGCCGCCAAGAAAGAACTAGTAAATGTCATATGCATACTTTTACGAATATACCACTCATGCGTAGCAAGACCTGACGAAGTGCTGGCAGGCATGAAACAACTATTGCCTTCTCTTTTGTACACCCCGGTCATCTCTTTGTATATATCATATATACCCCCTGTTGTTATAAATATGAAGCAATAAAGAAGTTTTGAAGATTTAGCTACTACTGTAGTGCCGCATTGGTTCTATAAGTTATATATATAATATAGATATAATCACCCCTCTGTAATTAGGCTGTTTATTGACTCCACGGCCAAAACATGTTCCAGTGTCCTGATTGTAGCTTTAAATTTAAATTTGTAATAAAACATTTTAATAAAATATGACAAAAAAGCAGCAATTTTGGACTTAACCTTTTTTACATTTACGCCATTCACCGTTTGGGATCATTAACATTATATTTTGATAGTTTGGACATATACGCCGATACCAAATATGTTTATTAATTAATTTTTAGTTTCCCTTTTTTGGGGGTAAAATGGGAAAAAAGCGATGATTTACATTTTTATTGGGGGAGGGGATTTTTCAATTTTTTTTTTACTTCTTCTGCTCTGGTCTGCTCGATCTCAGACCAGTGGCGGATCCAGGGGGAACAACGGGGCAATTGCCCCCCCCCAAAGATTGCTGCCCCTCGCCCCCTAGCATGGGGGAGCCAAAGCTGTAAGCTGCCGCTCCACCATTCACTAAGCTTTCACACACGCTGTGAGTACACAGCGTCCCGTATACTGTAAGTAAGAAGAGTATGCTCAGGACCCAGGGGAATAGGGGAACAGAATATGTGCCACTGTTAGGGGCACTATATCATACAGGAGGAGGGGGAGGGGGATTTCAAACTTGGGGAACAGAGAAAAGGGCAAAGCACAGGGGGCATTATATGTGAAGAGCACATGATAGGGGGGCCCCCTGTGCTGTGCCCCTCACATAAATTATATGTGTGGGGCACTACACAGGGGGCATTATATGTGTGGGGCACAGCACAGAGGGCATTATAGGATATAATGCCCCCTGTGCTGTTCCCCCACACATACAATGCCCCCTGTGCTGTGACCCTCACATATAATGACCCCTGTGTTGTGCTGCACACATATAATGCCCCCTGAGGGGACAGGGCAGGGGGCATTATATGTGAGGGGCACAGCACGGGGGGCATTATATGTGCGGGGCGCATGATGGGGGCATTATATGTGCAGGGCGCATGATGGGGGCATTATATGTGCGGGGCACAGCACGGGGCCTTATATGTAAGGGGCGCATGTTGTGGGCATTATATATGAGGGGCACATGATGGGTGCATTATATGTGAGGGGCAAAGAACGGGGCCATTATATGTGAAGGGCACAGCACAGAGGGCATTATATGTGAGGGGCACATGACAGGAGCATTATATGTGAGGGGCACAGTTCAGGGGTCATTATGTGAGGGACGCGTTGATGGGGCATTATATATGAGGAGCGCATGATGGGGGCATTATATGTGAAGGGCACAGCACAGGGGGCAATATATGTTAGGGGCACAGGACAGAGGGCATTATTATTATGTGGAGGGGAACAGGACAGGTCATAATTATTATATGCAGGGGCACAAGATGGGGCATTATTACTATATGTGAAGGCACAGAGTGTTTTGCATTTCAGAAGTATAGTGTATGTTATGAGGAATTTCTGTGGTGGTAAGTTTTTTATGGGCCACAATACATTACGGTATTTTATTCAGAGGGTGCACTGCACAGCAAGTTATATTCAGAGAGTGCAGTGTGTGGTAGTATTATATTCAGAGGGTACAGTGAGTTGTATATTCAGAGGATACAGTGTGTAGTAGTATCATATTCAGAGGGTACGGTGTGTGCCAGTATTATATTTGAAGAATACAGTGTTTGGCAGTATTATAATAATTATTGTTTTCATATAGAGGATAAGAATTTGCTGACATAGTGAGGAGCCATCTGGGCATCACGTTCTGCAGAGAGAAGATTTAGCTGGAACAAATCCTGGCGGTATGTACCAGCTGAATTAGAAAAGGAAAGACTATAGAGAAGACGTCACCTGTAGTCACTGATATCATCGTGTATCCTCCTCACTATGTCCCATCAGAGCTCTAGTCACTTGTAAGTTCGGCAGTTATGATGGGTGAAACAACAACTCCCAGCATCCCCTTACCCCTGCTTAGGTTATACTGGTAGCTGTAGTTTTAAATTGTAAAAACATCTTTAACCCCTTAAGGACCCGGGTTTTTTTTGTATTTGCATTTTCGTTTTTTCCTCCTTACATTTAAAAAATCATAACTCTTTCAATTTTGCACCTAAAAATCCATATGATGGCTTATTTTTTGTGCCACCAATTCTACTTTGTAAAGACGTCAGTCATTTTACCCAAAAATCTATGGCGAAACGGAAAAAAAATCATTGTGTGAGACAAAATTGAAAAAAAAAAAAACATTTTGTAACTTTTGGGGGCTTCCGTTTCTACACAGTACATTTTTCGGTAAAAATGACACCTTCTCTTTATTCTGTAGGTCCATCCAATTAATTTGATACCCTACTTATGTAGGTTTGATTTTGTCGTACTTCTGGAAAAAATCATAACTACATGCAGGAAAATGTATACGCTTAAAATTGTCATCTTCTGACCCCTATAACTTTTTATTTTTCCGCGTATGGAGCGGTATGTGGGCTAATTTTTTGGGCCGTGATCTGAAGTTTTTAGCGGTACAATTTTTGTATTGATAGGACTTATTGATCGCTTTTTATACATTTTTTCATGATATAAAAAGTGACCAAAAATACACTATTTTGGACTTTGGAATTTGTTTACGCATACGCCATTGACCGTGCAGTTTAATTAACAATATATTTATAATTCGGACATTTCCGTACGCGGCGATACCACATATGTTTATTTTTATTTACACTGTTTGTTTTTTTTAAAGGGAAAAGGGGGTGATTCAAACTTTTATTAGGGAAGGGGTTAAATGATCTTTATTCACTTTTTTTTCCACTTTTTTTTTTTTTGCAATGTTATAGCTCCCATAGGGGGCTATAACACTACACCCACTGATCATTTACATTGTTCAATGGTTTCTCATAGGAAAACATTGATCAATGATTCTGCCGCTTGACTATGAGCAGTCAAGCGGCAGAATCATTGATCGCCGAATGACTGCTCAGTGCCTGAGATCCAGGCATGAGCACCTGGATCTCAGGCACTGAGCAGTCATTCGGCGATCGGACAGCGAGGAGGCAGGTAGGGACCCTCCGGCTGTCCTGTATGCTGTTCGGGATGCCGACAATGGTTTACTTTCACTTTAGACGCGGCGTTCAACTTTGAACGCCGCGTCTAAAGGTTTAATAGCACATGGCACCACGATCAATGCTGCGCGCTATAAGCCACGGGTCCCGGCCGTTGTTAGAGGCTGGGCCCGACCCGCTATGAGGCGGGGCCGTGCCGTGGCCCTGCGTTATAGAACGGGATCGGACTCATGACATATCGGTACGTCGTGGGTCCTGTAGGGGTTAGCACTTTCCCGTTCTGTGGCAATTGCTATATTTGATTATTATTCTGACATGTGAACATGGCCTAAGAGTCTTAAACAAGGTTAGGACTGTATGATACATTTAATAATATTGTAAGTTCCGTAAGCAACATCTTATTTTCTGTCCTCCAACACAAAATACTCTAATAGTGCCCATCCCAAGAGTAGACTCTGGATCCGCCCCTGTCTCATACCAGAGCAGAAGACCCCTGGAGACAGACGGAGGCAGGTGAGGGGACCTACATCCGCCATTTTAGATGATCGGATCCCCGTGGCAGCACCTCTGGCGATCCGATCATCCATTTAAACACGCGCATTGCCGTAGATTCAGTGATCTGTATTGATCACGGCATCTGAGGGGTTCGCTGATGTCCCCCATTACCGGCGGGTCCCTGCAGTGCATGACGCAAGCATCGCTCCGATGCTCGTGGTCATGTAAAGGACGTAAATGTACGTCCTCGTGCACAAAGTACCTCCGCACCAGGACATACATTTACGTCCATGGTCGTTAAGGGGCTAAACAAATGTGGTGACACACGGTGTATGGTGGGACCAAGGGGTGTAGCCCCTAATGTTCGTGACGCCAGAATGGTTTTTGGGTACCGGAACCACACGGACGGTATCTCTGCTATTCCAATGGCTAGGCAGTGAAAAGAGAGTCCACAACCAGTTATAGTTTAACAAGGTTTTACTGAGTTTAGATAGATAGTATTATCGTCACAGCTAGGCCAGATTCCCAGAGAGGTGGCCAGGAACACAGAATGACCTCACAGCTTGCTGGGACCAATTAGACTGGTAATAGACTTTAGATAATTATCTTGAAGCTTGACTTTAGACTGGTCTTGACTATGGGTAGTGACAGCAGACATAGACTTTTGACTTACTGGAATGACTGTAGCTTTGCGGCCTTCCAGGTGCTGGACACTAGCACTGAGGTATCTGGTGTTAGCTGGCCTCAGTAAAGACTGATGGTACAAGAGCAAAAGAGCCAGAATTGTAATGACTGCCCCTTTATATAGAGGGGGGCTGAGCCAAAACCCATTGGTCAAGCTGTGGGTCATAGGTTAAGTTGGTGCCCTCTGGGTAACATGAGACATATAGACATAACATGTGAGATTTCACAGGTCCTTTAGACAACTGCTGGAGTCCTGCAAAGGTCCTTTATACTGACTATACATTAGGACACTGACTATCCCTAAAATAGGTAACAGTACAGTAACAGCAGGGGAGACACTGCAGGAGAGCCCCCACTGAGGGACTCAACCTGACAGGGCCTAAGGGGAGTACAGAACCATGTTCTGTACTGGGTCATTACACAATCAAAAAAAAAAGACAGTAATTGTTTGCTTTAAAAGAAACCTTTTAGCTGGATTAAGTATACTAATCCAGCCTCAACACGTCTAGCAGCTCTTTAACCCCTTAACGATCAATAAATCCATTATACGATGATCCTCATTTGACGGATATATTCATCATGATGATCTTGCGGGTACTGCCCATTGGACTAAGAAGATTGCAGCAGGAGTTCAGCTGTCATACAATGTCATACATACCTCCTGGCATAGTAACATAGTTTGTAAGGTTGAAAAAAGACAAGAGTCCATTCAGTTCAACCTAGAACCCTAGTACTGTGTTGATCCAGAGGAAGGCAAAAACCTCATGAGGCTGATGCCAATTGCCCTATGAGGAAAAATTACTTCCCGACTCCAATACTCCAATATATCAGAATAAATCCCTCAATCAACGTTCTATCCCCATAAATCTAGTATCCTGTAATATTATATTCTTCCAAACAAAAACATCCAGGCCCCCCCTTGTTTTATGAGCCATAGTAACATAGTAACATAGTTCATAAGGTTGAAAAAAGACCAGAGTCCATCAAGTTCAACCTATAACCCTAATAAGTCCCTATTGAGATGAGTCAGATGTCACAACATCATGTGGCAGAGAGTTCCATAGTCTTACGTACAGTAAAGAATCTCTTTCTGCGATGGTGGTAAAACCTTCTTTTCTGTAAACATAGAGGATGCCCCCTGTTATGGTTACCGGCCTAGGTATAAAAAGATCACTAGAAAGATCTCTGTACTGTCCATTCATATATTTGTACATTGTGATCAAATCGTCCCTAAAATGTATTTTCTCCACACTAAATAACCCCATGCTAGATAACCTGTCTTGGTACTCTAAACCCCTCTTACAATTAATAATCTTTGTCACCCTCCTCAGCACCCTCTCAAGTTCAGCCATGTCCTTATTATATACAGGTGCCCAGAATTGGACACAATACTCCATATATGGTCTGACTAATGATTCATACAGAGGCAAAACTATGTCCTTGTCACAAGCCTCTATGCCTCTCGATACATCCCATTACTTTGTTAGCCTTGGCAGCAGCTGCCTGGCACATTTTGTTTTTACGGCCCAAGTGCAAAACATTACATTTATCCACATTAAACTTCATTTGCGATGTCTGTGCCCAACCCTCCAGCTTCTCCAGATCCCTCTGTAATATTATGTTATCCTTCTCTGTGGTGATCACTTTACCCAATTTAGTATCACCTGCAAATATATAGATTCTACCCTATAATCCCTCTACTAGTAACTTGAAAGGACGCTTCAGAACTTAAGTGCAGGGTATTTGGCGGTGGAATGGACTGACAACCAGGTAAAAGAAAATGGTGTTTATTGGACCAGCATACAACATATGTTTCACAGCATGAACTGCTGCTTCATCAGGCAATCTTACCCACAACAGATGTTAAACTTACAGGCCTATAGTTCCCAGGATCCCTTTTTGACCCCTTTTTAAATATTGGTACCACATTAGCCAAACCCCAGCCCTGTGGAACAATCCCTGTCATATAGAATCCTTAAATATAAGGAATAAGAATCTGTCTAGCACAGTACTTAATTCCTGCAAAACCCTGGGATGGATTCCATCTGGGCCTGGTGATTTGTGTGGTTTTATGTTACTAAGGTAATACCGCACTTCTTGTTGGGTTAAACAGGTGAGATTTGCTGGAAAATTTACATTATGCCTTCCCTTGTCCTCTGACTTTGTATTTTCCTGTGTAATTACAGTAGACACAAAGGCACTTAGCCTTTTCCTCATACTTCTCCACCAATACACCCAGACTATTTCTTAGGGGGCCAACATTTTCATTTTTAAGTTTCTTATTATTTATATAGGTGAAGAAAATTTGGAGATCTTTTTACTTTCTATTGTAATCATTCTCTGCAATTTTTGTTTTATTTCTTTCTTACAGAATTTATTCCCTTTCCTTAAAATTTTTTAACGCTTCTCCACTACCTTCTTGTCTTAGTAGTCTATATGCATTCCTCTTATCATTTATCGCATCCCTAACTGTTTTGGTTTTCTCTTATTTCTAGTACGTATATTCCCATAGGGTATATTTCTTTTGCAATATCTGTTCAGGATGCTCTTAAAAATGTCCATTTTAGCTTGTGTATTTTTATTACTGAGGACAAGGTCCCAATCTATGTCACTGAGGTCCCCTCTCAGTTGATGAAAATTGGCCTTACTGAAGTTTAATCTTTTGTAGCCCCACTAGTAGACCTCCTGCTATAGGATAACTGAAAACTTATTATACTGTAGTCACTTCTACCAAGATGACCCCCTACCACTACAGTTTATGCCACAACACATAAGGTGTTTAACAGAGGGAGGAAACTCCCACTGTCTGGCTATCAGCACACCGCAACATGACAGCTTGGTGCCAGTAGTTACCATGGCAGTGGGGGCCCAAGAAAAGTCCACCAGGTACACCATTGGCTGCTTCCTCCTAGGCTGTGCGACAAGAATGTTCTAATAGGCTGCCTATCAGTGTTACGCTGACAGACAGCAATGCTTTGGAATGTTATGCATTGAACTAGTGATCAGTTGATCACTGGTTCTAAACCTCTGGTCCTTAAGGCATTACTATCTCTTCTAGAATACCTTTATTTATAATCACCATTAAGCAGTTGTAACATTTTATTAGTGTATGCATAATATGCTAATAACTGTGAAGTAATCATCTGGGCAGAGACCTTTGTCCAACAAGTTAATGTTACAACTCGCACCGCAGCCTGACAGGCTGGCTGTAGGCACACCCCTTGGCCGTCTCCCTGCAGCGCTGCGGCTCGCATGTCCGGCTGCGGGCGCACTCAGCCGGCCTGAGGATACTTACTCCGCCACGATCCTGGCTCCTCTGTTTCTCCTGACAGCCGGCATGTGCGTACCCGCTTCCTAGGGCACTCCTGCGCTGGCTTTCTGAAATTTAACCCCTTAACGACGTTCAGGGTGCTAAAATTTACCCCTTCTTCAGTAGGCAAGTATTGCCTACTGAAGAATGGGTCAATTTTAGCACCCTGAAACGCGTCTAGGCCGTTTCATCTTAACAGAGCGCTATACAAGCACTACCTTAATTACCAACATCACCTGAATTCTAGCCGGCACGGAAGTTCTCAACCCAAACCACCTGCTGCACTAACAACTGATCTTGTACACCGAGCTTACTACAAGTCTGCTGCTTCCAGCGTGAGTCCGCTACTGTCAGTTCCTGACAGCCGCTCCTAGTCTCCTTGCCCGGAGCTGCTCCCCCTCCCTGTACTCGGGTGTTTTTGTCTTATGCTTTTTCATGGAAATCTGGAGAATCCAATAAAGCGAATCATTTGATATGGCATGGTGAGTGCGGACATTTTTCTATCTTCATTCTACTTAATTTACAAATCTGTTTAACTTTCCGGAGCCAGTTGATATATAAAAAAAAAAGTTTTGGCCTGGATAACTCCTTTAAGAAAGCGTATCCCAATTGTGTTTTGCTATACCGTGTACCGGTTCTGTCTGCTACGTTCCTGTCCATTGTATCTAGCCGCCTGCCCTGACCTTCCTGCCTGTCTCTTACCTAGAGTCCTTCCTTACTAGTCTGTACCTTGCCTCCCCTTAGCCGCCACTGTGGGCAAGTTGCGTCGTGGGTAGCACCTGGGAGTTCGCCTGCCGCAGCACGTCCATCCCGTTTTGTGGCGGGCTCTGGGGTGGCGATGTGTGGCCACGTCTCCCTCAGCGAGCTCCGTGGCCGCACATCGCCACCCCAGCTCGAACGTGACACAGCCAGCTAGACCCTAGGAGCGGTGAGTGGCACGAAAGTGCCGACAATTTTATTTACAGCCATCCCGCTGCATACCAATACAGCGATTATAGAGAGTACAGCATACGGAACAAACAGAAAAACATTATTCAGTACCATCTTTAAGTGGATATAATTGGCAAAAAAGAAAGACTGTTTCAATATATGCGGGACATATGAATGTGGCCACAATTCACACAGGACTATACTAAGATCGCAATCTATTCATTTACAGGATAGAACTTATGGTTATCATTGGAAACCACAGTTGTTTGATACCATTAGCACCATATTCTGTATTTTTATTTGTATTTTATTTGCAGGTTCCACACTACATTTATATTTGTATTTGTAGGTTGCATTTTCATTTGCAGGTTGTTCTTTCCATTGCAGGTTGTTTTATTGCAGGGCAATTTACTCTGTTATAGGGGACACAATCCACCTAGGTTTTATTTGAGTCATTGTGATTTTTTCCATTCCTTGTGTGAATTGGTGACCATATGGAAACATATTGATTTTACCAATATATTGATTCTACCAAATAATTTAGTTAATTTGTGGCATCCGTCTTTTAGTATTTTATTAGGTGCCTTCGTGGGGCCCCATGTAAGGCACATAATAAATATCATAATTTCTTAAATTGTATTTTAATTGTCACTTGATATCTATATCTCATACTCATATATTGAGGTATATATAATAAATTTATATTTTTCGGTATATCATATCGATTTCTTTTCTTGGTATTGCCAGACAGTTGCCATTTAACTCTTTGAAGAGTTAGTGTACTGAGGACTGGTATATTTTTCTTTTCTTTGATTCAATCCCTTTTCCTCTTTTGGGTGAGAGGCATCCAGTTAACCTCGTACATTCTATGTTGTAGAGCTACGCATCCACATTTCGAATGTTATAATTTGTTTGTCTGTTTTTTCTCACACATTTTCCGAAGCCAAGTTATGGGGCGCAGTTCTGCAGAAATGCAGGAGATTCAGGCACTGTGTCATATGAAAAAGAAACACCCTCTTTACGCCTGACTAAAATTGTCCTTAGTTACCACATTATGTTTAGGGATTTACAATTATTGGTTGTGATGGGTTTTGTATGGGGGACAAAGCATTATATATCTATATAATTCTCAATCCGCATGCAAAAAATTGTTGTCCCATTCCTGTAGTGTTGGTATTTCTTTAATACAAGCACCTGTTAATGTAGACATGTGAAATGTGTGAACTTCCCACATATAACAGTTTGCATAAGGAGACATATTTAATAAAAAATCCAAATATTTATATATTTTTTGTTTCTTATCATAATTTGATGCCAATTTGCTAAAAGGTGATTCATTATTAAATGGATACTTTAACTTAGAAAAACTTTTGACATGTCACCAGGAGCTGGGACCCATACCGATCAGGAGAACGAGCAAGGAGAATTGTGTAGCATTGATGTACAAGATTAGATACAGTTGGGCATGGGGGCATATAGGTTCCATATGGCATCTTGTGGCACATTTGCCCAGAGATGCTGCAGCTGGGCCTGTAGATACTTCACACTCATAGGTTGTTAAAGCTGACATCCTAGCTGGTCCCATGAATCCTTGATTGGTGATAAAGCTGGAGAGCCAAGTAAGTGTTGCAATGTATAGTAGACATTCCAGGAAACCATTGCTGTGTGTACGTGAGCATTATCCTGATGAAATTTGGAAGCCCTGCCATGAAAGGCAACACAGGATGTCCTGCATATATCCCTCAGCTGTAAGTAGCACTACTAGGGGTGACCAACATGTGCAATGTCTCCCCAGATCATCACACCAGCAGTTTCGGCAGTGCGACACTTCACAGCAAAGGCAGGATTGAAGCGCTCATCACAAGGCCTTCATACTCAAACCCCTAAATCCCAAACAAAACCTGGATTTAGCACTAAAAATAATATAATTTCAGTCCATAGCAGCCCAAGTATCTCATTCATGACACCAGTGAAATGAAGGTGATGTTTGGCTAGCTGTCAATGGCAGGACAAATAATGGGTGCTCTAATGCTAAACTTTCATCTGCTAAGAGCAGGGCCGGACTGGCCATCGGGCAAACCGGGCATTTTCCCGGTGGGCCGGGCTGTTCAGTTGGCTGTCTGTCTCGGCACAATGTTAAACTTTTTATTTTATTTTTGGTATGCGGCTCCGGACCCCATGCCCTGCTTCTCTGGCCACCCTACCCTACTTTTCTGGCCGCCTTACACCCCTTCTCCATCCTTCTTGCCCCCCTTCTCCATCCGCTCTGCCCCCCTTACTCCGGCCACGCACACTTCCCCATTACTCCGGCCACGCACACTTCTCCCTTCCTCAGCCCGCACTTTCCCCCTTCCCCAGCCACAAACAATGCTGCGCTAATGGCAGACGCAGGGGCTGCTGAAAGTAGACTGCCCCGCGAAGGTGCATACGTCTGCATGTCTGCTTCTACCCCCTGAGATTGCCCTGCAAACAACTCCTGGCGCTGCGTGGCCATACCTCGGCATGAGGAAGAAGTGAAGGCTGGTGCAAAGCACAACTTAGCAGATGGGAGTCGGTGCGCTCTGCAGGTCAGGAGTGTGTGGAATGGGGGTAAGGCGACTGAAAGGGGAAGGGGGGTTTAATGTATGTTGTATGTATGATTTGTGTATGTGTGTATGTATCTATGATATGCATTACATATGTATGATGTATATATTATGTATGTATGATGTGTATGTATGCATATGGTATGTATGATATTTGTATTTATGTATTATGTATGTATGATGTATATGTGTGTGTTATGCATGTATGATGCGTGTATATATATGTGTGTGTGTGTGCTATGTATGTATGATGTGTGTATGTATGACATGTGTAGATATGTATTATGTATCAGAATAAAGGAAAAAAGAAAGTTGCTTCCAGCTCTTCCAAGGAAAACAGTGCTTGTAGTATTAAAACATCAAACATTTAATCTGTATGCATTAAAAATAGAAAAAGGTGGATATCAATCATAAAAGATAAGCGTAACTCCAGCGTGTTTCGAACTACATCTAGCCACGATTAAGAGCTACATGTAGCTCGAAACATGTTGGCATTTCTCTTCTCTTTTATGATTTATGTCCACCCTTTTTTTTATATGCATTCAGATTAAATGTTTGATGTTTTAATACTACAAGCATTGTTTTCCTTGGAAGAGCTGGAGGCGACTTTCTTTTTTCCTTTTTTCTGGTACACAGGACACGGCCTACTCTCTGCAGTCTGTGCTCTTCTGCCAGCAAATGTACTCAAAACTACTACAGCACTGACCTAGCATCCAACCTGGTAGCTGAAATTACACTTTTTTCTCTTTATTATGTATGTATTTTGTGTTATGTACGTATTATGTATGAATGATGTGTATATGTATGTGTTATGTATGATGTGTGTGTATGTATGTGGTATGTGTGTATGTATGTGTTATGTATGATGATTATGTATGTATGTATATATGATGTGTGTATGTATGTATTATATATGTGTGAAAGATGTGTATGTGATAGATGTGTGTATGTATGATAGATTTGTGTGTGTATGTATGATAAATGAGTGTATGATGTGTATATATATATATATAATAGATGTATGTATGATAGATGTGTATACAATAGATGTGTGTACATATGTAATATAGATGTGTATACAATAGAGTCTGGAGGAGTAGGGAAAAGAGGGGTCTGGAAGAGGTAGAGAAAGGATCAAGGAGGACAGAGAGGTCTTGAGGAGGAGGATGGAAGAAGACAGAGGGGTCTGGAGAAGGAGGATGGAGGGGCCAGAGGAGTCTGTTGGAGGAGGAAGATGGAGGGGGACAGAGGGGTCTTTAGGAGGAGGATAGAGGAGGACAGAGGGGTCTTTAGGAGGAGGAAGATGGAGGGGGACAGAGGGGTCTGGAGGAAGAGGAGGATGGAGGAGGACAGAGGGTTCTTGAAGAGGAGGATGGAGCAGTACAGAGGGGTCCGGAGGAGGAGTAGGGTGGAGGAGGACAGATGGGTCTGGAGGAGGATGGAGGAGAACCGAGGGGTCTGGAGAAGAAGAAAGATGGAGGAGGACAGAAGGGTCTGGAGGAGGAGGAATGGAGAAGGAAAGAGTGGTCTGGAGGAGGAGGGCAGAGGGGTCTGGAGGAGGAGGAAAGAGGGGTCTGGAGAAGGACAGAGGGATCGAAAGGAGGAGGAAGATGGAGGTGGACAGAGGGGTCTGGAGGAGGAGGAAGTTGAGAAGAGTTCTGGATGAGGACAGAGGGCTCTGGAGGAGGATGGAGGAGGACAGAGGGGTCTGGAGGAGGAGAATGGAGGAGGACAGAGGGGTCTGGAGGAGGATGGAGGAGGACAGAGGGGTTAGATGAAGACAGAGGGGTCTGGAGGAGGATGAAGGAGGGCAGAGGGGTCTGAAGGAGGAGGATAGAGGAGGACAGAGGGGTCTGGAGGAGGAGGAAGATGGAGGAGGACTGAAGGATCTGGGTGAGAAGGGGAAAGAGGGGTCTGGAGGAGGAGGAGGACAGAGGGGTCTGGAGGAGGAGAATGGAGGAGGACAGAGAGGTCTGGAGGTGGAGGAAGATGGAGGTGGACAGAGGGATCTGGAGGAGGAGGAGAATGGAGGGTGACAGAGGGGTCTGGAAGAGGATGGAGGAGGACAGAGGGGTCTGGAGGAAGATGAAGGAGGACAGAGGCGTCTGAAGGAGGAAGATAGAGGAGGACAGAGGGGTCTGTAGGAGGAGGATGGAGGAGGAAGATGGAAGGGGAATGATGGGTCTGGTGGAGAAGGGGAAAGAGGGGTCTAGGGGAGGAGGACGAACGAGGCAAGAGGGGTCTGGAGAAGGAGGAGGAACGAGGCAAGAGGGGTCTGGAGGAGGGAGATGAAGGAGGACAGTACAGGGATAGGATTTAGCTAAACTGAGAAGAAACAATGTGTGGCAGTATTATTATGGGTACCATGTGTGTCATGAATATATTCTGGTGGCACAGTGTCTGGCAGTGTTATAATGATTTATTTTTTCCTATAGAGGATGAGGACCTGCTGACAAAGTGAGGAGCCAGTGATGTCCAAGCATCAGATTTTGCAGAGAAGATGTAACTGGAAGAAGTCCTGGTGCCTGGACCAACAGAGAAGACATCACTCAGGTCACTGGTATCATTGTGTATTCTCCTGACTGTCCCATCAGAGCTGTAGTCATATGTTAGTTCTGCAGTGATGATGGGTGATGCTGTACCCCAATCTGTGGCTCTTAAGCTGTTCCAAAACTACAACTCCTATAATGCCTGAGGCACTCCAGGCATGATAGGAATTCTAGCTTTTCAACAGCTGTAGAGTCACTTGAAATTAGGTGATCGGTGGGGGTCCAAGCATTTGGACTCCTACAAAACAATGGGCTGCTTATTCTAAAATGCCCGGGCCTATTTTTGGTCACAGTCTGGCCCTGGCTAAGAGCCTGCAGAATTGTCCATATTATGTCATTCTGCCTGATGAACAATGTAAGTGAAAAGGCCCAGATAGCATTGATTTTACTGTACCGTAAAAAAATACATATACTATTGTACAATTAAAATTACACAATTGAGCGTTTGTTGGTTTTTCTTTTAGTTTATGTTTTGGGATTTTGCAATAAATTATATAGTAAAATGAAGGGTTTCAATAAAAAATGTGGCTCTGTAGATGGAAAAAAATAACTTTATAGGTCTTAGGTGAGGAGACCTAAAAACAACCAAAGAATCAAAATTTGCCTGGTCGGGAAGGGATTGATTTTATATCACAAGACAATATCTGCTTATGTGTTAATATAACTATATAAAATGGCTGTGCTTCTTTACCCTACAGGGAGAAGGAAATGCAGCTTTGCAATCAGCTGGAAGCTATATGCCAGAGACAATGTAAGGCACAAAAAAGAAATCAGGATTTGCTGAGGGACTATAAAAGGATTGAACAAGAACTGGCATGTTTAGCTGAAAAGACTAATCATTTCAGAATAAATCAGGTTAGATTACAATCCGTTTAAGTCATTAAGTCTTTGGAGGGGATATAGGCTTTATTCCCACCCACTTTGCTTGTTTGGGGAATCCATCACAGAATAAATTTAAATAACTGGATAAAAAAATGCAGCATGCAGTATTTGTTTCTCTGGTAATATTGGGAGACACTATATGGAAACCCAATGGTCCCCATTAAAGTCAGTAGCATCCATTGGGCTACATTGGTGTCTGTCATGCAGCATTTTTTTCAATGAACAGAGTCTGCAACAGTGGCCCTGAACAATGCCTCTGATTAAAATGTGAACCTAGGTTAAGTCAACTATTATATTAATACACTGTAACATAACACCTTAGGTACGCAGACAATTTTGTCTTAAAGGTACTTTAGTTCTGAAAAACTTATCCCCATCCACAGCATAGGAAATAAATGCCTGATTGTGGGGAGTTCAACCACTGAAACTCATCCTCGCGATCACCAAAATGGTGCCTGCCTCTTACCACTATGCGGGAAACAGTGGGAGTACCTCATTAAAGGGGGACTCCACTGGCCAGCGTTCGAACATTTAGTTCCGAACGCTCTGTGCGTGCTGCGGGAGTCAACCATGCCCCCTCAATGCAAGTCTGTGCAAGTTCCGAACGCTGGCCAGTGGAGTACCCCTTTTAAGGACCAAGACACATTTCCCAATAATTATGGCACATTGGTATTTATAACATTTAGGTAGATGTGAAACAATGGGTCACTCACTGGTTCTTGCGTATCAAGCAGAATTTTCTTTATTTCAGGTACTGCATAATGGTACACAAATGCCGGGTGGGTGGAGAGGGTTCTCGGGTGAGACGTAGGAAGAATACGGCAACGCCGTTTCATTCCAGCAAGGAATTTCTTCCGGCTTGTCATAAGACACTAGAAGAAGTTCCTTGCTGGAACGAAATGGCGTTGCCTCATTCCTCCTGCGTCTTACTCGAGAACCCTGCCCACCCGCACCACATTTGTGTACCATTATGCAGTACCTGAAATAAAGAAAATTCAGCTTGATACGTAGGAACCGGTGAGTTTTCCGTCCTTTCACATCTACCTGAATGTTGTATTGCTACTGAAACACTTTGTTGGGACGTAGAGAAACCCGGGAGCGGCATACAGGAATAACGACCTGAACACTCCTGCTTTAGAGCGTATACTGTTAGCAAATTGCCTCTCTACAGCATGCAGTGCCTGGCATACGTCTAGTACTATACATTGAAGCTCTGCAAGATACCAATATAAATACCAAAGATCCTGTGTGAGGATGAGAGAAACTTCCAGAAGGTCAACCATCACTTAAGTACTCCAACAATTTAGACGTTATGGTACAGTGGCCAAAAAAAAAGCCTCTCCTTAGTAAGAGACACATCTGGAGTTTGCAAAAAAGAACCTAAAGGACTCAGAAAGAATTCTCTGGTCTGATGAAACCCAGATTGAATTTGTAGCCTTAATTCTAAGCGTCATGTCTAGAGGAAATCAAGCAATACTCATCACCTGCCCAATACCATACCTAGAGTGAAGCATGGTGGTGGCAGCATCATGTGCTGTGGGGAAATTTTTCAGGGACAGGGAGACTGTCCGGGTTGAGGAAAGTCTGAATGGACCACAATACAGAGATGTTTCCGAATGCACTTTATACTGAATACCACTGTATGAGTTCTTTTAATATATGACTAGGTATAGCACATACCATTTTATTACCTTGCTGTTATGATTATTTACTGTTTTAATTGTGAAATATGTTCACTGACAGATAGTGAAGGGTTAATTCCATATCTACACACACTGTCATATTTAGGTTTTTCATTGCTGCCATCTACTGGTTTTTAGGTAAGGATAGCCTTATAGATACATTGCCCCATAGGTTAACATTATGAGAAAGTTTGAGCAAAATGAACTCTCTATAAATGCCCAGCTTTTCTAAAGTTTAAAGAAGTCTAGTCGAGTTGAGTTTGAGTTAGAGAGAAAGAGATGTCAAGTTGAGTCTGAGGTACTGAGTTAAAGGGGTAGTCCAGTGGTGAAAAACGTATCCCCTATCCTAAGGATAGGGGATAAGTTTGAGATCGGGGGGGGGGGGGGGGGGGGCGGGGTCCGACCGCTGGGGCCCCCTGCGATCTCTCTGTACAGGGGCCAGGCTCTCCGGCCAGATAGCGGGTGTCGACCACCGCACGAAGCGACGGCCGACACGCCCCCTCAATACATCGCTATGGCAGAGCCGGAGATTGCCGAAGGCAGCGCTCTGGCTCTGCCATAGAGTTGTATTGAGGGGGCGTGTTGGCCACCGCTTCGTGCGAAGGTCGACACGCCCCCTTCCCGGTCAGACCCCCGCGATCTGCAACTTATCCCCTATCCTTAGGATAGGGGATAAGTTGTTCACCACTGGACTACCCCTTTAAGCCTGACTCAGTGTTGAAGTAAGTTCTAGTCAGTGCTACAGAGGCCTTTCTAGGATCGCATGGGATCATCTTTGTCCTGCAAAGCAGTGCAGAAAGTCCTGAGTAGCCTGAAAAACTTACTTTAAAGAGGAGTACTCCATTTAAAGTGTTCTTGTCTTTTGCTAAAACTTCTTATATAATGTACATAATGACATTATTTGTATATTTATAATATAAATTCGTTAAAATTCTTTAATAATTTTGGATGAAAAATGTTGTCCCTGCAGCTATTGCCTGTGGGTTTCTGTGAGGAGACCAAATACAGGAAGTGAGGGCAGGACAACCAGGGCTCTGTGCAGGCTCCTGACTTGTCAATCAGCCTGTTCTGTGACCCAGGGACATGTCATAGAGCAGGGGTCCTCAAACTTTTTAAATGGGGGGCCAGTTCACGGTCCCTCAGACCGTTGGAGGGCCGGACTATAGATAACAAAACATGAATAAATTCCTATGTACACTTATATATCTTATTAGTGGACTACCACTTTAAGTACACAGCACAGTTCCCCCCACATTAGGTTGTAGTTCCCCCACATTAGGGTTGGCAATACAGTTCCCCCACATTAGGGTTGGCAGTACAGTTCCCCCACATTAGGTGCAGTACAATTCCCCCACATTAGGTGCAGTACAATTCCCCCACATTAGGTGCAGTACAATTCCCCCACATTAGGTGCAGTACAATTCCCCCACATTAGGTGCAGTACAATTCCCCCACATTAGGTTGGCAGCATAGTCCCCCACATTAGGTAGTAGTTCCCCTACATTAGGTTGTAGTTCCCCCCACATTAGGTGCAATATAGTCCCCCACATTAGGCTTACAGTATGTTCCCCCACATTAGGTGCAATATAGTCCCCCACATTAGGTGCAGCATAGTTCTCCCACATTAGGTGCAATATAGTCCCCCACATTAGGCTGGCAGTATAGTCCCCCCACATTAGGTGCAATATAGTCCCCCACATTAGGCTGGCAGTATAGTTACCCCACATTAGGTGCAATATAGTCCCCCACATTAGGCTTGCAGTATGTTCTCCCACATTAGGTGCAATATAGTACCCCACATTAGGTGCAATATAGTCCCCCACATTACGTTGGCAGTATGTTCCCCCACATTAGGTGCAATATAGTCCCCCACATTTGGCTGGCAGTATAGTTCCCCCACATTAGGTGCAATATAGTCCCCCACATTAGGCTTGCAGTATGTTCCCCCACATTAGGTGCAATATAGACCTATAGACCCCACATTAGGTGCAATATAGTCCCCCACATTACGTTGGCAGTATGTTCCCCCACATTAGGTGCAATATAGTCCCCCACATTACGTTGGCAGTATGTTCCCCCACATTAAGTGCAATATAGTCCCCCACATTAGGCTGGCAGTATAGTTCCCCCACATTAGGTGCAATATAGTCCCCCACATTAGGCTGGCAGTATAGTTCCCCCACATTATGTGCAATATAGTCCCCCCACATTATGTTGGCAGTATGTTCCCCCACATTAGGTGCAATATAGTCCCCCACATTAGGCTGGCAGTATAGTTCCCCCACATTAGGTGCAATATAGTCCCCCACATTAGGTGCAATATAGTCCCCCACACTACGTTGGCAGTATGTTCCCAAACATTAAGTGCAACATAGTCCCCCACATTACGTTGGCAGTATAGTTCCCCCACATTATGTGCAATATGGTCCCCCACATTAGGCTGGCAGTATAGTTCCCCCACATTAGGTGCAATATAGTCCCCCACATTATGTTGGCAGTATGTTTCCCCACATTAGGTGCAATATAGTCCCCCACATTAGGCTGGCAGTATAGTTCCCCCACATTAGGTGCAATATAGTCCCCCACATTAGGCTGGCAGTATAGTTCCCCCACATTATGTGCAATATAGTCCCCCCACATTACATTGGCAGTATGTTCCCCCACATTAGGTGCAATATAGTCCCCCACATTAGGCTGGCAGTATAGTTCCCCCACATTAGGTGCAATATAGTCCCCCACATTAGGTGCAATATAGTCCCCCATATTAGGCTTGCAGTATGTTCCCCCCACATTAGGTGCAATATAGTCCCCCACATTAGGTGCAATATAGTCCCCCACATTAGGCTTGCAGTATGTTCCCCCACATTAGGTGCAATATAGTTCCCCACATTACGTTGGCAGTATGTTCCCCCACATTAGGTGCAATATAGTCCCCCACATTAGGTGCAATATAGTTCCCCACATTACGTTGGCAGTATGTTCCCCCACATTAGGTGCAATATAGTCCCCCACATTAGGCTGGCAGTATAGTCCCCCCACATTAGGTGCAATATAGTTCCCCCACATTAGGCTGGCAGTATAGTTCCCCCACATTAGGCTGGCAGTATAGTTCCCCACATTAGGCTGGCAGTATAGTTCCCCCACATTAGGTGCAATATAATCCCCCACATTAGGCTGGCAGTATAGTTCCCCCACATTAGGTGCAATATAGTCCCCCACATTAGGCTGGCAGTATAGTTCCCTCACATTAGGTGCAATATAGTCCCCCACATTAGGCTAGCAGTATAGTTCCCCCACATTAGGTGCAATATAGTCCCCCACATTAGGCTGGCAGTATAGTTCCCACACATTAGGCTGGCAGTATAGTTCCCCCACATTAGGTGCAGACTGCAGAGACCCATATCTCCCAAGATTAAACCCCTAGTCCTTTCCCCAACTAAATAATGAAATAATGACAAACACAAAATTAACTTTTATCTGTGGGTGAGGGTAGGCCACAGCTTTATTATAAATAATAAAATTAAAATTTTTATAAATTACCGTAGAAAAATAAACTGTATAAATTAACTCTGTTCATCCTGCGAGGTGCTGCCACACCCTCCGGTGCACAGGTCTACCCCAGGATGTAAACTCTTCACTCTTCTACCGCCAGCTGTGACTTCAAACACACATAAACACAAAATAACCACCAACAGGGGAGGGAGGGCGGGACAAAATTCTCCGGGTACGAGGGGCAGAGTGAGGTGAAGGAGGAGAGATCTCCTTTTTAAACAGGTGGGAGGAGGATAAAAACCCGGGAAAAAAGCACACCCATGATTGGTGTGATCCCCAGCTCTCAAGTCTCTGGGCAGTTTAGGAGGGAGGGGGAGGAGGAGCAGGGCGACACAAAGTCTGTAGCTGGGGAAACCCTTACAGTACTTTTTCAACCTAAGCTCTGCAGTCAGAGGGCAAGCAAGTTATACACGGCTTGCCCTGACAATATAGTCCCCCACATTAGGGTGGCAGTATAGTTACCCCACATTAGGTGCAATATAGTCCCCCACAGTAGGCTGGCAGTATAGTTCTCCCACATTAGGTGCAATATAGTCCCCCATATTAGGCTGGCAGTATAGTTCCCCCACATTAGGTGCAATATAGTCCCCCACATTAGGCTGGCAGTATAGTTCCCCCACATTAGGTGCAATATAGTCCCCCACATTACGTTAGCAGTATGTTCCCCCACATTAGGTGCAATATAGTCCCCCACATTAGGTGCAGTATAGTTCCCCCACATTAGGTGCAATATAGTCCCCCCACATTTGGTGCAGTATAGTCCCCCACATTAGGCTGGCAGTATGTTCCCCCACATTAGGTGAAGTATGTTCCCCCACATTAGGCTGGCAGTATAGTTCCCCAAATTACGTTGGCAGTATAGTTCCCCCACATTAGGTGCAGTATAGTCCCCCAAATTACGTTGGCAGTATATTCCCCCACAGGCATCCAGCCTCCAGCCATAAAGTATCCTGGAGGCTGTATGCCTGTGTACTGCCCCATTTCAGTGTTTCGACCACCGCTCCGGCCATAGCAGGACCGGAGGATCGGTGGTCAGAACACCGAAGGGACGCGCAGCTGGTAAACACTTACCTACTACCAGCGCGCGCGTCCTTGCTTCTTCTCTTCTTCTCCGCTGCTCCGCACTCGGTTGCCATGGGCGCAAGCATGGGACGTCAGTGACGTCACTGCGTGCGCCTGCTCCCAGTGGTCCCTGCGTTTTTAACGTAAACGCGGGCCGCAGGGACTTCACAGAGGCATCCTTGTGTTCCGAAAGTATCTTTCAGAACACAGGGATGTCCTAAGGTAAAAACACCCGGCGGGCCGAGTAAATGTGCTCCGCGGGCCACATGTGGCCCGCGGGCCGTAGTTTGAGGACCCGTCATAGAGCCTCAGTACACATTTCCTGTATTTTGTCTCTGCACACAGTCTGCAGGGACAAGCCAGGATTGTTTCACCAAAAAAAATACACATTTTTTAACCAATGTATATTACAAATACATATACTATATGTAGATAATACATATAATGTTAATATCTACATTTTATAAAAAGTTTTTGCAAATGACAGGTACACTTTAACATTTGTGGCCTTCAAGATGGAGGACAACATTAGGTCTAGTCTACGAGAGAAAGTTGTAGAAGGACCTCATATGTTTCTTGTTACCTGCTCAGGCTTCAAACTAGGATGAGAGTTTTGTGGCCTACCTACGACATCTTTCAAGATTTGCATCCTGTGATAGAAAACTGCAGCTCAACTTTCATAAGTTTGTGGGAGTGTGGGATTTTCCCTTTGAAAACCTTGTGTTACTGTGACAAGGTTGTGGCACACCATAAGGCTCACAGGTGCAACATCCCTATAACCCACTATCTTGTGCTTCCTGTCTAGGCCTGTCATTGCATAAATTGAAAAAATAAATAAACATATTGCAGTGAACTGTCAAATCTTTTACAATTTGTGCATAACTGTTCATTGACTTGCATTGCTGGCTGCTTGTCCAGATGGCGGTCAGTGACCATGGCTGTCAGCTGCTCATAGCAGTCTCAGCTCCTGAGCAAACTCCATAGTTCCTTTATACACTTCCGCCATACATGTGTGGTTTAATGTGGTGGTGTAATGTGTTTAGGGGTTAAATTCAACCCAAACTGCTTTAAATTTGAACTGATTTTTAATGCTGTAACCTAGAACTGCAAGAACATGTATCCTCAGTCATGCAGTGGCTGCAATGTGTACACGTAACAAAATATTTTACTGTTGACACATTTATAATTCCTTTATATTTTCTCTTTTATAGGTGAACTACATGAAACAGTCACAACCTATATTACCAACACATTATGAATGTTTTGCACCTAGTAGTTGCACCCTGGATCATTTCTGCCAGGCAGCCAGGAATCACAAACTATCTCCAGATCACCTCATTGGACCACAAGGTAGCGCTATTTGATTCTATGGTTCCCTAAGTCCTCAAAAAACATTGTTACATACATGCCTCACCTGGCTCCAGCAGTGCTTATGTATTCTGTTCTGCGTACCCAGCAGCTTCTCCTGTAGTCTTGGCCATTCATCAATGAGTGACACAGCCAGACAGTCAATCAGGTGAAAGTCCCAGGTTAATTACTTAGCACTGACATTTATATGTCCCGTATTACCTGAAGAGGAGGAGAGATGCTCCTTGAAACAAGTTGTCTTATGTTTTGCAAATACATCTTTTATTATTTTAAATGTCCTTCCTGTCTGTGTGAATACAGAGCTCCCAGTCAGCACCTGAAAGTATCCGTTACTGTCCCGCTGCTTCCAGCAGTTGGTTTCCAGATATTGGCAGCTCCTGGGAGAGGGTTATTTAAACTCAGTTGAAGCACTGCTGGTGATAGATGTTCTTACCATTTCACTAGTATTATTTTTCCTGCTATTCTATTACCAGATCTTTGTATCCTAACTTTTGCCTGTTTCCTGACTACTCTTTACCTGCTTATTTTGTACTATGCCGCTATCTAAGTTTGACTGTCCTGACTCTCCCCTTAACACAATAAAATTGAAAAAAATTAGGGAGCGCTACTAGCTAAAAGTATTTGATCAATAAAAGGTATAGAAAATATATATATGATGGTTGGGACTCATCCGGTGCACGCAGTGAACCCCCAATGATTTAGGATTCACCACAGACACCCTAGAGCCAAGTTAGCATATAGCATTAGAACTATCCTCCACTGAAAGGGATATCCAATTGCAACCAACTGGTGAGCACAAGAATAGGATCCGAATAGACTCCAGGTAAATCCGTTGATAATAGCCAATATAGAAAGAAAAACATATATACCAGCGCTCAGAGGATTAATAGTTTGGGCATAAAATTTGCTTTAAAAAGTTAGCCATCATATTAGACTAATGTTTGTTAATACGTGTTGTTAAACTATTTATAGTTCTTCCTATATAACGTAGCCCACACAGGCATTCAATCATATATACAATAAAACTGCTACTGCAATTTAGGTGCTCTTGGATAAAATGAGGTTTAAGTTCGCCTGGGATTTCTACCCTCTCCTTTTATTACAGATTTGTTCGCAGCATTTGCATCAATTATTGCCACACTTAAAGGCCCCTCCTAAGCCACCCACTCCTATCACTTTCTGTTTAGATCTCACACGCTGTTTCTTGGGTATAGAGAGGGCTAGAATGTTTTTAAGTGTTTTACTCCTCCTAAAGATGCATCTGGATTGATCTGTGATGCACTTGCTCAAAATAGCTTTCTTGTTTGACTAAGTTCCAATTGGTTCAGAGTATTTTCTTAATTTTGGAATGTGAAGTATTATATCTGGTAAAGAAGGCTATATTAAAATTCATTTTATCTTCTGTTGTATCCAATTCTGTTTTTAGTAGTACCTGGAAAACAATCAATCTGGGATAGGGTGTACATTTTTGGGCCCCATCTATCAAAGATGGCCAAACTATTGATCCTTTGAGCGCTGGTATATATGTTTTTCTTTCTATATTGACTCTCCCCTTATTTGTGATTTTGCTCTGGTTTCTAACTTCTGGCCTGTTTTCTGATCAACTTATGTGGTACTGTTTTTTATTGTGTGTTGCAGACCTTTTTTTGTCTGACTATTCTGACCTCCCTGATGCCCTTTCACTTAGGCCAGTGTAGGGACCATCACCCAGTTGTGGGCCCCCATTTAATGTGGATGGTTCTAGAAGGCAGGGACAGTTGTTGGGGAAAGATCCAAGTTGCATTTTTCCCTACCCTGGATGTGACACACATTGTCTATGTTGCCCCCAATGACCCATGGCAATGCCATACTTAAAAAGGCCAAATTAGGACACTTAAGCCCTGCTCACAGGAATGCCAAAATGTCCAGACACTTCCCCCCAAAATACTCAGTTTTTTGGGGAGTTTGCATAAACTCAAGTGTTCTTCTGGCCCAGTTTGTTGTCCCGAAATCAGGGTGGCTGGCAAGTATGCAATGCTCACCTGTGGTGCATATACTGTAGATTGTCCACAGCAAATGTCCAAGTGTGGACATACCCTAAAGGGGTATCTAGTATTTCAAAGTTGATGGTCTATCTTGCTCTTTAGTGGTGCCAAGAGTCCTCCCCACCCACACACCCTTTAAAGGGGTACTCCACTGTCCAGCGCACAAAATTAAATGTTCCAAACACAGTTTTCTGTCTGTGGGGGTTGGCCACGCCCCTCGTGATGTCACGGCCACGCCAGCTCCATGTAAGTCAATCGGAGGGGCACAGCCATCACACCCCCTCCCATAGACTTGCATTGAGGGTGCGTGGCCGTGACATCATGAGGGGGCGTGGCCGACCTCCCACAGGGCGAAAACAGCATTCAGAACATTTAGTTCCAAACGCTGACCAGTGGCGTACCCCTTTAAGAAAAAGTTAAGCTTTAAATGAGTTTGGCCTGTACAAGCCACACTGCCAAATGTTTCAAAATCATGGCAATTCACATGTACAGTCTTCTGACCATTAGCAAGCTGTTCCAGACAAACTGTTAGGTGTAGAAGCACCCATAGACAGGATTGATAAATGCACGCAGTGTTTTTATATGTGGAATGTTTCTTGAGTTGCTAGTGAGAATAAAAAACAAAATGAATGCAGAAAAAATGCACAAAACCCTTAAATGAAAGTCTGCTGCAAACTGTAAAATAACTTTTAATTTGTAGACATTTTTTTTAGACTAGTTAAGAGTTGCCGGATCAGGTTGCACACTACTTGGGACTTAATACAAAGGATGTAGCTACGTAGAGAAAACTCCAACTGTAGGACCAGACACAAGAGGTGCAGGGAAAGCACAGAAAAATTATCAAAAACAGAAAACATTTTTTAGCATACATCCCCATTAGTATAAACCAAACGTCAGGCTTTATTCAGGGTTCCAAAGCATAAAACGACATGTCATGCCCATGCATTCATACCTACTTGGGCCTTAATGCAGACCTGATAAAAATATGCAAATTTAAATTTAGAGCACCCTTTGCATTTCCTTCAGATGCTAGATAATAAGAAGTAGAGATGACAGTACAATTTAGTGATTGTCAATTGACAGCTAGGGAAATGCTCATTGGGCTAGTCTATTTTGCATATTTTATCAACTGTAATATCATGGAGCTAGAGGGGTCAATTAACTAATGAGAGGTGTGGGTGGATTGAGGGTCAAAAGCCCTATACAGCCATGGCCTTAATTTATACCATAAAAATCTACTGACAGCTCCACTTTAAAGGGGCACTCCGGTACTAAGACATCTTATCCCTGATCGTGGGGGTCCCGCCCTGGGGACCCCCGTGATCTTGCACGCAGCACCCCGTTATAATCGATCCCCGGAGAGTGTTCACTCAGAGTCTGATTTCTGGCAATCACGGGGGCAGGAGCATTGTGAAGTCACGGCCCCGCCCCCGTGTGACGTCACGCTCTGCCCCCTCAATGCAAGCCTATGGGAGGGACAGCTGTCACACCCCCTTCCATAAGCTTACTTTGAGGGGGCGGAGCGTGATGTCATACGGGGGCGGGGCCGTGACATCACAATGCTCCGATCACCGTGATCGCCAGTAATCAGACCCGGAGCAAACATGCTCCGGGTACTGATTATACGGGGTGCTGCGTGCAATGTCACGGGGGTCCCCAGCGGCGGGACCCCCGCAATCAGGCATCTTATCCCCTATCTTTTGGATAGGGGATAAGATGTCGTAGCGCCTGAGTACCCCTTTAATCAAGGCAGATAGATAGAATAAAAAGAAAGGGGTAAGGGTTTTACAGTGCAAGTCTACAGTTGCATGCCCATGAGATCTTCAAATCCAACATCGGGGAGCTACAGGCCACACGGGGCCCTTTATGGAATAAATGCTTCTTTATTCTCATACTTGGAGTTCTCTGATTGCTTTTGCATTTTTCTGCACCAGGTGGACACATTGCGGGCGTTTAGCATATGACACTGCAGGCGTTTAGCATATGTATAGTAGTATTTGGCAGACTACTATACATTTTTTCCATGTGAATGTCATTTTATATGTAATATGAAAGTTACTTACATTTTGTTTATTTGTGTTTTTCCCTAGGTTGTTGCAACCATTCTACGTGTTGTTGCTCTATGTATTACCATTATGATAAAGGTTCTGAGCGGGATAAGAGTATATTTTCAGTTTCTACACAGGGCAATGGACCACAGAAGAAAATAAATTCTACAAATGATTTATTATTCCTCAGAGATGATAGTTTTAATAAAATAGACACCACAATGTCAGAATTTACAGACAAAATGAATAACACTGAAAGAATCATGCCTCAACCAAAAGCTCGTCGGCATATATGCAATAACGATATGTATGGAGATTCTAGCAAAATGTTTCTTGGAAGTGCACAGGAAATAACTGTGGGAGACAAGGTTAAAGCTTCTATGAGGAAATCTTCAGAAGACAATATTGGAAGCATCTCAGGTATGTAATTTGGGAACTATACTCTAATTTATATAAGTATGGTGCTACTTATGTTTTTAGGTATATAACTAAACTTTGTGTGGAGAAGCAAACAAAAAAATAGCTGAATCTGGTCAAAAAGTTAGATTGAATGAGGGCGACAAGTAGTTGGCCAGTCATGAATTAGATTTGTGAAAATGTTATAAAAATATTCTCCTGACTTTTGCCAAACTAAAATGCCCAATCAATTGCACCTTTTCATACACTCTCTAAAGGGTTACTCTGGTGCTTAGACATCTTATCCCCTATCCCAAGGGCCTGATCGCTGGGGTCCCACCACTGGGGACCCCCGTGATCTTGAACGCAGCACCCCAGTTATAATCAGTCCCCGGAGCATGTTCGCTCCGGGTCTGATTACCGGCGACCACGTGGCTGGCGGCGTGTGACGTCACGCCTCCACCCCCGTGTGACGTCAAGCTCCGCCCCTCAATGCAAGTCTATGTGAGGAGGCGTGACAGCTGTCACCACCGCCGGCCCTGTGGTCGCCGGTAATCAGACCCAGAGCGAACATGCTCCGGGGACTGATTTTAACTGGGGTGCTGCCTGCAAGATCGGGACCCCCGCGATCAGGCATCTTATCCCCTATCCTTTGGATAGGGGATAAGATATCTAAGCGCCGGAGAACCCCTTTAAGGGAATCTGCAGACACTGTTGGATAGCGGTTATGGTGTAAATGAAAACTGTACATTTCCTGGGCATGATGGTAGTTGAAATACTTAAAAAATCCCATTTTTATTTCTTAGCCAAGTGTACAGGTTGCGGAGATAAGATGTTTTAGTGCCAAAGCCTGGCATTCCTCCTCACTCACCCTCACCTTTCAGCCCTTCCTTGATCGATGTACATAGCTTACCTTAGAATCAAGGAGAGGCTAGGAGGTGAGGATGAGGGAGAAAGCATGCCAGGCTGTGTGAGCAGCTCAGCCCCGCCTCCTTGACACTTGGATTGAAAAATAAAAAGGTGGTTTAATATGTTTAACAGCTCCACGAAAGCTACAGTTCAATGCTAACAACTATCCAAAGGAGTCAGATGCTCTTAGCAGCAAATACAGCTGACAGATAACCTTAAAAACACACACACACACACATTAGTAAAATTATATAAACATAACAATTGCATGGGCTATTTCTGTACAACCCAATTTGCTAATAAATTACCATTCATTCAAGTGCTTGACTGAAAGGGTTTTTAATCTGTTTAATTTTAGTCATATATCAAGAAGGTAAAATTATATGTGACAAAAAGGAAATATAAAGATAACCACACCTCAAGGACACCACCATCAAAAATTGTGCATAATGTTAAGAGAAAAGACTGTGCTTCAATTTCATAGGATATTTATTAAAACACATATAAAGACATGTAATTAAAAGACATATAATGAAAACACATATACATGTACTAGTATTGCAAAATCTACCACTGGGCCCTAGTGATAGAATAAATAATATGTATAGAGCACTGTTACTGTATTAGATGTAAAAAATGAGAAAAATGAAAAAATATCAAAAAAGAAAAAAATTGTACCGCAATCTGTTACTTCAATATCTGTTAATCCGGCACTTCTGGTAAAGTAATAGTTGATATGAACAGTCTCAGATGATATTGCTTAACATATCCACCCATAAATAGTTCTTTAAAGGGGTACTCCGGTGAAAACCTTTTTTCTTTTAAATCAACTGGTGGCAGAAAGTTAAACATACTGTATTTGTAAATTACTTCTATTAAAAAAATCTTAATCCTTCCTGTACTTATTAGCTGCTGAATACTACAGAGGAAATTCTTTTCTTTTTGGAATGCTCTCTGATGACCTCACGAGCACAGTTCTCTCTGCTGACGTTATTACAATAATAATGATTTATTTATTGTTGTCCTTAGTGGGATTTGAACCCAGGTCCACAGCACAGCTAGGCAGCAATGCTAACCACTGAGCCAACATCTGCTATGCATCTGCTATGCATGGTTGCTAAAATGGACAGAGATGTCAGCAGAGAGCACTGTGCTCGTGATGTCATCAGTGTTCCAAAAAGAAAGGAATTTCCTCTGTAGCATTCAGCAGCTAATAAGTACTGGAAGGATTAAGATTTTTTAATAGAAGTAATTTACAAATATGCTTAACTTTCTGCCACCAGTTGATCTAAAAGAAAAAAGGTTTTCACCGGAGTACCCCTTTAAGATATGTCTCACCAATAGTTTGGCTGTTGGTCCCGTGCTGCGACGGACCCAATTTGATGTCCTCCGGCTGTTGCTATAGTACGGGCGCTGTAGTGACTCTGGGACTCAGCCGGCTCCAAAGTGCATGCCGTGCACGCTGTGTTGTCGGTCTCCCACGAATTAGCTCATATCACTTACTCCGGCAGGAGTGTGATAACTTTCCTGCAGCGTTCCCAGGTAGCTGCCAGCTCCGAAGTGAAGGCCATGTGGGCTGTGTTGTCGGTCTCCCACAAGGTAGCTCGTATCATTTACTCCGGCAGGAGTGTGATAACTTTCCTGCAGCATTCCTAGGCTGGTGGTGGTGATAGGGATGACCCTTATGTTTTTAATGACTGATCAATATACTAATACTAATATGCCATTGCTGCTGGAAAAAAAATATCTGTTACCTACCCTTTAACCCATATACATCAGCTTGCAATATGCTTGTGACTCCGAATATAGGCCTTGGGATGACACCATGCAAGAGTAGGAAGACAAAATATTTGACGAACAGAGAACCTTTGAATTTGCCAGCAGAGAAACTTCTGCCAAGAAATTAATGGACACTAGATATGCTAATATATATGGACACAATAATCAAACAACCAATCAAAAGTAACATGCTAATTGTGATGTCATAACTAACCCTCCTCTTTTTCAAATGTAAAAACCAAATTTACTTCCTGTATTAAACAGAACTCTTTGGGGAACAGCTGAGTTTCCTGCTAAGAAAGAGTATATACCAACATCCTCTGTGTGATGTATATTTTCTTATGTCGACACTTAGCAAAATATATAGCAGCACAGTCAATCACATTTGAAAGCCTCCCCTCGGTCCACTCTTAACAGTGGATGGTGTCAGTAGAATCAAGCAGCAACTGGGCGGATATGCTTCAGATTGGTAAAGTCCATATCCAGGTTTAGGCTTCTTCACAAAGGTAACAGTGCGTCTTGCTAGTGCTGTATTCAAACTGATTCAAAACTCTAGACGTGTTTCAGGGTTCTAAATGATAATACACAACCCCTTCTTCAGTAGATGTGCAAGGAATAAAAAACATGTTTTTCATTCCTTGCACATCTACTGAAGAAGGGGTCGATTATTATTTTTTAGAACACTGAAACACGTCCAGAGTTTTGAATCAGTTTGAGCAGCCTGGGAATGCATAAGTAAACTTACCACGCTCCAGCCGGAGTAAGTACCGTATTTATTGGGGTATACCACACACCAGCCTATAACACGCACCCTCATTTTACCAAGGATATTTGGGTAAAAAAAGTTTTTAACCCAAATATCCTTGGTAAAATGAGGGTGCGTGTGTGTGCATGCGTATACCCCAATACACCCCCAGGAAAGGCAGGGGGACAGAGGCCGTCATTGCCCGCTTCTCTCCCCCTGCCTTTCCTGGGGTCTAGAGCCCTGCTGCCGCCGCTTCTCTCCCGCTGGCTATCGGTGCCAGCGCCGATAGCCAGGGGGAGAGAAGCGGCGCCGGCAATGGGGCAGCGGCGCCGATAGCCAGGGGGAGAGAAGGGGCAGCGGCACCCATTGCCGGCGCCGTGCCCCATTGCCTCCCCCATCCCCGGTTGCATAATTACCTGTTGCCGGGGTCGGGTCCGCGCTGCTTCAGGCCTCCGGTGTGCGTCCCATGCATCATTGCTATGCAGCGCATAGCAACGACGCAGGGGACGCACACCGGAGGCCTGAAGCAGCGAGGACCCGACCCCTTCTCTCCCCCTGTCTGTCGGCGCCGCTGCCCCATTGCCGGCACCGCTTCTCTCCCCCTGGCTATCGGCGCTGGCAATGGGGCGCCGTCAACGATAGTCAGGGTGAGAGAACGGGCAGCGGCGTGATAGCCAGGGGGAGAGAAGGGGCGGCAGCGGGGCTCTAGACCCCAGGACAGGCAGGGGCAGAGAAGCCGGCATCGCTGGCGGTCTCTGCACCTGCAAAGCCGCTGCAGTTCATTGATTTAAAGCACCCGCTGCAGCGGCTTATCGGCGTATAACACGCAGGTAGATTTTAGGCTAAACATTTTAGCCTAGAAAGTGCGTGTTATACGCCGATAAATACGGTAATACGAGCTACCTTGTGGGAGACTGACAAGACAGCGTGCACGGCCTTGACTTCGGAGCCGGCAGCCACCTGGGAATGCTGCAGGAAAGTTATCACACTCCTGTCGGAGTAAGTGATACGAGCTACCTCGTGGGAGACCGACAACACAGCCCGCACAGCATTCACTTCGGAGCCGGCAGCCGGCTGAGTCCCTCAGAGTAACTACAAGCGCCCGTACTATTACAACAGCTGCAGGACATCGAAGTGGGTCCGTCGCAGCACGGGACCAGTGGCCAAACTATTGGTGAGACGTATCTTAAAGAACTATTTATGGGTGGATATGTTTAGCAATATTATCTGAGACTGTTCATATCTAGAGATGAGCGAATCAAAGCTGACAAACCCAAATTTGTTACGAATTTCAGGAAATATTTGATTTGCAACAAATGCGAATATCGCCCCGATTCTATTGCGCGAATCGCTTCATTAAACTCAATTTTACAGCGTTCCAGGCTCCAGGGCATCTAAAATGGTGGATCCACATGTCAGTACATGGGGCAAGGGATGCTGGGAAGGCAGGAAGGCAAGGCGGAAGGGAAGTAGGCGGTATGACCCTGAATTACATGCAGGATGCAGCCTATCAGCAGCCAGTCACCCCTGTGATGTCACAGCCCTATATAATCGGCAGCCATATTGCGGCCAGCCACTTCATTCATTACATTGCAGAGAAATAGGACGGACACCCTGTGTGTGTGTGTGTGTGTTACAGCAGAGAAAAGCGCATTCCAGCAGCGTTTAACATCCTCCTAGTCACATCAGTGTTCTCCTGGACGGAGAGCATTGTTTTTTTCACTGAAAAAACTGCAGCTGCAGGCATTAACCTCCCAGTCACTTTCTTTGGCATAGTATTGCAGAGAGGGGCACATAGCTGTGTGTTGCCTCATACATTTCAACAAGCTGCATCAACTTCATAAACCTTAGCAGAGGAGGCAGGAATAATTTTTCAGCGCAATTCCACAAAAAATCATCTGCTGGTTATACTAGTCTGTAGACGGTATAATACCATAGCAGTCCATTCCTTGGCTGCTGCACTGTTGTGTACTGCTGGTGTTTTACAAAAATGTATCTTTTTTAAGGGTACTGTAGCGCATTTTTCTGCCCTCATCAGTGCATAGCGCATACGTACATCTAAGTAGTGTACTATTTTGTACCTGTTAATCTGTCAAGGGCCTACATACTGTGAAAGGACAGCCAAAATTAATCACCCGTTGGTGTTTTAAAAAACAATTACAGAGTTTTTAGGCTCATTGTAGCTCATTTTTCTGCCCTCCTAAGTGCATACTGCATACAAACATCTAAGTAGTGTACTATTTTGTACCTGTTAATCTGTCAAGGGCCTACATACTGTAAAAGGACAGACAAAAGTAATCTCCTGCAGGTGTTTAACAAAAATTACAGACTTTTTAGGTGTATTGTAGCGCATTTTTCTGCCCTCATCAGTGCATACTACAAACCTACATATAAGTGGGTGTACTATTTTGTACCTGTTAATCTGTCACGGGCCTACATACTGTAAAAGGACAGACAAGTGTAATCATCGGCTGGTGTTAAAATTACAGAGTTTTTAGGCGCATTGTAGCGCATTTTTCTGCCCTCATAAGGGCATACCGCATACGTACATCTAAGTAGTGTACTATTTTGTACCTGTTGATCTGTCAAGGGCCTACATACTGTGAAAGTCCAGGCAAAAGTACTCATCTGATGGAGTTGTACTCAGATACATTTTTTAAGTGTACTGTAGAGCATTTTTCTTCCCTCATCAGTGAATACCACATACCTACATCTAAGTAGTGTACTATTTTTTGTTCCTGTTAATCTGTCAAGGGCCTAGATCCTGTGAAAGACCAGCCAAAAGTGCACACCTGCTGCTGTTGTAGACAAATACTGTTTTAAGCATAGTGAAGCGTATTGTACTCCCCTCACATACACACTAAGTATGTCAGGCAGAGAAGTGCCAGGACGTGCCTTAGAGAAGTGGCAGAGGCCTAAATCCTTCATGCAGAGGTTTCAGCAGACTAGGGGCGAGTGGCAGCAGGAGTCGCAGCAAGAGGCCTGAGCTCCCGTTATCAGCTAGCGGTCCTGTCTCGACCAGAAACCCATCTGCCGTCGTCGTTTGGTTAACACGGTCATCCACTTCATCACAAGTTGCATCTGACACCCCCAGTCAACAGTCGGTGGGTTCCTCAGACACAACCCCCAGGAGCAGTTCCTGTCCTCCCATTTCTTCTGTCCTATGCTGTTCCCTCTCCTACAGAAGTATTTCATGCTGTGGGTTCAGCTCCACTATTCACTGAGGACGATCTAATAGAGGACAGTCAGCAGCTACTGCCCAGCCAAGAAGTGGAGGAGACAACCGCCGCTTCCTCCGCTAGTCAGGCAAGTTGTGATGAGGAGAGTGATGTGAGAGGCGGTGTTGCCAGGTTTCAGGGTCCTGAAGCAGGCACTGTTGAGGAACCTGAGGAGGATATCAGTGACATGAAGACACTTGTTGATGATGCCAATTGCAGGGGTGCAGAAAGGTCTTCATCATCATCAGAAGAGAGTTGCAGGTTGCCCATGAGGCAGCAGCTGAGCCAGCAAGGCGGTAGCATGGTGCAGTCAGCGTGGTGACAGAAGTGGAAATTATTGAGCCAAACGTGTCCGGGGGAGACCACCTGCTTTGCGGCAGCCTACCTTCCCGGGAGGTAGTGGAACAGGGGTTCCTGGAGACAGAGGCAGTAGCAGTCAATTAGTGTGGACTGTAGGTGGGAAAATCAGCTACTCGGTGGTGTGGAGGTTTTTCATCAAGCATCCGGAGGAGGTTCACATAGCCACATGCAAGATATGTCGGCAGAAAGTGAAGCGTGGCCAGGGTCCCAATGTTGGCACCACGGCCCTGCGTCAACATATGCTCCACCACCATAAGGCGGCCTGGGAGAACTGTGGATCCAATGGAGTGGTCCAGCCTGCTGCATCACCCACCTGCCGCTCCCTCTTTCAGCCAGCCAAGGCTCCACCACCTCAGCCGAAGGGAGCTGTGTGTCATACTCTCCTTCTGTTGCTCCAGATGCTCCTGCTCCTCCCACTTTTAGTCAACCATTCCACCAACAATCCATCCGCGAAGCCATGTCCAAGAGACAACAGTATGCGCCCACTCATCCAACAGTGCAGAAGCTGAATGTGCTCCTGTCTAAGTTGCTGGTGCTGCAGTCCCTCCCTTTTCAAGTGGTGGACTAAGCCCCTTTCAGAGAACTGATGGCTTGGGCCGAGCCGAGTTAGAGAGTGCCAAGCCGTCATTTCTTTGCGAAGAAGGCAGTACCAGCCCTGCACAATTTTGTGGAAGAGAAGGTGGTCCAGTCCTTGAGCCTGTCGGTGTGTAACAAAGTGCACGGCAGCGCCGATGTTTGGAGCTGTAACTACGGTCAGGGACAATACCTCCTTTACGGCTCACTGGGTGAATGTGGTTCCTGCACAGCCACAACCGCAACTTGGACAGGTCACGCCGCTTTCTCCTCCACGCTATCAGCCTTTTGGTCCTGTGACAGTGTGCTACTCCGATTCCTCATCCTCCACCGTGTCCTCAGCCTCCACTGCCCAGACAAGTCTCAGTGGCCCTTCAGCATACCATGTGTGCAGGGCACGGGGTTGTCATGCTGCTCTTCACATGGTTTGCCTAGGTGAACTTACTCCACAAAAATTGGAAATGGGAACCATGGTGACCGACAACAGGAGGAACATCTTGGCTGTGCTGCGACAAGGAAGGGTGAGGCATGCGCCCTGCATGGCACACTTGTTAAATCTGGTTGTCAAGCAGATCCTGAAGTGTTCCCCCCATTTGCAAGACATCCTAACAATGGGAAGGAAACTTTGCATGCATTTCAGCCACTCGTACACCACAAAACACACCCTCCTTCAGCTGCAGCATCAGAATGGTATCCCCCAACATAGTCTGATATGTTGGACCGATTGTACAAACAGAGAAAAGCCATCACCGATTTCTTGATGATCCAAGCGGATAGGGGTACTCTCCTGTGTAACTTCAATGTGAACCAGTGGCAGCTCATACGTGACACCTGCCGTTTGCTCAGACCCTTTGAGGAAGCCACATTATTAATAAGTCGCCAGGATTACTGGATGAACGACATCATTCCACTGCTTCATTTCCTACAAGTGTTGGAAACGATGGCTGGTCAGGGCAATGGAGACGTTGCGTCTACATCTGACAGCCACATGAGCCCTGTGGGGGCTGAACTGGAGGAGGAGGATAATGGGCACAGTGGAGCACAGTTTAGGTTTCATGAGATGGGCGGTGCTTCTAGTCACCTTCTAGTCATCTGACAGGAAAGGAGGAGCATGATCAAGGCGAGACAGAGGACCCAGAAACACCGTGGCAGTGTGCAGTGGAGATGGAGGCAGGGAGTCCCTCCGAGTCACTTGCACAAATGGCACGATGCATGCTCAGTTGCTTGCGTAGTGACTGCTGAATTGTCAACATACGGCAGTGGGATGACTTCTGGCTCTCCACCTTATTGGACCCTTGCTACAGGCACAAAATGGGGGCCTTTTTTACACCCACTGAGAGGGAGGACAAACTGACCTACTACAGAGAGATTCTACATGGTCAGTTGGCCAATGCCTATCTGCGCCATCGTCCATCCACTCGCAGGTCTTACTCAGGGGGCCCTCTGCGTTCACCTTCCACTGCCATGGCTGCTGGGCAGGGGTGGGGTGGCAGGAGCAGTACCAGCTCCATCAGCAGCAGCCTAAGTCTACAGTCGCTGATGAGTATCTGTTACGCCTAGCGCTCCGGGTCCCCGCTCCTCCCCGGAGCGCTCACGGCGTCTCTCTCCCTGCAGCGCCCCGGTCAGTCCCGCTGACCGGGAGCGCTGCACTGACATGGCCGTCGGGGATGCGATTCGCACAGCGGGACGCGCCCGCTCGCGAGTCGCATCCCAGGTCACTTACCCGTCCCGGTCCTCTGCTGTCATGTGCTGGCGCGCGCGGCTCCGCTCTCTAGGGCGCGCGCGCGCCAGCTCTCTGAGACTTAAAGGGCCAGTGCACCAATGATTGGTGCCTGGCCCAATTAGCTTAATTAGCTTCCATCTGCTCCCAGACTATATCTGATCACCTCCCCTGCACTCCCTTGCCGGATCTTGTTGCCTTGTGCCAGTGAAAGCGTTTAGTGTGTCCAAAGCCTGTGTTACCTGAACCCTTGCTATCCATCTTGACTACGAACCTTGCCGCCTGCCCCCGACCTTCTGCTACGTCTGACCTTGCCTCTGCCTAGTCCTTCTGTCCCACGCCTTCTCAGCAGTCAGCGAGGTTGAGCCGTTGCTAGTGGATACGACCTGGTTGCTACTGCCGCAGCAAGACCATCCCGCTTTGCGGCGGGCTCTGGTGAAAACCAGTAGCCTCTTAGAACCGGTCCACCAGCACGGTCCACGCCAATCCCTCGCTGACACAGAGGATCCACTACCTGTAAGCCGAATCCTGACAGTATCTTTCTTCCCCTGCATAGTGAAGCAACTCATCAGCAGCAGGTAGACCTGGAGCAGGGCCTGAACCAGCAGGTGGTGGCATACCTTGACATGGCCATGCCAACAAACCTTGAAGATGTGCTGGACTTCTGGGAAGCCAAACTTGATTTATTGCCGTAACTAGCAGAGTTTGCCCTGGAAAAGCTGTCCTGCCATCAGAGCGGGTGTTTAGTGTGGCGGGGGCCATAGTCACCCCAAGGAGAACTCGTCTGTCCACGAAAAATGTGGAGACTGATCTTTGTGAAGATAAATCAGGCATGGATCAGCCAGGATTTCCACCCACCAATGCCAAATGCATCAGAGTAGATTGACCATGGTGCTACACCAACACTTCACAAATATGGATAGTGCCAAACAGATTTAAGACACTGCTCCCCATTTACAAACATTCCAGCCACTTTCATCACCGGGTACTGGTACTGCCACCCACCACACCACGCTGTCACTGGGTAACTTTCAAGACTCCTGATGCTGCTGCTGCCACCTCCAGGCTGTTTCATTCAGCCACTATTTTGTCTCCTTATGCTTCTGCCAACTCCAGGCTGTGCCATTCAGCCACTATATGGTCTCCTCATGCTTCAACACTTCCAGGCTGTACCATTCAGACACTAAATGGGCTCCTTATGCTTTCCCCACCTCCAGGCTGTGTCATTCAGACAATATTTTGTTTTCTGATGCTACTGGGACTGTCTTCGATATTACCTACAATTTTTTATGGTAGCACTAGCAAACATACATGCTCAATAGAGATTTCAACATTGATCTTTTAATGTTAGGGTTTGTGAAGCCCTCTTACGTACGCATCCTGCTGCCTGATCCAGACTGTGTGTTTCAGGAACTAATTGGCTTACTGATGCTGCTGGGCCTGTGCCTAAATTTTTTTGATGTTAGCACTTGCTAACATACATGTTCTACACAGATTTCAATATTCACCTTTTAATGTTAGGGGTTATTAAAGGGGTTCTCCGATGCTTAGACATCTTATCCCCTATCCAAAGGATAGGGGATAATATGCCTGATCGCAGGAGTACCGCCGCTGGGGACCCCCGTGATCTTGCACACGGCACCCCGTTTATAATCAGTCCCCAGAGTGTGTTCGCTCCGGGTCTGATTACTGGCGACCACAGGACCGCATCGTGTGACGTCACGCCTCCGCCCCCGACGGCGTGTGACGTCACGCCTCCGCCCCCGTGTGACGTCACGCTCCGCCCCTCAATGCAAGCCAATGGAAGGGGGCGTGACAGCTATCCTGCCCCCTCCCATAGGCTTGCATTGAGGGGCGGAGCATGATGTCACATGGAGGTGGAGGCGTGAAGTCACATGCCGTCGGCACTGTGGTCGCCGGTAATCAGACCCGGAGCGAACACACTCCGGGACTGATTATAAACGAGGTGCCGCGTGCAAGATCTCGGTGGTCCCCAGCGGCGGGACTCCAGCGATCAGGCATCTTATCCCCTATCCTTTGGATAGGGGATAAGATGTCTAAGCACCGGAGAACCCCTTTAAGCCCTCATGTGTACTTCTGCTGCTGCCTGATCCAGGCTGTGTGTTTCAGCAACTATATGGTTTAGTGATGCTGCTGGGACTGTGCCTAAAAATTTTTGATGTTGGCACTAGCTAACATACATCTTTTATATAGATTTCAACATTAACATTTTAATATTAGGGGTTGTGAAGCCCTCTTGTAAACTCACGCTGATGCCTGCTCCAAGCTGTGTGTTTCGGGAACTACTGTGCTTAGTGATGCTGCTGGGCTTTAGCCTTAAATTCTTTGATGATAGCACGAGGTAACATACCTGTTCAATAAAGATTTCAACATTGATCTTTCAATCTTAGGGGTTATGAAACCCTCTTAAATACGGCTGCTGCCTGCTCCTGACTGTGTCTTTCAGGAACTACTTGGGCTTGGGCCTTAAATTTTTGGATGTTAGCACTAGCCTACATACATACTAAAACTAAGGGGTTAAGAAACCCTCTTGTGTACTGCTGATGCCTGCTCCTGACTGTGTGTTTCAGGAACTACTTGGCATACTGATG
This sequence comes from Hyla sarda, assembly GCF_029499605.1. Lineage (NCBI taxonomy): Eukaryota > Metazoa > Chordata > Amphibia > Anura > Hylidae > Hyla > Hyla sarda. The sequence continues at coordinate 272,030,168 of NC_079194.1, read as the reverse complement.
CTGCTGGGCTTGGGCCTTACATTTTTGGATGTTAGCACTAGCTTACATACATGCTTAATAGAGATTTCAACATTGATCTTTCAATCTTAGGGGTTATGAAACCCTCTTGTGTACTCCTGCTGCTGACTGCTCCTGTCTGTGTCATTCAGCAACTACATGGTTTAGTGATGCTGCTGGGCTTGGGCCTTCAATTTTTGGATGTTAGCACTAGCTAACATGCATCTTCAATAGAGATTTCAACATTCACTTTTTAATGTTAGGGGTTGTGAACCCCTCTTGTGTACTCATGCTGCTGCCTTCTCCTGTCTGTGTCATTCAGCAACTACATGGTTTAGTGATGCTGCTGGGCCTAGGACATTGCCTATATTTGTTTATGGTAGCACTAGGTGCCATACATCTTCAATTGAAATGTCAAAATTCATCTTTTATTCTTAGAGATTGTGAGGCCCTATTGTCTCCTCATCTGCTGCCACCTCCAGGCTGTGTCATTCAGCCACTATATGGTCTCCTCATGCTGCTAACACCTCCACACTGTGTCATTCAGCCACTATATGGTCTCCTCATGCTTCAGCCTCATCCAAGCTGTGTCATTCAGCCACTATATGGTCTCCTCATGCTGCCAACACCTCCAATCTGTGTCATTCAGCCACTATATGGTCTCCTCATGCTTCAGCCTCATCCAAGCTGTGTCATTCAGCCACTATATGGTCTCCTCTTGCTGCCAACACCTCCATGCTTTGTCATTCAGCCACTATATGGTCTCCTCATGCTGCCAACACCTCCATGCTGTGTCATTCAGCCACAATATGGTCTTCTCATGCTGCCAACACCTCCGCGCTGTGTAATTCAGCCACTATATGGTCTCCTCATGCTGCCAGCACCTCCACACTGTGTCATTCAGCCACTATATGGTCTCCTCATACTGATGCCACCTCCAGGCTCTGTCATTGTGCCGCTCTGCAGCAGGGATTCTAAAAGCGATACCGGTAATGTCATTCTGAATAACAGTATTATTTCACTATGCCAGCACACTCCATATGCGTGTTAGAACACAGCAAAGTGTTCTACACCCTTGATAAGAATAAATGTATGACTCCATATCAGCATGGCTTTATGAGGGATCGGTCCTGTCAAACTAACCTGATCAGCTTTTATGAGGTGGTGAGCTCCAGACTGGACATGGGGTAATAGCTGGATGTCGTATATCTGAATTTTTCCAAAGCATTTGTTACGGTTCCACATAAAAGGTTGGTGCACAAAATAAGAGGGTTTGGGCTGGGGGAGAATGTGTGTAAGTAACTATCTCAGTGATAGGAAAGAGAGGGTGGATATTAATGGTACTTATTCTGATTGGGTCTGTTACTAGTGGGGTACCACAGGGGTCAGTCTTGGGTCCCATTCTATTTAATATATTTATTAATTACCTTGTAGAGGGGTTGAATAGTAAAGTAACAATCTTTGCAGATAATACTAAACTGTATTATACTAAACTGTAAAGCGGTAAACACTATAGAGGACAGTGCACTGTTACAAATGGATCTGGAAAAGGTTGGAAGTTTGGGCTGGGAAGTGGCAGATGAGGTTCAACACTGATAAATGTAAGGTAATGCACATGGGGAATAAAAATCCGGGCTGGGATTATGTATTAAATGGGAGAACACTTGGGACGACTGACATGGAAAAGGACTTTGGAGTCTTAGTTAACAGTAAATTTAGCTGTAGTGACCAGTGTCGGGCAGCTGCTGCCAAGGCTAATAAAATCATGGGGTGCATCTATAGGGGCATAGATGTCCACAGCAAGGAAATAATACTACCACTGTACAAATCACGAGTCAGACCCTACATAGAATACTTTATACAGTACTGGGCACCAGTGTACAAGAAAGATATAGTGGAGCTGGAGAGGGTTCAAAGACAGGCAACCAGGGTAATACGGGGAATGGGAGGACAACAGTACCCAGAAAGATTATCAGAATTAGGGTTATTTAGTTTAGAAAAAAGAAGGCTTAGGGGAGACCTAATAACTATGTATAAATATATCAGGGGACAGTAGAGAGATCTCTCCCATGATCCATTCATACCCAGGACTGTATCTATAACAAGGGGGCATCCTCTACATCTTGAGGAAAGAAGGTTTCTACACCAGCACAGATGGGGGTACTTTTCTGTAAGAGCAGTGAGACTATGGAATTCTTTGCCAGAGGAGGTGGTCATGGTGAACTCTGTAAAAGAGTTCAAAAAGGGCTGGATGCATTTTTGGAGAATAATAACATCGCTGGTTATGTATACTAGATCTATAGGGACAGAACGTTGATCTAGGGATATATTCTGACTGCCATATTAGGAGTCAGGAAGGAATTTTTACCTCTAGTATGAGGGTTTTTTGCCTTCCTTTGGATCAACTCAACTCAGTAGGGACTTATTAGGGGTATAGGTTGAACTTGATGGACTCTGGTCTTTTTTCAACCTTATGAACTATGTTACTATGTTACCCCTATTTAGACTCTCTGTAGGCCAGAAATAGCCATTTGTAATATAGATTTGCATCCAAATAAATTTGGATCGAAACACATTTTTTCGAAAAATTCGGCGAATTGGCTGAATCGAATTTTTCAAAAGTTCGCTCATATCTATTCATATCAGCTATTACTTTACCAGAAGTGCCGGATTAACAGATATTGAAGTAATAGATTGCTGTACAATTTTTTTCTTTTTCCATTTTTCTCATGTGTTTTAATAAGTATCCTATGAAATTGTAGCACAGTCTTTTCTATTAACATTATGCACCATTTTTGATGGTGGGGTCCTTGAGGTGTGATTATCTTTATATGTCTTTTTTTGCCACAATATAACCGTTGGGTATCGGTACATAACCACAGATACCTCGGACATTTTGCTGATATGTGATTTTGGTGCCTACATACAAGAATATGAATGATTTAATTATAAAGGGCAAATTATTATTAGCATTATTTTATTTTACTCATTTATTTATTTGTATTTGCCAGCTTTACATCATGAAGTTCCACCGAACTTTATCCATGAAGAACAAAAGCACTCACTAGGATCTATCTGCAAATTACAACACCCTCCATCAGCTTTGACAAGTCTTAAACACGAAGAAGATCATGAAAATAATACTGTAAATAAAGGTGTGAGAAAACTGGGAACCCAACAGGTATATCAAATGTCTCCAAGAGGACAGTCTTCTGAACAGATTATGATGTTTGAATCTTGCATGGAAATACACAATGCAAACTGTCAGATAGAAAGGTGGCCTAGTTTGGAGGGCAAAAATTTTAACAACTGTGACGAAAAAGAAATGGAAGGTGAAAGTGAAGAGGATGAAAAAAAAGTGTTCATATCAAACAAAAATGGGCAAATGGCTCAAGCATCACATAAATCCTTAGAAGAAAAAAGAGTAGAACACAATTTAAATATAGAGCAGATAGGTGACGATGCACCTCAACCTATCATAAAGCAATTAAGTTACCAAATAGCTTTTAATAAATCTGCCAAGGATGGGAATGTTGACATCTTAAGGGGTGCTGTACATGAATTGTTTGAAGAAAACAATGATGCTGAAGAAACCAGTGACTCAATAGATAGTAAATGTTTAAAAGGAGAAAACATTAAACTTAAAACACATAAACTTAAAAACCATAAAAGGGTAGAAGCTGAGATGTTAAGTAGACAAAAGTATTTTGGAAACTGCCAGAACCCAAAAGAAAGAAGTGATCAGTCAGATTCGTCTGAGAACAAAAGTAGTGTAGAAAGTCATAGTGGATGGTTAATATGTGATACATGTGTAGAAATGAAAGAAAGTGGGAATGTTAGCGGAGAAACTATATCTAAACCAAGTGCCATGTCAAAAGAAAATGCTGAGAGAGAAACAGAGGGAACAATTTGTGAAGGAAATGAAAGTGAAAATGAAGAACTAGAAAATAATGAAATTATGGAAATTTTACAAGGAAAACTTTTAAAAACTAGAATAACAAAATCCAGAGGGATTAAAAACGGTTTGACGTATAGAGAAGCTATAGAAATAAATAGCAATACAGAAAAGCAAGATGATGAAGAAAGTATCAGTGAAAAATATTCTGGACTCGAATTGGCCAGTACTGTAGAAGTCAAGGATGGGGAGATCAAGGATACTAAAGAGAGCAAGGTTTATGAAAGTGACAGTGAGAACACTGATGATGATGATGATGATGATGATGATGATGATGATGATGACGATGACGATCAAGATGATGAAAAAAGTATCAGTGAAAAATATTCTGGACTCGAAATGGTCAGTACTGTAGAAGTCAAGGATGGGGAGATCAAGGATACTAAAGAGAGCAAGGTTTATGAAAGTGACAGTGAGAACACTGATGATGATGATGATGATGATGACGATGACGATCAAGATGATGAAAAAAGTATCAGTGAAAAATATTCTGGACTCGAAATGGTCAGTACTGTAGAAGTCAAGGATGGGGAGATCAAGGATACTAAAGAGAGCAAGGTTTATGAAAGTGACAGTGAGAACACTGATGATGATGACGATGATGATGATGATAACGATGATGACGATCAAGATGATGAAAAAAGTATCAGTGAAAAATATTCTGGACTCGAAACGGTCAGTACTGTAGCAGTTAAGGATGGAGAGATCAAGAATACAAAAGTGAGCAAGGTTCAAGAAAGTGAGAATATGGATGATGATGATAATGCTGATGGAGATGATGGTGATCAAAATGATGATGATGATCAAGATAATGATGATCAAGATGATGATAATGATCAAGATGAGGATAAAGATGATGATGATGATCAAGATGATGATGATGATCAAGATGATGATGATGATCAAGAAGAAAAAGGAGACAGATTCCAAAAGAAAGATATTAATGAGAAGATTTGTAGCATTGATGCCTATGACAATGAAGCAATCAGTGAACAGGAGGGAAGCAAAAATAAATCATCATCAGGAGAACAGTCATTTTGTGAAGACCAAGATGAAGAAGACATTGATTTGTTAGAGAAAGAAGACAATTATGAGCTGTTGGCATGCAGTGATAACCAGTCTGAGCTAGAAGTTGAAAAGCTAAGTAAGAATTTCAGCCTAAAGAAAATGAGTACGAATGCAGACCTGCAAACTTCATCAAGGTACATACATCTTTTGATTCCTAAACCAATTAGAGTGATACATTTATTCAAATAATATGGTAAAAGCATCAGGGGTAGTTTATTAAACTCTGCATACCTTTTTAGCATACAAGCATCACAAATCTTTGCACAGGGCTTATTTTGAGCAAAAGTATGTGACTAATACAGTCATGGCGGTAAATGTTGGCACCCCCGAATTTTTTCAAGAAAATTAAGTATTTCTCACAGAAAAGGATGTAAGTAACACATGCTTTGCTATACATATGTTTAATCCCTTTGTGTGTATTGGAACTAAACCAAAAAAGGGAGGAAAAAAAGCAAATTGGAAATAATGTCAAGCTAACTCCAAAAATGGGCTGGACAAAATTATTGGCACCCTTTCAAAATTATGGATAAATAAGATAGTTTCAAATATGTGATGCTCTTTTAAACTCACGTGGGGCAAGTAACAGGGATGGGCAATATAAAAATCACACCTGAAAGCATATAAAAGGAGAGAAGTTCACTTAGTCTTTTCATTGTATGTCTGTGTGTGCCACACTAAGCATGGACAACAGAAAGAGGAGAAGAGAACTGTCTGAGGACTTGAGAACCAAAATTGTGGAAAAATATCAACAATCTCAAGGTTGTCGATGGAGTGCAACATTATCAAGAAGTCTGCAATCCATGGCACTGTAGCTAATCTCCCTGGGCATGGACGGAAGAGAAAAATTTATGAAAGGTGTCAACGCAGGATAGTCCAGATGGTGGATAAGCAGCCCCAAACAAGTTCCAAAGATATTCAAGCTGTTCTGCAGGCTCAGGGAGCATCAGTGTCAGCGCAAAATGTCGGTCGAAATTTTAATGAAATGAAACACTATGGCAGGAGACCAAGGAGGACCCCACTGCTGACACAAAGACATTAAAAAGCAGGACAACATTTTGCCAAAGTGAACTTGAGTAAGCCAAAATCCTTCTGGGAAAACATCTTGTGGACAGATGAGACCAAGATAGAGCTTTTTGGTAAAGCACATCATTCTACTTTTTACCGAAAACGGAATGAGGCCTACAAAGAAAAGAACACAGTACCTACAGTGAAATATGGTGAAGGTTCAATGATGTTTTGGGGTTGTTTCCCTGCCTCTAGCACTGGGTGCCTTGAATGTGTGCAAGGCATCATGAAATATGGAGAAAAACTGTTAAACCCCCCCAAAGGACGAGGGGGCACTCCCTCCGTCTGAAGAAGAAAAGGTTTAGTCTAAAGGGGCGACACGCCTTCTTTACCGTGAGGACTGTGAATTTATGGAACGGTCTACCTCAGGAACTGGTCACAGCAGGAACAATTAACAGCTTTAAAACAGGGTTAGATACATTCCTGGAACAAAATAACATTAATGCTTATGCAGAATTATAAAACTACATCCCTTTCCCTTATCCCCTTACACCCTTACCTTCAATTCCCTGGTTGGACTTGATGGACGTATGTCTTTTTTCAACCATACTAACTATGTAACTATGTAAATCTGAGGATTACCAGCGGATTTTGGGTTGCACTATACAACCAAGTGTCAGAAAGCTGGGTTTGCGTCCGAGATCTTGGGTCTTCCAGCAGGACAATGACCCCAAACATACGTCAAAAATAACCCAGAAATGGATGGCAACAAAGCGCTGGAGAGTTCTCATTAAACAACTGTGGAGAGATCTTAAAATTGCTGTTGGGAAAAGGCGCCCTTCCAATAAGAGAGACCTGGAGCAGTTTGCAAAGGAAGAGTGGTCCAACATTCCGGCTAAGAGGTGTAAGAAGCTTATTGATGGTTATAGGAAGTGACTGATTTCAGTTATTTTTTACAAAGGGTGTGCAACCAAATATTAAGTTAAGGGTGCCAATAATTTTGTCCAGCCGATTTTTTGACTTTGGTGTGACATTATGTCCAATTTGCTTTTTTTCCTCCCTTTTTTGATTTTGTTCCAATACACACAAAGGGAATAAACATATGTATAGCCAAACATGTGTTACTGCAATTCTTTTCTGGGGTACCAACATTTACGGCCATAACTGTATACTGCTGTTAATGTGTTACAATTTATATAATCTTTACTTGTGTACATCCCTGTTGTCAGAGCTAGAAAACAGCTGACCTGATCTAGTATAGCAGCAAGGTTTACAAGGACAGGGACCACATTTAAAGAAACCAACCACAATCAACTGTGAAACTCTATTTTTAGACATTCCTGTACATAGGGGGAGATTTATCAAAACCTGTCCAGAGGAAAAGTTGCTGAGTGGCCCATAGCAACCAATCAGATTGCTTCTTAAATTTTGCAGAGGCCTTGTTAAAAAGGAAAGAAGCGATCTGATTGGTTGCTATGAGCAACTCAGCAACGTTTTCTCTGGACAGGTTTTGAAAAATCTACCCCAGTATGCATTTGGGGAAATCATGCCATCATTGGTAGGAGCTTGTCTTTAAACTACTATGCATGAATTCTATCTAAATGTACGTGGGGACAAATTTCTAGCTTTTGTATTTGTCTCACAAATTTTCTGTACTGCTGCTCATTCATTCTAAAATCCACTGCTCAGAAAGAGGCATTTTCGAGGCAAGCACTAAACTTGCCCTCACTCACCATGCATTCACTTCCTGTGCTAGGTCTCTTTATCCATTTAAATGGGCACTGTCAGAATCCTGCATACATACTGCATTGAGGCTGTGTTCAGAGTTTGTGGAAATGGCATGGTAACATCACTTTCTTTTTATTGCTGTGATATCCAAAATCATGGCAAAACCACAGCATTACCACAACATTACTGGAATGTGTGAACATAAACTTTTTTGGGCCTGTAAAATAATAGCCTTATAGACAAACACTGACAGCTAAAAACATAGATGTTTGTGGTAACTCAGTGTAATTTTTACTGCAGGAAAGGATCTGCTCATCTGGGAGAACAAGGTCAGTAAGAACTTTTAGTATTTCTTTTTTTTTAACATTTTTTTAACACTTAGGTTTAGCTTTGCTCAATAAGGTCATGCCACACAGTCAACCCTTGATTCTATAATAGAGCCCTGATAGCACTAACAGAGATTCAGGAAAGTCCATTCAGATAATTTTGTGTCATCACATTTTTCCCTCCAGCAAAAAACAGTTTTTGCCCTAGTGAGCTGTTTTTTATGACATTATACCACGTAGCTAAAGGGGATTTACAGCACTTGGGATAGGGAATACAATTTTTAGTGCTGGTATACCCTTTTGTTCTTCAGGGACACAGACACCTATCAACACCTGATGTCCTGCCAGGAAGAGTGAAAGCTGAACAGGGTGTAAGTGAGGCAGCTCTCACGAGAATTGAGGGAGCTGCCTCAGAAATGTTTTCAGCAGTGACGGAAGAGGATGTCCCCTCCCTCTTGGCATCCATGATGCTGACTTCACAATCAATACCACAAGCACACACGTGCTTCCCCAGGCACCACATCATCCTCATATGAGGACATTAGATGCGACAAGAGGCTAAGAGTCTTAGACTTTGCATTGAACTCTCCCCTCATGAGGCTAGCGCTTACCAGGCAGCTCTTGAAGGGAAATAAGTCATGCTTGAAACTCACAAAAGTGAGCACAGGAGTATATAGCAATAAGTAGCAATAATACAAAACATTTGTACTGTGGTGTTTACCTTCAGCAGTCACAATGAGGCGTTTGCCTCTAAGGCTACGCTCACACTGCCGGCTGTCTCCGGCAGTGTGAAGCCCATTATTTTAGGATCAAGAAAAGCTGGAGAAAAAGTAGTGCTTACACCGTCTTTTTCTCTGGCTTTTCTCTCCGAAAATAACAACGGCTATTGAATACAATGGGGTCCATGGGGACCTGTTATTTGCCGGTATGCTCCGGCAAAATTACGGCCTGCAAACTGCAAAAAAAAAAAAGGAGTTTGAAGGCCGAATTTGCCAGAGCATACCAGCAGTGTGTAAGGGGCCTAACATTTATTCTGAGGCATTAAACTAATGCCTCAGCCCTGCAAGTGAGTTTCTCTCAGTGAAACTTATATGTCAACTTTACCAGTGGAGAGGTTCCTTTCACCTAGTCCTTTTTGCTCCATCTCTGAGATACAGTGTGAGCTGAACTGGGAATGTAATACTGTCACCGTTTATGATTCAGAGGGTCACTCCTTACAGTCATAGGGATAGACCTGGGAAACCCAGGGACACCATAAGAGGTTTCTTCAGCAGTACCCATCAGACCAGAGAAAACTCCACCTTCAAACACAGCTATAGAAGACAGCCATCAGTTACTGTAACAGTTCTTTCTTCCATGCCCTCTAAACACATTGGGGCTTGGGAGAAATTTTGTTCAGAACAGAAAGAACACCCTTTTTCATACAAAAGTGATATACGCGAGCCAGTTTCGGCAAATGCACAAGGAAAAATATCACATTGTCAACTTCAATTCTCTTGACAGGACCAGAACTTCCATAGGCACATCATCATGTTTGGCTTTTCCAATGGACCATACACCTTTTAAAGGGTCATGAGAATGGTCATCTCTCATTACTTTAGGTGTTCATATACCTAGACAACCACTTTATTTTACACTCAGACGAGGAAGAACTGTTGTCACAAAGAGACATCCATATATCTTTACTTACGGACAGAGGATTTTCTATGAATATAGAAAAAAAAACGATCCTTTCTCCTACGCAAACCCAGATTTTTCTGGACTTCTCTCTGGTTACCCTAGAGCTTACCTTCAGGGTACCGGAGCAAAAATTGTCAACGCTAAGAGACTAGTCTCTAAATGTGTTAAAGTCCAAGTCGATCTCTGCCAAAACTAGCCATTACATAAGGGCAGACTGTAGCAATGTAACCAGGGTTCCATATGGCAACTTTCACTCTCTACTGAAACAGGGGTCTCTCTGGGATTCTCGATTTCACCTACCCCAAATCATAACAAATGAACTAGAGACATTGTTGCATCAAGACCTCCCATGTCCATGTTCATTAAAACATTTAACCTCAGACCTCAGGTAATGTCAGATGCCTCCTTACTTCTCTCCAAATAATGCTGTCAGAGGGAAATGAAATAGCAAGGCTCAGAATTGAGCCTACACATCTCTTAGAGCTCAGAGCAGCCAAACTAGGTTGTCAGAAACTAATACACCCAAAACAAAGAACCTGTTCTTTCCTTCTCCAGATGAACAAGAGGACAGCTGTGGAATATTTCAACAAAATAGGAAGGACAATTTTCAAAATGTTATGTATGGAAGCTCTAGATCTCAGGTCTTGGGCTCAGGCTCACAATCTTGATTTGAGAGCTCTGTATGTACCTGGCCACCCCAATGAAGTGGCAGATGCATTATCCAGGGACTAGATGTCGTTTAGTGTGTCTCCGCTGTTTTCTGTTTGCCAAGGAAGAACAAACATCTGGACACAAAAACATTGATCTCTTTGCATCTGCAACCTCTTGTCAGACCCAGGTGCCTGGATAGGAGACACTCTCTTCTTTCCATGGGATTATCTGGAGAACCTGTATGGTTTTCCTCCCTCATCATTTGTTACACAAAGTTAAAATAGACCAAGTAACATAGTAACTGTCAGGATTCGGCAGGCTGGTGGTGGATCCTCTGTGTCAGTGAGGGATTGGCCTGGACCGTACCGGAGGACCGGTTCTAAGTTGCTACTGGTTTTCACCAGAGCCCGCCGCAAAGCGGGATGGTCTTGCTGCGGCGGTAGCAACCAGGTCATGTCCACCGGTAGCGGCTCAACCTCACTGACTGCTGAGACAGGCGCGGTACAAGGCAAGAGCAAGGTCGGACGTAGCAGAAGGTCAGGGCAGGCAGCAAGGATCGTAGTCAGGGGTAACAGCAGAGGGTCTGGAACACTGGCTTGGAACATACACAAAACGCTTTCACTGGCACTAGGCAACAAGATCCGGCGATACCAGGAAGGGGAAGTGGGTTTATATAAGGAGGACACAGGTGCAGGTACTGATTGGGCCAGGCGCCAATCAAGGGTGCACTGGCCCTTTAAATCTCAGAGAGCCGGCGCGCGCCGGGACTGAGCAGATGGAGGACGGGGCAGGTGAGGAGATTGGGATGCGAGCCGCGGATGGGCGCGTCCCGCTACGCGGGTCGCATCCCCGCCGGTGACACTAATGCAGCGCTCCCGGTCAGCGGGTCTGACCGGGGCGCTGCATGGAGGTGAACGCCGCGAGCGCTCCGGGGAGAAGCAGGGACCCGGAGCGCTTGGCGTAACAGTAACATAGTTCATAAGGTTGAAAAAAGACTCCATCAAGTCCATCAAGTTCAACCTATAACCCTAATGAGTCCCTACCGAGTTGAGTTGATCCTGAGGAAGGCAAAAAAAAAAAACTCATACTAGAGGTAAAAATTCATTCCCAACTCCAAATATGGCAGTCAAAATAAATTCCTAGATCAACGTTCTGTCCCTATAAATCTAGTATACATAAACAGCAATGTTATTATTTTCCAAAAATGCATCCAGCCCATTTTTGAACACTTTTACAGAGTTCACCATGGCCACCTCCTCTGGCAAAGAATTCCACAGTCTCACTGCTCTTACAGTAAAGAACCCCCATCTGTGCTGGTGTAGAAACCTTCTTTCCTCTAGACGTAGAGGATGCCCCCTTGTTATAGATACAGTCCTGGGTATAAATAGATCATGGGAGAGATATCTGTACTGCCCCCTGATATATTTATACATAGTTATTAGGTCTCCCCTAAGTCTTCTTTTTTCTAAACTAAATAACCTTAATTCTGATAATCTTTCTGGGTACTGTAGTCCTCCCATTCTCCGTGTTACCCTGGTTGCCCGTCTTTGAACCCTTTCCAGCTCCACTATATATTTCTTGTACACTGGTGCCCATGACTGTACACAGTATTCTATGTATGGTCTGACTAGTGATTTGTACAGTGGTAGAATTGTTTCCTTGTCGTGGGCATCTATGCCCCTATTGATGCACCCCATTATTTTATTTGCCTTGGCAGCAGCTGCCCGACACTGGTCACTACAGCTAAATTTACTGTTAACTAAGACTCCCAAGTCCTTTTCCACATCAGTCGTCCCAAGTGTTCTCCCATTTAACACATAATCCCAGCCCGGATTTTTCTTCCCCATGTGCATGACCTTACATTTATCAGTGTTGAACCTCATCTGCCACTTCCCAGCCCAAACTTCCAACCTATCCAGATCCATTTGTAACAGTGCACTGTCCTCTATTGTGTTTACAGTTTTACAGAGTTTAGTATAATCTGCAAAAATTGCTACTTTACTATTCAACCCCTCTACAAGGTCATTAATGAATATATTAAATAGGACAGGACCCAAGATGGACCCCTGTGGTACCCCACTAGTAATAGCCACCCAATCAGAATAAGTACCATTAATAACCACGCTCTGTTTCCTATCACTGAGCCAGTGACTTACCCACTTACACACATTCTCCCCCAGCCCAATCCTTCTCATTTTATGCACCAACCTTACATAGACTAGTTCTTATTTGTTGCCAGGTTTGGCATAGTATGGTATTCCATCCTATGCACGTTAACCCAGGGCCAGAAACTGCCTTTGGGCTTCACAGTGAATCGCCTCTCACAATGTGGACTGCAGCTCTGATAGGCTGTTCTCCTTTCCAGACTTATCTAATGAGGTGAACTTTTTAATAAACAAGTTCTTCAAACTCAAGAGTAGAAATAGATATAAATCTATCATTGCTGTATTCAAGCTAACTTAGACTTAGAGTACCTCACGTATAAATTTCATGTAGGAATGGCTTCAATTACTTAAGACTTTAGGTTTAGCTCTGAACCTATTAATTCCTAACTTGACAGATAACAAAATATACTTGAGGCTATTAAAAAAAAAAGGTGACAATTCGCTCTATCCGTCCTAACTACTATTCCACATGGAACGTAGAGGTCTTTTTATGCTATTTGAGTACCACAGGGCAAACTAATAGCTCTCTGAGAGAACTAAGTGCGAAGTTGGCAAGCCTCTTATCACTAACTAGGCAGCAAAAACTGACAAGATTTGGCCCCTTTCACATTACCGTTGTCACACAGTAGTGTGATGGCCGTCGGGGCTGCTGGGGTGCCATCTTTTTCTCCCTCCAATCCTATTGAAAAACAGCAGCGTCTGACGGACCCCATTGACTAAAATGGGGTCCATTAGGATCCGCTGTTGCCCGCTGCTCCCCATCAAAATGATGGCCATCAAACTTCCAAAATAAGGGAGTTTGACGGCCGTTCTCGATAGGACGCAATGGCAGTGTGAAAGAAGCTTTATCCTGTTTCATATCCTTGAACCTTGGCTCACTGAAATACAAGATTTTCTATCTGACCTTAAAGAGCAGAACAATAACAGCCTTGTTTAATGAGGCTCCCATAGAACTGAATATTATTAGATATGAACGATATCCCTCCCTTTGTTTGGTTGATAATGCACCTATTTGGTCACAGAGGGAAGATTACAATTTTTTTAATCACCCCCTCTTGCAAAGCCTCAGCAAACACCATTAGGGGTTGGATACTGAGTACTATAAGGGAAGCTGGAATTGATACCAATACCATTCTCTGAGAGAAGTAGCTGCATCTAAAGCCACTGCAGGTAGGCTTTCCCTCCTCATAATTTTGAAATCAGCTAAATGGTTCTCTATGCTACTGCCACCCTGCAGAAACTGAACAACTCAAGTTCATGAGGGCTACCACCTTGCGTGTCCTACTCTACCCATCAGAACAAATAGCAGTTTGCAGAAATCTATGACCTGCAAACTGTTTTCTTTCTATGGGAATATGGAAGCCACCTAGCAACAGCGCTTACTCTATGAAGCCTTCCTATGTTTTCCTGTTGAACCACACTTTGTTCCTTTTGTCCTAGGACAGTTAAAGAATACTAAACAAGGATAGCCTACAATTTCTGAACCTATAAAGAAGAGGGCACTGCATCGCTGAATTAGGTCCACTACAATGACCACCCAATCAATTTCTGCTGGTTAGCAGATCCTGCTTCTTCATGTTCTATTATGAACTTTGACATAACTTAGAAAGTCAGGAAAAAAAAGACAGTTGTACTGTACTGTTAAAATGTTTGGGTCAAACACACCTACCTTTTCTGTTTCATTCTAGCTAAAGTACCTCTGTTTTACAACGTTTGTCATACGTGATGAGATAACTGTTGGTTCACATCTCCACAACTGTCTCCACTGTCTAAACTCTCTCCACTGTTTCATTGGGGACAAGGGAATATGTTAAGTTCTTTTAGCAGTGTCTTACCTCCTTTGGCATCAAACATGCCTGATCCTTCTTTCACCTGATGGCTAGTGTAGGGCAGTTTCATGGTAATGTGCATGCCAAGATAAAAGAGGTATTTCTATTTTGTAAAGTGATAAGGTATCCCTAGGTGGGAGTTTTACCACTGAGACCTCAACAATGTGGAGACTGAACAGTATGCCATACTGGTTTACCACTTGTCCCATTCAGCCGGGACCCAGTTAACCAATAACCGGGAGTGGGTTCTGGCTGTTTCCACCCACCCAGCCTGAGTGGCGCATGTATACCTGTCTATAGGGAGAGACGTGTCATTCAGTATTGGTGGGACAATGAGCAGTAACTGGGACCTGCCCCCATGACTAGTTACCCAGGTCCCTGTGTCATTTTTAACATATGACTAGCTGAGTACCCAGCGTTGCCTGGTTTTTCCTTCCTAATCCTTGTTGGGGAGGAAAATAAACAAAGAAGGAAGCTTTTGACTTCATATCCCGTCGTCATATATTGTTGCCATATCCCGAACTCCTATCCCGTCCTCCTATCCCGTCCTCCTATCCCGTCCTCCTATCCCGTCCTCCTATCCCGTCCTCCTATCCCGACCTCCTATCCCGTCCTCCTATCTCTATGAAAGGGAAAAAAAGAAAAAGGAAGAAGGAGGACAGCGCCTCGTGTAATCCTGCGAATACAGTGGAAATCTGGTGAGCTTCGGGATTATGAACTCTCACCTGGTGGTTTTAGGCAATAGGCATATCACCCCTACATCCGGGGTATAATGGGGATTGCAGGCCGTAGGAGCTTGACCGGGAGTCGTGGCATCGGTTACAGTAGTATAAAATTGAAAAGAAAAAAACTCCAAAAATGGCGCTATCCCATATAAAAGTAACAATGACTGATGTGGTGAACACAGCCGTACTTTATTAAAAAGACAAACAGCGAGTGACATCCATAAGCAAAGGCAAGATGCATTTTGGGTATAAGCTTACCCTTTCTCAATTGCAGGTTTCCTCCTATCCCGTCCTCCTATCTCTACCTCCTATCCCTTCCTCATATCCCATCCTCCTATCTCGACCTCCTATCTCGATCTACTATCCCGACCTCCTATCCCTTCCCCATATCCCGTCCTCATATCTCAACCTCCTATCTCGACCTCCTATCTCGACCTCCTATCCTGACCTCCTATCACGTCCTCATATCCCAACCTCCTATACCGTCCTCCTATCTCGACCTCCTATCACAACCTCCTATCACGTCCTCATATCCCGACCTGTAATATGTGTACAAGGTATTGAAATATCTCCAGCCGTTTGGAAGTTATGTGGGAACATACATTTCCCATTGATTTGCATGGGACTTTAAACAAAAACCCTGACCCTCAAAAATGGGGGTAGTTAAGGGTTAAATTAACTATCCTATATTTTAAGTAGACATATGAGTAACATGTGACCAAGTATTATCGAAATATCTCCAGACGTTTGGAAGTTATGCAGTAACATATATTTCCCATAGACTTGAATGGGAATGGGACAAAAACCATGCCCCTGGCAAATGGGGGTTAAATCACCTATCCTATGTTTGTTGTTGACATATAAGTAACATGTGTGCCAAGTTTCATGTTAATATCTTTAGCTGTTTGGACGTGATGCTGGAACATACACACACACATACACACACACACATACATACACACATTGGCCCTCATTTACTATTGCAAACCCGACATGTTTTGTTGGGTTGTGCGCTAGATTCTGTCGCATTGCGCCAGATATTCTGTATGCGCCAGATTTTGCGCCAGCATTTGCGCCAGAATTGAAAAAACCCGACTAACTCTCCATTTTGTTAAGAGAAACCCAAAAAAGGGGCGTGGCCACCGGGAAAAGGGGGCATGGTCTCCGAAAAGGGGCGTGTTCCTGACATTTTCACAAAAACCCAACATATTTACTAAGGTTTCCACATAAAATGTGGTGGATTTAAGCTGAGGAAAACCAGACAGATCAGAGCATGTGTAAAAAAAAAAAAGCAAAGTGTAGGGAAAGTGGAAAAAGTAGGGAAACCTTAGTAAATACCATGGAAAATAAATTGTAGGGAATTAAAACCTACAAAGAAACCTACACTCCACTCATAGTAAATAAGGGCCATTGAGTTTTATGAATATAGATTACTCTGAAACACCCATGCTCTTTGAAGTAATTCATAGTCCCCCAGAACCAAACTGCCTGCACCAGTTTTAGGCTGCCCGCATTTTGGAGGACTATCATCAAGTACATTACCTGGGACCATCTGAGACACGAAGGAAGCTTTTGGGCTAAAGGATGCCTCAAAAGGCTAGAGTAGAGAAGACAGGGACTCCCTATTCTACAGAACTGCACATCACTTACTTCAGCTATTCACAATAGAACTGTTGGACCAAGATTGTGCCTTACTACTGTGAGAAATTATTGGTGTGATTCTGCACCTTGCCATCAGGACATCCCACTTAATCGCTTGCCTGACGCTACATTAGGGTGTGCCCCAGGGATATTGCTGTCTGCATCAACAACTGTGCACCAACTAAGCAAACAGACCAATCCAGGGAGCATTGGAATGACTGAGCTTTTGTACTGTGAATAATTACCGTCTCTGGCACTGAAAGACCCAGCCAACCCACAGACTTTACCCCCTACACGGTGCTTACCTCTGGCCTGTGCCCTGTTCACACATTTGCTGCAAAGCAACTACAGAATGCACAAAATGTAACTAATATATCCAGACATTTTTTGGAACATGATCACAGGGGTGGTGATAGAGAAAAACATATAGGAAAATCACCTGGATAGGTAGACTTATTTTCTTAAACCCAGTGAGCCTTAACATGGACTTTCCCTTTAAGTCTTTTGTACTTGAATAAATCGACTACTCACCAGGATTATTCAACTTTTTAGACGGAGATTTATCAAAACCTGTGCAGTGGAAAAGTTGACCAGTTGCCCATAGCAACCAATCTGATTGCTTCTTTCATTTTACAGAGGCATTGTTAAAAATGAAAGAAGCAAGCTGATTGGTTGCTAGGGGCAACTGGGCAACTTTTCCTCTGGACAGGTTTTGATAAATCTTCCCCAATATGTGTATGTGTGTGTGTGTGTGTGTGTGTATGTATGTTCCAGCATCACGTCCAAACGGATGAAGAGATTAACTTGAAACTTGGCACACATTATTCACCCCCATTTGCCAGGGTCGGGGTTTTTGTTTAAAGTCCCATACAAGTCTATGGGAAATATATGTTACTGTATATGAGGAGGAAGGGATATGAGGAGGGGATATGAGGACGGGATAGGAGGTCGAGATAGGAGGACGGGATAGGAGGTCAGGATAGGAGGTCGAGATAGGAAGATGGGATCGGGGGACGGGATAGGAGGTCGAGATAGGAGGTCGAGATAGGAGGTCGAGATAGGAGATTGAGATAGGAGGATGGGATATGAGGAGGGGATATGAGGACGGGATAGGAGGTCGGGATAGGAGGTCGAGATAGGAGGACGAGATAGGAGGACGGGATAGGAGGTCGAGATAGGCGGATGGGATCGGGGGCTGGGATAGGAGGTCAGGATAGGAGGTGGAGATAGGAGATTGAGATAGGAGGATGGGATATGAGGAGGGGATATGAGGACGGGATAGGAGGTCGGGATAAGAGGATGGGATAGGAGGTCGGGGTATGAGGATATGAGGGATATGGGGTTAGGATATGACAACAATATATGGGGATGGGATATGAAGTCAAAAGCTTCCTCCTTTGTTGATTTTCCTCCCTGGCAATGCCGGATACTCAGCTAGTGTATATATATATATATATATATATATATATATATATATATATTTATATATATATATATATATATATATATATATACATATATACAGTACACACCAAAAGTTTGGACACACCTTCTCATTCAGAGTTTTCTTGACTATGAAAATTGTAGATTCCCACTGAAGGCATCAAAACTATGAATTAACACATATGGAATTATATGCATAACAAAAAAGTGTGAAAATATGTCATATTCTAGGTTCTAGCCACCTTTTGCTTTGATTACTGATTTGCACACTCTTGGCATTCTCTTGATGAGCTTCAAGAGGTAGTCACCTGAAATGGTCTTCGAACAGTCTTGAAGGAGTTCCCAGAGATGCTTAGCACTTGTTGGCCCTTTTTGCCTGCACTCTGCGGTCCAGCTCACCCCAAACCATCTCGATTGTGTTCAGGTCCGGTGACTGTGGAGGCCAGGTCATCTGGCGCAGCACCCCATCACTCTCCTTCTGGGTCAAATAGCCCTTACACAGCCTGGAGGTGAGTTTGGGGTCATTGTCCTGTTGAAAAATAAATGATGGTCATACTAAATGCAAACCGGATGGAATAGCATGCCGCTGCAAGATGCTGTGGTAGCCATGCTGGTTCAGTATGCCTTCAATTTTGAATAAATCCCCAACAGTGTCACCAGCAAAGCACCCCCACACCATCACACCTCCTCCTCCTCCACACCAGCACACCTCTGAATGAAAACCATTTCAGGTGACTACCTCTTGAATCTCAACAAGAGAATGCAGAGAGTGTGCAAAGCAGTAATCAAAGCAAAAAGTGACTACTTTGAAGAACCTAGAATATGACATATTTTCAGTTGTTTCACACTTTTTTGTTATGTCTATAATTCCACTTGTGTTAATTCATAGTTTTGATGCCTTCAATGTGAATCTACAATTTTCATAGTCATGAAAATAAAGAGAAAGTAAATGTTGGCAACCTTGATTTTTTTCAAGAAAATTAAGTATTTCTCACAGAAAAGGATTGCAGTAACACATGTTTTGCTATAAACGTTTATTCCCTTTGTGCGTATTGGAACTAAACCAAAAATGGGAGGAAAAAAGCAAATTGGACATACTGTCACACCAAACTCCAAAAATGGTCTGGACAAAATTATTGTCACCCTTTCAAAATTGTGAAAAAATAAGATTGTTTCAAGCATATGATGCTCCTCTAAACTCTGGGGCAAGTAACAGGTGTGGGCAATATGAAAAAAATCACACCTGAAAGCAGATAAAAGGAGGTTCACTTAGTCTTTGCACTGTGTGTCTGTGTGTGCCACACTAAGCATGGACAACAGAAAGAGGAGAAGAGAACTCTCTGAGGACTTGCAAACCAAAATTGTGGAAAAATATTAACAATCTCAAGGTTACATCTCCAGAGATCTAGATTTGCTTTTGTCCATAGTGCGCAACATTATCAAGAAGTTTGCAACCCATGGCACTGTAGCTAATCTCCCTGGATAGACCGGATGGTGGATAAGCAGCCCCAAAGATATTCAAGCTGTCCTGCAGGCTCAAAGAGCATCAGTGTCAGCGAGAAACTATCTGTCAACATTTAAATGAAATTAAATGCTATGGCAGGAGACCCAGGAGGACCCCACTGCTGACACTTTTGCCAAAATGAACTTGAGTAAGCCAAAATCCTTCTGGGAAAATGTCTTGTGGATAGATGAGACCAAGATAGAGCTTTTTGGTAAAGCACATCATTCTACTGTTTACCGAAAATGGAATGAGGCCTACAAAGAAAAGAACACAGTACCTACAGTGAAATATGGTGGAGGTTCAATGATGTTTTGGGGTTGTTTCCCTGGCTCTTGCACTGGGTGCCTTGAATGCGTACAAGGCATCATGAAATCTGAGGATTACCAACGGATTTTGGGTCAGAAAGCTGGGTTTGCGTCAAGATCTTGGGTCTTCCATCAGGACAATGACCCCAAACATTGTCAAAAAGCACCCAGAAATGGATGGCAACAAAGTACTGGAGAGTTCTGAAGTGGCCAGCAATGAGGCCATTAGTTAAATTAACCCCTAACCTACCCCCATACGTGAAGGATGGGGTTTTTGTTTCAAGTCCCATGCATGGATATAGGACTTCTGGTGCCTTACTCCACAAGCGCCGCTCTGCATCTCTTGGTGAATGCGTTAGTCCGGCTGGCAAGCCACACCCTCCCTGCATGCCATATCCCATCTCACAAAGACATGCCCACATTTTAAGCCACACCCCTTTTATTTTCAGATTACAATATCTTTACCACAACGCAGCCCCACTGGGATGGGATAAGATGATTAGAAATGAGGATTAGCTATGGGGACGGGATATGAGGACGGGACATGAGGTCGGGATATGAGGATGGGATATGAAGACAAGATATGAGAATAGGATATGATGACGGGATATGGGGTCGGGATATGGGGACAGGATATGAGGACGGGATATGGGGATGGGATATTGGGTCGTGATATGGGGACAGGATATGTGGACAGGATATGAGGACAGGATATAGGGACTGGATATGAGGTTGGGATGTGAGGACGGGATATGGGGGTCAGGATTTAAGGTTGGGATATGAGGACAAAAGCTTCCTCCTTTTGTTGTTTTTCCTCCCCCACAAGGACATGGTAGGAAAAACCAGGCAGCACCTGGTCCTCAGCTAGGATAATATAAATAAGTTGCTGCAGCACACTTATGGTTGTTACACTTTGCGCTCTGGCCACATGCACTGGCCGCGAGCGCATTGACCCTTTCTCACCCGGCTGCTGGCGAGACTGAGATTCGCATTGCGGGACGCGCCCGCATGCAAATCTCAGCCCATCACTTACCACGCTCCTCTGCTGCTGCCTCCGCTGTGTCTCAGCTCCAGCGCGCATGTCCCCGTCCCCTAGGGCACGCGGCAGAGCTCTAAAACTTAAAGGGCCAGGGCGCCCATAATTATGTCCTACACCTTTCATCATTCAATAAGTTCCTGCACTTTCCCCTTTTCCCTGCCGGATCTTCAGTGCCCCTAGCCTGAGATTAAGCGTTCCCTATTGCCTGTTTGCCTGACCCGTCTATCCAGACCTTCCCGGTACGTTATTTGACTATGCACCTTTTCCGCCTGCCTTGACCTTCTGCTAAGTTCTACTACGCTACTGCCTCTTGCTTTGGTACCTCGCCTGCCCAGCTACCTGTGTGGTTAAGCCTTGTCGGGGGTAGCGACCTGGGTGTTGCCTGCCGAGGCAAGCCCATCCTGTCTTGCTGTGGGCTCTGGTGAAGACAAGCGGCACCTTAGACTCCGCTCTCCAATACAGTCCGAGTCATCTGCCACACAGGTTAGAGGATCCACATCCAGCTCTGTAACAATAGTGAAGAAAAAGCAGCTTTTATTCCATCCCAAAAATGTTAAAAATGCAACCTTTCAGCTGCCCATGCAGCCTTTTTCAAGCATCAGTATAAGTGACCAAAACCATGGTACAGTGGGGATCAAAAGTTTGGGCACCCCAGGTAAAAATTTGTATTATTGTGCAGAAAGAAGCCAAGGAAAGATGGAAAAATCTCCAAAAGGCATCAAATTACAGATTAGACATTCTTATAATATGTCAACAAAAGTTAGATTTTATTTCCATCATTTACACACAAAAAAATGGCATCTGCAAAAGTTTGGGCACCCTGCAGAATTAATATCTTGTACTGCCCCCTTTGGCAAGTATCACAGCTTGTAAACACTTTTTGTAGCCAGCCAAGAGTCTTTCAATTCTTGTTTGAGGTATCTTTACCCACTCTTCCTTACAAAGTTTTCCAGTTCTTTGAGATTTCTGGGCTGTCTGTCACACACTGCTCTTTTAATGTCTATCCATAGATTTTCAAATATGTTGAGGTCAGGAGATTGTGAATGCCATGGCAAAACCTTCAGTTTACACCTCTTGATGTAATCCCCTGTGGATTTCGAGGTGTGTTTAGGATCATTATCCATTTGTAGAAGCCATTCTCTCTTTAATGTCAGCTTTTTCACAGATGGCATCAAGTTAGCATCCAAAATTTGCTGAAATTTTATTGAATACATTTTTCCTTCTACTCGTGAGATGTTCCCTGTGCCACTGGCTGCAATACAACCCCAAAGCATGATTGATCCACCACCATGCTTAACAGTTGGACAAAGGTTCTTTTCATTAAATTCTGTTCCCCTTCTTCTCCAAACGTACCTCGCTGGGTCCACAGAACTTGTTTCCAAAATGCATCAGGCTTGTCTATATGTTCATTTGCAAAGTTCAAGCGCGGATTTTTGTGGTGAGGACATAAAAGAGGTTTTTTTCTGATGACTCTTCCATGAAGACCATATTTGTACAAGTATCTCTTTATAGTGGAATAGTGTACCACAACTCCAGTGTCTGCCAGATCTTTCTGTAGGGATTGTGCAGTCAAATAATTTTTCTCACAATCCTGCGAGCTGTTCTGCCTGAAATTTATCTTGGTCTTCCAGATCTTGCTTTAACTTCCACTGTTCCTGATGACTGTAATTTCTTAATTACATTCCGAACTGAGGATATTGACATCTGAAAATGTTTTTCTATCTTCTTATAGCCTTCTCCAGCTTTGTGAGCGTCAACTATTTTCAGTTTCAGATTTCTAGACAACTGCTTAGAAGAACCCATGGTGCTGATTGTTGGGGCAAGGTCAGATGAGTCTGGGCATTTAAAACCTTTGAGATTGACATCACCTGGTCTTCCCAGATCATGAGTGAGAACAATCCATGACACTGGCAGGTCTCAGCTTTGCAAAGGGGGCAGTGCATGCTATAAATTGTGATCGGGGCTACACATTCATGCTCGTGATAACAATGATATATACTTACTTGTTGTATAACATATCGGTCTGACTTGTGCTCAATGACCGCGACGGAGGCCACGCCTTAAGAGGGCATGCCCTGTAATGGATGAAATGAAGAAAAGGAAAGAAGAAAGAAAGGGAGGTTTGGAAGGGGTCCGCAAAACGTCACGAACGCCCCACGATAGGAGGCAGGGGCGTTATATACCCCTGCCCCCGCCCACAACCCCTTATGTGCCGCCTTGACGTGCAGGGGGGTGGAAATGTTACCGCCCCTCTCACAAATACAGCCTAATTAGGCTTCACACTTGTGATCGGGGCTACACATCCGTGCTCATGATAACAATGATATATACTTACTTGTTGTATAACATATCGGTCTGACTTGTGCCCAATGACCGCGACGGAGGCCACGCCTTAAGAGGGCAAAAAGTCAATCTGGTAGGGAATTAAATGTTTTAATCATAAACCGATGCCCATACCTTAGCACGAACCCAAGATATAGCTCTGACATTAAGACAGAAGTTGGGTGAAGCTAACTGACTGGCCTAGGAATCGATGCCTGGAAACTGAAAGAGTTGTGGTAGTCATGTCCACTCTTAACCGAAACCAGAGTTGGCACTTGAGCAGGGTCAGGCTAAACCCAAACCTATATCTGCATGTAGCATGCTGCCTAATATTAGTGCGAGAGTGAAACACTATGACCTGTCAGGCCCAGTAAATCCCATCATGGTCACGCTAATGAGTGGCAAAATGGAAACTGTTAGCAAGATAGATAGGCACAACCATCACCACCCAACTGACCTTGACGGTAACAGCCTTATTGCCTGTAGAATCAAACAATATCCGAACACCTTACCTGAAAACTAAGCCAAACCAATTCCCCATTCCTAACTTCACTAGCCTCATGAGTGGTGTCCCACAGCGAGTGACCCACCCATTTGTTGCCAACATGTCTGTAATTTGCCTACGCAATGTACCTGCAGACACTAATGCTCCATGCCTGAGCCATCGTGCCCTCCAACTGGACCATTGTGCATATGATAATGACGATGAAACAGGTGCTGATAGGGCCGTCGACCGTGTGATGGGCTCTAGCTGGAAACAATCAGTGACAAAATTGCGTGGTATATCCCCCGGCAGACGTGTTGTCAAGGTGACACCATGTACGTGACGAGTTGCTCTTGCTCTGGAAAGTGTCAGTGACCAGAACCTGTGCTGCTTCCTTTGCCAATATGGTCGGCATACGGAATATCCGACCACCTATGCCATGGTTTTTTGCTTGTAGATTGTCTCAGAAATGTAGACCTGCGTGGGCCTACATAAAGGGTAACAAAAACACCTATGTCGGAACGTTAATGCTCTGAAGGCGTGTAACAATAACCTGTGTGGTGCCCCCCCTGCAGACGTGGCAGGTATAACGAGAAAACAACCAACTGAGTTGAAATGTAATTGCTCTGAAGACGTGTCAGTAACAATAACCTGAGGTACCTCCCCCTGCAGACGTGGCAGGCATAATGGGTAAAAATCCACCTGTATGTAAGAATGTTATTGGTCTGAAGACAAGTCAGTAACAATAACATGTGTGGTGCCTCCCCCTGCAGACGTGGCAGGCATAACGGGTAAACAACCACCTATGTGTCGTAAAGTTATTTCTCTGAAGATGTGTCAGTAACAATAACCTATGTGGTGCCTTCCTGTAAAAAAGCGTGGCAGGCATCCCGGGTAAAATAACCACTTATGTGTCGAATGTTATTGCTCTGAAGACGTGTCAGTAACAACAACAACCACCTGTGTGTCGTAATGTTATTGCTCTGAAAACGTGTCAGTAACAATAACCTGCGTGGTGCTTCCTCCAGCAGACGTGGCAGGCATTGCAGGCAAACAACCACCTATGTGTCCTGATGTTATTGCTCTGAAGACGTGTCAATAACAATAACCTGCGTGTCGCCTCCCCTGCCGACGTGGCAGGCATAACGGATAAACAACCCCTCTGTGTCGTGATGTTATTGCTCTGAAAGAGTGTCAGTAACAATAATCTGCGTATTGCCTCCTCCTGTAGACATGAAAAGCCCACCAGGAACCATCACCTATGCGTCGAACTGTTATTGCACTACAGGAGTGTCAGTAGCAATGACCTGCGTGGTGCCTCCCCCTGCAGACGTGGAGGCATGAGAGGTAAACAAGCATCTGTGTGTCATGATGTTATTGCTCTGAAGGTGAGTCAGTAACAAGAACCAGCATGGTGCCTCACCTTGCAAACGTGGCAGGTATAAAGGGTAAACAACCGGCTATGTGTTGATGATATTGTTGTTCTGAAGATGTGTCAGAGACAACGACCTGCGTGGTGCCTCCCGCCTGCATTTGTGGCAGGCATAACAGGTAAACCACCACCTGTGTATCATAATGTTGTTGCTCTGAAGGCGTGTCAGGGACAATGACCTGTGTGGATCCCCCTGCCTGCAGACATGCCAGGGGTGACTGAAAACTGATGACCTATGTCCGTGTGACGTCTTTGCAACCATGGGAAAACCCAAGAGTTTTGTACAGTGTAGTTATAAGCGTATGAGCCTTATGATGGTATGCGTGTGTGTACTATAACTGCATGCACTGTAAAGAAGCACTCACCATGTATAGTGAAAACTATGAGCATATGCACAACACCAACCCACCAGCTTGCCAATGCCATGCACCTTCGCATGGCACCGACGCCATGAGCCTCGAACAACCCGAATGCCCAGGGCGCATGGAACACAGAGGAACAAGCACCATACACGCACATCCAGTCCCGCGTCAAGAGTGCGCGTGTGTCATGAAAGCAATGGATGTATGAACAACGAGAGTGCATGATCAGCCAAGCCATGCATACCATGGAATACATGATTGGCTTATGAACATTTGAACCATGAGCGTATGACACAGTAAGAGATAAGATGAATGAAACAGAACGGTATGAATGCTATAAATGTACAAACAGTGAGAATGGCATAGGCTTAATGTCAGTGCCCAGAGCATGTGGCCCGTGTAAATGCCATGAGCGGACGATCGCTATAAATGCCATTAGTGTATGATCAAAATAAAACCATTGCATGGACAGTACAACTATGTGTGTATAAATCGTGTGCAAGCCATGAGTGAATGATCGTGGGAATGCTAACAGTGTGTGAAACAGTATGGTTAATAAAACAGTGATGATGCCATGAACGTATGTAAATATGATGAGCATATGGTCACTATCGATCCCATGAGCTTATGAGCAGTATAATAGCCATGGGTGTATGCAACAGTATTGCCGTCGTGAGCGTATGACCAGTGTGTGAGTTGTGATCATATGAATGGAACAAAATGCCATGTGCATATAACTGCAAAACCAGTGGGTGTGTGAACAGTGCATAATTTGAGAATGCGATCAATATGAATGCCATGAGCATATGGGCCGTATGAATGCCATGCGTGTAAGCAGAGTGTGACTGGTACAAGCATGATGACAGCATAACTACTATGGATTACGACCACCATGAATGCCACAATCATGTCGATATGGGAGACTGAAAACCATGAGCACAGAACAATGTACAGCCATGACATGCAGACTGTAAATGCCATGTGCAAAAAAAAAAACGCCCTGGGTGTACGCACAGCACAGATGCCGTGCATAAGTAGACAATGCTAGTGGCATGAGCGTAGAGAATACTATGAGCGCCTGCCCAGGGTATGCGCCACAAGCAAATACAGGAATGTCATGAATGTAGAACAGTGCAAATGCCATGCATGAACAGCATGAAACAGTGTAGATATCCTGAGCGTACGAGCAGAATAAATGCCATGAGCATAATGAAACAATAACCGCCAGAGCGCATGAACAGTGTAAAACCCACAGCAATTGCCCGGTGTAAATGCCACGGCATATGAACAGTGTAACGCTATAAGCGTCTGAACAAATGCGTAAGGTATGAATGTCTTGGGCGTACGGTATGAATGCCTTGGGCGTAAGGACAGTCTAAATGTCAAGAGCATATGAATAGTGTGAATGCTATGAGTGTGTGTACAGTAAAACCAAGGAGTGTATACGCAGTATGAATGCCATGAAGTAAGAACGGTGTAAAGCAAATGAGCGTGTGAACCGAGTAAAAGCTGTTGGCGTGTGAACAGTATATAAAGCCATGAGTGAAAGAAGGTGTATGAACAGTATAAATGCTGTGACCGTATGAACAGTGTAGATGCTGAGAGCGTATGAACGGTATAAATGAGGTGACCGTATGGACAGTGTAGATGCTGTGAGTGTATGAACAATATGAAAAGCCATGAGCATGTGAACAATATGAATGCCATGAATGTATGGATGGTATGAATACCATGAGCGTATTAAACAATATGACGCTTGCTTGTGACAGTAATTCAACTAATTTGATTAGTTTGTACCTCTGTTTGTGGTAAGCGTCACGGAGTGTGAGCCCTGATGAGGCTATCTTTAACGGATTCAACGTAATGGATTGTGTTTTTTTATTTTTTTTATATAAAGCCATATTTTGTGTATGTGTAGTACAGACGCGTGAATGCAGAAGAGATGCTAAGCATGTGTGTGCAGGATGAAATGCTAAGGGTGCATGTATCGTCTGAATGCTATGAACCATGTGTACCATATTTATTGCTGTGCAAAGTGCATACCGCATGGGTGCTAAGTATGCACCGTGTACATTCTATGAGCGTAACCCCAATTATGCTATGAATGTAGTCCCGTGACATGCATAGGGTGCGGGTCCAGTATGCATGCTAAGAGCGTAAGACCTACTGTTTAAATATGCTATAAACGTCCCAATTACCGTGTATAGTGTATGGATGTATGCGCAATTACCATGACTGCCTGCACGAACGCTAAGAGCGCCTGCACAGCACCAACACTATGCATGATACCTACACACATACACAGCCCCCTTCTTTTTTTTTTTTTTTTTACCCAGGGTATGCACCAATCTATGTACCTCCACAGACTTAAAACAACAGACTGCAAATGACGTCCAGTGCCTATCCATCCTAGCGCACGCTGCCAAGTTGGTGCGCATGTGACCTGGATCTAGAACAGGATGGGGATTCTCTGAGCCCAGGGGTACAAATCTGGACACAACATAGTATTGACACAAAATCCATGCAATGTATGTTTAGCAGATCCCGCCAGCAGGATGATGAGCACAGCCCCGGGGAACCAGCAGGACACTACCCGGGATAAATGTGACAAAACAAACGCAGTCATGCTCGTGAAGAGACGAACAGCAGCAGTGGCTTGAATGAATCAACCGCAGGCGGCCAGCCCGTCCTCCTGCCGTACAGAGATTGCTGGACAAGCAGTCAGCAAACCGGAACAAAGGAAAAAAACGCTACCTGTCTAAGCCCACAGCCGGATCAGCCACCTCCCTGCCGCGCCAACCGAACGGGCGCGGACCCGATCCGCAGCAGCATGGAGTGGCGAGAAGTCAGGCAGGTACCTATGTAAGTGAATGCCTGTGACCGGACCCCCACCAAACTTATCTGACTTATGCGCCGTGCTGACTAGAGACCCGGAAGTGACGACACAGCACACGTCCGCAAAACGTCACGAACGCCCCACTATAGGAGGCAGGGGCGTTATATACCCCTGCCCCCGCCCACTACCCCTTATGTGCCGCCTTGACGTGCAGGGGGGTGGAAATGTTACCGCCAATCTCACAAATACAGCCTAATTAGGCTTCACACTTCTGCAAGATGCCCAAACTTTTGCAGCTGCCAAATTTTTTGTTTTCTGTTATTTTGAAAGTGAAAATGATGGAAATAAAATCTAACTTTTGTTGATATATTATAAGAATGTCTAATCTGTAATTTGATGCCTTTTAGAGATTTTTCCATCTTTCCTTGGCTTCTTTATGCACATTAATACAAATTTTTACCTGGAGTGCCCAAACTTTTGATCCCCACTGTATATAACATGTAAGATACAATACATAATTAGTTACAATCAGTCAATCATGTATAAAAATATATAATTCATTAATGTGCATTAAGAAGAGAGCATAATATAAAGTGCATAATTAGGGATACTTATATATAATACCCTATCATACAGTATTATAAATGCAAAAAGCTATAAAATCTAAAATATGCTGAATATGCACCTGCATATTTTAGATTTTTTAGCATTTGCATTTATGATATGATAATGATAGGGTATTATGTATCAGTACCCCTAATTTTTCACTTTATATTATGCTCTCTTTTTAATGCACTTTGATGAATTGTTCACGTTTTATATATTTTTATACACAATTGTTTGATTGTAACTAATTATTAGAGATGAGCAAATTTTTGAAAAATTCAATTACGCCGATTCGCCAAATTTCCCCCCAAAAATTGTTTTGTTCAGAATTTATTCGCAGCGAATCACTATTAAAAAAAGGCTATTTCTGTCCTACAGAGAGGCTCAGTAGGGGCGTAGAACAATTTGCCTTGTCCCAACACGCATAGGGAGTGTGCTGTGTTAGTGAAATAATACTGTCATTCAGTATGACATGCAGATTACAGGCATCGCTATTAGAATCACTGCCGCAGAGCATCTGGATGTGGAAGATTTTTTATGTCATTTTTATTTCATTTAATTTGAATTTATTTAACTGTATTGATTACCCATTCTGGTGAGCATCGAGCTGACGGTCCTCTGCCAGGCGAGATACCACCTGTTCCAGCCCCTGTCTCTCAGCGGCCCCCTTACTGTGAAAGTGCGAATGTTTCATTTAATCAGTTATGGTTCATTGTTATCGGTCCAAGCTGTTTCATTGTATTCTTGCGATAATTCCACAGGCAATATGACGTTGACGACCATAGGGCTTCAGTCTTGAAAAGATTACATCCATTTTTTTTTACATTTAAATTTAAGATTGATATAAGATTCCCAAGTTTAATGTCCCGGCGTTTACTGTTTGACCACAAAACCCAATCTAACAAGGAGTCACATGGCGGCACAATGGCAGAGCCTAGAGGTGGCAGCAGCATGAGGAGACCATAATCTGTCAGAATTGACACAGTCTGGAATTGGCTGCAGCAAGAGGAGACCATATAGTGGCTGAATGACACAGCCTGGAGTTGGCGGCAGCACGAGGAGACAATAGGGCTTCACAATCCCTAAGATGAAGAGATGAATTTTCAAATTTAAATTGAAGATTTAAGGTAGCTAGTGCTACCATCAATTTTTTTAGATAATGTCCCAGGCCCAGCCGCATCAGTAAACCATATAGTGGCTGAATTACACAGACTGGAGCTGGTGGCAGCATGTGGAGACAATAGGGCTTCACAATACCTAAGATTAAAAAATGTATTTTTAAATTTAAATGGAAGATTTATTGTAGCTAATGCTACCATAACATTTTTTAGGTAATGTCCCAGGCCCAGCAGAATGAGTTAACCATAAAGTGACTGAATGACACAGTCTGGAGGTGGCAGAAGCATGAGGAGACCATATAGTGGCTGAATGGCACAGCCTGGAGGTGGCGGAAGAACTAGGAGACCATGTAGTGGCTGAATGGAACAGCCTGAAGTTGGCAGCACCATGAGTAGAACATATAGTGGCTAAATGGCACAGCCTGGAGTTGGCGGCAGATAAGGAGACCATATAGTAGCTGAATGGCACAGCCTGGAGTTGGCGGCAGCATGAGTAGAACATATAGTGGCTGAATGGCACAGCCTGGAATTGGCGGCAGATGAGGAGACCATATAGTGGCTGAATGGCACAGCCTGGAGTTGGCGGCAGCATGAGGAGACCATATAGTGGCTGAATGACACAGACTGGAGTTGGCGACAACATGAGGAGAACATATAGTGGCTGAATGACACAGCGTGGAGGTGGCAGCAGCATGAGGAGACCATATAGTGGCTAAATGGCACAGCCTGGAGTAGGCGACAGTATGTGGAGAACATATAGTGGCTGAATGGCAGCGTGGTGGTGGTGGCAACATGAGGAGATTATATAGTGGCTTAATGAAGGAGGTGGCAGAAGCATGAGGAGACTATATGGTGGCAGAATGAGACAGCCTGAAGGTGGCAGCAGCAGCATCAGGAGTCCTGAAAGTTACCCGGTGACAGAGTGGGGCGATGGGTGGCAATTCCAGTACCCTGTGACGAAGGTGGGTGAAAAAAGGACTGATGCAGAGGAATGATTGTAACTGGGGAGCAGCGCCTTACATCTGTTTGGCACTATCCATATTAGTGAAGTGTTGGTGTGGCACCATGGTCAATCTACTCTGAGGCATCTGTCATTGGTGGCTGATCCATCCTGGCTGATCCATGCCCGATTCATCTTCACAAAGGTCAGTCTCTCCACATTTTTCATGGACAGACGAGTTCTCCTTGGGGTGACTATGGCCCCCGCTGCACTACACACCCACTCTGATGGCACACTACTGGCCGGGCAGGACAGCTTTTCCAGGGCAAACTCTGCTAGTTGCGGCCACAAATCAAGTTTGGTTGCCCAGAAGTCCAGCGGATCTTTAAGGTGTGTTGGCACGGTCATGTCAAGGTATGCCACCACCTGCTGGTTCAGGTCCTGCTCCAGGTCTATCTGCTGCTGTTGAGTTGCTTTACTATGCAGGTGAAGAAAGGTACTCATCAGCGACTGTAGACTCAGGCTGCTGCTGATGGAGCTGGTACTGCTTCTGCCACCCCACCCCTCCCCAGCCATGGCAGTGGAAGGTGAGCGCAGAGGGCCCCCAAGTCAGACCTGTGAGAGGATGGACGATGGCGCCGATAGGCATCGGCCAACTGACTACGTAGGATGTCTCTGTAGTAGGTCAGTTTGTCCTCCCTCTCATTGTGTGTAAAAAAAAGGCCCCCATTTTGTGTCGAAAGCGAGGGTCCAATAAGGTGGAGAGCCAGAAGTCATCCCGCTGCCGAATAGTGACAATTCGGCGGTCACTACACAAGCAACTGAGCATGAATCTTGCCATTTGTGCAAGTGACTTGGAGGGACTCCCTGCCTCCATCTCCACTGCATACTGCCACGATGTGTCCTCTGTCTCGCCTTCCTCATAACGCTCTAGCTCCTCTGGCTGCTCCTGCTCTTCCTCTCCTGTCAGATGACAAGAAAAACCACCAATATTACGAAACCTAAACTGTGCTCCACTGTGCCCCTCCCCTCCTCCAGTTCAGCCCCCACAGGGCTCACCTGGCCGTGAGATGTAGGCGCCACGTCTCCAGTGCCCTGACCAGCCATCGTTTCCAACACGAGTTGTAGGAAATGAAGCAGTGGAATGATGTCTTTCATCCCGAAATCCTGGCGACTGACTAATAATGTGGCTTCCTCAAAGGGCCTGAGCAAACGGCAGGTGTCACGTATGAGCTGCCACTGGTTGACATTGAAGTTACACAGGGGAGTACCCCTATCCGCTTGGATCATCAAGAAATCGGTGATGGCTTTTCTCTGTTCGTATAGTCGGTCCAACATATGGAGGCTGGAATTCCAACATGTGGCAACGTCTCAATTCAGACTATGTTGGGGGATACCATTCTGATGCTGCAGCTCAAGGAGGGTGTGCTTTGGCGAGTGTGTGTAACTAAGCACCGCCCAAGGACGCGTCGCCTAGAGAAGCGGAGCGGGCGTGTCGGATATGACGTAAGAGCCCGGAAGTATAAGACGTCAGACGCTGGCTTCTCCGGCAGTACGTTGGGCTGGAAGTCAGCCGGCCTCTTCGCCACTGCGGGAGTGCGCGCTGCTGTTATACATTCCTAGAAGCCTCTAAACCGTGAGTATGCTTCGTAAGCAGCATGGTCTTCTCTTGCAGGTAATGGCAGCTTTGTATACTGAGCAGGGCTTTGTCTTTTATCTTGCAGATGTGCCAGTGGAATGATAGTGAGTGAGCAGCTCTATACCCACATATAAATATACAGAATGACATGTGGGCATTTAGTAACTATTGCTATGTTTTTCTTGTTTTTATTTCAGGATGGATCACCACTGTCAGCAGGCTTCACGGGACCCATATGGTCTATGTTTTATAAATTCTTTATGAGCATATAGGACATTGGTATTTTCACTGTACTATATATGTCATTTACTTTATATATCCCTTATATTTTGCTATCACCCCTGAGGACGTCGCCAAACGGGCGACAGAAACGCATCGGGTGAGGGGAATTAGCCATCCTTTGGTATGATCAAGGAGGCTAAAGTGATAAAGGTTGTGCTGATATCAAACCAATTTTTGGTTTAAAAATATTGTTAAATGAGAAATATTTTTAACAGCTCTATTATTTACCGGACATATACTGCTATATGAGCATGTTTACACTAATTACTTTGGAGATTTTACTCAGTACATTAAAAGTTATGTTTTAGGAACCTCATACACTAGTTATTATTTTGGTCTAACTGGTGATACCTTATATTCTTTATGCCTTGAGGATTACTGATAACAGCGGTCGTGTACAGGACCTATAATGTTGTGCGATAATACATGTGCTTTGCGGTGTACAAGTGGCTGAAGTACATGCAAAGCTTCCTTCCCATTGTTAGGATGTCTTGCAAATGGGGGGAACACTTCAGGAACTGCTTGACAACCAGATTGAACATGTGAGCCATGCAGGGTGCATGGTTCAGCGTCCCTTGTCGCAGCGCAGACAAGATGTTCTTCTCGTTGTCAGTCACCATGGTTCCCATTTCCAGTTTTTGGAGAATAAGCCATGCTCCGATTTCTTGATGAATGACTATTAGCTGTTCCTCCCCTGTGTGACTCAGTTCGCCAAGGCAAACCATGTGAAGAACAGTGTGAAACCGCCGTGCCCTGCACACATGGTATGCTGAAAGGCCACTGAGACTTGTCCGGGCAGTAGAGGCTGAGGACATGGTGGAGGATGAGGATGCGGAGTCGCACACTGTCACCGAACCAATGGCCTGAGAGCATGGAGGATGAAGTGGCGTGACCTGTCCAAGTTGGTTCTGTGGCTGTGCATGAACCACATTCACCCACTGGGCCATAAAGGACATGTATTGTATCTGACCATAGTTACAGCTCCAGATGTCGGCACTACCGTGCACTTTGGTACACACTGACAGGCTCAAGGACTGGCCCACCTTCTCTTCCACAAAATTGTGCAGGGCTGGTACTGCCTTCTTCGCAAAGAATTGACGGCTTGGGACTCTCCACCTCGTCACGGCACAAGCCATCAGTTCTCTGAAAGGTGCAGAGTCCACTACTTGAAAAGGGAGGGACTGCAGCACCAGAAACTTCGACAGGAGCACCTTCACCTTCTGCACCGTTGGATGAGTGGGTGCATACTGTTGTCTCTTGGACATGGCTTCGCCGATAGATTGCTGGCAGAATGACTGACTAAAAGTAGGAGGAGCAGGAGCATCTGGAGCTACAGAAGATGGGCATGAGACACAGCTCCCTTTGGCTGAGGTGGTTGAGCCTTGGCTGGCTGAAAGAGGGAGCTGCATGCCACTGGGTGATGCAGCAGGCTGGACCACCACAGCGGAGTCACGGTTTTCCCAGGCTGCTTTATGGTGGCGCAGCATATGTTGACGCAGGGACGTGGTGCCAACATTGGGACCCTGGCCACGCTTCACCTTCTGCCGATACATCTTGCATGTGGCTATGTTAACCTCCTCCGGATGCTTGATGAAAAACTACAACACCACCGAGTAGCTGATTTTCCCACCAACAGTCCGCACTAAATGACTGCTACTGCCGCCGTCTCCAGGAACCACTGTTCCACTACCTCCCAGGAAGGTAGGCTGCCGCGAAGCAGGTGGTCTCCCCTGGGCACGTTTGGCTCCAGAATTTCCACTTTTGCCACTATGCTGACTGCCAACCATGCTACCACCTTGCTGGCTCAGCTGCTGCCTCACAGGCCACCTGTAACCCTCTTCTCCAGATGATGATGAAGTCCCTTCTGCACCCGGCTCCCAATTGCAATTGGCTTCATCATCATCAAGTGTCTGGACGTCACTGATGTCCTCCTCGGGTTCCTCAACAGTGTCTGCTTCAGGACCCTGAATGCAGGCAACACCACCTCCCACATCACTCTCCTCACCAGTACTTGCCCCCCTAGCGGGAGGAAGCGGCGGATGTCTCCTCCACTTCTTGGCTGTGCAGTAGCTGCTGACTTTCCTCTAGATAGTCCTCACTGAATAGTGGAGCTGAACCCACAGCATAAGATACTTCTTTAGGGGAGGGAACAGCATAGGAAAGAGGCAACGGGAGGACAGTGACTGCTCCCGGGCCATGCCAACTGAGGGTTGTGTCTGAGGAACCCACCGACTGTTGACTGGGGGTATCAGATGTCACTTGTGATGAAGTGCATGACCGTGTTAACCAATCGATGACGGCAGATGGGTAGCTGGTCGAGACACTCCTGCTGCCACTCGCCCCTAGTCTGCTGCGATCTCTGCCTGTACCTGATGAATTTAGGCCTCTGCCACTCCTCTGTGTATGTCCTGGCACTTCTCTGCCTGACATACTTAGTGCGTACATGAGGGGAGTATAATACGCTTCACTACGCTTAAAACAGTATTTGTCTAAAACAGCAGCAGGTGTGTACTTTTGGCTGGCCTTTTACAGAAACTAGGCCCTTAAGACTTCATGAGGATCAAAATGATACAACACTTAGATGTATGTATGTGGTATGCACTTACGAGGGCAGTAGAATGCGCTCCACTACACGTAACAGTATTTGTCTAGAACAGCAGCAGGTGTGTACTTTTGCCTGGCCTTTCACAGTATCTAGGCCCTTGACAGATTAACAGGTGCAAAATAGTACACTACTTAGATGTAGATATTTTGTATGCACCTATGAGGGCAGAAAAATGCGCTACAGTACACTTAAATAAGTATTTGTGCACAACACCAGCAGTACACATCAGCACACAGTCGCTGTGTACTAAACCCAAAATTGCACTCTCTCTCAAAGACTATTAGGAATGGACTGCTGAGTATGTATTATACCGTCTACAGACTAGTATAACCAGCAGACCATTTGTTGTGGAACAAAGACAGAGTTGCGCTCCCACCTCTGCTAACGTTTCTCCAGCTGAGCCAGCTTGTTCAAACGTATGAGGCCACACATAGCTCTCTGCCCCTGTCTGTAATACAATGCTGTAGACAGTGACTGGGAGGTTAATCGCTGCAGTAAAAATAATTTTCTATGAAAAACGCACCGCTCTCTGTCCAACAGAACGCTGATGTGACTAGGTGGTGAAAAGCTGCTGGGAAAAGATTTTCTGTGTAACACACAATGCTCTCTGTCCTATCTCTCTGCAGTGAAAGGATTAAGTGACTAGCCGGAATATGGCTGCCGATTATATAGGGCTGTGACATAGGGGTGACTGGCTGCTGATCCTGCATGTGATTCAGGGTCATCCCGCCTACCCTTGTTCCCGCCTTCCCAGGGTTCCTTGCCCCATGTCCTCACATGTGGATCCACCCTTTTAGATGCCCAAGAGCCAGGACGGCACTAAATGAAGTTTAATGAAGTGATTTGCGCGATAGAATCGCGGCGATGTTCGCATTCGTTGTGAATAAAATTTTTCCTGAAATTTGTACAGAATTTGGATTTGTCAGATTTGATTCGCTCATCTCTACTAATTATGTATTGAATCTCACATGTTAAATACCATGGTTTTGGTCAATTGTACTGATGCTTGAAAAAAGGCTGCATGGGCAGCTGAAACGTAGCATTTTTCAAATTTTTGGGATGGAATAAAAGCTACTTTTTCTTCACTATAAGTGTGCTGTAGAAACTTGTTTATATCGGATTATCTGGAAGCCCCCGACTTGGGCTTCTGCCGCTTGCACCTGCTTACCTGAGCTGTGAAGTGCTGCTCTACCCTTGCTTTTGTTTTGGTAGTTATATAATTTATGAAACAGTCTTGTAGAAATGCATGGGCTGTGGAGTGTTATCTACTCCAATTGCATTTGTCACACATACATCATCCCTATTTTCTATTTCCCTTTTTTAAACTCAGGAGTTTCCTATATAAAAATATATGTTATTTCCTTTCTTCCACTGTCTAACAATGCTACAGCCAGCATCGAGGGACTGAAAGAAGATGAAAAAACTTACACAGAAAATGAGAGGTATGCATGAGGCCAGAAAGTGTTGTGTTTCAATTTCCAGCCTTAGTGTTGGTGGTGCACTTTAAAGGCTTAGGCTGGGTTCACACTAGGGATCGACCAATTATCGGTTTGGCTGATATTATCGGCCGATAATCACGATTTTGGACATTATCGGTATTGGCAATTACCTTGCCGATATGCCCTGCCCCCCCGGCCAGAGACGACCGTCGCCGCCGCTGCCCCATTGCCTCCCCCCATCCTCTGTCACATACCGCCGCCGCTGCCCCATTGCCTCCCCCCATCCTCTGGCCACATGCCACTTCCGCATCGCCTCCCCACCATCCTCTGCCCACATGCCGCTGCCCCATCGCCTCCCCCCCCATTCTATGCCCACATACCGCCGCCACCGCCTCCCCCCACTCCCAGTGTTATAATTACCTGTTCTCGGGGGTCCTCGATCCTTCTGTCTCCTGCGCTATTGCTGTGCGCTGCGCAGCATAATGACGAGTGACGTCCCCAATGCGACGTCACCGTCAGTGCGATGGAGCCGACGGAGCCAGAAGGATTGCAGACCCCCGGGAAAAGGTAATTATAACACCGGGGATGGGCGGAGGCGATGGCGCGGCGGCGGTATGTGGGCAGAGGATGGGGGGGGAGGCGATGGGGCAGCGGTATGTGTGCAGAGGATGGGGGGGAGGTGATGGGGCAACTGTGGTGGTTAGACTCAGGACAGGAAGGGGGAAAGAGGCGGGCGGCGGCAGCAGTCTCTGGCACCGCAAAAGCCGCTGCAGTTCATTGATTTAAAGCGCCCGCTTTAAATCATTGATCTGCAACGGCTTCTGCCCCGCCGGGGGGTTGAAATAGCCGATAACTTATACCGGAATATCGGTATAAGTTATCGGCTATCGGCCTGAATGGTCACAGATTATCGGTATTGGCCCTAAAAAATCGATATCAGTCGATCTCTAGTTCACACTACTATTTCAAAGCGGAATTCCACTCGGAAATTTCAGTGCAGCAGAATCCTATTGCTGGCACTACAGAATTTCAGCAGCAGATATTCCGCCGCTAAAATTCCACCGCCTAAAGAATGAACATGCTCATGCGTGATCCTTCTTTAGGTGGTTGAATTTTAGTAGTGAAATATCTTTAGGTGGAATCTGTTCTGCAGAAATTTTCCATCCAAAGTTTCCTAAGCCTTAAAGGGGTACTTCGCCCCTAGACATCTTATCCCTATCCAAAGGCACTGCTACCCCCCCCCGTGATCTCCTGTGCAGCACCCAACCTTCTGAAAGTTATTTTCAGAACACTGGGTTTGGGCATCTTGATCGTGACGTCACACCATATCCTCTTGTGATGTCACGCCACGCCCCTTCATTCATGTCTATAGGAATCGGCGTGGCGTGACATTACGATCATGGCCGCCCAAACATGGCATTATAAAAATAACTTTCAGAAGGCCGGGTGCTGCACAGATTTCGGGGGTCCCATCACCGGGCCCCCCCATGATCAGACATTTTATCCCCTCTCCAAAGGATACGGAGTACCTGTTGAAGTCATAACTAACTAAGCCTTAAGTCATAACTAACTTTGTTCACTTGAGGCAGAGCAGTGTATCCAGAGGTCAAGTCCTGGAAAAAGAAAAAAAAAGTGTGGGAACTCACCCAAGAACTGGTTCCTGCAGAACCCCTGCTAATGGGAACAGTGTTCCTGCTGTGAAAAAAAGTACAGGAACTCCATTCCCATGTGTTCCTGCAGGACTTGAGCCCAGAGTGTATCCCCTTCTTAAACTTGCACACATAAACACAGGCCCAATATGTCACACTGCCCTTTAGCCAATCAGTGGCCAAGAGGGGACACTGCTGTGGCCAGTGATTTGCTGAGCTGCAACTTGACGCATTGGACCCCAGAAGCAGGAAGAGGATACTGAAAGCACCATGGGAATGCTGAAGGTGAGTAGAGGTTTATTTTCTAATATAACACAGTATAGACACAAAAACAGGATTGGGATAAAAAAAAAATGTTATAATAGGAATGAATATTAGGTGATGGGCGAGGTGCTACGTTCAGGGTGTGTGAATGTTATACATAGAGGGGTGTGTTTGCCTAATACACACTCATAGCTGTATAATTCCGTCCATCACCTTATATTCACTCCTGTTATTAAAATAAAATTCTTCATATCGGACTGATTCGCTGAGTTTTCAGACAAACTATTAACCCACATATCTCAAAAACAGAAGGTCGTATCAAAAAACTCTGAAAAGGTGTATGATAAGGGCATCCTGAGCTATTTTAATAATTCAATCCAATTTTGGGGGGTTAGCCACAGGTCCTCTTTAATGTCAAGCACATATTAACTGTTTATTAAAACCTCTACCTACACCAGCACATAATGTATAA
Source organism: Hyla sarda (assembly GCF_029499605.1). Lineage (NCBI taxonomy): Eukaryota > Metazoa > Chordata > Amphibia > Anura > Hylidae > Hyla > Hyla sarda. The sequence continues at coordinate 271,990,657 of NC_079194.1, read as the reverse complement.
TATAGTTTACTGTACCCCAACCAGAATTAGTCCCCCTGCCGGTTCTGTAATATAAAATCTACTTTACTGACTGATAGATGCATACATCATGTATACATCAGTCAGTGCTGTGCCTAAATACTCTCCTTATAAACCACCAGAGGTGATCACTAAATCCTAATAACCACTAATTAACTTGTAATTATATTTACAATATCTTTATTAAAGAAGAAAATCACATACTTTAAAAACAGTGAAGTGTGGCATTTCCCTCATTAAGTATCTATCACTGGAGAAGTGATGTATGTGGCTGATCCAGCTCAATTGGTGTAACACTCACGTTTCTGAAGACAGGAACTCCGGTGTATGTGGATCTGCTGGACCTGTGTGGCAGATGACTCGGACTGTACCAGGGAGCGGAGTCTAAGGTGCCGCTGGTCTTCACCAGAGCCCGCCGCAAAGCAGGATGGGCTTGCAGCTGCAGGTGACACCCAGGTCGCTACCCCTGGCAAGGCTCGACCACACAGGCGGCTGAGGAGATGCGAGGCAAAGGACGGATGAGGCAACTCGTAGTCTGGATAGCAGTAGGTCAGGGCAGGCGGCACAGTAGCATAGTCGGGACGTACCAGGAGTTCAGTAGACAAGCGGCAGAGGAGCAAGGTCAAGTCACAAGAGCAGGAGATCTGGTACACGGCAAGGCAATACAATGGAACGCTTTCTCTAGGGCACAAGGCAACAAAGATCTGGCAGAGAACTGAGGAGGATGGAGGAATTTATAAACAAGCCACAGGTGGTTACACTAATGAGCGTACTGGCTCTTTAAATCTTAAAGCTCCAGTGCGCGCACGCCCTAAGGGACGGGGGCACGTGTGCCAGAGCAGAGAGGTGGAGGCAGAGGCAGGAGAAACACCTGGAGAGTGACGGATTGGGGGTCGCATGCAGGCGCGTCCCGCGATGTGAGTCCCAGCCCCATCGGCAGCAGAAGGTAAGGGGACCATGCGCTCATGGCCAGCATGTGAGGCCGGAGCGCATAGTGTAACAATTGGTGCTATAATGGTCACCATACATGACACCCCTGCAATATGTGTCCATGGTAACAAAAAATAAAGTTGACTGCACTCAACGGCTCTTATGAAACTTTTTCTTTATTGTAGAATCCTTATATGAACAGGAAAAGTAGACATACAGACAGCGGGGGTGCACAGACAAAGGCCTTTGTCAGTACACCCCCGCTGTCTGTATGTCTACTTTTCCGGTTCATGTAAGGATTCTACAATAAAGAAGAAGTTTTATGAGGGTGGATGCACATCACGTTTTTGCTATACAGCTCCCGTATACAGTTTCAAGTTCAAAAACATACGCAACCGTATAGAAAACCGTATACATTGAGTTAACATTGTAAACCGTATGTCAAACTCATCATCCGATTTAGTCCCTTTTGCGTCTTATATGGTTTTGTCTGTTTTTTTACCTGTACCCAAAACTGTAGTCTACCACATTTTTTGGTCTGGGTGAAAAACCGTATTAAACCTATACGTTTTTTTTTTTTTACATAGGAGTCAATGGGAACAGTACAGAACCGTATGTGCGTACTGTTCCATCCAGTTTTCACCATACGGTTTTTTACTTTGCGCAGTTTTTTTTCTTGGAATTTAAATCAAACAAGTGAAACTTTATTCAAAATAGAGTGAAAAGTTAAAAATGTGTACGTTTTTTTTTCTTTAAAAAAACGGATGCAACCTGACATCATTTTTCAAACCGTATTCATTTTTTAACCATATACAGGTTGAAATTTGTACACACGTTTTAATACAGTTTAGTCAGGTTTTCATCAAAAACCTGATACGGGAACTGTATTGCAAAAACGTGGTGTGCATGCACCCTAAGAGCCAGTGAGTGCAGTCAACTTTATTTTATTCTATTTTGACGTCTGTATATGCCATACCTGCACCATGAACGGCTTCATGGTCATTATACACTGGACACCTGTGTAAATGGAGGAGGCTGTGAATGAGGAATCTTAGTCCAGGATAGAACAGTACCAGACAGCTTTCAATGTTGGGTGTCCATATTAAAATTGGACACACAATTAAATTATACCACACTACTGTATTAAATGCACACAACACAAAGCCCTCTCTAATGTTTCACCCCATCTGTGGCTTTGTCAACAGACAAACTCATTGCGATCTGAGGGTTCCTTTGGGGAACAGGGTCCCTTTTCTTTTTGAATTTCCTTTCTGTCTGATCACAGTGCTCTCTGCTGACATCTATGTTCATTTTAGGAACTGTCCAGAGTAGGAGCAAATCCCCATAGCAAACCTCTCCTGCTCCAGACAGTTCCTAATATGGACAGAGGTGTCAGCAGAGAGCACTGTGGTCAGACTGAAAAGGAAATTCAAAAAGAAAATAACTTCCTGTGGCGCAAATAGAAGCTGATAAGTACTAGAAGGATTAAGTTTTTTAAATAGAAGTAATTTACAAATCTGTTTAAGTTTTAAAGGGGAGTACATGCCAGATTTAAAAAAATAAATAAATTAGGCTTGGTCATTTAGGTTTAATAAGGGGTTAAAGTGAACCTGTCTGCAGGAAAACAGGGGTGTAAATATGCTCAATGCTAGAAAGGGCTTCTCATCAGAATTCATGGTATATCTTTTTTAATTGACTTAAGCTGCATTCACACCTCGTTTTCAGCCTACAGTTGCCGATTCCGGATGGGGGAGGGGAAAACCGGGTGCTCCTGTACCCCAGCCAGATTGGCTGAAATCCACTTACTTTAATGAGCCGACCGGAGTCAAATGTTGAGCCCGGTCGGCTTTTGACCCGTATCCGTTTTTGTGACCGGACCTAAAGCAGTAGTATACTACGGTTTTAGGTCTGGTTAGGAATCTGCATACGGGTCAAAAATGAGCCGACCGGAGTCACCGTTTGACTCCTGTCAGCTCATTAAAGGAAATGGATTTCAGTGCTGGTCTGACTGGGGTACGGGAGCGCCGGTTTTCCCCTCCCTCAGGCTAAAAAGGAGGTGTGAATGCAGCCTTAGTCCTTTCCAGTGTTGAGATATATTAGTCTTTTGTGATCATGTAAACTAGCTGAGTAGCCGGCGTTGCCTGGTTTTTCCTTCCTCATCCTTGTTGGGGAGGAAAATAAACAAAGAAGGAAGCTTTTGACTTCATATCCCGTCCTCATATATTGGTGTCATATCCAAACCCCATATCCTGTCCTCATATCCAGACCTCCTATCCCATCATCATATCCCAACCTCATATCCCATCCTCACATCTCGTCCTCATATCCCAACCTCCTATTCCGAACTCTTATCCCAACCTCCTATCCAGTCCTCCTATCCCGACCTCCTATCCCATCCTCCTATCTCGACTTCCTATCCCATCCTCCTATCCCGTCCTCCTATCCTGTCCTCCAATCTCGACCTCCTATCCTATCCTCCTATCCCATCCTCCTATCTCGACCTCCTATCTCAACCCTCTATCCCGTCATCCTATCTCCACCTCTTATCCCGACCTCCTATCTCAACCTCTTATCCCGTCCTCCTATCCCGACCTCCTATCCTGACCTCCTATCTCGACCTCTTATCTTGACCTCTTATCCCGTCCTTCTATCCCGTCCTCCTATGTTTGCCTCCTATTTCGACCTCCTATCCTGACCTCCTATCCCATCCTCCTATCTCGACCTCCTATCCCGTCCTCCTATCCCGACCTCCAGTCCCGTCCTCCTATCTCAACCCCCTATCCCATCCTGCTATCTCCACCTCTTATCCCGACCTCCTATCCCGACCTCCTATCTCGACCTCCTATCCCGTCCTCCTATCTCGACCTCCTATCCTGACCTCCAATCCCGTCCTCCTATCTCAACCCCCTATCCCACCCTGCTATCTCCACCTCTTATCCTGACCTCCTATCCCGACCTCTTATCCCGTCCTCCTATCCCATCCTCCTATCTCCACCTCATATCCCGACCTCCTAACTTGACCTCCTATCCCAACCATCCCGTCCTCCTATCTTGACCTCCTATCTTGACCTCCTATCTCGACCACCCATCCCGTCCTCATATCCCGACCTGTAATATGTGTACCAGGTATTGAAATATCTCCAGCAGTACGGAAGTTATGTGAGAACATACATTTCCTATTGATTTGCATGGGACTTTAAACAAAACCCCCGACCCTCACAAATGGGAGTAGTTAAGGGTTAAATTAACTATCCTTTATTTTAAGTGGACATATAAGTAACATGTGACCAAGTATTATCGAAATATCTCCAGCCGTTTGGAAGTTATGCAGTAATATATATTTCCCATAGACTGGTATAGGACTTTAAACATAAACCCCGTCCCTGGCAAATGGGGGTGAGTAAGGGTTAAATCACCTATCCTATGTTTGTTGTTGACGTATAAGTAACATGTGTGCCAAGTTTCATGTTAATATCTTTAGCCGTTTGGAAGTTTTTGTGGAACATACACACACACACACACGTTAAATTTTATATATATAGATGAGGCTCAAAATGCCAGGGTGTGTTTCCTAGCACAGCAAGATTTAAAGTAGGTGCAGTCTATGTCCTCTTATTCAACACCTGTGTACCAGTGTGCATTTGTCCACCCTAATTAACTAACAGCCACTGGATAAAAAGGACATGGGCACGGGACATGGGCATTAATTACCTGGGTTCTTATCGAGCTGGGGAAAGCCCACTGAGCCATATTTACATTTGAACAAAAAGACTTATTTCTTGTCACTGGAAAGAGCTATGGAGAAGTACGCCTGAAATCCTGTTGACTAGCCATATCTAGACATGGGCTTATGTATAGCTCTGTTATTCTGCTGACATATGTACTTAAAGGTTGTTGATGAGCTGGCAAGAAAGTTACAAAGAATTAAAGTTTCTAGTGTTTTTTTAAGTTCCAGCTATAAGGGTATAACGCAACATTCTCATCTGTAAGCATGCAACTCTAAAGTAGAGATTAGTTACAGTAATGTATTAGTGGATAACTTTTTATCAATGCATTAATCCTTTCTTCCATCTTTCACGTTTAGGTCCTTCTGGTTATGCTGCCTGAAATCGTGTTCTCTATCCCAAACTTGTAACAAAAGGTTATTATTTGTCTGTTAATACATGAATGTTTATCTGAATGTTTCTTGAGATGGTAGGCTCACCAATATGTGTAGAGAGTAAAGACTATCCTACCTGGTCCAATGCCACAGAAGAGCTACTGCAACAACAATAGTTAAAAAAAAGTTAAAGCTTGCAATGAAATAAGGTGTCAGAACACACAAAGCATTGCAGCTTGCTATGCAAACCTTGCTAACCTCTGTCCTCCATCTACTATATGCATATGTATTAGTTACCTGGAAAAAGATGACACCAGGATTCAGTATGGGAAGATGGAAAGCTGGCAGAGATAATGTGATGCTTTAAGAAATGTTCTACGTATAATGTCCTACTGCCATTCATCTGGATTAGGGATGAGCAAATCGAATCTGACGAATCCGAATTCGTTACGAATTTCAGGAAAAATTTGATTTGCAAAGAATGCGAATATCGCAGCGATTCTAATGCGCAAATCGCTTCATTAAACTCCATTTTGTGCGGTCCAGGCTCCTGGGCATCTAAAATGGCGGATCCACCTGTGAGGACATGGTTGAAGGAATCCTGGGAAGGCGGGAACAAGGGTAGGCGGGATGACCCTGAATCACGTGCAGGTTGAAGCTGATTTCTTGATGATCCATGCAGACAGAGGTACTCCCCTGTGTAACTTCAATGTCAACCAGTGGCAGCTCATACGTGACACTTGCCGTTTGCTCAGGACCTTTGAGGAAGCCCCCTTATTAGTCAGTCGCCAGGATTACAGGATGAACAACGTTATTCCACTGCTTCATTTCCTACAACACGTGTTGGAAACGATGGCTGGTCAGGGCACTGGAGACGTTGCGCCTACATCTCACTGCCGCATGAGCCCTGTGGGGGCTGAAATGGAGGAGGAGGGGGAGGGGCACAGTGGAGCACAGTTTAGTTTTTGCAAGATGGGAAGTTTTTCAAGTAATCTGACAGGAGAGGAGGAGCAGGAGGAGCTAGAGGGTTATGGGGAAGGCAAGACAGAGGACCCAGACACACCATGGCAGTATGCAGTGGAGATGGAGGCAGGGAGTCCGTCCGAGTCACTCGCACAAATGGCTTGATGCATGCTCACTTACTTGCTTAATGACCGCCAAATTGTCATGCTGGGGAGGGATGGGGTGGCAGGAGCAGTTCCAACTCCATCAGCAGCAGCCTGAGTCTACAGTCGCTGATGAGTAACTTTCTTCACCCGCATAGTGAAGCAACTCATCAGCAGCAGGTAGACCTGGGGCGGAACCTGAACCAGCAGGTGGTGGCATACCTTGACATGACCATGCCAACACCCCTTGAAGATCAGCTGGACTTCTGGACAGCCAAACTTGATTTGTAGCCGCAACTAGCAGAGTTTGCACTGAAAAAGCTGTCATGCCCGGCCAGTAGTGTGCCATCAGAGTGGGTGTTTAGTGTGGCGGGGGCCATAGTAACCCCAAGGAGAACTCGTCTGTCCACGAAAAATGTGGAGAGACTGACCTTTGTGAAGATGAATCAGGCATGGATCAGCCAGGATTTTTACCCACCAATGCCTTATGCATCACGGTAGATTGATCATGGTGTCACACCAACACTTCACAAATATGGATAGTGCAAAACATATTTAAGGTGCTGCTCCCCAGTTACAGACATTGCTCTGCATCAGACCACAAGTAAGTATTGAGGATATGCATTAGCTAAAACTTAACTTTTCTTAGGATAAAATATATGTACCCAAATTTTTTTTGAAATCAAACAAAAAGAAATGTGTGAAAAAAACTTCAGTATTGATGTGATGCAAAGACCTCTAAAAGGTGAAAGGGAACAACGTATGGTCTATTGTAACCGGTGGGGGTAAAAACTTCCCCTGTAAGGCTCTACTCTCGCATTATTAGTACTCGCCCTTAAAAGGGTGGCCCCACACAGGAACCTCTCCCTATTTCCACCCACAAACACTGCCATTTCACAGCATTTTTAGGTGGAAATAGGGAGAGTTTCCAGTGTGGGGATGCCCTTTTTAGGGCGATTAACACTTGCCAAGAAGGGAATTAATAATGCGAGAATAGGGCCTTACAGGGGGAGTTTTTACCCCCACCGATTACAATGAACCATACGTTGTTCCCTTCCACCTTTTAGAGGTCTTTGCATCACATCAATACTTGGTGGTGTAGGTGGCACATGGTGTTTTTTGCACACATTTCCTTTTGTTTGATTTAAAAAAAATGTGGGGTACATATATTTTATCCTAAGAATATTATTAAAAGTTAAGTTTTACGTAATGCATATCCTCAATACTTACTTGTGCACACTAACACTTTTACAAAAGAGACCATTTTCTTCTGCCTGCCTCAATTTCTATTCTGATCCTGCCACCCGCCTGATGCCACACATCTGATGCCAAGTGCTACTTTTTTCACCCTCCTTCTTCACCGGGTACTGGTATTGCCACCTATTGCCACACTATGTCACCGGGTCACTTTCAGGACTCCTGATGCTGCTGATGCCACCTCCAGGCTGTCTCACACTGCAACCATATGGTCTCCTCATGCTGATGCCAGCTCCAGGCTGTCTCAATCTGCCACCATATGTTCTCCTCATGCTTCTGCTACCTCCAGGCTGTGTCATTCAGTCACTATATGTTCTCCTCATGCTGCTGCCAACTCCAGGCTGTGTCACTGTACCGCCATGTGGTCTTCTCATGCTGCTGGCACATAAAATAAAACTTTTAAGGTTCATCTATTTGAAATATTCAATTTAAATGTTAAAAAATATCTTTGATCTTTTCAATTGTGAGGCCCTATGGTCTCGCCAGGCTGTTGCCACCTCCAGGCTGTGTCATTCGGCCACTATATGGTCTCCTCATGCTGCCGCCACCTTCACGCTGTGTCATTCAGCCACTATATGGTCTCCTCATGCTGCCGCCAACTACAGGCTGTGTCATTAAGCCACTATATGGTCTCCTCATACTGATGCCTCCTCCAGGCTCTGTCATTGTGCCGCTCTGCGACAGTGATACTAATAGCAACGCCTCAAATCTGCATGTCATACTGAATAACAGTATAATTTCACTAACCCAGCACACACCTTATGCGTGTTACAGCAAGGCAATGTGTTCTACACCCCTATTGAGGCTCTCTGTAGGCCAGAAATAGCCATTTTTAATACAGATTCACCGCAAATAAATTCGGACCGAACCACATTTTTGAGAAAATTCGGTGGAGCGGCCGAATCAAATTTTTCATAAATTCACTCATCTCTAAACTGGATGTTATGTTGATACCTACCCCACATACCACCTATGTAAATATTTTTACAGACAATTACACAATGTTCCCTAGTGGCAGTGGTCTCCCTCTGCAGGACAAGCTGCTCTGCCACACTGCAAGAATTGTTTAAAAATGGTTTGAAAAACATGAAAATGTTCAAAATGTTGATTTGGCCTCCAAATTACCTGATCTCAATTTGATAGGGTATCTGTGGATAGATGAAAAACAAATCCTGTCCATAGAGGTCCCACTTTGCAGCTTATAGAACTTAAATGGAGACTGTTGTTTAAACAAACTTTGCATAAGTTAATAGTACAAGCAATTGTAAGAAACTTTGTTTTTAGCAGCTCACTGAGAGATCAAGTTACATGCTGTCCATACACATTTATAGAAAGAGTGATGTAGAGAAAGATGGTAGGGGCAGTGAGTTAAGAGAAAAGCAGGCCAAAAAATACACAGAGAGATTGCGGAGAGACTACTGTGAATATTTAGATCTTAACCCAGATCTTGTTTCACAGTTTACATGAAAAGGACAACATGCTGGTAGCTTTAAAGAGGTATTCTCATCTGGCTTTTTTATGGCATATTTGTGAGATGCTGTGGATATGCCTTAAAGAGGTCATCCAGCTATTTAAGACTTGTCTGATTGCAGGGGGTTCAACCGCTGAGACCCCATGCAATCTCCAGAACAGGGCCTGACTCTCCCTGCTGAGCTTTCTGGCTCCCATCTTACAAGATGTACTGATCTCTACTGTAATAGCTCGCTCAGCTGATCACCGACTGAAGGCGGGACACTGCTGTGGGCAGGGATTGGCTGAACGGCCCATCATTGCCAATACCAGTATGTCTCTGAAGGTAGGGGCCACAGGGCTTAGTGAGTAGAGTCGGGCCCAATTCTGGAGATCTTAGTGGGAGTCCATGATGTCAGACCCCCTGCAATCAGACACTTATGCCCTATCCTATCGATAAAGCAGACATTTTTAATAGCTGGATAACCTTTTTAATGTCATTTGATAAGAACATGGAAAACTAATGCATAAAATAGGCTTGTTAGTGAGAATGTAATGACCACTTATTTAATTTTTCTTCTCTTCTGTTAGTTTACTATATAAATACAGTAAGTGTACAGTATGTGGAATCCGACAGTGAACAAAATAGTAGGATCCTGTTGCAAAAAACATACTTTACATGGTTTTCTTTAAAAAAAAAAAAAAAACATAAGAATACAGTGGTCCCTCAACATACGATGGTAATCTGTTCCAAACGGACCATCGTTTGTTGAAACCTTCGCATGTTGAGGGATCCGTGCAATGTAAAGTACAGGACAGTGGTCTACAACCTGCGTACCTCCAGATGTTGCAAAACTACAACACCCAGCATGCTGGGTGTTGTAGTTTTGCAACATCTGGAGGTCCGCAGGTTGTAGACCACTGTTAGAGGAAGTTGTACTCACCTGTCCCAGCTGCTCCGGACCGTCACCGCTCGTCACCACTGCCCGGGATGTCACGGTCCATCGCTGTTGCTGCATCCCCGAGGTGTCCTCGACGCTCCAGCAAGGCCTCTGCTTCCCCGGCATCCGCGCTCTCCGTCGCCGCCATCACGTCGCTACGCACGCCGCTCCTATTGGATGATGGGACGGCGTGCGCAGCGACATGATGACGTCTATGGAGAGCGCCGAGGATGCAGGGGATCCTGAAGAGGACGCGCCGGAGCCCCGAGGACAGGTAAGTGATCGTCAGCGGACCACACGGGGCACCTTAACCCCTTAAGGACCGAGGGTTTTTCCATTTTTGCATTTTCGTTTTTTCCTCCTTGTCTTTAAAAAATCATAACTCTTTCAATTTTGCACCTAAAAATCCATATTATGGCTTATTTTTTGCGCCACCAATACTACTTTGTAATGACCTCAGTCATTTTGCCCAAAAATCTACGGTGAAACGGAAAAAAAAATCATTGTGAGACAAAATTGAAAAAAAAAAAAACGCTGTTTTGTAAATTTTGGGGGCTTCCGTTTCTACATAGTACATTTTTCAGTAAAAATGACACCTTCTCTTTATTCTGTAGGTCCATACGGTTAAAATGATACCCTACTTATATAGGTTTGATTTTGTCGTACTTCTGGAAAAAATCATAACTACATGCACGAAAATTAATACATTTTAAATTGTCATCTTCTGACCCTTATAACTTTTTTTATTTTTGGGCATATGGGGCGGTATGTGGGCTCATTTTTTGCTCCGTGATCTGAAGTTTTTAGCGGTACCATTTTTGCATTGATAGGACTTATTGATCGCTTTTTATTCATTTTTTCATTATATAAAAAGTGACCAAAAATGCACTATTTTGGACTTTGGAATTTTTTTGCGCTTACGCCATTGACCGTGCGGTTTAATTAACGATATATTTTTATAATTCGGACATTTCCGCATGCGGCGATACCATATATGTTTATTTTCATTTACACTGTGTTTTTTTTCATGGGAAAAGGGGGGTGATTGAAACTTTTAATAGGGAAGGGGTTAAATGATCTTTATTCACTTTTTTTTCACTTTTTTCTTGCAGTGTTATAGCTCCCATAGGGACCTATAACACTGCACACACTGATCTTTATCATTGATCACTGGTTTCTCATAAGAAACCAGTGATCGATGATTCTGCCGCTTGACTGCTCATGCCTGGATCTTAGGCACTGAGCAGTCATTCGGCGATCGGACAGCGAGGAGGCAGGTAGGGATCCTCCTGCTGTCCTGTAAGCTGTTCAGGATGCCGCGATTTCGCCGCGGCTATCTCGAACAGCCCACTGAGCTAACCGGCATACTTTCACTTTCACTTTAGACGTGGCGTTCAACTTTGAACGCCGCGTCTAAAGGGTTAATAGCGCGCGGCACCGCGATCAATGCCGCATGCTTTTAGTCAGGGGTCCCGGCCGTTGTTAGAGGCCGGGCCCGACCTGCTACGACGCGGGGCCACGCCGTGGCCTCATGTTATAGATCGGGAGCGGACACATGACGTTCCAGTACGTCATGTGTCCTTAAGGAGTTAAACGGCTATCCGGCGGCAGCTGAAGCAGTCAGCGCTGCCGGATAGCCGTTTATGCGATGGCCCCGACATACAAAAGCATCGTATGTTGATGCTGCCTTCAACATGCGATGGACTCTGAGAGGCCATTGCATGTTGAAATTATCGTATGTTGGGTCCATCGTAGGTCGAGGGGTCACTGTACATGTATTTAAAATAAAAAAATGTTAAAACTTTACCTATTAGCTGTTTTTTTTTCTAGTAAGGAATTTTTATGCTTTATTTTCCCAGTAAAGAAAGTCAGAAAAGATGCAGTGAGGATATGACTATGGATTTGCTTCAGCTGAATCCTATTGAATCGGGGTCTTCATTTCCTGATAAGGAATTATCTGCAAGTCCTACTTTCAGGTATCATAAACTGTATTACCTACTAATGTGTGATCAGCAGATTAGACTGGATTGGCTTCATAAAGGTCTGACAATGTGTTTTACTTTACAGCAGAAACACTGAAGTGGCATCTGTTCTTGAGGCACCTTCTGAAGGTACGTTTGTTTATAGATGAACAGTATACATTAAAGATTATCCAATATAACATTACAGATTATCCATCATAACATTACAGATTATCTGAAGAAAAAATGCACCTTTTATGTGAGTGCTGCATGGCAAAGGTAATAAAACAGGTATCACAATGTCTGCTTACCTTAATGTGCTATGCAGAAGGGCACAGCAACCATAACAGCCTTATTTTATCCAAAATCGGTCACATCCAGGTCCTTCTCCCATATTGCATTGTTTTCTTGATTGCACAGTATCTCCCTATGTATTTATCAAAAAATGGACATTAAGTACTGACTTTTGTAAGACTTTTGTTTATCCAAATATTTAATGTCCTATGTATAACCAAAAGTACTGACTCAAGGTCCACATAGTAGGAATCCATATTGGTAATTCGCCAGGCAGTGGTTTAGCCATATACTACACTCTGAGAAGTCTAGGGTACAAAGGTTCTTATTTATGGGTTATCCAACATAAGGTGACCTTACTAATTATCAGTCATGCAAGTAATGGCCATGCTTACCAAGGATCCATGCTTGTCTTAATTACCATGGCCGTGTCCTGTGTCCCCCATCACGCAGCTGGCTTGCCTGTTTGAACTGGCTATTTCCTGTTTCTCCAATTCAAATCCCAAGGATCCTTTGTTTCTAGGTGGAAGGTGACCTATCTCCCACTCATACATCAGCCACCCCACCCCCATTGTAGAACTGCTATGTTCTCTCCCATGCGTGCTGTGCTTGAAACTACAATTCCCTGCAGCCCTGTAGAGAATGATCTGCCTCCCGTCCAATGGTCGCACCACTCATTGAAGCCCAAACACGCTCCCTTTCAACACCTGACTAGTGATGCATTATTTTGGGTCGCACTGCAACCTGGGAAACACCTGAGACAACACTCATTTTGTATGCTGATAAAAATGAACATCCAGGGCCAAGATCACATAAGAATTGCGAGGCCTGCCACCAAACAAGTATACAGACACTACCTTACAGCCCCTGTAGCACAGTCAAATGAAAAAAAAAAAAAAAAACAGAATACCTGTTTAAAGCAAAATGCACAATAGACAATGCATTTCAAAGGTAGACCTAGCAAAGGTTTATTTATTTTTATGGGGAGCAAATGCTAGCTTGTCATATCAGCTAAAATAGGTAAGCACAAGGCATACACAAGAACCTCTAAATTTTTCTCTAATAATGGCCCATTCTGCACTATATAAACACAAAAAAGGCTTCTTTGACCCCTTATCCCCTTAAGGACTGAGCCCTTTTTCACCTTAAGGACTGAGCCCTTTTTCGCAATTCTGACCACCGTCACTTTAAGCGTTAATAACTCTAAAACTCACAAATACAATATGTCCACTTTATGTTGGCATCATAAAATGGACATATTTTTACTTTTTGAAAAAATTAGAGGGCTTCAAAGTGGAGCAGCAATTTTAACAAAATTTCATGAAAATTGCAAAATCTGAAGGGACACATGTTACAGAACTACAACTCCCAGCATGCCTGGGTGGTCTAGGCATGCTGAGAGTTGTAGTTTGGCAACATTTGGAGGGCTACCGTTTGGGCACCACTGTAACAGTTGTCACCAAACTGTGACCCTCCAGATGTTGCAAAACTACAACTCCCAGCATGCCCAGACAGCCTTTGGCTGTCTGGGCATGCTGGGAGTTGCAGTTCGGCCTTCCTAGTGGTTGCCACAGTAAAGATCACATTACTTTCCCTTATATTTCTCCCCCCCTCCACGACGATTCCCTACCTGAGCCGTGATCTCCGCTGGATGTCTGCGATGATCGCCGGGCCCCACGCATCTTCTCCCGTTCTGCCTGACATCCAGGGGTGGGCAGAACGGGGGGTTTCCATGGCAACCCCCTGTCCTGCGCTGCCATTGGTCAGAACTCAGTTCTGACTAATGGCAGGGGATAGGAGGAGATCGCAGCACTGCGATCTCACTCCTATCCCTTTAGGCTGATCGGGGCTGTCACTGACAACTCCGATCATCCCTATTTTCCGGGCGATCGGGTCACCAGAGACCCGATCAGCCCGAAATTGGAGTCTGAATTGTCTGAATTGACATGCGATTTTCTCCGATCGCCGACATGGGGGGGGGGGGCCGGGGTGCCTGCTGAATGATTTCAGCAGGCATCCCGATCCGGTCCCCAACGAGCGGCGGGGACCGGAATTCCCACGGGCGTATCCATACGCCCTGCGTCCTTAAGGACTCGGGATGCAGGGCGTATGGATACTCGGGTTAAGGACCAGGCCCATTTTGGCCTTAAGGACCAGACCAATTTTATTTTGCATTTTCGTTTTTTTTCTCCTAGCCTTCTAAAAATAATAACTCTCTTATATATCCATCCACAGACCCATATGAGGGCTTGTTTTTTGCGTCATCAATTGTACTTTGCAATTACATCACTTATTTTATCATAAAATGTAATAGCAGCCGGGACCTGCCGCGCATGACACTAGCACCGCTCCGGTGCTCGCGATCATGGCGGCGCGTAAATGTACGTCATGGTGTGTTAAGTACCACGTCACCATGACGTACATTTACGTCCATTGTCGTTAAGGGGTTAAAGAAGTGTGAGTGTCTTTGCATGTGTATTTCATTTTATTAAATGGGCACTCTCATTAAAACTATTTTTTGCTATTGCACCCCTTATGGTAAATAAAAAATCTTTCTAATGTAGAAGCTGCAACCAGGTGTCTCCCTACATGTCTAGAGCACATCCATATGACATAACCATATGACACCACATATCAACACAACATTTGGTCCGACTGCCATATCTATTAGAAAGCTATATAATACAAAACAGTATAGATATCAAACACAGTATATATACAAAAACACAAATATATTACATACATTTAATATGCACTGCAGTTTTTTGAACACACCTACAAAAACAACAGAAAACCCCTCCTGTACATGGGTCAGAGTCCATACCATTCGTACAGTTCACAAAGTCAGTCCTTAACTGACCCATGTCAGGTCCCCCAAAGAAGCAAAAACACTACCACCCACAAATACACCCTCCCCACCTAGCACTCCTCCCAACCAACTTATATACAAACTTATACACACGGAACCACAACCTACTTTTGGCCTAAGTTTGGTCGCCTGTAAGCCCTTCATACCATATCAGCTTAAAATTAAACAAAAAAGCTAGCGTGCACATGCATTAGCCCACCACCAGGAAGGATGGCAGACTTGATACATTCAAAATAATTTTAAACTCTTTCCCTAACTTCCCCTACATTTCTCCCTAATTCTATCCCTCCATTAAAACTAGCCTTGTTCTCACCCTCTCTCTATCATTATAACCCTGCCCCTAACCAAAATAAAGGTACTCTACCCAAAAGGTCTAGTACCTAGGGCACATCAAAAGAAAAACCTCTCCATAGGAGAGAATCCCTACTGGTACCAAGACTGCCAAACTCCAAAGCCCTGATCTTCCCGAGGTCACCGGTGATATTCCTACAGACCTCCACCTCAGAGAAGATTTTCTGTTGGGTCGATACTAAACACTGTGCGTTCCACGTGTAGTACCTAACCACTAAAAGAACTTAGAATAAAGTGCCCCGATCTCAGCCAGCCAGGTTCCAAAATGCCCCATAACCCCTTAAAGACCAGAGGTTTTTCAGTTTTTGCACTTTCACTTTTTCCTCCTTACCTTTAAAAAATCATAACTTTCAATTTTGCACCTAAAAATCCATATGATGGCTTCTTTTTTGCGCCTCCAATTCTACTTTGTAATGAGATCAGTCATTTTGCCCAAAAATCTACAACGAAATGGAAAAAAAAATTGAAGAAAAAACATAATTTTGTAAATCTTGGATGCCTCCGTTTCTATGCAGTCCATTTTTCGTCGTTAAAAATGACACCTTCTCATTATTCTGTAGGTCCATATGATTAAAATGATACCCTACTTATGTAGCTTTGATTTTGTTGTACTTCTGGAAAAAAAATCATAACTACTTGCATGAAAATTTATACGTTTAAAATTGTCATCTTCTGACCCCTATAACTTTTTAATTTTTCCACATACAGAGCAGTATGGGGGCTATTTTTTTGCGCTGTGATCTGAAGTTTTCTAGCGGTACCATTTTTGTATTGATTGGACTTTTTAATCGCTTTTTATAAATTTTTTTACAATATAAAAAGTGACCAAAAATACGCTATTTTGGACTTTGGAATCTTTTTGCGCATTCACCATTGACCATGCAATTTAATTAACAATATATTTTTATAATTCGGACATTTCCGCACATGGTGATACCACATATATTTATTTTTATTTACACAGTTGTTTTTTTTTGTTTTTGTTTTTATGGGAAAAGCGGGTGATTCTTACTTTTATTAGGGAAGGGGTTAAATGATCTTTATTAACTTTTATTTTTTTCACTTTTTTTTTTTGCAATGTGTGGTAAAGTGCACGGGGTGTATATCTCACCAGATTTCCTCTGCCAGGCACGATAAAGGAAATCCAGAAGGTTATGTTGTTTTAGCAGAGCATAGTCTGCTGGGGCTATTTGTTTAAGATACATGGGCTGGATTTCCTTGACTGGAGGACAGGTTGGAAGTGGGAGTGCTACAGTCCACACTCCTAGTCCACTACGGGTTTCGCTAGTTTAAGGTCTTCTCAGGTGAGCCTTCCGGGGCTGATTGCTGGAGAGACAGAGAGGAGAAGCAGCCACAGCCAGAACTGCAGCTCAAACCAACCAGGTCTGAACCTTCCTCTATGCACATTTTGTGAGTTTGCTTGGGGCCAGACATTAGGCCCACAATTGGTGGAGGATGCAGGCAAACTGTTGCTAAGGGCAACGGCATGACAAAACACTGCGTTTGAATTTTGTGGACATTAAAAGGGCCAGAAGTGTATGTCTTAGGTGAAAGCTGTTGCTGCATTGCAAGGCCCATCCAGCACAAAGGAAAAGGTGATAAAGCAGCTGATAAAGGCTAACCTGAGACAGGAGAAGTCCTTGGAACAGTTACAGAAGTTTCATGCAGAAGCTTTTCAAACCCAGCAACAAGCACAACAGCAGGCCATGGCACAATACCAGCAGTCTGTGGCACAGACTATGCTAAACTAAAAATGGAGATCCTTGATCGCCTTGGTGTTACGCCAGCTGTTCGTGCCACAGTTGGAGCTACGCCAAGGACAAACCTGCCCAGTCACAGATGTATGATCTTATTCATCTTGTACAGTGATCCCTCAACATACGATGGTAATTTGTTCCAAATGAACCATCGTTACATGAATCCATCGTATGTTGAGGGATCCGTGCAATAGTAATATAGAATGTTATACTCACGTGTCCCCGCTGCCCTGGATTATCGCTCTCCATCGCTGTCATCACGGCGCTGCGCACGCCGCTCCTATTGGATGACGGGATGGCGTGCGCGGCGACGTGATGACGATGAAGGAGAACGATGGCCATGCAGCTGAGCATGAAGAGGACGGTCGGAAGCAGCAGGGACAGGTGAGTGACACTCACCAGAGCACACGGGGCACATTAAACGGCTATCCGGCAGCAGCTGAAGCAGTCTGATGCTGCCTTCAACATGCGATGGCCTCTGAGAATTATTGTATGTCTGGGCCTTCGTAGGTCGGGGGACAACTGTACAAAAGTGTCTGGAACCAGAATTCACTACACCCGCCCAGATCGTGGAAAAGATCGTAGTGGGCCATTACGTCAGGACCCTCCCGGCCATGTTTCAATGTTGGGTTGCTCAAGTAGACCCCCAGATTGCTGAGCAGCTCATCAACATAGTGGAAAGGTTCATAGCAACTGAGGACTACCTCCGTGATGTCCCTGCAGCACCAACACCTTCCGGAACCGGCAAACCTGTGACATCTGTGGGTAGAGTTCCAGCTGGAGGTGTGTGAAAGGGAGTAGGGCTCTAGAGTTTGGGTCCTAGAAGGGACTCCATACTAAAGAGGCCAGCGACCCCCCAGTGTTGGAGGTGTCGTGAGTGGGGACAAATAGCCACCTATTGCCCTCTTTCCTCAGAGCCCATGGAGTGTGACGCTAGCCTAAAACAGTGGCTGTTTGCAGAACCTGCTTGAGCAGCTGTTCCAGGGTCAGAGACTGAGCCACACATATGTATGGTAAACATAAATGACTGTTCCATGAAGGCCCTTTTGGACTCGGGTAGTCTGGTATCTTTGGTTCGGGCTAGCCTTGTGGCTAGAGACTATTTGCCGAACAAACACTTAAGAGTGCTATGCATCCATGGAGATATTGTAGCATACCCTGTGGCCCCTGTTAAGTTGCTGACTCCATCTAGAACTGTGACTTACAAACTAGGGGTCATAAAACGACTTATGTATGCGGTTATACTAGGCCGTGATTACCCATTTTTCTGGGAGAAAAGGGGTGGTACCTCTACAGCTGGGGACGAAACCCCGGCAGAATCTGTCCCTCTCCCTGTTATTAATGGGTCATGCGAGGAAACTATTGAAAACAATGGTAACAATGTGGGTTCACCTGAAATGTGTAGTAATTATCTTTTTCCTTTGCAGGTGTTAGCTGGGGAAGAAGAAACTTCCCTACCTGGCCAGCAGGTCTTAGGTCTAGAAGTGTTTGGAGGGCATTTGGGGACTAACAAAACACAAGAGAGGGTCCTAGTGCAATCAGTTCCCCTAGTAACAATAGGTGAGACATTGTCAGTGCACCAGAAGCAGGAGGTGAGGGAATTCCTGCAGGAAAACAGACACAAGTTTTCTGACCTACCGGGCTGTACTCACCTAATAAAACACCATATTAAAACTGAGCCTCACAGTAAAATAAACCTAAAGCCATACAGGATTCCAGAAGCACGTAGGGAGGCAGTGTGCTCTGAGGTCAAGCACGTGTCATTGAGGAGTCTTATAGTGAATCGTCAAGTCCCATTGTGCTAATCCCAAAGCCCAATGGTACGTGGAGATTCTGTAATGACTTCAGAAAATTAAATGAGGTCTCAAAATTTGATGCTTACCCCATGCCCCAGGTAGATGAACTTATTTTGAGGCTTGGGAGGGCAAGGTACATCACAACACTTGACTTTACAAAGGGTTATTGGCAGATACCTTTATCTGAGGAGGCTAAAGAGAAGACTGCATACCTAACTACTAAGCCAACTAAGAATAAAGTGCCTCCCTCGGCCACCCAGGTTCCTAAATACCCCAGAAGCCCCCTCTGGATAGGTAAGGCCGGCAAGTTGACTCCAGCCGATAGAAGCACCCACCCGGTAGTAGACCCCTCTATTAAAGGGACAATGAAGCAGGAAGTGGTCCATGCTTTCCAGCGTGTTCCCGCATACTTCTCGGGGACATCCCCGGTCATCAGAATTCCTGTACTTCAAGTTGTCCCTGCCATATAGCTTCCCCTAAAAGCAGCGCTAGGCCAAGTCCTAAAACTTCTGGGGGATCCTTTTCATGTTCAAACGCATCTCCTTCAGAGTCGGAGTAGAGTAAGCCGGAAGATATCCATGGGGCTTACGGAAATCCTCCACTCTCCCTCCTGTCTCCCATTCCTGGAAGAAAGGCAAAACCATTCCCTGCAGGAGAGTACCCACCGGGGAGCCCTCTCTTTACAGAGGTTTGCGATGTTAGCTTTCAAGAAGGTGTTTGTTAAGAACACCACAGAGTTCACCATAGATAAACCCCCTAGTCTCCTTGTGCAGTACGTAACCTCCCTCTTGACTAGGTTCAATCTGTTCCCCCATAACAGTTGGAAAAACAGGCTGTAGATCCTAGTAAGCCTCTGGCAAGATACATACACTGCCCAGATAGATAAATAAGGGGAGCAGGTACAATTTGATCAGGTGTACCCTTTCCCTGAGGGTCAAAGACCAACCCTTCCACTGGTTCATCCTCTGAGTGGCATCCTGGAGCTAACCATCCCAGTTTTTGGTGGGATAATCATCCTGGCCGAATGTGATGCCCAGAATTTATGCTGACTCTTGGGGCCCTGGAAGGGTGTCCGGGAGATCAAACGTGGGATCTCCCCCTCCCAGCCAGAGACTTTCACACTTATCCCGGTTGATCTTAGACCCGGATGCCTCCGAGCAGCGGTCCACCTCCGAAAACACCACATCGACCTCCTCTCGAGAGAGAGACGAAAATAGTGACATCGTCAGCATACGACACCACCCTCTGGATGGACTCCGGCTCCGCAAGACTCATCCCAACTCCCGCCAATGGTCCGTGACTCACCCTCCTAAGGAAGAGATCGATCGTGAACCCATTTAAGAGCAGGCTCAAAGGAACAAACTGATGGACTCTGGACCCCCACCTCAAAAGACCATCTGTTCACCAGCAGGAAACTCTCTGCCCCTGCATACAAGTTCTTAAGCCAATTAATTAATTAAGTACTCGATATGCCATATTTCAGGAGGACGGACCAGAGGTACTCGTGGTTAAGCCGATCAAATGCTTTGGCCTGATCCGAGGACAGCAAGTACCCCTTTCAGAGACTTGCACTACTCCGCTCCACTGCCTCCCTGACACTAAGGACAGCAATTAAGGTGCTTCGGCCTGGAACAGTGCAGTGCTTGGCCTCCCAAAGAAGCCGGGGTTCAAACTTCACCAACCGATTAAATTGTATCTTAGCCAGAAGCTTCCTGTCCGTATTGAGAAGAGCTTTGGGCCTCCAATTCTCAATATGGCTAGGATCTTTACCCTTTAAGAAAAGAATCAGGGCTGACCTCCTCCTTGACTTCGGCAGAGTGCCCGAGGAAAGACACTCATTGAATACCTCAGTCAAGAGGGGAGCTAAAGACTCCTTAAAGGTTCTGTACCACTCGGATGTTAAGCCACCCGGACCTGGCGACTTCTTAGGGGCAAGCCCCTCGATCGCCAGTCTCACTTCCTCTTCCCTGATCTCTTCTGCCAAAACGCCAAGAGAGGGGTCTACCCCTGGCTCAGGAATGGTTTCAGACCGGAAACCCGACATCACGTCCAGATCCAGATACTTCCTTCCAAAGAGGTGTGAAAAGAAGGATCTGATGACCTCCAAGAGCCCTGATCTGGACCGATTCAGAGATCCCGTACTATCAATCAGTCCTGAAATTACTTTACTACTCATCTTGTAGTTTCTGTAAGGGTCGGGCGAGCGATACCTCCCGTAATCCCTCTCAAAAACCAAAGATGCGTGCTTATCGTGCTGACACCTCATCAGCAAAGACTTCACTCTGGAGATATCCTCTTGGCTACCTCAAGTCGAAACAAGAAGTTAGAGTTTCCTCCTCAGACCCTGATACAGGCGATACCTATTCAGGGATGGGAGGCTCGAGAGCTGGCGGAAGAACCCCGCAACCCGCTTCTTGAAGATCTCCCACCACTCTGACTTACTACTACATAGGCCCAGTAAAGGTACCTGACTCTGAAGAAAATACTCAATGGATTGTCTTACCTCCGCTTCCTCCAGGAGGGACGAATTCAGCTTCCAATAACCTTTACCCATCCAGGGAGTCTCTGAAGCATTCAGGGAAAACAAAATCATACAGTGATCGGAGAACCCTAGCTAAACCACGAACACTGCGGAAGAGACTGCTTCCTCCTTTAAATAAAACTTGTCTAACCTAGACCTGCAGCTACCTTGATGAAAGGTGAAACCCACGTGGCCTGAGGGCTCAGGATTTGGGCATCCTCTAGGTGTGCTTCCCTAACTATACTATTGAGGGCCACACAGTCGTAAGTCAGCTGATTATTGGAACCTCTCCTATCCTGGGACCTCGTGACATTATTGAAATCCCCTCCAAAAATCTCTTTTCCCTTCATGAAGACATCTAAGATCAGCACCTCCCAATTTCTAATTTAATAACCCGTCAGCATTCAACAGGAGCGGTAAAAAGGACCGCCACCCCACTATACGGCTCAGCCGCAAGAGACCAGTGGGAGGGACCGCGCCTCCACTCTCTTCTGGCGTTAACCAGAAAGGCTAGATCTGACAACCTGGTCTCCTGTAAAAAGAAAATGTCTCTCTTTCTTTTTTTACTCAGATTGATCCATATGGTCCCTGTCTCCATACGGTCCCGATCTAGCCCTGCCCTCCAAGGAAGGTGCCTCGATAGGATGGGGCCCAGTTCCCCCCAGAGGCTCTTTCTACCTAGGCACCTCGCCCTCATCTTCCCCCTCCAAGGAGGGGGGGGAGATGGTATCGAGGACAAGGTGCCGATTTGACAGGTCATTCAGAGGAGGCACAATCCGGCTACCATTTTGGACCTGGCCCGCAATACAAGGAACAGTGGGCTCAGACCTCTTCTTTCTTCCTTTTCTTTTACTCTTGTCTTTCTTTTAGGGTCTCTCCCTACTCTCCTCATCCACACTTTCATTGTGGGAGGAATTGGAAGGGTCGGCTATATTGCCTTCCTCTCTGTGAAGCCTCTTGATCTCCTCATCCAGCACGTTCTCCTCCAGGGCTTCAGCGGTTACAGAGGCAGCTTCTGCAGCAGGGGCCAGAGCTACCCCCATCACCTGGGCACTCTCCAGCTACCAACTCCTCCTACGATTTTCCTCCCGTCTTAGTTTGGCAGGGCCCTTTTTCCTCCTCACTAGCCCTGTTGCGCCCCCATCCCTGCCTGAACCTCCCTAGCCGAGTCAACTTCACAGCTCTCCTCGGCCAGAGCAGCCAATGCATGGGCAAAAGCACTAGGATAACGGCTGGAAGGGTGCCCGAGGACACCACACAGGTGGCACCAGATCTGTCTACAGGATGCGGCTAGATGACCCACCCCACCACATAAAGCACAGACCTGCACAGTAAAGGCTGCCCCTGGTAGAAGATCTGGATCCTATCACGTCCAAGCAAAAAATTTTTTGTATGTAGAATGATTTAGCTGACCTACAAGGGGTCATATCATCTCCCAGCATCAAAAATGCAGAAAAAACTTTTTAGAAAAAAGTGTGGGGGGAGTGCTACTAAAATATACCTTTTAATATAATAATTTTAAAATACACCACTGAAGTGATTGTGAACCAATACCATCTTAAAAACTGATACACAGGATCCACTATAGGTTACCACCCGTATGGTGGATTTACCAGTATTCAGAGCGCCACCAATCCGGTGGATTTATATGAATATATACCGTTCTCAGATATATATCGTTCTCTACGCGTTTCTGCCCTAATCTAGAGCGTCATCAGGAGAACTTCATATATATAGAAAGAAAGTCTCAACAATGTGGAAAATGTGTGAGATAAAGAGATAACAATGGCGTCACTCAATATATAAACATAGATAAATGCATGTAGCACCCCTGTGCCAAGTGCCACTATGCGGGTGTAATTGATCTACATGTGGCACCCCGATACTAGGTGCCACTATGCGGGTGTAATTACAGCGGATTCAAAGGAGATAACCTGTAAAGAAGATACATAAAGCCAGTCAGACCCTATGATCCGGTACAATATAATATCCTTTCATGTATAGGGCTCTCACTCACAGTCCGTGGTCCGTCTCCCAGTACCTAAAAAAAGAATACAACAAATATCCCTGTAAGGAGTTGCTGCGCGGCACCTGCAAAAAAAGCGGTATCGCCGCCACTCGTTACTCACAGTCCGCTGATGTAACCGCCAATTACAGGATCCCGGAAGGTGCGCAAACCCGCAATGGCGGGGAGCCAGTAACAGTCCGACCGGCTTCTATGCGCTGCCTTGCCGCGATCCTTGGCGTCTGGCGTCATATCCTGGCACCCCAGCGTGACGTCATCCGTCCCCGCCTCTCTCTGACGCCCATAGGGGGCGGGACTAAGTACCGCTCGACACTTCTGTATTCGGGGCCAGGTATGTTAAAATGTGATTTGCGGCCAGAGGAGTGAATACATTAACTCCTCAGTGACCGGCACCAATTATGATCACATGCTAGAATACTGGACAGCCTAAAATTAGAGCTTATTAGGAGATGCTACCCAAATATATATAAATTCATTGCTACTAAGCACCTCTAAATAGCCCTATATGGTGGGAAGGTGAGGTTTAATGTTGGAGCCATACGGAATACATCTTAGAGGGGGAGATATTATATTTAAGTTAATAAATAAATAAACATCAGTGGAGAGGACCGGGACGCTAAGGTGCCTAATTAAATAATACAGGCACTAGGTCCCTCAAGCTTTGAAAACAACCCGGACAAATCCACTGATGTAATGTTCTCAAAGGTAATCCCTAAAGAATGGCTTGTGCCTCCAAACCCCCCTCTCTTTGAACAAAAGGGCAAGGGGTTGTGAGGTCCCGGTTTTAGTTCACTAAAACTCCCGGGGAATGCCCCTATTCTCAAGTGGATATCTGTGGACCTCCAAAACAGACCAGAGTATACAATTTGCCAACTGAGAAAAAATTGTGTTCCTAGCCAGCTAAGTAATAATAGATAAATTTAAAAAAAAATTGTATAATAAAGGGGGGGAAAAATACAGTTTGGTATTGACCTGACAAAGTGGGGATGATACAGTTGGGGAGGCTATCAGGGAAAAATGGAGTGGCATTAAAACTGGGCCTAGGGAACCTGATCTTACCCTATGCTAACTGGTGCCCTGATCCCTAGGCAGTGTTATCGCCCTAATAAGGGCGGACCCCGCTCTCGTACCTCCTACTTGTCCTGTCACTCCCTTACTAGTTTGGTGACACTAGCTGATTGATCTACTAAGATCTCCACTTACTGCCTACTGGTCACCATAACCAGTATCATCCCCACATGGCCAGATCTATATTTATATATATATAAATATTTATATATATTTGGGTAGCATCTCCTAATAAGCTCTAATTTTAGGCTGTCCAGTATTCTAGCATGTGATCATAATTGGTGCCGGTCACTGAGGAGTTAATGTATTCACTCCTCTAGCTGCAAATCACATTTTAACATACCTGGCCCCGAATACAGAAGTGACGAGCGGTACTTAGTCCCGCCCCCTATGGGCGTCAGAGAGAGGCGGGGACGGATGACGTCACGCTGGGGTGCCAGGATATGACGCCAGACGCCAAGGATCGCGGCAAGGCAGCGCATAGAAGCCGGTCGGACTGTTACTGGCTCCCCGCCATTGCGGGTTTGCGCACCTTCCGGGATCCTGTAATTGGCGGTTACATCAGCGGACTGTGAGTAACGAGTGGCGGCGATACCGCTTTTTTTGCAGGTGCCGCGCAGCAACTCCTTACAGGGATATTTGTTGTATTCTTTTTTTAGGTACTGGGAGACGGACCACGGACTGTGAGTGAGAGCCCTATACATGAAAGGATATTATATTGTACCGGATCATAGGGTCTGACTGGCTTTATGTATCTTCTTTACAGGTTATCTCCTTTGGATCCGCTGTAATTACACCCGCATAGTGGCACCTAGTATCGGGGTGCCACATGTAGATCAATTACACCCGCATAGTGGCACTTGGCACAGGGGTGCTACATGCATTTATCTATGTTTATATATTGAGTGACGCCATTGTTATCTCTTTATCTCACACATTTTCCACATTGTTGAGACTTTCTATATATATGAAGTTCTCCTGATGACGCTCTAGATTAGGGCAGAAACGCGTAGAGAACGATATATATCTGAGAACGGTATATATTCATATAAATCCACCGGATTGGTGGCGCTCTGAATACTGGTAAATCCACCATACGGGTGGTAACCTATAGTGGATCCTGTGTATCAGTTTTTAAGATGGTATTGGTTCACAATCACTTCAGTGGTGTATTTTAAAATTATTATATTAAAAGGTATATTTTAGTAGCACTCCCCCCACACTTTTTTCTAAAAAGTTTTTTCTGCATTTTTGATGCTGGGAGATGATATGACCCCTTGTAGGTCAGCTAAATCATTCTACATACAAAAATTTTTTGGGAATCTATTTATGTGATGGCTAGTTTGGTCACTGGATCACCAAATTTGGCAGATTGGCTCACGGAAGCAAAAGAAGTGTTTTCGGAGCGAATGTACTCACAGCCTAAATACACACCCTCTCTGAAAGTAGCCCTTAGGGACCTTGTCTCCTGTTATAAAGATTATGCAGTTTCATTCTGGGAAATCCAAACATTTGAAAACTATTTAAGACATAACATAGTTCCCCGAGGTCTGAGAATTCCGGTGTTACCGGCACCCAGACTTAGAACAACAACAGTATTAAAAAAGTGGGAAACTGAAGCTACAGCCACCTCGCTGAAATTCATTCAAATATTGTTGGAGGAAGAAAAAACTAGACTAACGGTAGCAGAAGCCAAATTGAATGAGCAACGAGATACTGTATTAAGATTTAAGGACGACCCAGAATTTAATAACAAAGAAACACATACTAAAAATATATTGGAACGTTTTCAGTATCAATTAAAAGAAAGGAAACACTTACAATTCATCAGGGACTTACAGGAATTCAGAGATAATAGAGCTTACACCG
Source organism: Hyla sarda (assembly GCF_029499605.1). Classification (NCBI taxonomy): domain Eukaryota; kingdom Metazoa; phylum Chordata; class Amphibia; order Anura; family Hylidae; genus Hyla; species Hyla sarda. The sequence continues at coordinate 271,964,345 of NC_079194.1, read as the reverse complement.
TATTGTCCAGAGTACCCACACCTCGGGAGACTGAGACTGAGATTTCCTCCTCGGATACCGAGCCTGGAGAAGGAGACAGAGCTCCAGCACGCGGTAAACGAGGAGGAGCACCCTACCGCGCGCGAGGTACGCGGGGTAACTCCCGTGGACGTGGGAACTATAAAAAGAAATCTAACCACAATCAGGAATGGTCGGATACGGGCTCTTTGCCTTCATCCTCTGCTGGGCATTTTTTAGGGGGGGAATACAAGGACCAGAGTCGAGATCCTTACCCCACCCGAACCAGAGAACCCAGAGTCTAAATACAGGAGTTGATAGATCCTCATTACAAGTGGTGAATCTATCCAAACAACAACTATCCCAGGAACAAATTGGGGTCCTGGCACGGGGTCTTTCATTTGTACCCACGGTCACATTTGACCAATTCAATTTGATCAAGGACCTCCATCTGTTTGGGCGTAGACTAAAATGGCAAAAATTCTTTAAAATACGAGACAGAAAGGAATGTTTGGAGTTAGGTATCGGTATAAATGATCTACCAGCCACAAGAGATCTAGCATCATTATTAGATGACAACCATAGAGCAAGAGGTGAAGGACCATTTACTACCTGTAAGTTAAAAAGTAAAGTATTCCCTCCTACAGGCGAAACATCCTGTATAGATGTGTTTCTTGATTTGGTGATCAGAGATATAGAGGACCTGAATCTTCCCTCTATGCCTCAGGATCGGACCAACTTCTCATATCAAGAGAAGTTGGCTATCAAACAACTACAGAATAATGATAAATTGGTCATCAAAGCCGCAGATAAGGGGGGTAACATTATAGTCATGGATCGTACACAATACATAGATATGTGCAATAGACTATTAAAAGATAGCCTTACTTATGAAACATTATCGGGAGACCCTACTTCCAAATATAAAAAAGAACTTACTAAAATACTATCTATAGCTAAGGAACGAAAACTCATCAGTGACTCGGAATTTCAATTTTTGCTGCCCAAATCCGTTACTGTCCCCACCTTCTATGCCCTCCCAAAGGTCCACAAGGGGACTAACCCTCTAAAAGGGAGACCCATAGTGGCGGGCATAGGAGGTCTGGGACAGAATCTCGGGATATATATTGATCAAATCTTGAGAGAATTCGTATTAGCCCTCCCTTCATACACGAGAGACACGATGGATCTCCTTAATAAAATGGAAGGAATAGAGGTGGAACAGGATGTGTTGCTGGCTAGCATTGACGTGGAGTCGTTATATTCATCTATCCCGCATGATATTGGACTAGCAGCAGTCTCGCATTACTTATCCCAACGGGGCATACAGATGAGATTACACAATTAATTTGTCCTGGAAATATTAAGGTTCACACTCACACATAATTATTTTCTCTTCGACAGGACTTACTTCCACCAGCTCAGAGGGACCGCAATGGGGAGCCCTAGTGCCCCCAGTTATGCTAATCTCACTCTGGGCTGGTGGGAGGCCACCCAAGTCTTTGTCGAAGAAAGGGAATATTTTAGTGAACGTGCCCTAGTTTGGGCGCGTTTTATAGATGATATTTTTATATTGTGGCAGGGCAGCACTGATGAGTTTAAAGAATTCCTGAGATTACTGAACCATAATAGCCTAGGACTTGCATTTACATATGAATACCATGACTCGCATATCCCATTCTTGGACATCTCAATCCAAAAAACTCCTAAGGGTAAACTGCGGACCACCATACATAGAAAAGTGACTGTTACGCCGAGCGCTCCGGGTCCCCGCTCCTCCCCGGAGCGCTCGCTACACTCTCGCTACTGCAGCGCTCCGGTCAGATCCACTGACCCGGTGCGCTGCGATACCGCCTCCAGCCGGGATGCGATTCGCGATGCGGGTGGCGCCCGCTCGCGATGCGCACCCCGGCTCCCGTACCTGACTCGCTCTCCGTCGGTCCTGTCCCGGCGCGCGCGGCCCCGCTCCCTAGGGCGCGCGCGCGCCGGGTCTCTGCAATTTAAAGGGCCACTGCGCCGCTGATTAGCGCAAGGGGTTCTAATTAGTGTGTTCACCTGTGCACTCCCTATGTATACCTCACTTCCCCTGCACTCCCTCGCCGGATCTTGTTGCCATTGTGCCAGTGAAAGCGTTTCCTTGTGTGTTCCTAGCCTGTGTTCCAGACCTCCTGCCGTTGCCCCTGACTACGATCCTTGCTGCCTGCCCCGACCTTCTGCTACGTCCGACCTTGCTTCTGTCTACTCCCTTGTACCGCGCCTATCTTCAGCAGTCAGAGAGGTTGAGCCGTTGCTAGTGGATACGACCTGGTCACTACCGCCGCAGCAAGACCATCCCGCTTTGCGGCGGGCTCTGGTGAACACCAGTAGTGACTTAGAACCGGTCCACTAGCACGGTCCACGCCAATCCCTCTCTGGCACAGAGGATCCACCTCCTGCCAGCCGGCATCGTGACAGTAGATCCGGCCATGGATCCCGCTGAAGTCCCTCTGCCAGTTGTCGCCGACCTCACCACGGTGGTCGCCCAGCAGTCACAACAGAGAGCGCAACAAGGCCACCAGCTGTCTCAACTGACCGTGATGCTACAGCAGCTACTACCACAGCTTCAGCAATCATCTCCTCCGCCAGCTCCTGCACCTCCTCCGCAGCGAGTGGCCGCTTCAGGCCTACGACTATCCTTGCAGGATAAATTTGATGGGGACTCTAAATTTTGCCGTGGCTTTCTTTCTCAATGTTCCCTGCACTTGGAGATGATGTCGGACCAGTTTCCTACTGAAAGGTCTAAGGTGGCTTTCGTAGTCAGCCTTCTGTCTGGAAAAGCTCTGTCATGGGCCACACCGCTCTGGGACCGCAATGACCCCGTCACTGCCTCTGTACACTCCTTCTTCTCGGAAATTCGAAGTGTCTTTGAGGAACCTGCCCGAGCCTCTTCTGCTGAGACTGCCCTGTTGAACCTGGTCCAGGGTAATTCTTCCGTTGGCGAGTACGCCGTACAATTCCGTACTCTTGCTTCTGAACTATCCTGGAATAATGAGGCCCTCTGCGCGACCTTTAAAAAAGGCCTATCCAGCAACATTAAAGATGTTCTGGCCGCACGAGAAATCCCTGCTAACCTACATGAACTCATTCATCTAGCCACTCGCATTGACATGCGTTGTTCCGAAAGGCGTCAGGAGCTCCGCCAGGATATGGACTTTGTTCGCACGAGGCGTTTTTTCTCCCCGGCTCCTCTCTCCTCTGGTCCCCTGCAATCCGTTCCTGTGCCTCCCGCCGTGGAGGCTATGCAGGTCGACCGGTCTCGCCTGACACCTCAAGAGAGGACACGACGCCGCATGGAGAATCTCTGCCTGTACTGTGCCGGTACCGAACACTTCCTGAAGGATTGTCCTATCCGTCCTCCCCGCCTGGAAAGACGTACGCTGACTCCGCACAAAGGTGAGACAGTCCTTGATGTCAACTCTGCTTCTCCACGTCTTACTGTGCCTGTGCGGATATCTGCCTCTACCTTCTCCTTCTCTACTATGGCCTTCTTGGATTCCGGATCTGCAGGAAATTTTATTTTGGCCTCTCTCATCAACAGGTTCAACATCCCGGTGACCAGTCTCGCCAGACCCCTCTACATCAATTGTGTTAACAATGAAAGATTGGACTGTACCATACGTTTCCGCACGGAGCCCCTCCTAATGTGCATCGGACCTCATCACGAGAAAATTGAGTTTTTGGTCCTCCCCAATTGCACTTCCGAAATTCTCCTCGGACTACCCTGGCTTCAACATCATTCCCCAACCCTGGATTGGTCCACTGGGGAGATCAAGAGTTGGGGTTCCTCTTATTTCAAGGACTGCCTTAAACCGGTTCCCAGTTCTCCTTGCCGTGACCCTGTGGTTCCCCCTGTAACCGGTCTCCCTAAGGCCTATATGGACTTTGCGGATGTTTTTTGCAAAAAACAAGGTGAGACTCTACCTCCTCACAGGCCTTATGACTGTCCTATTGACCTCCTCCCGGGCACTACTCCACCCCGGGGCAGAATTTATCCTCTCTCTGCCCCAGAGACTCTTGCTATGTCTGAGTACATCCAGGAAAATTTAAAAAAGGGCTTTATCCGCAAATCCTCCTCTCCTGCCGGAGCCGGATTTTTCTTTGTGTCCAAAAAAGATGGCTCCCTACGTCCTTGCATTGACTACCGCGGTCTTAATAAAATCACGGTAAAGAACCGCTACCCCCTACCTCTCATCTCTGAACTCTTTGATCGCCTCCAAGGTGCCCACATCTTTACCAAACTGGACTTAAGAGGTGCTTATAATCTCATCCGCATCAGAGAGGGGGATGAATGGAAAACGGCATTTAACACTAGAGATGGACACTTTGAGTATCTGGTCATGCCCTTTGGCCTGTGCAACGCCCCTGCCGTCTTCCAAGACTTTGTTAATGAAATTTTTCGTGATCTCTTATATTCCTGTGTTGTTGTGTATCTGGACGATATCCTGATTTTTTCTGCCAACCTAGAAGAACACCGCCAGCATGTCCGCATGGTTCTTCAGAGACTTCGTGACAATCAACTTTATGCCAAAATGGAGAAATGTCTGTTTGAATGTCAATCTCTTCCTTTCCTAGGATACTTGGTCTCTGGCCAGGGACTACAAATGGATCCAGACAAACTCTCTGCCGTCTTAGATTGGCCACGCCCCTCCGGACTCCGTGCTATCCAACGTTTTTTGGGGTTCGCCAATTATTACAGACAATTTATTCCACATTTTTCTACCATTGTGGCTCCTATCGTGGCTTTAACCAAAAAGAATGCCAATCCTAAGTCATGGCCTCCTCAAGCGGAAGACGCCTTTAAACAGCTCAAGTCTGCCTTTTCTTCGGCTCCCGTGCTCTCCAGACCTGACCCATCTAAACCCTTCCTATTGGAGGTTGATGCCTCCTCAGTAGGAGCTGGAGCGGTCCTTCTACAAAAAAAAACTCATCTCTCGTTTCTATTGGTGGCCGACTCTGGAGACGGATGTTGTGGATTTTGTGCGAGCCTGCACTGTCTGTGCCCGGGATAAGACTCCTCGCCAGAAGCCCGCTGGTCTTCTTCATCCTCTGCCTGTCCCCGAACAGCCTTGGTCTCTGATTGGTATGGACTTTATTACAGACTTACCCCCATCCCGTGGCAACACTGTTGTTTGGGTGGTCGTTGATCGATTCTCCAAGATGGCACATTTCATCCCTCTTCCTGGTCTCCCTTCAGCGCCTCAGTTGGCAAAACAATTTTTTGTACACATTTTTCGTCTTCACGGGTTGCCCACGCAGATCGTCTCGGACAGAGGCGTCCAATTCGTGTAAAAATTCTGGAGGGCTCTCTGTAAACAACTCAAGATTAAATTAAACTTTTCTTCTGCCTATCATCCTCAATCCAATGGGCAAGTAGAAAGAATTAACCAGGTCCTGGGTGATTATTTACGGCATTTTGTTTCCTCCCGCCAGGATGACTGGGCAGATCTTCTACCATGGGCCGAATTCTCGTATAACTTCAGAGTCTCTGAATCTTCCTCCAAATCCCCATTTTTCGTGGTGTACGGCCGTCACCCTCTTCCCCCCCTCCCTACTCCCTTGCCCTCTGGTTTGCCCGCTGTGGATGAAACATCTCGTGATCTTTCCACCATATGGAAAGAAACCCAAAATTCTCTCTTACAGGCTTCATCACGCATGAAGAAGTTTGCTGATAAGAAAAGAAGAGCTCCCCCCATTTTTTCTCCTGGAGACAAGGTATGGCTCTCCGCTAAATATGTCCGCTTCCGTGTCCCTAGCTACAAATTGGGACCACGCTATCTTGGTCCTTTCAAAATTTTGTGCCAGATTAATCCTGTCTCTTACAAACTTCTTCTTCCTCCTTCTCTTCGTATTCCTAATGCCTTTCACGTTTCTCTTCTTAAACCACTCATCATCAACCGTTTGTCTCCCAAACTTGTTTCTCCCACTCCTGTTTCCGGCTCCTCGGACATCTTCTCCGTAAAGGAGATACTGGCCTCCAAGAAGGTCAGAGGGAAAACTTTTTTTTTGGTCGATTGGGAGGGTTGTGGTCCTGAAGAGAGATCCTGGGAACCTGAGGACAATATCCTAGACAAAAGTCTGCTCCTCAGGTTCTCAGGCTCTAAGAAGAGGGGGAGACCCAAGGGGGGGGGTACTGTTACGCCGAGCGCTCCGGGTCCCCGCTCCTCCCCGGAGCGCTCGCTACACTCTCGCTACTGCAGCGCTCCGGTCAGAACCACTGACCCGGTGCGCTGCGATACCGCCTCCAGCCGGGATGCGATTCGCAATGCGGGTGGCGCCCGCTCGCGATGCGCACCCCGGCTCCCGTACCTGACTCGCTCTCCGTCGGTCCTGTCCCGGCGCGCGCGGCCCCGCTCCCTAGGGCGCGCGCGCGCCGGGTCTCTGCGATTTAAAGGGCCACTGCGCCGCTGATTGGCGCAAGTGGTTCTAATTAGTGTGTTCACCTGTGCACTCCCTATGTATACCTCACTTCCCCTGCACTCCCTCGCCGGATCTTGTTGCCATTGTGCCAGTGAAAGCGTTTCCTTGTGTGTTCCTAGCCTGTGTTCCAGACCTCCTGCCGTTGCCCCTGACTACGATCCTTGCTGCCTGCCCCGACCTTCTGCTACGTCCGACCTTGCTTCTGTCTACTCCCTTGTACCGCGCCTATCTTCAGCAGTCAGAGAGGTTGAGCCGTTGCTAGTGGATACGACCTGGTCACTACCGCCGCAGCAAGACCATCCCGCTTTGCGGCGGGCTCTGGTGAAAACCAGTAGTGACTTAGAACCGGTCCACTAGCACGGTCCACGCCAATCCCTCTCTGGCACAGAGGATCCACCTCCTGCCAGCCGGCATCGTGACAGTGACGTCCACGAACAGCCTCCTGAGGTGGGAAAGCTGCCACCCAGGACCCCTCAAAAGGGGTATCCCGAGGGGGCAGTACCTCCGCCTCAGGAGGAACTGTTCTGACAAACAGGATTTCCTGAGGGAAGCAAAGGATCTCAGACAGAGATTCAGAAATAGAGGGTATCCGGACTACATCTTAAGATCAGCTTATCAAAATGCCCTTAAAACTCCCAGGGAAAACCTGTTGACCCCCAAACAGACAGACCAGATGATACAGCCTACACGTGTGATTGCCACCTTTGATCATGCTTCTCCTATGATACGAGGAATACTTGAGAAACATTGGAGGATTCTACGGATGGATCCTGATCTGAGGGACACAGTATCGGACAAACCCCAGATCACATATCGGAGAGGTAGGAATATAGGGGATTTAGTAACACATAGCCATCTCCCCCCTATACCATCTAAAGGGAGCACTTGGCTTAATAAAACACCTATAATTGGTAACTTTCCCTGTGGACATTGTAAGGCGTGAAAACTAAAGAAATTCTCAATGAGAGGACAGGTAAAATACACACCATTCGTAGCTTCATTAACTGTAGCACTTGTGGTGTAATTTACTTGGCAATTTGTCCATGCCATAAAAGATACATAGGGAAAACATTCCGACCTTTTAAGAAAAGAGTGTTAGAACATCTGGGAGATGTCAGAAACAATAGAGATACCTCCCTGGCTCGCCATATGAATTTCGTACATAGTGGCTGCTATGATCATCTTATGTTCATTGGATTAGAACAAATTCGTCCATCTCCAAGAGGGGGTGATTTTGATAAATTATTACTCCAGAAAGAGTGCAGACTTATATACGAAATGGGTACGATGGAACCTATAGGTCTCAATGACCAATTAAGTTTTGCTCCCTTTTTATAGGTCTGGCCATGTGGGGATGATACTGGTTATGGTGACCAGTAGGCAGTAAGTGGAGATCTTAGTAGATCTATCAGCTAGTGTCACCAAACTAGTAAGGGAGTGACAGGACAAGTAGGAGGTATGAGAGCGGGGTCCGCCCTTATTAGGGCGATAACACTGCCTAGGGATCAGGGCACCAGTTAGCATAGGGTAAGATCAGGTTCCCTAGGCCCAGTTTTAATGCCACTCCATTTTTCCCTGATAGCCTCCCCAACTGTATCATCCCCACATTGTCAGGTCAATACCGAACTGTATTTTTCCCCCCCTTTATAATCCAATTTTTTTTAAATTTATCTATTATTACTTAGCTGGCTAGGAACACAATTTTTTCTCAGTTGGCAAATTGTATACTCTGGTCTGTTTTGGAGGTCCACAGATATCCACTTGAGAATAGGGGCATTCCCCGGGAGTTTTAGTGAACTAAAACCGGGACCTCACAACCCCTTGCCCTTTTGTTCAAAGAGAGGGGGGTTTGGAGGCACAAGCCATTCTTTAGGGATTACCTTTGAGAACATTACATCAGTGGATTTGTCCGGGTTGTTTTCAAAGCTTGAGGGACCTAGTGCCTGTATTATTTAATTAGGCACCTTAGCGTCCCGGTCCTCTCCACTGATGTTTATTTATTTATTAACTTAAATATAATATCTCCCCCTCTAAGATGTATTCCGTATGGCTCCAACATTAAACCTCACCTTCCCACCATATAGGGCTATTTAGAGGTGCTTAGTAGCAATGAATTTATATATATTTGGGTAGCATCTCCTAATAAGCTCTAATTTTAGGCTGTCCAGTATTCTAGCATGTGATCATAATTGGTGCCGGTCACTGAGGAGTTAATGTATTCACTCCTCTAGCCGCAAATCACATTTTAACATACCTGGCCCCGAATACAGAAGTGATGAGCGGTACTTAGTCCCGCCCCCTATGGGCATCAGAGAGAGGCGGGGACGGATGACGTCACGCTGGGGTGCCAGGATATGACGCCAGACGCCAAGGATCGCGGCAAGGCAGCGCATAGAAGCCGGTCGGACTGTTACTGGCTCCCCGCCATTGCGGGTTTGCGCACCTTCCGGGATCCTGTAATTGGCGGTTACATCAGCGGACTGTGAGTAACGAGTGGCGGCGATACCGCTTTTTTTGCAGGTGCCGCGCAGCAACTCCTTACAGGGATATTTGTTGTATTCTTTTTTTAGGTACTGGGAGACGGACCACGGACTGTGAGTGAGAGCCCTATACATGAAAGGATATTATATTGTACCGGATCATAGGGTCTGACTGGCTTTATGTATCTTCTTTACAGGTTATCTCCTTTGGATCCGCTGTAATTACACCCGCATAGTGGCACCTAGTATCGGGGTGCCACATGTAGATCAATTACACCTGCATAGTGGCACTTGGCACAGGGGTGCTACATGCATTTATCTATGTTTATATATTGAGTGACGCCATTGTTATCTCTTTATCTCACACATTTTCCACATTGTTGAGACTTTCTTTCTATATATATATGAAGTTCTCCTGATGACGCTCTAGATTAGGGCAGAAACGCGTAGAGAATGATATATATCTGAGAACGGTATATATTCATATAAATCCACCGGATTGGTGGCGCTCTGAATACTGGTAAATCCACCATACGGGTGGTAACCTAGAGTGGATCCTGTGTATCAGTTTTTAAGATGGTATTGGTTCACAATCACTTCAGTGGTGTATTTTAAAATTATTATATTAAAAGGTATATTTTAGTAGCACTCCCCCCACACTTTTTTCTAAAAAGTTTTTTCTGCATTTTTGATGCTGGGAGATGATATGACCCCTTGTAGGTCAGCTAAATCATTCTACATACAAAAATTTTTTGGGAATCTATTTATGTGATGGCTAGTTTGGTCACTGGATCACCAAATTTGGCAGATTGGCTCACGGAAGCAAAAGAAGTGTTTTCGGAGCGAATGTACTCACAGCCTAAATACACACCCTCTCTGAAAGTAGCCCTTAGGGACCTTGTCTCCTGTTATAAAGATTATGCAGTTTCATTCTGGGAAATCCAAACATTTGAAAACTATTTAAGACATAACATAGTTCCCCGAGGTCTGAGAATTCCGGTGTTACCGGCACCCAGACTTAGAACAACAACAGTATTAAAAAAGTGGGAAACTGAAGCTACAGCCACCTCGCTGAAATTCATTCAAATATTGTTGGAGGAAGAAAAAACTAGACTAACGGTAGCAGAAGCCAAATTGAATGAGCAACGAGATACTGTATTAAGATTTAAGGACGACCCAGAATTTAATAACAAAGAAACACATACTAAAAATATATTGGAACGTTTTCAGTATCAATTAAAAGAAAGGAAACACTTACAGTTTTTAAGATGGTATTGGTTCACAATCACTTCAGTGGTGTATTTTAAAATTATTATATTAAAAGGTATATTTTAGTAGCACTCCCCCCACACTTTTTTCTAAAAAGTTTTTTCTGCACGTCCAAGCAAGGCAGCTGACGCAATGTGGGCAACCGTACTCCCTGAATGCTTGAGTTTGACAGAAAACGTCCAGGCCCCGGACCAGATCCCATGCTCATCCAAGTTTTTCTTGGGTATGTCCGTCACATCCCCATACTGTCCGAGCCAGGTCATGATGTAATAGCAAGAAAGCGACTTGTTAGGGGTCAAAACGGTCACATTCTTGATTGAGTTCTGACGGAAAATCGCCTTTACGGCAAAATCCCGCCAGTCGGGCAAAAGATGTCACTCGCCCTGAATTCCATCTGAAGGAGTAGCTCAACCACTTTAGCGCGAGGTGGGCACACATCCTCGCCCCTCCAAAGTAGACGGACCACATTCCTACGGTTATTGCCCTGCCTGGTGTCGGGAGGGACCAGACCTATTCCGCTCTCGGAAAGTCCCCAAACTGTGCCTCTGTTTCCAGAAAGACAAGTCGACCTCACCCCTTCCCTCTACCTGGACCAGACCCAGAACCACTAATAACACCATTCACACCACTACTCTCATCATCTTTATTTCCATCCATACTAGACTTCCCATTCATACCACTGGCACTCCCACATACACTCCTATCATCCACAACACTACTACACCCATCATTCTCACATCTAGCACTCTTGTTCTGACTAATAGATTCTGGGCTGGCTGGGACTTGTAGTATAGCTGGCGTCAGTAAAGTCTTTTGTGCTGGATTAGCTGCTGGCTTCTCCTTCATGGCTGATGTTACTTCCTGAGTCTGGGGCTGCCCCACTCGGTGCACCCCAGCTCCTCCCACAGTCCCAGCACCTACTTTGCCCGACCCCACAGGCTCTGCGGATGATCCCGGCACCCGGACACTCCCCCCCTCCTCCTCACAGGGGAGTGCCCCGCAGCGATGTCAATGCCCACAGCACTCGGGGAACCGCCCCCCAAGCACACACCAGCAAAACTCGCCTCTGGCACTTGGACATGCCCCCTGCCACCCTGGGGCGGTCCTGTAGTGCCAGAGCTGCCCACCATGAGCCCATCCTGCCCCTCCCTACTGGCAGGATGGGTGGGCTTCACATCTATTGCGTCCGCAGCCTTTTCTGATGCCATGCTGTACCCCCCCCCCATGATTGCTCCGTTCCATCGCAGAAACGGGGTCTGGCAGTCTGGGGGGCCCAACAGCCTGAACCAGCTTCACAGCTGGCCAAGACTGCTTGAAAGGACAAAACACATATTGTACAGATTCTTGGGTCTTCTGCCTCTTTGACTTGTGCTTTACTCCCACATCCTCACACAGGTCATCTCCAAAAGTAAAATGCTGGAGGTGGGCTGGGGACTCCTGCATCACTATAGCCCTAAGCAGTCCCCCAACCTCACTCTCCACATCCTCCTCTTCGCTATCACTTAGCGGTAGCGCCACCTGTGCCGGCTCGATGTAACTGCCCTGGGACCGGGTGTCAGAGGGAGTAGGGACAGGCAATGCATCATCTTCCACAACCTGTACACTTTCCTCCAACTTCTCCTTCTCCTCCTTTACACCATCACCACCATCCTCCCTTTCTTCACCGCCACTACTCTCCCCAACATCCACCTCCACTTTCACCTTACCTGGGTATTTCATGGTGGCAAACCGGTCATCATTCTCTAGCTTCTCCTTAAGGAGACCGCTCCCCTCCAGTATCTCTCCTCTCCTCCAGCTTCACAATCTCGCTTTTCAAGGCAGTGATCCTCTTTTTTTTTTAGCTCTGGCCTGTTCTTTTTGGACCCCGTGTTCGCCAGATTCTGAGCCACATGTAGATCCTCTCTGGCCATCCTCAGCTCCTTGCCATTGTATTCCGCAAACCGTGCTGCCATGTGGGAGCAGAAGGGGGAGCTGGACTCCTTGGGCCCTCTTTCAGACCACATCTCCACACTTTTTCTCCTCGCCTTCCTTCCACTGGTAGATCTGTGGCTGGCACCCGTCGTCTGGAGAGCAGAGCCTGCATTGCTGCACACTCTGCTAGATCTTCTCCCTCCGACCGGAATAATGGCTGTCGCTGTGTGCTCTCCATCCCCCACCAGCCTGGAAGAAAAGGAGGTGGAGACCCGGGGCTCCATGCAGGAAGGCCCTTCCCAGGAGGCTGCCACACTCCTGGGAAAGGCTGATGGAAAACATGCTCTGCTGGAAGTTCGTGGAGCTCAAAAAGGGACACACCCATACACTGCTCACACTGAAATGCTATTGGCTGTGTGTAGCAGGATAAGGGAGGAAGTTCTGCCTGTATGGCTTAAGATGATGTCACGCCTGCTGGGTAATGCCCCTTCCCAGCCCGTGAATCTGACTGAGACTGAGCAGAAAATACAGAGCAGTACACTGGGGGCAGTGTACTGGGAGGATTATAAAATGTACTAGATCATGATAGGTACTCTATAAGGTTTTCCTATTTTATATCTCTGTTTTTTGTCAGTGGATGGATTTCTGTGTATGTTCAGAGACTGGTAATCCTGATTGTATCCAGTTGACACAGTTACAAGAGAGACTTCTTTAAGGGTGCGTTCCCACACGGCGTATTTCACGCTGCGCAAAATTTACGGCAGCAGCGGCAAATACGCTGCGTATTCCTTGCTCACTATACACACAGGGCTTTCCAGAGGCAGCCCTATGCGTGTAGTGAGTTTTAGAGGCGGGGCTGTGTGCAGGCATGACTGTGACACGCGGCTTCGCCTCCAAAACTCACTGCACACATAGGGCTGCCGCCGGAAAGCCCTGTGTGTATAGTGAGCAAGGAATACGCAGCGTATTTCCCGGGGTCCGGGGTCACACCCCCTCCATTCATGTTTATGTTTCTGCTGCGGAAATTCCCCCGTGTGCACAATTTAGCAGAATACCATTGAAATAATGAGACTCTGCTGCAGCAGGATTTCCAAACAGAATATTCCTGCGGAATTCCACTCAGAAATCACACTGTGGGAACATAGCCTAAGATAAGCCATCAATATTAGATCGGCATGTGGGTCTGACTCCTAACACCCCACCTTACAGCTGACTGAAGGATCCACCACACTGGTGTGAGCATTGTAGCTTCCTAATATCCGATGAGACACAGCTTTGTATATCAGGTGGTACTTGTACCTGGTAGTGCAGTACATCCCTTTCACTTTAATGGTATGCCAGTCCCTGTACACACAGCTCAAGGTCTTATTTTGGCGGTGGGAGTTCTAATGGTATAGTGGCTTAATTCTAGCTTCCGACATCATGAAAGGTCATGCATATGTCTAGAATCTTCGCCTCTGACCAGTAAGGCCACCTTCGTATTACGATTTTTTGCATCCAAAAAGTTAATGCGATAATGTTGACAAAAAGTATACAACACATGCACTTGTTTTTGTGTACTAAAGTTTTTTTTTGTTTTGTTTTTGTCAAATAGATTTCAATCTTATCTGTTTTTAACATTTATGGCTATGTACATCTTATTAAATTTTATAATTGTACATTTTGATCCGTTTTAATTATGTACTTTTCTTGGGGGGGGGGGGGTGATCTAGAAACATAAAAACACAAGTGTGAAAACATGCTGCAGTACATCTGACAATGCAATTTTTAAATGTTTGATTTGATTTTAATGCAGAGATCATGATGTGAATGTGGCCTAAGTGCTTGTTCACACCAGCGGATTTGGCCATGGCCCTGAATAGAGCTTCCATCGTAGAGGTGAAAGAGGCCTTGGACCAGTATTTCCCAACCAGGGTGCCTCCAGCTGTTACAAGACTAGAAATTCTAGCATGTCTTGACAGCCAAAGGCTGTCCCGGCATGCTGGTAGTTGTAGTTTTGCAACAGCTGGAGGCACCCTGATTGTGAAACACTGCTTTAGACGTAAGCACCATTTTAGTCCGATTTAGTCTTATAGTCCGATAATTATGGCATGTGGAAATTTTTACGGTTAATGTTTTTCTTTATTCAAGAAAAAGAGACAAGAGAAAGGGGTCATTCCAGAATCTTTTTATTTTTTATTTGACTATGCTACTGTTATTTGACTATGCTACAGGGGCTGTAAATTTAGCGTAGTTCATAATATAGTGTCTGTACCTGTTTGTGAAAGTTTTCTCACAATTCCTCTGTGATTATCGCCTCAATATTTATTTTTAACAGCATACATAATTACGAATTTCTCGGGATTTCCATTGTGTGGAGACCTGACATCACTAGTCAGATGATCAGAGGGAGCCAGTCCTGCTTTAATTTAGCAGCAACTGTAGGCCCCCTGTTTAGAAAACACTGGCCCTCTGCAACACGATGTAACATTTTTTCCCGACGGACCCGATATGTGGATTCTCCCAAACCCGAAAAAGGGGCGTAACCTGACATTTCTGAGCTTTCCCACGTATTTATAAAGGTTTCCAATCCGAATTTGTTCAATTGTTGTGGATTTTTTCCCGACAACTCAGAGGAGTTGGAAACCAAAACCTACAAAACCCACGTGCGACAAACAGGATGCGACATAATAATAAATACCAGGGGAAAAAAGCAGTCGGGTAAGAAAGCAAGATAGACTTACAACCCGATTTTCTAAGTAAATGAGGGCCACTGTGTTTCAATGGGTGGGGTGGCTAATGTGTGGAAAGAAGGAAAGGGACCTCAAACTTTCAAGCATGAAACTGTGGGATGTGTAGTTTAGAGAACAAAATCTAATAGGAAATTCTCAGTTCTGGCATATAAGTACTAAAATCATCTTACGGTGGATAACCCCTTTAAGTTGTTCTTTTCTGTCTGACAATAGAAAAGAACAACTCAACTTCAGCACCTGATAAGTACTGGAAGGATTAAGATGTTTTAATAGAAGTAATTTACAAATCTGTTTAACTTTCTGGAGTCAGTTGATATGAAAAAATAAATTTGTTTTTAACTAGAATACCCTTTTAACCCCTTAAGGACCCAGCCATTTTACACCTTAGGACCCGACCATTTTTTGAACATCTGACCACTGTCACTTTAAACTAATTAATAACTGGGATGCTTTTAGTTATCATTCTGAGATTGTTTTTTCGTGACATATTCTATTTTATTTTGGTGGTAAGCTTTCGGCATTACTTGCATCCTTTTTTGGTGAAAAATTCCCAAATTTCATGATAATTTTGAAAATTTTGCATTTTTCTAACTTTGAAGCTCTCTACTTGTAAGGAAAATGGATATTCCCAATAAATTAGATTTTTATTCACAAATACAATATGTCCACTTTATGTTGGCATCATAAAATGGACATATTTTAGCTTTTTGAAAAAATTAGAGGGCTTCAAAGTAGAGCAGCAATTTTCAAAAATGTCATGAAAATTGCTAAATCTGAAGGGACAGATGTTACAAAACTACAACTCCCAGCATGCCTGGGCAGTTTAGGCATGCTGGGAGTTGGAGTTTGGCCTTCCTAGTGGTTGCCACAGTAAAGATCACTTTACTTTCACTTTCAATCCCCCCCCCCCCCCCACCACTTCCCTACCTGAGAAAGGATCCAGCAGTCTCCAGCGACGATCAGCTGTTCCCAGGCATCTTCAGGTAAGGTACCCAGCCTCCATCTTCTTCCCACGATCCCCTCGACATCCAGGGGTGGCCAGAACAGGAGGGGGTTGCCATGGCACACCCACTGTCCTGCTCTGCCATTGGTCAGAATCAATTCTGACTAATGGCAGGGGATAGGAGGAGATCGCAGCATTGCAACTTCACTCCTACCCTGCAAGATGATCAGCCCGGAATAGGAGTAAATCGCATGTCTGAATTGACATGCAATTTTCTGCGTTCGCCGACATGGGGGGGTCCCGGGACCTCCCTCGGCATTTGCACGGCATGCCTGCTGAAGGATTTCAGCAGGCATGCTGTTCCGATCTCCACCCGGTGAGTGGCAGAGACCGGAAAACGCCATGACGTACTCATACGTCATGGGTCCTTAAAGCCCAGGGTGCGGAGACGTACGCATACGTCATGGGTCCTTAAGGGGTCAAGATTAGTGTTGCACATTATCTGCCACAATTTTAAGATTAAGGGGGTATTCCAGGAAAAAACTTTTTTTTTTATATCAACTGGCTCCAGAAAGTTAAACAGATTTGTAAATTACTTCTATTAAAAAATCTTAATCCTTTCAATAATTATCAGCTGCTGAAGTTGAGTTGTTGTTTTCTGTCTGGCAACAGTGCTCTCTGCTGACATCTCTCGCTTGTCTCGGGAACTGCACAGAGTAGAAGAGGTTTGCTATGGGGATTTGCTTCTAAACTGGGCGGTTACTGAGACGTGTCATCAGAGAGCACTTAGACAGAAAAGAACAACTCAACTTCAGCAGCTCATAAGTAAAGAAAGGATTAAGATTTTTTAATAGAAGTAATTTACAAATCTGTTTAACTTTCTGGAGCCAGTTGATACTACTACACCATGAAGCGCCTTTTGCTTTCTTTCAAGCTTTAGCAATTGATCTCCTGTTAAAATTAGAATTTCTTTTTTAGGACCTGTGTAATGCCTTATTTCTTCTGTGGCAGTGCTGCCAGGGAATTCAGCACTTAAAGGGGTTCTCCCTTGTTTATACTGTTTTTTGTTATTATGTTTGTGTGTTATGTGTGTATAAGTATGTGTTTTTTTATGTGTGTTGTGATTATGTATATATGTATTTTCTTACCTTTTGTGAAGATCCGGAAGCTGGCCCCTTTTTCTTCCAGCGGCTTGCTGTGTAACCTCGGCCTCCGCCATGTTGTGTTCGGTAAGTGGGATGTCGGGGGGTGTGTTCTTGCTTCTGTCCTTCCTATCTTCTGACGTCCAAGGCGAATCTTTTCTTCCTGTTTCTTTCGTGGCTCAGCGGCGAATCTGCGGCCTCTTCCGGCACATGCACAGGTAGTTTTTTTTTTAACCAAAACTGTCTGTGCATGCGCGAGTACGCAAGTACTACGCTAAGAGCGTGGCGTACGTTAGGTCTACGCTAATAGCGTAGCTTCGCGCAAGCGCAGACAGTTTGTCAATTAGAGAAAAAAAACTTTATTGGTAAAAAAAAAAAAAAAACTACCTGCGCATGCGCCGGAAGAGTCTGCAGATTCGTCGCTGAGCCACGGAAGAAACAGGAAGAAAAGATTTGCCTCGGACGTCAGAAGATAGGAAGGACAGAAGCAAGAACACCCCCCCCGACATCTCACTTACCGAACACAAGATGGCGGAGGCCGAGGTTACAAAGCAAGCCGCTGGAAGAAAAAGGGCCCAGCTTCCGGATCTTCACAAAAGAGGAAATACATACCGTATATACTCGAGTATAAGCCGAGTTTTTCAGCACGATTTTTCGTGCTGAAAACACCCCCCTCGGCTTATACTCGAGTGAACTCTCCGCCCTCAGTTGTCTTCAACCTGCGGACCTGCAGATGTTTCAAAACTACAACTCCCAGCAGCCGATGGCTGCCCGGGCTTGCTGGTAGTTGTAGTTTTGAAACATCCGGCGGTCCGCAGGTTGAAGACCACTGTATCAGACATTAACAAGCGGTGATGATGAAGGTGGGGGGGGCCTGATGACATGTGGTGATGATGACAAGGGTATGATGAAGGGGGGTGTGGGATGATGACAGGGGATGATGAAGGGGGGTGTGGAATGATGACAGGGGATGATGAGGGGGGGGGTGGGATGATGACAGGGGATGATGAAGGGGGGTGTGGGATGATGACAGGGGATGATGAAGGGGGGGTGTGGGATGATGACAGGGGATGATGAAGGGGGGGTGTGGGATGATGACAGGGGATGATGAAGGGGGGGTGGGATGATGACAGGGGATGATGAAGGGGAGTGTGGGATGATGACAGGGGATGATGAGGGGGGAGTGGAATGATGACAGGGGATGATGGGGGGGGGGTGGTATGATGACGGGGGGATGAGGGGGGGAGTGGGATGATGACAGGGGATGATGAGGGGGGGTGTGTGGCATGATGACAGGGGATGATGAAGGGGGGGGGGTGGGATGATGACAGGGGATGATGAAGGGGGTGTGTGGGATGATGACAGGGGATGATGAAGGGGGTGTGGGATGATGACAGGGGATGATGAAGGGGGCGTGTGGGATGATTAGAGGGGGGATGATGACAGGCGGTGATGATGAAGGGGGGATGATGACAAGGTGATGATGATGAGGGTGTTAATGACGGGGGTCTGGATGATGACAGGGGGGATGATGTATTTCCCGCCCTAGGCTTATACTCGAGACAATAACTTTTCCTGGGATTTTGGGGTGAAATTAGGGGCCTCGGCTTATATTCGGGACGGTTTATACTCGAGTATATACGGTATATACATAATCCCAACACACATAAAAAAACACATACTTATACACACATAACACACAAACATAATAACAAAAAACAGTATAAACAAGGGAGAACCCCTTTAATGGATAATGCAGGGGATTGTTAAAAGTGAACAATCCCTTTAAAAATATCTTTTCAGCCAGTTATGTGTCAGATTGATTCATTTGGATTTTCCTTTTTTCTCTCAGTTATTGTATATGTCAAACAATATCACAGGGGATTATGATCAGGGCCGAACTGGCCATCGAGCAAACCAAGAATTTGCCCAGTGGCAGACTCGGACTGGGACCAAAAATAGGCCCAGGCATTTTAGACCATGCAGCCCATTATTTTGGAATGGTGGTCAGATTACTGGGACCCGCAGCAATCACCCTGGTTCAAGTGGCTCTCCAGCTGTTACAAAGCTACAATTCCCTGGAGATGATAGGAGTTGTAGTTTTGTAACAGCTATAGAGCCACTGATTGAAGTACAGCTTTACCTATCAACACAGTACAGTTTTACCCTTTTATGAGGTGAGCTTAAGACTGGCCAGGGTAAATCAGTCCAGATCAAACCAGGATGTGCCAGTGGGAAAGTCACTGGCTCAGTGATAGGAAACAGAGGGTGGCTTTTAATGGTCCATACCATAGTGGGGTACCACAGGGGTAAGTTTTGGGTCCTATTCTATTTATTATATTTACTAATGACCTTGTAGAGGGATTTTATAGTAAAGTGTCAATCTTGGCAGATGATACTAAGCTCTGCAAAGTGGTTAATACAACAGAGGACAATGCACTATTACAAATGGACCTGAATAGGTTGCAGGTTTGGGCTAAGAAGTGGCAGATGAAGTTTAACACTGATAAATGTAAGGTTATGCACATGGGGAAGAAAAATCCAGACTGAGAATATGTATTAAATGGGAACACTAGGGAACGACTGACATCGAAAATGACTTAAGAGTTTTAGTTAACAGTAAATTTAGCTGTGGCGACCAGTGCCGGGCAGCTGCTGCCAAGGTAAATAAAATCATGGGGTGCATCAATAGGGGCATAGATGCCCACGACAAGGAAATAATTCTACCACAGCACAAATCACTTGTCAGACCACACATAGAATACTGTGTACAGTACTGGGCACCAGTGTACAAGAAAGATATAGTGGAGCTGGAGAGGGTTCTAAGACAGGTAATAAGGAGAATGGGAGGACTACAGTAGCCAAAAAGAGTATCAGAATTAGGGTTATTTAGCTTAGGGGCAACCTAATAACTATAGAAATATATCAGGGAGCAGTAAAGACTGCATCTAAAGGAAAGAAGGTTTTTACACCAGCACAGGCAGGGGTTCTTTACTGAAAGAGCAGTGAGACTATGGAACTCTCACCCAAATGAAGCGGTCATGGTGATCTCGATAAAATAATTCAAAAGGTGCCTGGATACAAGTGATAATATTACAAGTTATGAAGAATTTGTGGTTGAATTTGAAAAAACTCTGTTTTTTTTTTCAACCTTATGAACTATGTTATATCACTGCAGAATTTAGAAGTGACTAAAGCAGTGATGAGACAGTCAGGGGAATACACAATAATATCAATGACCAGAGAGACATCTTTGCTGTTCTTATTCCTTTTAATTTCTTCTTCATTTGGTCCAGATGCCAGGACTTCTTCCAGCTATATCTTCCTCTGCAAAGTTTGACATCAGGACATCATTAGTTCCTTACTTTGTTAGAAGATCCTCATCCACTCTAAAGGCAATAATCATTATAACCCTGACCGATACTGGGCCCCCTAAATATAACGCTGCCAAACATCATGCCCCATGAACATAATACTGCAGACTTCTCAGCCCCCCAGACCCCACTGTCCTCTTCTCCTCCAGATGCTTCTAACCCCCCTTACCCCTAAATCCTTCTGACTGCTCTGCTCCTTCTTCTCCAGACCCATCTCTCCTCTTCCGTCCAGGGCCCTCTTATTGTGGCCTATCTCACCTATGGTGTGGAGCTCTACAGACCTAGATGGCACTTCCTGAACACACACGTCAGGGGTGGTAGCAGATGTGCACGTGTCACGTCTGCTGTCAGCAATCACTACTGCTCTTAAAGTGGAAGTGTCCCTGCCGCTGATAGAACTTGGGGCCTAGTGCTAAACAAAAGTGAGGCCCGCTTGCAAAGGCCAAACAGAGCAGCCGGAGCCGCAGATATGTTTTTTGTTATTTTTTGTTTTAAGTGTAGTTTTGGGCAGTTGCACTGCCCGAAGGATGGCTTGGCCCATTATGGGAAAAGTTCCAAGATAACATGTCATTTATTTATGCTAATCTGTGCTCATTCCGGGTTAAGTAGTCATGTGGGCCATGCAACTCATTGATTGACAGCTATTTGTGCATATGGAGAGCTGTCAGTCACTAAGTTGGACTGTCAATTACTTTGAGCCAGGCTGTTTCAGTAAAGTGCTGATCTCACTATTCTATGCTATGTAGAATCCTATACCCAATGGCAGAGATGCTGTCACGATTCGGCTCACAGGTAGTGGATCCTCTGTGTCAGCGAGGGATTGGCGTGGACCGTGCTGGTGGACCGGTTCTAAGAGGCTACTGGTTTTCACCAGAGCCCGCCGCAAAGCGGGATGGTCTTGCTGCGGCAGTAGCAACCAGGTCGTATCCACTAGCAACGGCTCTACCTCGCTGACTGCTGAGAAGGCGTGGGACAGAAGGACTAGGCAGAGGCAAGGTCAGACGTAGCAGAAGGTCGGGGGCAGGCGGCAAGGTTCGTAGTCAAGATGGATAGCAAGGGTTCAGGTAACACAGGCTTTGGACACACTAAACGCTTTCACTGGCACAAGGCAACAAGATCCGGCAAGGGAGTGCAGGGGCAGTGAGCAGATATAGTCTGGGAGCAGGTGGGAGCCAATTAAGCTAATTGGGCCAGGCACCAATCATTGGTGCACTGGCCCTTTAAGTCTCAGAGAGCTGGCGCGCGCGCGCCCTAGAGAGCGGAGCCGCGCGCGCCAGCACATGACAGCAGGGGACCGGGACGGGTAAGTGACCTGGGATGCGACTCGCGAGCGGGCGCGTCCCACTGTGCTAATCGCATCCCCGACGGCCATGACAGTGCAGCGCTCCCGGTCAGCGGGACTGACCGGGGCGCTGCGGGGAGAGAGACGCCGTGAGCGCTCCGGGGAGGAGCGGGGACCCGGAGCGCTAGGCATAACAGATGCTTATGTTTGGTCACATATAGCAGAAGAAAATGAATAAAAAGTGTAAACCAAAAATGTCCATCTTAACAAAAATGGTACTGATAAAAACTACAGATCACGGTGCAAAAAAAATGAGCCCATATACATAGAAATAAAAAACTTATAGGGATCAGAATAGGACATACTGATTTTGTTTGAGAATAAAAATCACTTATTATAGTACAATAATAGAAAAACTCAGGTATCCTTTTTAAAGAGTACCTGTCACCAAACTAAACTTTTAATATAGTCATGGCCGTAAATGTAGGCACCCCTGAAATTTTTCTAGAAAATTAAGTATTTCTCACAGAAAAGGATTGCAGTAACACATGTTTTGCTATACACATGTTTATTCCCTTGGTGTGTATTGGAACTAAACCAAAAAAGGGAAGAAAAAAAGCAAATTGGACATAATGTCACACCAAACTCCAAAAATGGGCTGGACAAAATTATTGTCACCCTTTCAAAATTGTGGAAAAATAAGATTGTTTCAAGCATGTGATGCTCATTTAAACTCACCTGGGACAAGTAACACTTGTAGGCAATATAAAAATCACACCTGAAGCAGATAAAAAAAAAAGAATCTTTGCATTGTGTGTCTGTGTGTGCCACACTAAGCATGGACAACAGAA
The DNA here is from genome assembly GCF_029499605.1 of Hyla sarda. Classification (NCBI taxonomy): domain Eukaryota; kingdom Metazoa; phylum Chordata; class Amphibia; order Anura; family Hylidae; genus Hyla; species Hyla sarda. The sequence continues at coordinate 271,941,908 of NC_079194.1, read as the reverse complement.
AGAGGAGAATATTGTTTAATTTCTTCATTAGCGGTATTACAGAAGGTCTCGATGGTAAGGTATGTCTTTTTTTGCTGATGACACAAAGATATGTAACAGGGTTGATGTTCCTGGAGGGATCCGCCAAATGGAAAAGGATTTAGGCAAACTAGAAGAATGGTCAGAACTCTGGCAACTGAAATTTAATGTGGATAAGTGCAAGATAATGCACCTGGGGCGTAAAAACCCTCAGGCAGAATATAGATTATTTGACACAGCCCTGACCTCAGTATCTGAGGAGAGGGATTTAGGAGTAATTATTTCAGAAGACTTAAAGGTAGGAAGACAATGTAATAGAGCAGCAGGAAATGCTAGCAGAATGCTTGGATGTATAGGGAGAGGTATAAGCAGTAGAAAGAGAGAAGTGCTCATGCCGCTGTACAGAACACTGGTGAGACCTCAATTGGAGTATTGTGCGCAGTACTAGAGGCCGTATCTCTAGAAGGATATAGATACTCTAGAGAGAGTTCAAAGAAGAGTTACTAAACTAGTACATGGATTGCAGGATAAAACTTACCAGGAAAGGTTAAAGGACCTTAACATGTATTGCTTGGAAGAAAGAAGAGACAGAGGGGATATGATAGAGACTTTTAAATACATAAAGGGAATCAACATGGTAAAGGAGGAGAGCATATTTAAAAGAAGAAAAACTACCACAAGAGGACATAGTTTTAAAATAGAGGGGCAAAGGTTTAAAAGTAATATCAGGAAGTATTACTTTACTGAGAGAGTAGTGGATGCATGGAATAGCCTTCCTGCAGAAGTGGTCGCTGCAGATACAGTGACGGAGTTTAAACATGCATGGGATAAGCATAAGGCTATCCTTCATATAAGATAGGGCCAGGGACAATTCATAGTATTCAGATTATTGGGCAGACTAGATGGGCCAAATGGTTCTTATCTGCTGACACATTCTATGTTCTATGAGAAGAGAACTGTCTGAGGATTTGAGAAAATTAATTTGTAGTATTGGTAAGGGTCCCACGCAAACCACGCTTGGCGCAAAATACCTTCCAGCATAGACAGATCAAATAATAAAGCAATATAAAGTGCTCAGAAAATGCCTAAAAAATAGCTTTTAATGATATACCATATTTATTGGCGTATAACATGCACTTTTTAGGCAAAATTTTTTAGCCTAAAGTCTACCTGTGTGTTATACGCCGATAAGCCTCTGCAGTTCAATGATGCACATCAAAATAAAGATTAATTAGAATATTAATGCATAACCATCCTATAATTATAAGTGTTTGTTTCCGAGGGCCCCGTAACTTGTCCCTTCACCATCCCTGCCAGAGTCCCTCCTATCTTTGGCATCTCCACTGTTTATACACTCTATTTTTATTTGTATTCAACTACCCTGTAATCCCATATTATGTTGTTGTGCATCGGTATCGCCACCAGATCTCCAGTATCAGCTGAAAATCTGCATGAAACCATATACAGTGGTCCCTCAACATACGATGGTAATTCGTTCCAAACGAGCCATCGTTTGTCGAATCCATCGTATGTTGAGGGATTCGTGCAATGTAAAGTATAGGAAGCTGTACTCACCTGTCCCCGCCGCTCGAGATGGTGTCCCCGGGCCTCCGCTGGGCTCTCCGCTGTCTTCTCCGGTCTTCCGCTGTCTTCTCCGGTCCTCTGCTGTCTTCTCCGGTCCTCTGCTTTCTTCCGCAAGGCCTTACTGGGCCTGCGTAGAGACATCATTACGCCGCTGCGTACGCCATTCCTATTGGATGACATGCGCAGCAGCGTATTGACGTCATCGGAGAGGGCCGAGAAGACACCGGAAGACCAGCACTGGACCCAGAGGGCACCCCGGAGCATCGTGGAGGGGTAAGTAATACTTACCGCACCACACGGGGAACATTAAGCTGCTATCCAGCAGCAACTTAAGCATTTGGCGCTGCCGGATAGCACTTAATGAGATAAAAAAAAGCATTGTATGTCGATGCTGACATCGACATGCGATGGCCTCTGAGAGGCTATCGTATGTCGATTTGATCATATGTCGGGGCCATCGTAGGTCGGGGGGTCACTGTATTCTATTCACCTATGATCATTTGCTCCATGACACTGCATGATTAGATCAGTTTACATGGCCCGGCTTACCTCGCCCATTCCCTCTGAGCGCGTCAGCAGATGAGTGACATGTCGTTCATACATAATTGTCCATGTGCCCAGAAGTGAGGTCAGACGCCACTACCTCACTACACCAGTGAGTAAGCCGGACATCTCCGGCTCCCTGCGCCACTGCAGGGATACCCTCCAGTCTCCAGAGATACTGTCTGAACCATAAGTAGGAAAAGCTCTGTATCTACATGGCTCTACTTCATTTCCTATTCAGGTCATAATACTGAGCAAGCATTTTCTTTGTGTCTTTCTTCTATGGGTGGACTTGCATGCTCATATACCTATATTCGTTGAGTGAACATTTGGTGGCTGCTTAGATGAATGGTGGACCAGCTACTTACTGTAATGGAAAGCCTCTCTATAGGGAGAGTTCTCTCTCTGTTTTATCTTTACAGGATTACTGTCCACCTGTCCACATATGTGTTACACCTATATCATTTGCTGTGTACATATCTTTGTGTTTTTGGTCTGGCTATTATCCAAGTATACCTCCCTCATAACTTCATCTCCAATCTGATGGTAGAAACGCGTTGGTGGTTTATTACTTGTAGCACCTATGGACTAGTAGGCCGCTAATAGTTCCAATGAGTGCTTGAACATTTAATGGTATCTGTATCCAACCATTGGTTTGTTATTCACATGACACAATTTTGACCCCTGATTTAAAGTACCGTATATCATTAAAAGTTTTTTTAGGCACTTCCTGAGCACCTTATATTGTTTTATTATTTGAGGACTTGAGAACCAAAATTGTGGAAAAATATCAACAATCTTAAGGTTACAAGTCCATCTCAAGAGATTTAGATTTGCCTTTGTCCACAGTGCGCAACATTATCATGAAGTTTGCAACCCATGTAGCTACTCTCCCTGGGCATGGGCGAAAGAGAAAATTTGATGAAAGGTGTAAACGCAGGATAGTATCGATGGTGGATAAGCAGCCCCAAAAAAGTTCCAAAGATATATTCAAGCTGTCCTGCAGGCTCAGGGAGCATCAGTGTCAGCGCGAACTATCCGTCGACATTTAAATTAAATGAAACGCTATGGCAGGAGACCCAGGAGGACCCCACTGCTGACACAGACATAAAAGCAAGACTACATTTTGCCAGAATGAACTTGAGTAAGCCAAAATCCTTCTGGGAAAACATCTTGTGGATAGATGAGACCAAGATAGAGCTTTTTGGTAAAGCACATCATTCTACTGTTTACAGAAAACGGAATGAGGCCTACAAAGAAAAGAACACAGTACCTACAGTGACATATGGTGGAGGTTCAATGATGTTTTGGCATTGTTTTGCTGCCTCTGGCACTGAATGCCTTGAATGTGTGCAAGGCATCATGAAATCTGAGGATTACCAATGGATTTTGGGTCTCACTGTACAGCCCAGTGTCAGAAAGCTGGGTTTGCATCCGAGATCTTGGGTCTTCCAGCAGGACAATCCAGCCCAAACATAAGTCAAAAAGCACCCAGAAATGGATGGCAACAAAGCGCTGGAGAGTTCTGAAGTGGCAGCAATTAGTCCAGATTTAAATCCCATTGAACACCTGTGGAGAGATCTTAAAATTGCTGTTGGGAAAAGGCGCCCTTCCAATAAGAGACACCTGGAGCAGTTTGCAAAGGAAGAGAGGTCCAACATTCTGTCTGAGAGGTGTAAGAAGCTTATTGATGGTGATTGGAAGTGAATGATTTCAGTAATTTTTTCCAAAGGGTATGCAACCAAATATTAAGTTAAGGGTGCCAATAATTTTTTTCAGCCCATTTTGGAAGTTTGGTGTGGCATTATGTCCAATTTGCTTTTTTTCCTCCTTTTTTGTTTTAGTTCCAATAAATGGTACTAATAAACAAATATATATAATACAAATATGTATTATATATATTTGTTTATTAGTACCATTTATTATTTTTGCATGATTATTCGTTGTTCGAATGTATTTGATATACATTTGTTTGTAAACTTTATGTCTAGTCTTTGTACATGTATTTTTTCTGGCACTGATTGGTCCGTAGTGATCAATGGTCCCTGCTGTAACTAATTAGTGCGGTGATAAAATGCACTGCTTTGTTGTTCTCACCTTGAAGCTGCTTACTCCTATACTTATCCTTGGGCCGGAGGGCTGCGGACACCTTATACTATGTGCTCACCATTGTTGTGTATGTGCTTACACAATTTCACCAGGTGAGCATCTTACATGCCTTTGTAAACACTTTATAATCCTCTTTTATTACACCAGTTTTTTCCAGATATATGTTGGTGTATAAGGCAGGAAAGTCTCCCAACATATTTGCCGGGAGGCCCATAGACTTTTTAGGACAAATGCACATCCATAAGTAAGGGTCAAGTTTTGTGGTTCCAACACACAAGTTAATATTGCTATTATTTAAAGGGGTACTCCGGTGGTCAGCGTGTTTTCAGTTTTTGACTTACCCTATTTGTTTTGTTTCATTTCTATTCTTGATGTTTAGCCTACTCTATTTCCATTATTTGTTGTCTTTTTATCCCCCACTTTGTTTTCCTATCTTTGCTTCTATTTTCTGTTTCTTGCTGTGCTGAAAACTACAAATCCCAGCATGCCACATGCCTTGCTGGTTTGGGGCGGCTCCTTTTTTGTTTGTTTGTTTGTTTTGCCCTTTACACATCCTACTATTTTCCCGGGTCGGTCCCCTTATACACAGCACACTAATATAATCAGCCCTGGTTGGGATACACTGTCATACACACACAAAAGGGACTACAACTCCCAGCATGTGTCATTCATGAGTCTTCAGTCTGTGGTATAACACCAGCATGCTGCCTCTGTAGTCTCCTGGGGGTTGTAGTTCACCATACCTCTGTAGGGCATACACCAGTGTTTCCCAACCAGGGTGCCTCCAGGTGTTGCAAAACTACAACTCCCAGCATGCTCTGACCGCCTTTGGGCATGCTAGGAGTTGTAGTTTTGCAACAGCTGGAGGCACACTGGTTGGGAAACATTGGTGTAACATGATGTGTATGCTGAATAGGCTAGAACAATGTTTCCCAACCAGTGTGCCTCCAGCTGTTGCAAATCTACAACTCCCAGCATGCCCAAAGTCTGTCAGGGCATGCTGGGAGTTGTAGTTTTGCAACAGCTGGAGGCACACTGGTTTCTAAACACTAGCATACAAACACACAACAGGGACTACAACTCCCAGCATGTGTTATTCAGGAGTCCCCCCTCCCCCTTCACATATAGAAATCATTCCCAGTATGAGATTTATTCCCCTGCAGCCCATACATCCCCAGCCTGTGCACCTTATCATCCTCCCCTTCAGATAACACGTATCTTCTCTGTGTTCCTTCTCCTGTGCAGACCTGCATCCTTAGAATACAAAGCAGGGGGAGGGGAGATGAGGAGCTGTGTACTCAGCTGGATTAGATGAGGGGGCGTGGCTAATTTTTCTCATGCAGACAGAGAAAAAAAAAAGTTGTAACATCTTGTCCACAACAGAGTCAGAACTGTGGACAACAGTAAAAGAAAACCCTCTGAACTACAGAACTTCCTGCCCAACAAACAGGTAAGAAAAGCACACACATGCTGCCAAAACATATAACACATGTATAGTGCAAAAAAAACTAAACTTACAAAGAAGATGCCATATAGTCAAAAAAATCAACCACGGAGTACCCCTTTAAGGAGAAACCAGGGATTATAAACTGAAGATTTTATGACAGTAAGCAGCTTCATGGTAAACACTAAAGATTTTTGAAAAATTTGATTCGGCCGATTCACCGAATTTCCCCCCAAAATTTTTTTCGGTACAAATTTATTCACGCCAAATCGCTATTAAAAACTGCTATTTCTGGACAAAAGAGAGCCTCAATAGGGGTGTAGAACACTTTGCCTTGCTGTAACATGCATGCATAGTGAAATAATACTGTTATTCAGTATGACATGCAGATCAGAGGCGTCGCTATTAGAATCACTGTCACAAAGAAGCACAATAACAGAGCCTGGAGGTGGCATCAGTATGAGGAGACCATATAGTGGCTGAATGACACAGAGTGCAGGTGGCGGCAGCATGAGTAGACCATATAGTGGCTGAATGACACAGCCTGGAGTTTGCGGGAGCATGAGGAGACCATATAGTGGCTGAATGACACAGCTTGGAGGAAGCGGCAGCAAGAGGAGCACATATAGTAGCTGAATGACACAGCCTGGAGTTGGTGGCAGCATGAGGAGACCACATAGTGACGGAATGACACAGCCTGGAGGTAGCAAAAGCATGAGGAGAACATATAGTGGCAGAATGACACAGCCTGGAGGTGGCAGCAGAATGAGAAGAACATATGGTGGCAGTATGATACAGCTTGGAGCAGGCATCAGCATGAGGAGAACATATGGTGGCAGAATGAGACACCCTGGAGGTGGCATCAGCACAAGGAGAAGATATGGTGGCAGAATGAGGCAGCCTGGAGGTGGCAGCAGCAACATCAGGAGTCCTGAAAGTGACCTGGTGACAGAGTGGTGCGGTGGGTGGCAATACCAGTACCCGGTGACTAAGGTGAGTGAAAAAAGGAGAACTTGGCAGCAGGCAAGCGGCAGGATCAGAATAGTAGCTGAGGCTGGTAGGCAGAAGAAAACAGTCTCTTTTGTAAAAGTGTTAGTGTGCACAAGTAAATATTGAGGATATGCATTACGTAAAACTCAACTTTTAATAATATGCTTAGGATAAAATATATGGACCCAAAGTTTCTTTTTGAGTCAAACAAAAGGAAAGGTGTGCAAAAAACACCATGTTCCACCTACACCATCAAGTATTGATGTGATCCAAAGACCTCTAAAAAGGTGGAAGGGAACAACATATGGTCCATTGTAACTGGTGGGGGTAGAAACATCCCCTGTAAGGCCCTACTCTCGCATTATTAATTCCCTTCCTGGCAAGTGTTACTCGCCCTAAAAAGGGCGGCCCCACACAGGTACCTTTCCCAATTTCCACTTACAAACACTGCCATTTCCCAGGGTTTTTAGGTGGTGGTGTAGGTGGCACTTGGTGTTTTCCAAAAAAATTTGGTACATATATTTTATCCTAAAAAAAAGTGAAGTTTTAGCTAATGCATATCCTCAATACTTACTTGTGGTCTGATGCCGAGGAATGTCTGTAACTGGGGAGCAGCATCTGCACTATTCATATTTGTGAAGTATTGGTGTGGCACCATGGTCAATCTACTCTGATGCATCAGGCATTGGTTTGTGGAAATCCTAGCTGAACCATGCCTGATTTATCTCCACAAAGGTCAGTCTCTCCACATTTTTTGTGGACAGAAGAGTTCTCCATGGGGTTACTATGGCCCCCGACGCACTAAACACCCACTCTGAGGGCAAATTACTGGCCGAGCAGGATGTTTTTTTTCCAGGGCAAACTCTGCTAGTTGCGGCCACAAATCAAGTTTGGCTGCCCAGAAGTCCAACGGATTTTCAAGGTGTGTTTGCATAGTAATGTCAAGGTATGCCACCACCTGCTGGTTCAGGTCCTGCTCCAAGTCTACCTGCTACTGATTAGTTGCTTCACTGTGCGGGTGAAGAAAGCTGCTCATCAGCTACTGTAGACTCAGGCTGCTGCTGATGAAGCTGGTACTGCTCCTGTCACCCCAACCCTCCCAAGCAGCCATGGCAGTGGAAGGTGAGCACAGAGGGCATGCCGAGTCAGATCTGCGAGAGGATAGACGATGGTGCAGATAGGCATCAGCCAACTGACTACGTGGGATGTCTCTGAAGTAGGTCAGTTTGTCCTCCCTCTCAGTGGGTGTAAAAAAGGCCCCCATTTTGTACGGGTAGCGAGGCTCCAATAAGGGAGAGAGCCAGAAGTCACCACTCTGCCGAATGATGACAATTCGGCGGTCACTATGTAAGCAAGTGAGCATGCATCGTGCCATTTGTGCAGGGACTCCCTGCCTCCATCTCCACTGCATACTGCCACGGTGTGTCTGGGTCCTCTGTCTCGCCTTCCTCATAACCCTCTAGCTCCTCTAGGTGCTCCTGCTCCTCCTCTCCTGTCAGATGACTAGAAAAACCACCCATCTTGCAAAACCTAAACTGTGCTCCTGCTCCTCCTCCTCCAGTTCAGCCCCCACAGGGCTCATTTGGCCGTGAGGTGTAGGCGCCACTTCTCCAGTGCCCTGACCAGCCATCATGTCCAACACGTGTTGTAGTAGATGAAGCAGTGGAATGACGTTATTCATCCTGTAATCCTGGCGACTGACTAATAATGTAGCTTCCTCAAAGGGCCTGAGCAAACGGCAGGTGTCATGTATGAGCTGCCACTGGTTGACATTGAAGTTACACAGGGGATTCCTCCTATCCGCTTGGATCATCCAAAAATCGGTGATGGCTTTTCTCTGTTCGTATTGTCGGTCCAACATATGGAGGGGGGAATTCCAACGCATGGAAATGTTGCAAATCAGACTATGTTGGGGGATACCGTTCTGATGCTGCAGCTCAAGGAGGGTGTGCATTGCGGTGTACGCGTGGCTGAAGTGCATGCAAAGCTTCCTTCCCATTGGTAGGATGTCTTGCAGATGGGGGGAACAGTTCAGGAACCGCTTGAAAACCAGATTGAACACGTGTGCCATGCAGCGCGCATGTCTGACTTTCTTGTCGCAGCGCAGACAAAATGTTCTTCCCATTGTCGGTCACCATGGTTCCCATTTCCAGTTTTCGTGGAGTAAGCCAAGATTCGATTTCATGATGAATGACTTTTAGCAGTTCCTCCCCAGTGTGATTCCGTTCACCAAGGAAAACCATTTAAAGAACAGCGTGACACTGCCGTGTCCTGCACACATGTTGTGCAGGAGGGGCACTGAGACTTGTCCGTGCAGTGGAGGCTGAGGACACGGTGGAGAATGAGGAGGCGGAGTCGCACACTGTCACAGGACCAATGGCCTGAGAGCATGGAGGCGGAAGTGGCGTGACCTGTCCAAGTTGCTATTTTGGCTGTGCAGGAACCACATTCCCCCAGTGGATTGTAAAGGACATGTATTGTCCCTGACCATAGTTACAGCTCCACACGTCGGCGCTGCTGTGCACTTTGGTACACACCGCAGGCTCAAGGACTGGCCCACCTTCTGTTCCACAAAATTGTGCAGGGCTGTTACTGCCTTTTTCTCAAAGAAATGATGGCTTGGGACTCTCCACCATGGCTCGGCACAAGCCATCAGTTCTCTGAAAAGTGCAGAGTCCACCACTTGAAATGGAAGGGACTGCAGCAACAGCAACTTGGACAGGAGCACATTCAGTTTCTGCGCCGATGGATGAGTGGGTGCATACTGTTGTCTCTTTGACATGGCTTCGCCGATGGATTGCTGGCGGAGCATCTAGAGCGACAGAAGATGGGTATGACACACAGTTCCTTTCGGCTGAGGTGTTGGAGACTTGGCTGGCTGAAACAGGGAGGGGCGTGCCACTGGGTAATGCAGAAGGCTGGACTACCACATTGGAGCCACGGTTCTCCCAGGCCGCTTTATGGCGACGCTGCATATGTTGAAGAAGGGTCATGGTGCCAATATTGGGACCCTGGCCACGCTTCATCTTCTGAAGACCCATTTGCATGTGGCCAGGTTAACACCTCCGTTTGCTTGATGGAAAACTGCCCACTAGCTGGGCAGTAGCTGCTGACTGTCCTCTAGTAGATCGTCTTCCCTAAATAGTAGAGCTGAAACCACAGCATAAGATATTTCTGTAGGGGAGGGAACAGCATAGGACAGAGGCAATGGGAGCCATGCCAACTGAGGGTTGCGCCTGAGGAACCCACCGACTGTTGACTGGAGGTGTCAGATGTCACTTGTGATGAAGTGGATAACCGTGTTAACCAATCGATGATGGCAGATGGGTTGCTGGTCAAGACACGACTGCTAGCTGATACCGGGAGCTCAGGCCTCTCTCAGCGACTCCTGCTGCCATTTGCCCCTATTTTTTACACAAAAATTTTTTTGTAGCCCCATTCTTTTTATTTTTATAAGGAAAAAAAGACCCCCAAAATTTGTAGCCCAATTTCTCTCGAGTATGAAAATACCTCATATGTTGACATAAAGTGCTGTGCGGGCTCACAACATGGCTCAAGAGGGAAAGAGCAACTGTGGGATTTTTTAAAACAAATTTTGCTGTCAAGGCTTTTGGGGGCCATGTTGCATTTAAGCCATGGTGCCAGAACAGCAAAAAAAAAAAAACATTGTATACTCTTTTTGAAACTACACCTTTCCAGGAACGAAATAAGGTGTATAGTGACCCTTAACACCTGACAGGAGATTAACAACTTTGCGTTGAATTTGGATGTGAAAATTTTTATTTTTTTTTTAACACTAAAATAATGGTGTTATTCCAAATGTTTCTTTTTCACAAGGAGTAATAGGAGAAAATGCCCCCCAAAATTAAAAGCCCCATGGAGTATGGAAATGCACCATATGTTGATGTTAAGTGCTCTGCTGGTGCACTACAATGCACAGAAGAGAAGGAGCAACATTTGGCTTTTTGAAAGAGAATTTTGCTGAAATGGTTTTTGGGGGCCATGTTGCAGCTCGCCAGAAGTCCCCAGCGCACCAGAAAAACAACAAAAAAAAAAACATGGCATACTATTTTGCAAACTACACCCCTCAAAGAACATAACAAGGGGTATAGCGAACCTGAACACCTCACAGGTGTTTGACGACTTTGCATTGAAGTTGGACATGAAAATGGAAAATTTGATTGTTACCTCAAATTTTTCTTTTTCACAAGGGATAATAAGAGAAAATGGACCCCAAAATTCGAAGCCCAATTTCTCCCAAATTAAGAAAACGCCCCATATGTGGACGTTAAGTGCTCTGCTGGCTCACTACAGGTCTCAGAACAGAAGGAGCGCCATTTGGACTTTTGAAGAGAGAATTTAGCTGAAATTGAAGTCAGGGGCCATGTGCATTTACAAACCTCCCATGGTGCCAGAACAGCAGAAACCCCCCACATGTGACACCATTTTGGAAACTATACCCCTCCTGGAACATAACAAGGGTTACCGTGAGTACTTACACCTCACAGTTTTTTTTGAACAGTGGGCCATAAAAGTGAAAAATTTGATTTTTCGTACTATATTGATAGTGTTACCCCAAATGTTTCCTTTTCACATGAGGCAATAGGGCAAAAGGCCCCCAAAATGTGTAGTGCAGTTTTGCCTGAGAAAGAAAATACCCCATATGTGGATTTAAAGTGCTCTGTGGCACACTGCAATGCTCAGAATAGGAGGAGCACCATTGGGCTTTTGGAGTGAAAAGTTTGTTGGAATTGAAGTCGGGGGCCATGTGCATTTATAATGCCCCTATTGTGCAAGAACAGCAGAAACCCCACATATGTGACACCATTTTAGAAACTACACCCCTCAGAGAATGTAACAAGGGTTATGGTGAGTACTTATATTTCACAAGTTTTTTCAACAGTGGGCCGTAAAAGTGAAAGAATTGATTTTTAAAGGGGTTATCCAGGAAAAAACTTTTTTTATATATCAACTGGCTCCAGAAAGTTAAACAGATTTGTAAATTACTTCTATTGAAAAATCTTAATCTTTTCAGTACTCATGAGCTGCTGAAGTTGAGTTGTTCTTTTCTGTCTAAGTGCTCTCTGATGACACGTGTCTGGAGAACTGTCCAGAGTAGAAGCAAATTCCCATAGCAAACCTATTCTGCTCTGTGCAGTTTCTGAGACAAGCAGAGATGTCAGCAGAGAGCACTGTTTCCAGACAGATAAGAACAACTCCACTTCAGTAGCTGATAATTATTGGAAGGATTAAGATTTTTTAATAGATTGAATAGATAAATAGAAGTAAATTACAAATCTGTTTAACTTTCTGGAGCCAGTTGATCTAAAAAAAAAAAAAAGTTTTTTCCTGGAATACCCCTTTAACACTGAATTGCTGGTATTAACCACATTTTTTTTAGTTTCACAAGTAAAGAAAAAAAGTAGAGAAAAAAAGCTCCACAAAATTTGTAGCGCAATTTTCTACAGAATAATAAAATACAGCGGTAAAGCACTACTCAAGTGCAAAACAGGGCTTAGGAGTAAGACAGAACCAATGAGATTTGAGGCCTAAAGTTGTGCTTTGCACTGCAATGGTTGAGGTTCTGACACAAAATCTGAAAAAAATAAAATAAAATACCCCGGCAAGTGACCACAATTTTGAAACTACACCACTCAAGGAAGGTAACAAGGGTTACAGTGAGTACTTACACCTCATAGGTTTTTTGAACAGTGGGCTGTAAATTGAAACATTTTATTCTTTTACACTAAAATGCTGGGGTTACCCAATCTTTGGAGAAATTGGGTTACAAATTTTGGAGGGCTTTTTCTCCTGACTATGGAAATACATCCACATATGGGGTAACATGCTGGGCGGGCTCACAACAAGTCATAGAGGTCTGTTTGCATTTGAGGCCTATGGCATATCAGTAGCTCACGGTTACATACATTCATAGGAAAATACAAAAAAGTAACACCCACATGTGACACCATTACAGAAAGTACCCACCCTGAGGAATGGGTATAGGGCTAAAGAGGACATTTTTAATGCACGGGTGTTTCCTACATTTATTTTCCAGGAATGGATCAAGGGTAGCTTTTAAAAATTTCAAACTATGCTCTGCTTCATTTTTCTGGGAACAACTAACACGTGACTCCGAATTGTCGTCTGGAAATACGACAGAGCTCAGCGAGAACTATTCGCATTTGAGGCTGATGTTTCTTACGAACCTAACAGTTACATGCATTCAGAAGAAAATACAAGCCTATTACAAACAGTACACACCCTAGGGAAGGTGTGTAGGGTTAAAGGGGAGATTTGGAACAAACGGGTGTTCCTACATTTATTTTTCTAGGAATGGAAGAAGTGTAGTTTGGGGAAAATGAAAATTGCTATTTTAGTACTGATATGCCAACTATTTTCCCAGAAAGATGACCCAGAATATAGCCAAAAGTAAATATGATGCCTGCCCCATTCTGGGAATGTGATGCGTGTGTCCGTCCCTATTCTGTTATCTCAAATGCGCACCCTGCTAAGGTGGGGAGAGAGCGCTGTGCATTTCTGGCAACTGCAAACCCCCAATGTTGTTGACTCTGTGTCCCATGACCCTTTTTTTGGAGGGGAGGGGAGGGGAGATATAATCAGGGGTATTGGGAAATCGTTTTTTTTTTTTTTTTTTTTTTTTTTATGGGGTGGGGGTGTTTGGTTTTAAAATTTGGAAGACAATGTACTCTGGACTGGTACAGTCGAATTCTGGGAAGTTAAAATTAGGGAAAAGGATTAAAATGTAGTGCTCCATGGAAGTGTGATACTCCCTGAAGCAGATTTTAATGCAGAGACCCGGATGATCGGGGCAAGTGTCACATTGAGTGGTGGTGTCCTTTCGAATCCCCCTCCTGTGACACACTCTGCATTTTTTCTGGGATCGTCCCTTCTTTCCAGTGTGGAGGACCTCACCTGGAAAATGTTGGCTGGGGGATGATCCGGGGAACCGAAGTTCCAGAGGTGCTCTGATCCGCTCTTTGGCGGTCAACAAAGATTAGGGCATTTAGAACAACCTCTTGGAACTGCAGGAATGTCCCTGTGTTGCCAGCATACTGGGACAGTACATAAGAGTTATACGTGGTAACCTGTACAATGTAGACCGCAACTTTTTTGTACCATGCCCGTGTTTTCCGCATGGCATTATATGGCTTGAGGACTTGATCAGAAAGATCAACTTCCCCCATATACTGATTGTAGCCCAGAATACAATAGGGCTTGAGGACCGGTCCCACTGTACCTCACACAGGGACAGAGGTTTTGTCGTTCCTATCAATTGTGGTGATTATAAAGACATGCCTCTTGTCCTTATACCTTACCAGCAAGAAGTTTTCATGGGAATAGGCTAGGGACTCACCCCGGGAGATAGGAGTCTGCAGGGGATAGGAAGGAAGGCCTCTTTTATTCTTCCGGACTGTCCCACAAGCGAGCGTGGATCTGGCAGAGAGGGATGTGAAGAGAGGGATACTAGCGTAAAAGTTATCCACATTAAGGTGGTAACCTTTATCTAGCAATGGGTGCAAAAGGCCCCAAATGAGTGGAGGGACATTCTGGGGTTCAAGACGGGAATCTCGTCCCTCATACACTATAAACTTGCAAGTGTACCCTGAGGTAAACTTGCAAGTGTACCCGGACGTCCTCTCTCCAGTATTGCCTGACCCTTTTTAACTAGGCCCATATGCAGCACAAGGCCCCAAAAGGTCCTCATTTCGGCTGCACTGACTGTGAACCAGCCACCAGGCCTAGCTAAAAAGAAGACTGGGTTTGCGGTGACGAACTGTAGTGCATACAGGTTCATCTGGTCAACCATCAGATTGACAAAGTCGTCACTGAAAAAAATACTGAAATAGTCCATTTCAGTGAACCCGACGATGTCTTGATTCCTGAGTCTTGATTCCTGAGTCTCCAACAAACTCAGGAATCACGGGCTCGTGGTCCGCTAGCCAGACAAGTTCACCGGTACCAGTAAACTTGTCTGGAAGGCTTGACTAGTATAAGCACTAGGGGGACTTATACGTGCATGGGGCACAGGGTCAGGAGCAGAGGAGGTTTGCGGCCTCGCATGGCGACGTCTCCACCACCTTGGTGGCTCATCATCAGAAGATGATGAGGAGGACGCTGAAGAAATAAGGAAGGTGGTGTCTTCCTCTGTGGCACTTTCAGTGTCAGACGCAAGTATGGCATATGCCTCCTCCACTGAAAACGCCCTGCAGGCCATTTCCCTACTATAATGGGGGTGAAGTGTATATATGTGTGGGGGGAAAACTTGGTGTATTGGTGTGTGTGCTGCGTGTGGTGTGAGACATCCTATCCTAACCCGCCCTAAACTACTAACTAACTAACCTGCCCTAGGAACAAAAATATAAAATAAAACTAAACTAAATAAAGAACTTCTAAAAAGCCATGTGCCAAAAAAAAAGCGTTTATCTAATCTGTGGTGTGCACACTGATTAGCGCTTGGTGGCGGCAGGGGGAGCAGAAGTGAGTGGGAGTCCGGCCATACTGGTGGCACATACACAGATCCCCACACAAAAAATAAATCAGAAATAAATCAGGATCCTTTGGATAGGGGATAAAATGTCTAAAGCCGGAATACCCCTTTAATAATGACTCTATGATTAAGCGCCAATGGCGTGTATTTCTGAACCTTTGTATGCAACCTTCCATATTGTTTTTTCTATACATCTATGGTGCTGGACAGCTTTCTTCTCTGTTGCATCTAAGTTGAAGCCGTGGGCGGTGTCGGTGGGTCCGAGCACAGGTATGTGCATTAGAACGGGTAAACGTGTGTGCATTAGAACAGGCTGCTATAACCACTATTTAGGCTAGGTTCAGACTATGGAATCTCCGGGCAGAAAATTTCCGCCCGGAGATTCCGAGTGCGGCCAGCGCTCACTGAATTAGTCAGCGCTAGGACCGCGCTGACACTGCAGTCTCCAATATACTGCAATGTGTTCCGCGCAGATTTCCGCCTGAGGAAAGAGCAACGCCTTTCTTCAGGCGGAAATTTCCAAGCGGATTTTCCGTTCACAAATTCCGCTTCACAAATTCCAAAGTGTGAATTTGTGAATGGAAACCCATTCACTACACTATGCATTTTAGCAAGCGGAATTTCCTTTTAGCAAGCAGAATTTCTGCCTGCAATTCCAAATTCCATAGTTTGAACCTAGCCTTACTGACGCATTAGTCAGGCGAACAAGGACATCATTTACTATAAGATGGTTAATCCTGAGAATTGCCTCCCACTGTAGTAACATCACTGCATTTGACAATATGGGAGAAAAATGAGGACATTATATAGCAGTGTTTTCTAACCAGTGCACCACCAACTGTTGCAAAACTTCTGCTTTCTGCATGCCCAGAGAGCCAACAGCTGGTGGCATACTGGTTGGGAAACACTGATATACATAAGATGATTGTAGAGACTCCAGAATGGATATTAATGTAATAATCCACCTGGACTCTGGACTTTGAGGTCTGTTTTAAAGGACAAGCCCATAAAAAACTGAATGGAAGAGGGGTAAGATTTTCCATCTTGCCGCTCATTATTGCAAAAAATACCATATTCACCTATAGACACTGTAGGTCTGTGCATTATAGTTACAACAGAAAGATAATTTTGGAGCGACCACTGATGATTCCGTCAAAATTAGTGACTATTCCTCTGAATAAATTGTGAAACTTGGTAGATATTACTTAATAAATGTGAAGAATTTGTATTAGATTTTTATTGTTTGACATGTGTTGTATACGAGATGGCCTGTAGGTGTCACTATTTCTACTGTAATGTTAGTGCCTTTTTCTACTGTAATGTTAGTGCCTTTTTCTACTGTAATGTTAGTGCCTTTTGCTTTTTATATGGCTGTAATTACATTTACTGATTTGCATCACTCTTGCTAACTTTCCCCCCATAGACTGAATAGACATCTAGTGGCCAATTTGAAAATTGTAATAAAACTGAAAAAAATATATTCCAAACATTGAGGAAGTATACTTAGACTGATACTTACCTCTGGGATCGGGCGCTGGGCCCCCATTCATACTCCTGGCATCAGTGCTCAGTGATGACACCTGGAGTACGTAACGTGATGGCGGAGACCGCTTTTTGGCTGTGGTGGTTGGGTGACCACCGTTTCTAAAGCAGGAATGGAATTCTGACCAGAGGTTGAGTGCGGTTCAGTGCGGGATCCCAGAGGTATGAGCTAGTTTGTTGTTTTAATATGTTTTGGGGAAACATGGATAACCCCTTCAAGTCTAAGTTTACTTCCTGAATGTTTGGAATATATTTTTTCCATTACATATGTCCGATGTCCAGCATTTTTTCCCTCCAACACTTTAGAAAATGCGCTGCAGGAAAACTGATGCTAGATCTGTTCCTATATATTTAAATAGGACAGTTTACATTCACCTGACATCTCAATTTGGATGCCGGATGGTTGGACATGCAGGACCAGCACAGGACAGGGGAATGCATCTTGCTGCATTCCCCCATCCGGCATTCAGAAACAATGGACGCCAGTTGCTATACAACTGATGACAACTGATGCATGTTGTCATCAGTTGTAGCATCTGTTGCATCGAGATCACGTATGCCGACATATGTTATCCCAACCATAAATGGGCACCCTCATTTAAACAAATTTTTGCTATTGCACTCCTTATGGTAAAAAACAAAAATCTTTCTAATGTATTTTTTTTTCTTTTAAAGGAAGTTTTCTATGTTTTATTTGTTTTTAAAAAAGCTGCCACTAGGTGTCTCCCTACTTGTCCAGAGCACATTTTCCCCCATCTTTGGCACAGACTTCTGGCCTGGCAGAAGTCCAAAATCAGGAAATGCTGAGGGGGTGGGTGGTCGGGTTCATGCACAGCCTTATCCAGTCATAGCTCAACTCACACTGAACTGCTCTGGGCTGTGTGTAGCAGAGTGAGGGAGGAAGTTCTCCCCTGTATGGCTCCAGATGATGTCACGCCTGCTGAGTAACACCCCTTCCCAGTCTGTGAATCTGACTGAGACTGAGCAGAAAATACAGAGCAATATCAAGGTAGAAAACTAACAAATAATAAAAACTAGCTGAGTACCCGGCGTTGCCCGGTTTTCCTTCCTAATCCTTGTTGGGGAGGAAAATAAACAAAGGAGGAAGCTTTTGACTTCATATCCCGTCCTCATATATTGTTGTCATATCCCAACCCCACATCCCGACCTCCTATCCCGTCCTCCTATCCAGACCTCCTATCCCGGCCTGCTATCCCGTCCTCCTATCCCGTCCTCCTATCCCGTCCTCCTATCCTGTCCTCCAATCTCAAGCTCCTATCCCGACCTCCTATCCCGTCCTCCTTTCTCGATCTCCTATCTCAACCTCCTCTCAACCTCCTATCTCGACCTCCTATCCCAACCTTCTATTCCGTCCTCCTTTCCCGTCCTCATATCTCGACCTCCTATCCAGACGTTCTATCCCGTCCTCATTTCCCGTCCTCCTATCCTGTCCTCCTATCCCGACCTCCTACCTGACCTCCTATCCCGACCTCCCATCCCGTCCTCATATCCCAACCCGTACCGCCTATGCCGTCCTCCTATCTCGACCTCCTGTGCCGACCTCCTATACCGTCCTCCTATCCCGTCCTCCTATCCAGACCTCCTTACCCCACCTCCTATCCCGTCCTCCTATCCCATCCTCCTATCTCAACCTCCTATCCCGTCCTCCTATCTCGACCTCCTATCCCGTCCTATCCTGTCCTTCTATCCCGTCCTCCTATCCCCACCTCCTATCCTGTCCTCCAATCTCAAGCTCCTATTCCAACCTCCAATGCCGTCCTCCTTTCTCGACCTCCTATCTCAACCTCCTATTCCGACCTCCTATCCTGTCCTCCTATCCCGTCCTCCTATCCCGTCCTCCTATCCCATCCTCCTTTCCCGTCCTCATATCTCGACCTCCTATCCAGACCTCCAATCCCGTCCTCATATCCCGTCCTCCTATCATGACCTCCTACCTGACCTCCTATCCCGTCCTCATATCCCGACCCGTAATATGTGTACCAGATATTGAAATAGCTCCAGCCGTACAGAAGTTATGTGGGAACATACATTTCCCATTGATTTGCATGAGACTTTAAACAAAAACCCCGACCCTCACAAATGGAAGTAGTTAAGGGTTAAATTAACTATCCTATATTTTAAGTGGACATATAAGTAACATGTGACCAAGTATTATCGAAATATCTCCAGACGTTTGGAAGTTATGCAGTAACATATATTTCCCATTGACTTGCATGGGACTTTAAACATAAGCCCCGCCCCTGGCAAATGGGTTAAATCACCTATCCTATGTCTGTTGTTGACATAAAAGTAACATGTGTGCCAAGTTTCATGTTAATATCTTTAGCCGTTTGAAAGATTTTGTGGAACATACACACATACATACACACGTTGAGTTTTATATATATATAGATAAAGGCGGGGGTGGTTTATCATGATGGGGGCAGTGAACTGGGAGGATTATAAAATTTAACAAGATCATGAGAGGTACTCTTTAATGGCTACCATGTAATCCTGCATTTTTTACTACAATGTCTGACTGTCTAGGGGTTCTCCTAACTATGTTACATGTGTATACGCCGAGCGCTCCGGGTCCCTGCTCCTCCCCAGAGCGCTCGCGGCGTTCTCCTCTCTGCAGCGCCCCGGTCAGACCCGCTAACCGGGAGCGCTGCACTGACACTGACGACGGGGATGCGATTCGCATAGCGGGACGCGCCCGCTCGCGAATCCCATCCCAAGCCACTTACCCGTCCCGGTCCCCGGCTGTCACGTTCTGGCGCGTGCGGCTCCGCTCTCTAGGGCGCGTGCGCGCCAGCTCTCTAAGATTTAAAGGGCCAGTGCACCAATGATTGGTGCCTGGCCCAATCAGTCTAATTAGCCTCCACCTGCTCCCTGCTCATATAACCTCACTTCCCCTTCACTGCTTTGCCGGATCTTGTTGCCTTGTGCCAGAGAAAGCGTTTAGTGTATGTCCAAAGCCTGTGTTCCAGACCTTCTGCTGTTGCCCCTGACTATGACCCTTGCTGCCTGCCCTGACCTTCTGCTACGTCCGACCTTGTTCTTGCCTTGTCTTTTTGTACCGCGCCTGTCTCTCAGCAGTCAGAGAGGTTGAGCCGTTACCGGTGGATACAACCTGGCTGCTACCGCCGCAGCAAGACCATCCCGCTTTGCGGCGGGCTCTGGTGAATACCAGTAGCAACTTAGAACCGGTCCACCGGTACGGTCCACGCCAATCCCTCTCTGACACAGAGGATCCACCTCCAGCCTGCCGAATCATAACAACATGTTTCTCAGCAGTGCCAAGAGCTTATCTGTTTCATCAAAGGAAGTTGCTTATGTAAATAAGTGCTGACTGCAAGAAAATCTTAACCCCTTAGTGATCAGCCATATGAATTTTTTTGACAGTAACTAAAATGACTTCCGCTAGGCTGCTGCCTTTTTATGGTGGCTGTATAGCAACCCAGCAAGGGTCTCCTCTGCTGGTATTGCGGAATGCTGAAAGCTGTGCTTTCATGCTAACTGCCTGGTTGGGAAAAATTCTGTTCCTGTCAATCTACCCCTTACATGCCGTACTCAAATCAGGACCATAGCATGTAAGGAAACCATGAGGCTTTGGCTGGCTAGCCGATGCGATTTCGGGGTGATGGCGGGTTTCCCCCAGGTCTGCTACGATCGACCCTGTATACAGTCTTGCCAGAAGCACTATAGATTGGCTGTCAGCATAATGCTGATAGGCATGATACCTAAGACTAGGTAAAACTAAAAAATAAAAAAAATTAATTAAATCATTTTAAAAATCCCCCCCACCCCAAAAATAAAAATGCATATATTCCTTAAAAAACTAATTTTTATATGAAACACAAAAACCTAGACATGTTAATTGCCACATTCATAACTGTTACGTTATGTGCTCTGGCCGTGAGCGCATGGTCCCGTTACCTGCGCCCGCATGCGAGCCCCAGTCCGTCACTCGCCTGGTGCTTCTCCTGCCCCAGCCTCTGCCTCACTGCTCTGGCGCGCGTGTCCCCTTCCCCTAGGGTGCGTGCACGCCGGAGCTTTAAGATTTAAAGGGCGCTCATTAGTGTGATTCACTTGTGGCTCATTTATATATCCCTCCTCACTCACCTGCCGGATCTTTGTTGCCTAGAGCCTGAGAGAAAGCATTCATGTTTCTGCCTTGCCGTCTACCTTGCTTCTCTGCCGCCTGCCTATTGACCTCCTTCAGTGTCCTGACAAGGCAACCGTGCTGCCTGCCCTGACCTTCTGCTATCCAGACTACGAGCTGCCTTATTCCTCCTGTGCCTCGCATCTCCTCAGCTGCCTGTGTGGTCGAGTCATACCAGGGCTAGCGACCTGGGTGCCGCCTGCCGCAGCAAGTCCATCCTGCTTTGCGGCGGGCTCTGGTGAAAACAAGCTGCACCTTAACTCCGCTCCCTGGTATGGTCCGAGTCATCTGCCACACAGGTCCAGCGGATCCACATCCACTGGGGTTCCTGTCTTCTGAAATGTGACAATAACCACACTCTATACATCTATAAAAGTATATAATTATTTACCCTGCATGGTGAACGTGGTATTAAAAAATTTTAAAAAGGCAATATTTTGTGAATCTACCTCAAAAAATGTAAAAGATTGCGATCAAAAGGTGATATGTAGCCGAAAATAATACCAAGAAAATGTAAAGGTTTTTCTGCAAAAATATGCCCCCACCCAGCTCCATCAATAAAATAAGAAAATATTTTAAAAGTTATGGAATGAGGCATATTGTGGCTAAAATGAAAAAAACTAAGCAAAAAAAAAACTACATAAATTTGGTATCGCTGGTATTGTAACACTATTTTTACCGCACGGTGGATGACAAAAAACACAAATCACACAGATCAAATAGCAGTTTTTAAAAGTGGATCAATAATTTATATGAACCCCAAAATGGCTTGAAAAAAAAAGCCCTCATATGGCTATGAAAAAAAAATTATAGATCCTAAAATGCAACAATGAAACATATGAAGAAAATAGTTTGGACAAAATAGTCACTGATGGGTTAAGTCAAAGAAAAAGTTCATTGCTGTCTGTACTCAAAATGTAACACTGTCTTATGTGTCTAGCAAATTGAGGCAAATGCCACGTGCTCAATTTTGATAAATGTGGACCAATCTGCATCATTCATGATTTATAATAATTTATGCATCTTACAACTGTTTGAAAAATCTTCAATGTTTATCTTCCAGACTCAAGTGAAGAATTGTCAGAGAACGGAGAGAAAGCAGAAAATCTACATCAGAGCTGGTCAGATTTAGAAGACGATGTTCATTCTTTCTATGACTAAACTGAAAATGTAATGTTATAAAAGTAAAAAAAACTGCACTGTACATACAAATAGGAAATTACAGAATTTAAATAAAATGAGAAATTAGAAAATGAACTATTATTTAAATGGGTAATTTGCCATATTTCATGAAGATTTTGCTATCATTGACTTGAGTCCACAGAAAATCCTCAAATCCACAGACCCATTTAAGTCAACAGTAGAAAAATCTGCTGCAGATTTTATGCAGCAAATATGCAGCCGAATATTTGTAGGACTTTTAAACATACTCTAAGGCTATGTTCACATCTCGGAATGTCCGCACGGAAAATCTCTGTGGGGACATTCTGCAGACTGCCGGCACTAGGACTGCACGGGAATGCGCCGTCTCATAGACAGCTATGCATTCCGTGCAGAGTCCGCAGTAAGAATCAATAGGTTTATTTTTTCTGCGGACACAGAATTCGGAATTTCAATGCCGGAAACCTCTGACATGGAAATTCTGCTTTCTGCACAGCGCAGCAGAATCCTATTAAATTCAGATAATGTACTATATATGCATATCACTGTAAGGCTTAAAGTAAATAACAAAAATATGTAACACTCTAACTTGATTCAGCTTAGCCCACACACAGCTGACCTACATGTTTTTAAAGGGAAACAAATGTTGCAGACTGCATTATTAAAGAATTTGATTTTAGAATATAGAGATAAGGGTGAATAGAGGAGAACAATTCAATACTGACATAAAATAGTCTCTGTATCAGGTGTGATGTCCCAGGGACAGGGTATTCTTCATATGACAATGACTGATCCTCGAAGACAATAGGTAATGGCTGTAGTTGACCTGTCACTCAAGATTTCAGGACTTAGGAGAATGAGTGAGAGGGAGGAGATAGAGACACAGGTGGAAGAGGAGATAGATATACAATGGTACATAGATAAGGGTCAACACAATGTCACCTTCAAATGATCAGCCATTGTATCAGTGGAGTGTAGCTATTGCAAGGGGTTGAAAGGTATGGTGCCCGAGTGTCTCCCAATGTCTGTGTGAACTATAGACAACAAGTATAAACTCTGCTGACTGTCTGCTGGGCAGACATGTATATTCTTACTTCTAATGTGAGACGTACACATTTTATTTACTAACAGATTTTGAGTCATTTTTAAAGGGGTTATCCACCATAAGGTGATTTTAGTACGTACCTGGCAGACAGTAATGAACATGCTTAGGAAGGATCTGTGCTTGTCTTGGGGCTAAATGGCTATGTTGTGAGATTACCATAACACTGTGGCTAGCTGTTTGTGAACTTGTATTTCCTGTTTGACTTTTCTTTTTTTGACTACAAATCCCACAATTCCATCTTCCTTCCTCCCACACATCAGCCACCCCACCCATTGAAACATAAATGAGCTGCATCCTTTCAAATCAGTGTGGTTTTCAATCAGGGTGCCTACAGCTGTTGCATTAGTTGCAGATTGATCTCTCTCCCACCAAGCGATCGCTCCACCCATTGAAGCAGACAGGCTCCTTGTCATCAGCTGACTAGTGAGTCAGGTCTCAGCTGCATTGCAAGCTGGGAAAAATCTGAGACAACAGTCATATTGTATGCTGGTAAAAATAAATATTGGAGGGAAAATCGCAGAAGAATTGTGAGAAAACCGTCACACACAGGTACAGACACTATATTATGAACTACACTAACTTTACAGCCCCTGTAGCATAGTCAAATAAAAAAAAATCCTGGAATACCCCTTTAAGTTTTGCATTAAACATTGCATACAGAATGGATCACCTCATTTATTATGCAACTTTCAGTAGACATGGCATTTGCACCAAAATAGGGGTGTTGGTATTTGGATGTTTTTTCATGTGTAACTTTGTGTGCCTACATGCTCCAGTGTGTACCATTGTGTGCCAAACTGTGCCAATCACGCCACTAATGTGAAAACAGACCAATTTAGAGTTGGAGTCAGGAAAGTTCACACACTATGCAATTGAAACTTATACAAAACTGTACTATTTATATGGGGAAAATTCTGACCTTCAATCATATCAGGTAACAATGTGTCCCCTACAATGACTCTTATTAATATGGGAAACACTGATATGTGGTCACCATTGTTTCGGGCGAATACTGCAGCAATTGCTGATATGGAGCCACATGTTTCAACCAACTAAAATCAGTGCACTATTCAAAAAGAAAAGTTACACATATTGCCCAATACTATTTTGAGTAAAAATTTGCTAATTATTTCTTGGCTATTGTCAGGATCCGGACTGGCAGGAGGTAGCAGTAGCTGGTGGTGGATCCGCTGTGCCAGAGAGGTGATGACGTGGGCCGTACCAGGGGAACGGAGTCTAAGGGGTTACTGGTTTTCACCAGAGCCTGCCGCAAAGCGGGATGGTCTTGCTGCGGCAGGTAACCCCCAAGTCGTTCCACCCAGTAGGGACTCAACCTCTCTGGCTGCTGAGATAAGGCAAAGTACAAGAGGATCTGGCACAGGCAAAGTCAGAAGTAGCAAATGGTCAGGGCAGGCAGCAACGGTTCACAGGCGGTAGTCAGTAGCAACGGGTTCGGCAACAGGCAGGGTAACACAGGAACAAGGAACGCTTTCACTCAGGCACAAGGCAACAAAGATCCGGCAGGAGGCTGTGGGAGGAGATGGTACTTATAGGCAGTTGCAGGTCTAATTAAGTCAAAGCAAAAACCTTTAACCATAAATAAACCACTTTGGACCAGGCACCAATCACTGGTGCACTGGCCCTTTAAATTTAAGAGTCCCGGCACACGTGTGCCCTATAGAGCGGGGACTCGCCCGCCGAGACCGGAGCGCTGCCTGGGGACATACGCTGTGAGTGCACCGAGGCAAGCAGGGTGCCCGGAGCGTTCAGCGTAACAGTACCCCCCCCCTTAGGTCTCCACCTCTTTTTGGTACCCAAGAACTTGAGGATGAGACTGCGGTCCAGGATGTTCTCCTCCGGCTCCCAAGATCTCTCTTCAGGACCGCAGCCCTCCCAGTCGACCAGAAATATTTTTTTTCCGCTGACCGACTTAGAGGCCAGGATCTCCCGCACAGAAAAGATATCAGAAGTGCCAGACACAGGGGTAGGAGCGACATCTCTTTGGGAGAAGCGGTTGAAAACCGCCAGCTTCAGGAGGGAGATGTGAAAGCAGTTGGGAATTCTTAAAGTTGAAGGTAGGTGGAGCTGGTAGCAAACTGGATTGATCCTCTTTTTGACTCGGTAGGGTCCCAAATAGCGAGGACCCAGTTTATAACTTGGGACCCTGAAACTGATGTACCTCGAAGATAGCCAGACCTTGTCTCCGGGGGTAAAGACTGGAGGAGCCCGACGTTTTTTATCCGCCTGGACCTTCATGCGGGATGAGACCTGTTGGAGAGAGAGACGTGTCTCGCGCCAGATGGAAGCAAAGTCCCGTACTAGGTCGTCTACTGCAGGTACATCGGAGGTGGAAGACAAGGGCAGAGGCGGCAGAGGATGACGGCCGTAAACCACAAAGAAGGGAGACTTGTTGGAAGCAGAAGAGTCCTTGTAGTTATAAGAGAACTCTGCCCACAGAAGAAGATCGACCCAGTCGTCATGGCGAGAGGGGACGAAGTGACGAAGATAGTCACCCAGAATTTGGTTCACACGCTCCACCTGACCGTTGGTTTGGGGGTGATATGAGGAGGAAAAGTACAACTTGATGTTTAACTGTCCACAGAGGGCTCTCCAGAATTTAGACACGAATTGAACACCTCTGTCAGACACAATATGGGAAGGAAGACCATGTAAACGGAAAATTTGCTGTAAGAACTATTTTGCCAACTGTGGCGCAGATGGTAAAGCTGGTAGAGGAATAAAGTGCGCCATCTTGGAGAAGCGGTCCACGACAACCCAGATTACCGTCATGCCATGAGATGGTGGAAGATCAGTGACGAAGTCCATGGCGATGTGAGACCATGGAGATTCCGGAACTGGAAGAGGCTGGAGCAGACCAGCAGGTTTCTGGTGCGGGGTCTTGTCTCTGGCGCACACAGAACAGGCTTGCACAAATTCGGTGACGTCCCTCTCCAAAGATGGCCACCAGTATTTTCTGGAAATTAGCTGAAGGGTTTTCCGAACACCTGGATGGCCAGCCACTAACGAAGAGTGTCCCCACTTGAGAATCCTCAAACGTAGACCAGGTGGCACGAAAGTCTTGCCTGGAGGAAGAGGACGAAGATCCACAGGAGCAATGGAAATGAGGCGCTCTGGAGGAATGATATGTTGAGGAGAAGTCTCGTCACCTACAACGTCAGAAGAGCGGGATAGTGCATCTGCTCTGATGTTCTTGCTTGCAGAACGAAAGTGAATCAAGAAATTAAAGCGTGCAAAGAAAAGAGACCAACGGGCCTGGCGGGGATTAAGTCTCTGTGCAGACTGGAGGTAAGATAGATTTTTGTGATCTGTGTAGATGCTTACTGGGTGGGTAGAGCCCTCGAGAACATGCCTCCATTCCTCTAATGCCAATTTAATGGCCAACAGCTCTCTGTCACCTATCGAGTAATTCCTCTCAGCAGGAGAAAATGTCTTGGAAAAGAAACCGTATGTTACAGTCTTTCCTTTTGGTGATTTCTGGGTGAGCAAGGCTCCAGCTCCTACGGAGGAGGCGTCCACTTCCAAGGAGAAAGGCTTGGAGGGGTCTGGTCTGGTGAGAACTGGTGCGGAGGCGAATGCGGCTTTCAAGGACTGGAAGGCCTCCTCGGCCTGGGAAGACCACAGCTTGGGATTGGCTCCTTTTTTGTCAAGGCCACGATGGGAGCCACAAGGGTGGAGTAGCGTGGAATGAACTGCCTATAGTTGTTGGCAAAGCCCAGGAACCTTTGTATGGCACGTAGACCGGAGGGGCGCGGCCAGTCCAGTACTGCAGAGAGTTTAGTCGGGTCAAACTGTAGGCCTTGGGCAGAAATTATGTACCCAAGGAAAAGCAGACTGGTCTGCTCAAATAGGCACTTTTCAATCTTGGCATAGAGGTGGTTCCTCCTCAGGCGGGACAGGACTTGTTTCACATGTAACCGGTGTTGTTCCAGACTGGATGAGAAGATGAGGATGTCATCTAGGTAGACCACCACACAGGTGTAGAGCAGGTCCCTGAAGATGTCATTCACAAATTCCTGAAAGACAGCTGGTGCGTTACAGAGACCAAAGGGCATCACCAGGTACTCAAAATGGCCATCCCGTGTGTTGAAGGCAATCTTCCACTCATCACCCTCTCTTATGCGGATCAGGTTGTAAGCCCCACGGAGATCCAACTTGGTAAAGATTCTGGCCCCACGCAGACGATCAAAGAGCTCAGAGATCAAGGGGAGAGGGTAGCGATTCTTGACTGTGATCTTATTAAGTCCTCTGTAGTCAATGCACGGACGAAGGGAGCCATCCTTCTTGGTGACAAAGAAGAAACCCTGCTCCTGCTGGTGAAGGAGACTTCCCTATAAATCCCCTTTGCAAATTCTCTTTGATGTATTCTGACATGGAAAGAGTCTCTGGTGGTGAGAGGGGATAGATTCTACCCCGTGGTGGAGTAGTCCCTGGCAACAAGTCAATGGGACAGTCATAAGGTCTGTGAGGAGGAAGAACCTCGGCTTGCTTCTTACAGAAGACATCAGCAAAACTGTGATATGGCTCTGGCAAACCCGGTGGAGGAGAAGCAGTGGAGGTTTGCTTGACAGGAACAGGCTTGAGACAGGGGCTGAAGCAATAGGATCTCTCCGGAGGTCCAATCCAGGACAGGACAATGGCGTTGGAGCCAAAGCAGACCCAGGAGGAGTTCAGAGGAGCAAAAGGGAGGACATAGAACTCCAGTTTCTCTGTATGAAGAATCCCAATGTCCATCTGGAGTGGCAGAGTACGGAACTGCACAGTAGCAGCGAGTCTCTCTCCATTGACTGTGGAGATACTGAAGGGCTTGAGAAGACGAACCACAGGAATATGATACTTATCAATCAAGGAAGCATGGATGAAGTTGCCGGCAGAACCGGAGTCCAGAAAAGCGACTGCAGTGAAGGGTGACTTGGTGGGTACGGATAGCTGCACAGATATTGTAAGACGTGGAGAGGAGGAATCCACACCTAGTAACGCCTCTCCCACATTTACTAGGTGCGTGCGTTTCCCGAACGCGGTGGACGGAGAGAACAATCTTTCAGGAAGTGCTCTGAGCTGGCGCAGTATAGACACAAATTCTCGCTTCTACGGCGGCTCCGTTCTTGAGGGGTCAGGCGAGACCGGTCCACTTGCATGGCTTTCATGGCGGGAGGCCCAGAAGAGGGTTGCGGTGGATGCTGGAAAACCGGAGCCAGACGAGGATAACATCTAGGACGAGCTCTCTCCCTTTCCTGACGAAGTTCCTCTTGTCTCTCGGAGAAACGCTTGTTAATCCTAGTGGCCTAATGTATGAGGTCACTAAGAGAATATGGTATATCTCGTGCGGCTAAGACATCCTCTATCTCACTGCTTAGTCCCTTTTTGAAGGTAGCACAAAGTGCTTCATTATTCCAATTCAGCTCTGAGGCCAGGGTACGGAATTGGATGGCGTATTCACCCACTGTAGAGCTTCCTTGAGTCAAATTCAGAAGTGCTGTTACACTCCGAAATTCCTGGCAGAAGGACTGGACGGAGGAAGTGGCTGGATCCATGCGGTCCCACAATGGTGTAGCCCAGGCCAGGGCCTTTCCGGTTAGCAAACTAACTATAAAGGCCACCTTGGCACGTTCAGACGGGAACTGGTCGCCCATAAGCTCCAGATGCAGGGAGCAATGAGACAGGAAGCCGCGACACTGCTTGGAGTCACCGTCATATTTTTCCGGCAAGGACAGACGGACTCTGGAGCTGCAGGAAGCGGCAGCAGGCTGAGGAGGTGACACTGGAGCTGGCGGTGGCGACGGTTGCTGCTGGGCAGACAGGAGTTGCTGCAACAAGGCAGACAATTGATTCATTTGTTGTCCCTGCTGAACAATTTGCTGCGACTGCTGGAGCACCATAGCTGAGAGGTCAGCGACGCTTGGCAGAGGTACCTCAGCGGGATCCATGGCGGGATCTTACTGTCAGGATCCGGACTGGCAGGAGGTAGCAGTAGCTGGTGGTGGATCCACTGTGCCAGAGAGGTGATGACGTGGGCTGTACCAGGGGAACGGAGTCTAGGGGGTTACTGGTTTTCACCAGAGCCCGCTGCAAAGCGGGATGGTCTTGCTGCGGTAGGTAACCCCCAGGTCGTTCCACCCAGTAGCGACTCAACCTCTCTGGCTGCTGAGATAAGGCAAAGTACAAGAGGATCAGGCACAGGCGAAGTCAGACGTAGCAAATGGTCAGGGCAGGCAGCAACGGTTCACAGGCGGTAGTCAGTAGCAACGGGTTCGGCAACAGGCAGGGTAACACAGGAACAAGGAACGCTTTCACTCAGGCACAAGGCAACAAAGATCCGGCAGGAGGCTGTGGGAGGAGATGGTACTTATAGGCAGTGCACAGGTGCAGGCCTAATTAAGTCAAAGCAGAAACCTTTAACCCTAAATAAACCACTTTGGACCAGGCACCAATCACTGGTGCACTGGCCCTTTAAATCTAAGAGTCCCGGCACACATGTGCCCTATAGAGTAGGGACACGCCCGCCGAGACCGCGTGACTGGAGCGCTGCCTGGGGACATACGCTGTGAGCGCACCGAGGCAAGCAGGGTGCCCGGAGCGCTCAGCGTAACAGCTATATAGAGAACTACTCCACTTCTATCACCAAAAATATCCGCTATCTGTAGATGTTTGCTGTTTCAGTGAAATATCTCACATACTGCATTGCAGTCAATGGGGATGGAACATATCCACATGGTCATAGCACCAATTCAAAGTTCTATTAACATGTTTCTTCTTCTGGTGGAATCCTGATAAGCATCAAAAGTTCTGCTATGGTACTTCCATAGGGTGCACTGAACAACAGAATCCCATTGAGATCAATTAGGATTCTGCTGCAAGTGGATTTCCATCAGAATTAATTGAGTGGAATATCCATAGTGTGCATGAACCTTAATACTCATGTCCCCTTCCTATCTAAATCCAATAGACTGTCTGTGGGGGGGGGGGGGGGGGTGTCGGTGTTTGCTGTTTTTGTATTTAAAATTGTGCAAAAAACCTCAATAAAAGCAATTTGGTTAAAAAATTTGCAAAGTTTACATACTCATTCAGCTTTTACCAAAAATACAGCTGAATTGAAGTGAGGAATGGACAAATATACATCCTGAACAATATTTGTTATTTTGATACACTCTTAAACTAATATAGATGCTAATTCCTTGACAAAAGGACGAGTTGGGAATCTACTCCTTTCCTTGTTTTCATGAATGGCCCACACAGGCTTACAATTTTTAAATCTGGTGACTGGGATGGCCAGGGTAGATGGTTAAAGGGGTTCTCCCACAATTACAAGCTATCCCATATGCTCATAATGGATAGGAGATAACTATCTTTCTGCAGGAAGGGGGAGAGTCCCAACCACTGGGACCCCCCACAATCTCAAGAACTGAAGACCAGTGTCTCCCATCAAAATCTCTGCAATGCTTGACAGTAGGTTTAAGGGAGTTAACATTGTAGATTTCATCTGTTAATCTCCAGATAGACATGACTGGAAGGAAAAAATGTAGGAAGAAAAGTAAAAATCAAACCATATCATATTTTTATTCCTCCAGTTGCAACTGACACTGGTGTCTTAATCTTGCTTTCAAATCTTCAATAATTTTAGGGGCTGTAGTTTGTGTTTTTTGGCTACAATTTTGAGTGTTCTCCTGTCCCTTTGTGTAAACATTTGATTTTCAACCACAGCTACTTCTGCCTAAAGATGTTTTTCGGGTCTTTGCATTCTGAGAGGTGATCAAGAGGTGCTACACCCATCAACTCAGCAACTTGGGTCACAATTGGCTACTCCAGCCAGGCACCAACAATCCTTTCCCTTTGGAACTGTATCTTGTCTGACATATAACACCCTTAAAGAGGCACTGTCATTGTTAAAAACTTTTTATATATTATAGAACTAATCATATGATGGCTTTTTACAATATAAATTTATGAAAAAAATAAATATAAATTTCCCTAGAAATTAAATCTAAAAATAGCCGCCACTAGGGGTCGTCCGTCTTCAGCCAGACAGACTGGTCTTTATTTTGCAGCATACCAGATACCGGCCATAAAGCATGCTGGTATTCAGTATAGGCAATTTCCGTTGTATGCAATATAGCTTATGCGTGGGCACGCACTGTGAACAGTGAGCCTGTGAACGAGCGCAGTGAGGGCAAACACACAGTCAGCGCGACTGCTATCTGCAAAAAGAGCCTGCCCATAGACTCACCCACCCTCAGCCTAATCCTTAGAGCAGCGTGCACTTACAGGAGCAGGCATCTAGAGGAGCGGGCATCATAGAGGGGAGGCAGCAGAGTAATCAGCGGCAGCAGGTACATTTTCTGCATGTCCCGATCCCATGGAGTGCAGGGGAGCAGTGCTGCCGCCTGGGTCTGTAGGGCAGTGCTTGCGCTGAGTAAGAGGTCCGCTGGTGTTATAGGTGTCTGTTTGAGTGTGGGGATTGGGGGGGGGGGGGGTACAGCATCACTGAGCATGGGAGCCACACTAGCAGGTGAACCTGCAGCAGGGGAGCAAGAAAGCCTGGGCTCTATAGAGCAGTGTTTCCCAACAGGGTGCCTGCATATGTTGCAAAACTACAACTCCCAGCATGCTTGGAAAGCCTTTGCCTGTCCCAGTATGCTGGGAGTTGTAGTTTTGCAACAGCTGGAGGCACATGTGCAGCATAAAAAAAAAGAGAAAGGGGTGACAGAGCAGTCTGGAGTGATTGGATGACTGCCAGGCTCGCTCCCGACCCAGCAGACTGAGATGTATTTTGTTTATTTTTAACCAAAGCCAGGAGTGGGTCCAAAATGCAGAAAAAGGTTTCAATCATAGATTTCTTTATATCAGTTCCAATCCTGATTTGGCTTAAAATATCAAAATACTAATCCAAAAACTGTCTGTGAACTCAGTCTAAGGGTATGTTCACACGCGGATAGCTCACAGCAGATTTCTTGCTGCGGGAGATTTGCTGCAAGTTTCACTACAATTCACTTTAATGGGTCTGCCGGTAATTTGCAAATCTGACGCTTTAGCAGATTTTTCGTAGACCTATTCAAGTGAATGGTACCGAAACTTACAGTGACAAATCCTCAAATCCCCTATGTGTGAATGTATCCTAAAACAGATTTTTAGAACAGAACTAGTAATAAAGTTTGTCAGCAGTGATATAATCTACATGCCTGAGCAATAAAGGAGAAATTCCCAGTGATGGCAGGTGTGTCAGGAAGGAGTCAACTTGACTATGTAAAATGGGGTTGTTCTACATATTTTTTTCCAGCCCCTGTACATAATAAACATGGATGGTCAACAATGTGTCAAATTTATGACAGCCATCACGCCCCCTCCCGTAGACATGAATGGAGGGGGCGTGGAGTGACGTCACATCCCCAGTCTCGGAAACCCGGAGGTTTTCGAAACTGGAGACGCAGCTCCCGCATAGAATGCGGGTACTGCAGGGAGATCGCGGGGGTCCCAGCGGCGGACCCCCCGCGATCGGACATCTTATCCCCTATCCTATGGATAGGGGATAAAATTTTTTGCCCAGAATACCCCTTTGAGTCAAGGTTTGGTTTTTCCATTTGTTTTATTTACATCGGGCACTTTTAGATGGATCAACGATATCTGCCGTATACCCTTCAAATTCATCACTGTTGGCCACTAGAGATGAGCGAATCAAAGCTGAAGAACCCGAATTCATTACGAATTTAATGAAAAATGAGTTTTGCAACGAATGCGAATATCGCATTTAGTGCCGTCCTGGCTCCAGGGCATCTAAAATGGTGGATCCACATGTCAGTACATGGGGCAAGGTATGCTGGGAAGGCAAGGCGGGAAGGCAGGTAGGTGAGATTACCCTGAATCACATGCAGGATGCAGCCTATCAGCAGCCAGTAACCCCTGTGATGTCACAGCCCTATATAATCGGCAGCCATATTGCAGCTTGTCACTTCATTCATTACACTACACTGCAGAGAGATAGGACAGACAGCCTGTGTGTGTGTTACACAGAAAAGCTTATTACAGCATTGTTTCACCTCCTAGTCACATCAGCATTCTGGTGGACAGAGAGCAGTGCTTTTTTTTTTCACTGAAAAGGATTTTTACTGCAGTAATTAACCTCCCAGTCATGTTCTACAGCATTGTATTAAAGAGAGGGGCAGAGAGCCTCATACATTTCAAAAAGCTGCTGTCACGCCGAGCACTCCGGGTCCCGCTGCTCCCGTGTCATCGGAGGGGACGTGATCCGAGGCACGGGACGTGCCCGCTTTCGGATCGCGCCCCATGTCACTCACCAGTCCCGTCCTCCTGCTCAGTCCCCGCTCTCTAGGGTGCGCGTGCACCAGGTCTCTCAGATTTAAAGGGCCAGTGAACCATTAATTGGTGCCTGGCCCAATTAGTTCCAAACACTCCCTACACTATATAAACCCACTTCCCCTTCCTATCGCTGCCGGATCTTGTTGCCTTGTGCCAGTGAAAGCGTTCACGCGTGTCCTTTGCCAGTGTATCCAGACCCTTGCCGTTGCCCTTGACTACGAACCGTTGCTGCCTGCCCTGACCTTCTGCTACGTCTGACCTTGCCTTTTGCCTAGTCCTTCTGTACCGCGCCTGACTCAGCAGTCAGTGAGGTTGAGTCGCTATAGGGTGAAACGACCTGGGGGTTACCTGCTGCAGCAAGTCCATCCCGCTTTGCGGCGGGCTCTGGTGAAAACCAGTAACCCTTTAGATTCCGTTCCCCTGGTACGGCCCACGTCATCACCTCACTGACAAAGAGGATCCACTACCTGTATCTACCCTGCATACCACTCCGGATCCTGACTGCTGCCTCAACTTCATAAACCTTAGCAGAGGAGGCAGGAATAATTTTTCAGCCCAATTCTGTGTCTTTGTTCCACAACAAATTTGCTGGTTATACTAGTCTGTAGACTGTATAATACCCAGCAGTCCATTCCTAATAGTTTGTGAGAGAGTGCAACTTTTGGGTTTTACTATTTTGTACCTGTTAATCTGTCAAGGGCCTACATACTGTGAAAGGACAGCCACATTTTTGAAGCGTACAGTTGCACATTTTTCTGCCCTCATAAGTGCATACCACATACCTACATCTAAGTAGTGTACTATTTTGTACTGGGTGAACTCTCAGTGGCCTAGATACTGTGAAAGGCCAGGGAAGAGTAATCACCAGCTGGTGTTTTACTAAAATGTTTTTTTAAGCATACTGTAGCGCATTTTTCTGCCCTCATAAGTGCATATAACATACCTACATCTAAGTAGTGTACTATTTTGTACCTGTTAAACTCTCAGGGGCCCAGATACTGTGAAAGGACAGCCAATAGTACACACCTGCTGCTGTTCTAGACTAATACTGTTTTAAGCGTAGTGAAGCGGCATCTATAGGATTGACAGGGGGGGGGCAGTCACCCATCAGCAACCCCGCAATGCGATTGTGGGGTCCCAACGGTTGCTGGGCAGCAGGAGGCCAGCTAATGGCTTCCTGTCTGCCAAGTATAGAAGCCTGTGAGGTTCAGCCATAGGCTGAATCTAACATACTGAGCCTCAGGTAATTCTGACAGTTATACTATGCTGCAGTACAGATGTATTGCAGTTTAGTTTAACAAGTAAAAAATATAAAAATAAAATGTTTTCCAATAAATAAAGTATAAAAAAAAAAAAATTCCCCTTTACGAATAAAGCCCTGTATTCTAAAAAAAAAAAAAAAAAACTAAACAAGAAACCTATACATAATAGAATTGTCACGTTTGTACCACATTTATTATTTATCCTGCACAGAGAACACTGGGAAAAAAAATTTGGGTCCAAAAAGTTTAAATTATCAAACAGAAGCATGTATTACAAAAATGGTACCAATATAAAGTACAGCATACAACAATGGTGTTGTATGAAAAAAAAATGATGGCTGTCGGAACATGGCAACACAAAAATCGTACCGACCCACAGAATACAGATAACATAATTTTACTGCACTGTGAACACCATCAACAAATAATAAAAAATTAGCTTTTTTTACAAATGATAGGGGATAAGATGTCTGATTGCGGGGATCCTGCCTCTGGGACCCACCACAATCTCCATGCAGCACCCAGCGTTCTGAACATTATGTTCAGAACGCTTGGTGCAGGCGGCCGTGGTTGTGACACAGACACTAATGATGGAGGTGTGGAGTGACGTCATGACCACCGCCACCTGCACCAAGCATTCAGAACATAATGTTCAGAATGCCGGGTGCTGCACGGAGATCACGGGGAATCCCAGAGGCCAGACCCACATGACCAGACATTTTTTCCCCTATCCTTTTGGAGGCCAGAGGAAGCACAAAGTCAATGCAAAACACCGGCAGCTGTTGCCTTACTGTACCCCCCCCCCCCCCCCATCGTGTCCCTCCCCGACTTGTATTGTCTTTTGTGTGAGAATGCAACAATAAAAGAAGAACGATGAAGTTGCCGACTGATTCCTTTTCTTATCCACGTTTACTAGTATCTGCTTTTTTACATCTATCAGAGCACCACCGACTTCTACTATCAGCGCTTCCATTACCCCACAACCAATTGTCATTTAGGTTAATCACTCAGCAGTGCCGACTTCTTGTACTCCTGTATAAAAACATTTATATATAAATGTATTAAATTTAAGACATTTTAAATCAGTAGTCTCAAACTGTGGCCCTCCAGATGTTGCCAAATGCTGTCTGGGCATGCTTGGAGTTGAAGTTTTGCAACATCTGGGGGCCACAGTATGAGACCACTGTTTTAAGACCACTGTGTTAGGAACATGGGGGATCTGATCATGGGGGGATACAATCACTGCGACCTCCTGCAATTTCCAGTACGAGCTTCTGACTCTCCACGCTACCTGGAGCTGCAGACGCCACATCATCCATTTATTTCTATGGGAGCGCCAGAGATATGCAGGAACAGCACTCAAGTATCTCCAGCACTCCTATAGAAATGATTGGATAATGTGGTGTCTGTAGCTCTATGATGCACAGAGAGCTGGGGCCCTGTTCTGCAGATCGCGGGAAGTCCCAGTGGTGAAACCCCCCCCTGCAATAAAATCTGTATGTGTCAGAATTTGCACCAGGATTTGCGCCAGAATTGAAAAAAACCTGACCAAATCTCCAATTTACTGAGAAAACCAGAAAAGGGCCATAGGGGAAAGGGGGCGTGGCTGCTGAAAAGGGGGCATGTCTCAAACATAATTACTACGGTTTCCATAGAAAATGTAGTGGAATTGAGCTGAGAAAAACCCCAGAGCTCAGAGCATGTGTAAAAAAATAAAAAAAAATAAAAAACGTAGGGAAAAGTGCAAAATGTAGAGAAACATTAGTAAATACGTGGAAAAATATCTGTTGGGAAAGAAAAACCACAAAGAAAGCTACACTCCTCTCTTAGTAAATCAGGGCCATTGTTTTTGTGTAAAACACGCCCACTTGTCAGGTCTGTAAGATGTTCACACCTCGAAATTTCTGTGTGGAATTTCACATTGGAATTCTGCACGGAGATTCCGCAGCAGCAGAGACCTGTTGTATTCAATGGGATCCCGCTGCGCTGTGCACACAGTGTAGTTTCCCCACCAGGTGCTTCTGGCATGGAAATTCCAATTTCTGTGTCCACAGAAAATAAGAACCTGTCAATTCTTTCTGCGGACTCCGCACGGAATGCATAGTCGTCTTTGAGATGGCGTATTCCGGTGCGGTCCTAGCGCCAGTATAACATGCCGATGCTAGGACCTCTCAAAGACCGTCTCAAAGACGGCTATGCATTCCGTGTGGGGTCCCGCAGTCTTCGGAATGTCCACATGGAGATTTTCCGTGCGGACATTCCAACGTTTGAACACAGCCTATTGGGCTATGCGCGGTTTGTACAACTTTTGATTTGATTTGATGGTGGACTAAATCTGTTGCAAATAATGTATGCCATGAGTTTGGCACTTAACCTGCCAAGAATTACAATAAATCGAGGCCATTGAAGACAAATGTTTCTAGAAATTTGCAAGGAGAGTATCCATAAATGTACTGGATTCAGTGTTCTAACCTTCTTTGGGTGTCTGTGTATTTGAAGTCTGGAACTTATGCTATCCTGGCTTCTCTGCCCTATTGTGACCTTATAAATCAGACAGGATAATGAGTTACAATAGACATTTACACAGTGATTATTTCAGGGAATGAGCTGCTCCAATTACCTTACAAAAGGAAAGATTAGCAGGAGCTATTGTAGGCAGATCTGTATGTCTTCTACTCTCCTCCTCTTGTCCCTGCCTGCCTATTGTGATGAAATCCTTTAGCAGCAAGACATTTCCCTCAGTCTGTATCAATGGCTAATTGTTATTATTCTGTATTTCTGTTTTAGTGGCCTGTTTGAAAGAAAGGCGCATGTAATATCCCCGCCTCCCCCGCTGTGACCGGCTATTGTAATGATGCATCTCCTATTATACTTAAAGATCCCGTTCCCACCAATGTCACTTTACAAAATATAGCAAAAACATTTATTCCCCCTGTATTACATTTATCTACCAAGAATATTACAAGCTGGTCACTACAATTCCTACAAGGCTTTAAAACACCTGTTTAAGAAAGTTATCCCCTAGTTCGAAATACTCTTTTCATTATAGTAGACATTCAAGTATGCATCGGAGGTTCTGTTAGGGGCCTCCATCACTGATGATACCATAATGGACACCATGATGGGAACCTGAAGGACCTCAATAGGGGATCCATAATGTAGTCCCTCAAGTTTAATTGGTATCCATGTTATAACAGATCCAGCACCGCCATCATTTTGGTAAACTAGGCTGAGAGAAGCTGGGCAGGCACTATTCCTGGGCTGTAGTGTTGAGCGGCATAGGCCATATTCAAATTTGCGATATTTCA
This sequence comes from Hyla sarda, assembly GCF_029499605.1. NCBI lineage: Eukaryota > Metazoa > Chordata > Amphibia > Anura > Hylidae > Hyla > Hyla sarda. The sequence goes on along the minus strand of NC_079194.1, from coordinate 271,903,836 downwards.
TGAATATATGGAGGAATATTCGTCATATATTTGCTAAATTCGTATATTCGTAATATTCGCGTTTTATTTTTGCATATGCGCAAATTCGCGTATTTGAAAATTAGCATATGCGAAAATTAGCATAAGCGAAAATTCGCGAATGCGAAAATTAGCATATGCAAATTTTCACACACATGCGGAAATTCGCACGCCAGTCTCACACAGTAGTATTAGAGCCCTCTTACAACACACAAGCTGGAAGCAGAGAGGGATGATCACTGTGATGTGTACTGTGAAAAAAAACAAAAAAAAAAACGAATATTCGGAATTACGAATACATAGTGCTATATTCGCGAATATTCGCGAATTCGCAATATTCGCGAATAAAATTCGCATTGCGAATATTCGCGAGCAACAATACTGGGCTGTTAGGGGTTAATGGAATAGAGGTGATATACTGTTTAGAAGAATTGTCCGTGGTGCAAGGATATGTGGAAAGTGACTGGCCGGGGGTGCAGATCCAAATATAAACTATAGCATATGACATACTTGGAAGAGACAGAAGATCGCACTCACCCGGTAAATTAAAACGTCCTCTTTATTCGGTAGCTTTCAAACATTTCCAGATGGAGGTAGAGAGATGCGGTCAGCGTAAGCTGACCGCATCTCTCTACCTCCATCTGGAAATGTTTGAAAGCTACCGAATAAAGAGGACGTTTTAATTTACCGGGTGAGTGCGATCTTCTGTCTCTTCCAAGTATTGCATATGCCATCATTTTGGTTGTTCTGCTCCTGTGAGGAATCAAAACCTTAGGGAATTATGTTTGTTATCAATAAATATAAAACTCAAATGGCCCTTAGTATGACCTTGTGTCATCAACAAAAGAAGAGTGCTCTAGTACTAGTGCAGTGTATTGATCAGGAGATCACTTCTGCAAGTCACCTTGTGGGACTAGTAAAAATTAAAAAAAGAAAAATGTAATCATAAAAATACAATTTCCCATTGCATTCCCTTGTTTGCATACAACATAAAAAATACATATATTAGGTATTGCCACATCTGGAACGACCTGAACAATAAAATTAGAAAAACAGCTACATGGCATTGATCATTTTTTCTAAGTGCAAATCACAAAATAAACAAATATATATTAATTTGGTACTGCTGTAACCATATTGACCTAGATAATAAAGCTATAATGTTATTTTACTGTATTGTAAATAATGTAAATTTAAAACAGAGAAAATAATTTAGCAAACTCCCATTTTTTCCAATTTTCCTCGCAAGAAATTGGGGTACTCCAGTGAAAAAAAATAACAACAATTAAAATCAACTGATGTATACAGATTTGTAAATTAACTCTATAATAAAAACTCAGTCCTTCCAGTACAGAAAGTGGTGTAGTCTTTTCAGACAGATATGCTGCCACCTCTGTCCGTGTCAGGAACTGTCTAGAATATGTTTACTCTCGGTCTGAGGAGTTTCTGACAGGGACAGAAGTGACAGCAGGGAGCACCATGTCTGATTGGAAAGACTACACGGTACAAGTACTGAAAAGCTTGGATTGTTTTTTAAAGTGAAGAACTCTACTAACCTGGATAGCAAATAGTCAGCTCACCCGGTCACCGCACGGCAAAATAATTCTCCAAGTTTAGAAGAAGAAAGCAGGAAGATGCCAGCGGATAATAAACTTTATTTTCATCACGTTAAAATCGTAGACATGGAGAGACTTCAATAAGACATATGGATAAAATCCTTGGAATAAGCGCCAGGCATGACGCGTTTCAGGTCATGTGACCTTTCATCAACTCTACTAATCTGTATAACTTTCTAGTACCATTTGATCTAGTATCGCAACCTCCATATTGAAAATTAAGGAAACATTTTATTAAATTACAGTAATACTTTAAGGTCCAGAATGCATGATGGGGGAAGGGGTTAAAAAATGTCTTTACATTTTTTTTTACACTTTACTTGATTCATTGATTTAATTTATTTCTTTATTTATTTTACTGTGGCAGCACCAGTTTGCAGGTAAGTTTGCAGGTAACACACATATAGATCACTGGCAACTCCGTCAGACTATTGTTACCAGTCATCTGTATACACCAGGAACTTGATAATGATGAAGAGTATCCACAACCCTATTGATATGGTTGCTCTTGGTAATCACTTTAATCAGATCACAAAGAATAATACCAATAAGGCTTAATTAAAACATAAAACTTAACTTTAACTAAGAGAAATGGTAAAATCATAAAACAATTGTGATCATAAAGTGAAGAAGTCTGTACTGACCTACAAAACACAAAAGAAGGTGGGGATAGGGAAGGGGTACAGATGACAACCCTACTCTAACATTAATTCTAACCCAACCTAACTAAACTGAACTAAACTATTCTATTGTGTGGAATGGGGTACAACAAAGTGTTCACAATAATACAAATATTAAAATGGATGCACTCTCTTTTCCAACACGTTTCTCCCGTTTACTGTAACGAGTTTATCAGGGAACAAGGAGATAGCCAAGCATAGGACAGACAACAATTCTCAAAAGATAGACATATAGCAGATACAAATCATTTAGAAACCCCAAAATGGTAATGGGATGAAGTCTTGGTCAGGTGTGTCAAGTGAATTTTAGTCAGATAGGTCATAAATATACAGCGTATAGACGATACATGCAAATGATGGTAGCAATCAAGGCACATAAGGTTATAAAGGGTATTGCTAATAAATAACATGCAGATAATGGTGGTAATTAGGGCAAATAGGATTATCCCAAACTGGTATGAGACCCATAACAAAGTGGACAGTCAGACAAGTCTATGATGTATACTGTTAGTCCGAGAAGAAGCCACTAGTGGTGCACGGATAGTATTTTTAAATCATATTGGTGGAGATTTATCAAAACCTGTCCAAAGGAAAGTTGCTGAGTTGCCCATAGCAACCAATCAGATAACTTTCATTTTTTAGAGGCCTTTTCAAAAATGAAAGAAGCAATGTGATTGGTTGCTATGGGCAACTCAGCAACTTTTCCTCATAATAGGTATTGATAAATCTCCCCAATTGTCCACCAATCTCGCAATGTTATTGCTGGTTATAATGTGTGCCAGCTTTAAGAGGTATTATCCACCAAGTTTACAATATAAATGCCAGCCATATAACCACAGTAGACTGATGAGACAGGTCCCCAGCAGTGATACTAGTAGTGACCCACCAGAATTAAAGGGGTATTCCGGCTTTAGACATTTTATCCCCTATCCAAAGGATAGGGGATAAGATGTCTGATCGCGGGGGGTCTCAACAGCCGTTATGCCCCCTCCCATAGACATGAAGGGAGGGGGCATGGTGTCACGTCCCCAGTCCCGAAAACTTACGGTTTCCGAGCCTGGAGACGCAGCTTCGCACATAATGCGGGTGCTGCAGGGAGATCGTGGGGGGGCTGAGCGTGGGGGGGCTGGATAGGGGATAAAATGTCTAAAGCCGGAATACCCCTTTAACATTGAAGTAGTCCACAAGATAAGAACCCTAAGCCAGATGATAAATGAACACGCACCTAAGGTACCACTAATAAGCAGAAGGCCCGCTGGCCATTGAATCCATATTTGTCAAAGTGTTGTGACTGTGGTGTTGGTGGTGGGGAGGGGTGGTTTATTTGGTCTGTGACAGGGAACTGATTATTTAAATTTCCTATTAAGTTATGTTTACATGGCAGCATATCTGCATGAATTTCGGCATTGAAATCCACATAGAAATTCTGCATGCATTGATAGCATATTAACTTTCATTCCGCAGTCCCATTCACGTTGCAGCTAAAATTCCACGTACTGCAAAAATATAAATCCTGTCCTATATTTTTGTGGAATTCAGCTGCGGAAGCCCATTAAAGTTAATGGGCCTCATTTACTAAGCTGAAACCGACCAGTTTTTGTCTGGTTATTTTGTCTGAGACATGTCTGCGCCAGTGTGCGACAGTGTGCGCCTGAAAAATCTGACATACCCGAAAAAGAGGTGTGACCTGTCGAAAATGGGGCGTGGTCAGTCAAAAGGGGCGTGGTTTCACAACCCGACCGATTTACTTTGGAATTCACAGAAAATTCTGTGGGTAAATGGCTGGAAATATCGACCTAGAAAAAGCTGGTCAGAAAATGTTCCTGAGTTTTCCCAATAGTAAATAGAGAGGAATCCTGCAAGTCTGAAACTACTTTTCCCACTAGTAAAAACCCGAAACTCTTAGTAAATGAGGCCCAATGGGTTTTATTTCTCTAATTTTGTAATGAATACAGGCACTTTTTTTATGTGCACTGTGTATTCATGTGGAAATTCTGCATGCCACATGTATTCCGCATATAATTGAAAAGATGCCGAATTCTGGCCGAATTAATGCAGCTCTGGAATTCACGCATCTATGCAGAATTTCTGCCATCTGACTATAGCCCTACAGTGTGCGGGATTGAGATGAAGGAGTGCACATTGTCATCAAACTCAGTAAGTAAATTAATGGAGCACAGGCACAAGGACCAGCTCTGCAGCCTGCTAATTTATGTGGAATTTTTGGAAGGTTTTTTTTTTTTTTAAACATTTTCCATATCACTACCTAGTCAAATGGCCACTAAGGCTCATAATATGTTGATACTCCCTGATCTGTAAAAATCACTTTTTAACAGTAATCACTTTAGTTTCACAGAAAATTAAATTTAAAATGACACGTAACACCTATATATATCTAAAGGCCCTTGTATAAAGGCCAATGCTGAACCAATAATGAGCGCCTATCTTGTTGTTTAAACGGGTACTCCGGTGTTCTGCGTTTGGAACAAACTGTTCCTTATGCTGGAGCTGTCGCCGGGAGCTTGTGACATCATGGCCCCGCCCCCTCATGACATCACACCCCGCGCCCTCATGACATCATGCCCCACCCCCTCAATGCAAGTCTATGGGAGGAAGCGTGACGGCTGTCACGCCCCCTCCTATACACTTGCAATGAGGGGGCGGGGTGTGACATCACGAGATCCCGGTGCCGACTCCAGCTTTCATAACGGTTTGTTCCAAATGCTGAGCAGTGGAGTACCCCTTTAAGATACGCTTAATTAATCATGCAGCTGGGCTACGTGAAAGATTGCTGGATCCTTCGTGTGGTCCTTTAAATTTATCATTTTTGGCTACATATCACCCATTTACACAGGACCAAGTACATCCGATTTTGATCATTTCAATGGTTGCACAAAAGATCGGATGAGTTAAATGCTTAAAAGGGCCTTAACATGAAATGTAGCATCTTATTTATGCTTGTTCTCCACTAAAAGTGCTGCTGCTAGGCTCTACAAACCAATATCCAATTTGTTTTCTGATTAATTTTTTTTTATAAATCTCACTGCTACATACATAATACAATAGTCTACAAAAGCCTTAAAGGGTACTCCGGTGGAAAACTTTTTTTTTTTTTATGAACTGGTGCCAGAAAGTTAAACAGATTTGTAAATGACTTCTAATAAAAAAATCTGAATTGTTTTAGTACTTTTTAAGATGCTGTTTGCTACAGAGGAAAATCTCCATTTTTTTTATTTCATTTTTGTCTTGTCCACTGTGCTCTCTGCTGACACCTTTGTCCGTGTCAGGAACTGTCCAGAGCAGCATAGGTTTGCTATGGGGATTTTCTCCTGCTCTGGACAGTTCCTGATTCGGGCATCAGGTGTCAGCAGATAGCACTGTGGACAACACAAAAAAGAAATAAAAAAAATAAAGATTTTCCTCTGTAGCAAACAGCTGCTAAAAAGTACTGGAAGGATTAAGATTTCTTAATAGAAGTCATTTACAAACCTGTTTAACTTTCTGGCACCTGTTCATTTAAAAAAAAAAATATATATATAATTATATATATATATATATATATATATATATATATATATCGTTTTCCACCGGAGTACCCCTTTAAATTCCTTAAGTCCTTTCCAAATATTTATTTATTTCTTAATTCATGACAACTTCAACATTTTAAACTCTAGGTTTCTGTAGACATCAGACTGAAAATGATCACTACAAGACACTGAACATATCAGTGTGTGAATTTTACTAATCATTTTCTTTTGGGGGGAAAAAAAAACTACAAATGGTTTCCTGTGCCAAAAAAAGGTTCTAAATTTATTGCCATTTTGTACATAGCTTCCAAAGTCTTGTCCTTTTAGGTGCCACCTCCCCCAGTACAGACACACGCACCTGTTTAAACTGTTTGTTTGCTCAGGATGATTGTCGCCCTGTATAAAATCTAACATGAGGGTGACAGCACAGGGACAACTTGTTTGTGACAAGGCACCAGGGGAATGAAGTTCATAAGGTCCTGCTTCTGGAATAGCAAATAAAGTGAAAGCAGTAAGACACGGAGTAAACAATGGACTGAGGATTCTTGAATAGTCTAACACAATATGCACACTTTGAATCTCCATTTCAGATAGTCTAAAAGTATTTGAAAACTCAAAATTAATCTAAATTTAACGAAATTAATTACCGTATTTTTCGCCATATAAGACGCACCCAATTTTAAAGGAGGAAAATCTAGAAAAAAAAAGATTCTGAACCAAATACAATGTAAAGTATAGGACAGTGATCTTCAACCTGCGGACCTCCAGATGTTGCAAAACTACAACTCCCGGAATGCCCGGACAGCCGTTGGCTGTCCGGGCATACCGGGAGTTGTAGTTTTGCAACATCTGGAGGTCCGCAAGTTGAAGACCACTGGTATAGGAGGTAATACTCACGTGTCCCCGCCGCTCCGGACCCGTCAACGCTGCCCTGGATGTCGACCTCCATCGCTGTCGCCGCGTCCCCGGGGTGTCCCCGTCGCTCCGGAACGTCTCTGCTGCCCGGGATCCTTTCTCTCCGTGGCCACCATCACATCGATACGCACGCCGCTCCTATTGGATGACGGGACAGCGTGCGCGACGACGTGATGATGACGAAGGAGAGCGCCGGCCATGCAGGGGATCCTGGCACAAAGCAGACACTGAGGAGGCAGGTAAGGTCCCTCCTGGTGTCCTGTAAGCTGTTCGGGACGCCGCGATTTCACTGCGGCGGTCCCGAACAGCCCGACTGAGCAGCCGGGTTAGTTTCACTTTGGCTTCAGACGCGGCGGGCAGCTTTGATTGCCACGTCTGAAGGGTTAATTCAGGGCATCACCAAGATTGGTGATGTCCAGTATTAGCCGTGGGTCCCAGCCGTTGATGGCCGCCGGGACCGCCGTGATATGACAGGGTTTTAATGTGTATTTGCCCTATAAGACGCACCAACTTCCCCCCCCCCAGTTTTGGGGAAGAAAAAGTGCGGCACTATGGTCATGTCAATGTCACGATGTGCACAAAAGTACTATTTAACCATTCAAAATGCACAACTGAGATTAAAGGGGTACTCTGGCTGTAATACATCTTATCCCCTATCCAAAGGATAGGAGATAAGATGTATGATCGCGGGGGTCCTGCCAATAGGGACCCCCGCAATCTGTTATTCCGCTCCCACCTTTGTGAGCTCTCCGCGGCACTGGAGGCTCCCAGTGTGAAGTGTGACGACCAGGTGGCCAGAGTATCGTGACGTCAGAGCAGGGAGAGTGGCCGCGATGTGCGAGTACGCCGCACACATTTCCAGATATGATGTCACATTGTCTTTGTCTGTATATAACCTTTGCATTTCATTGTTTTTGTATCACGCCTGATGAAAGGGTTTATTCCCAGAAACGGGTTGTGTGATAAAAATAAAGTACACCAAGTAAACCTTTTGGTTTTCTACCTCCGTTGATCCAATTTGACCCTCTCCAGCAGCGCGATCCCAGCTTCCCTTCCCGTGCCTTCTCTCATCCTCACTTGATAAAACTTTTTTTTTACAGTTAATAGTAAATTTAACTGTAGCAACCAGGGTCAGGCAGCTACCGCCAAGGCAAGTAAGGTCATGGGATGCAAAAGGGGCATAGATACAAATAACAAAAACATGGTGTTACCACTTTACAAATCACTAGTCAGACCACATATAGAGAACTGTATATTTTTGGGGGAACCAGTGCACAGGAAAGACAAGGTAGATTGAGCAGGGTCAACCAAAGAAATAAATGGAACGGATGGAATACAGGACTACAATCCCCAAAAAGATAATCAAAATTAGGATTATATAATTTAGAAATAAAATCAAATGGAGGCCCTAATAACTATGCATATGCTCATTCAACGGAATAATAGACGTAAATAGCAGATATTGCCAGCAATTCCTTGTTCAATTATTGGTGTTTTAACAAGCAGTATGTTCACACAAGCGGATTTACAAAGTATTTTACACTGCGGATCCGCTGGTGAAGGCCCGCTCTATGCTGTCTTTACATGTGCCTGCTCGTCGCGGCAATACGGCGCGACGAGCAGACAGACACACTGCAGCGATGTGTGCGGCATACTTGCACATCGCGGCCACTCTCCCTACTCTGAGCTAGGCAGAGAGCTCCCGCGATTTGCGAGTATTCTGCGACTCGCACGTCGCAGTGTGTCTGCTCGTAGCGGCGTATTGCCGCTACGAGCAGGCACATGTAAAGACAGCATACAGCGGGCCTTCACCAGCGGATCAGCAGCCAAACACGCTGCGAAAATCAGCTCGTGTGAACATACCCATAGGGTCCTTTTTTACAGGGTAATGGGCTAAAAATAAAATGCACCGATCTCTGTGATCAAAGCTCAATAGCTGAGCTGCATGAGCAATCGTTTCATCATTCATGTTGCCATTTGATTCACCAATAGGCTAAGTTTCTACTAGTTTTTTTTGTGGCGCAAGAAAAAAAAAGCCAGAAAAAACGCCACAGCATTTTCCTGTGTTTGGCGTTTTTTTTTTTTTTTTTTGGCGTTTTTTTGCATTTAAGTGGAAATTGCATTTTTGGCCCCTTTGGCTTTTTTTTGGTACCCAAAATTTGTTGGGTACCAAAAAAAAGGATGCAGTAGTGATGGAGAAAAAAATATATTTAACGAAAATTATATTTTTTAGCACAAAATTTTAAATGAAATGAATAAAGTGTGTTTCACTTTTTTTTTCTCAATTTTTTTAAATTTTTTTTTTAGGTAATACTACGTGACACTCGACACAATCATCCATAATACAGCTCTATACAGCGCTTGCATCTCTGCACTATAGTCCGGCCAGTGATGTGAATAGAACATCACTCATTCATATTTTCTGCCCGGAGTGGTGATTGGCCGGATGGTTTTAGCCAATCACAGCTCTACGGGAAATATGAATAGGTGTATATATACGTCAGTGCAGGGGGCCATAGGAGAGCAGCCGCCTGCATCTATAAATTATACAGAAGGATTGCAGCGGACCCACGTGATCTGTCAATTAGTACAAGTACTATTACTCCCATCATGGAACAATGTGTTCCATGCTGGGAGTAGTACTACCTAAAAAAAATGTAAAAAATTAAGAAAAAAATGTGAAAAACACAAACTACATTTTTGTTCTTGTCGGATACATTTTTAGTGACCTGCCCGCCCACTTAAATTGATCCCTGTTTTAAAAATTAATAAACATTTTGTTATGTAAAAGATACATTTCGTAAGATACAATTTTTTCCTTCACTACTGTATCATTTTTTATTTTTTAATGGTACCCTACGAAATTTTATTAAAAAAGATATCTTTTTTCCGCTAAAGTCCAAAAATGAAGAAAAACCGCCTGCAAAAACGCCAAAGTTAAAACCCACATGTCGTTTTTCTTGGCATTTTTTCAATACCACATTTCTATGGGAGAAAGATGCCACGATTTCAGGGGAAAAAACGCCATATGCTCAACATGCTGCGATTTTGCAAAACCGCCAAGGAGCTAAAAAAAGAGTGAAAAAATGCCAAAAGGATTAAAAAAATGCCAAACTGATAGAAGCCAAGTGGAAAAAGAATTTTGCGATTTCTCATTGATTTACAGCTAACATCTGGCCGCAGCGTTTTTTTGGCTGAAAAAACGCCATGCGGCAGAATTGGTGTTTTTCTTGGAGTTTTTGCCCCCAAAAAAACAAGTAGAAACTTAGCGTTATTGGCTGTATTTCCCCAGGCGATGTGCAACCGGTAACAAAGAGTGGAAAAAAATTAGTAAATTTTGGAAATGAGCGTTCTTAGGAATACTCCTTCCCCTCATAATCAACCTGTGTAAAAGGACCTATAGTCAATCAGGCAGCTTTATGGAATTTCTAATCCAGAAGTGCCAACTCTCATATAGTTTGTCAATCAGTATTCAGTACGCAAACTTTATCTTTGTATATTGCAAGGTTTGCACTTTGACTCCCTAGTTTCCACTTTGCTCACTGCTATGAAGTTAATGCTACCAAAACAGCCCTATTAACAAAGGAAAATCGGAGTTTATAAAAAATAAAGAAAAAAATATATATATATGAGCAGCACCCACTAGCAAACACATAGATTTCGCACTCAGGAACAGATTCCTATGATTGACTTTTGTGGGTAGTTGTAAACTCATTGGTAGTCACAGACAGAATACAAAACAAGAAATTAACAGTGCCATGCAGACAGTAGTGCATGCAGTGCCAACATTTGTGCCAAAATCTGTTTGACTAATAGTTTTAGATACTTTTTGACAAAAAAAAAAAAGTGTGGCGTTAGATGGATACAACAATGTGCACTGAATTCTGGCATAATTTGAGCTGTTTAAGCCTATAGCCTATAGTTTGTCTAAACTTTAAAGGACCAAGTGTTTTTCCATTTTTGCACTTTCGTTTTTTCCTCTTTACCTTTTAAAAATCATAACCTTTTCAATTTTGCACCTAAAAATCCATATGATGGCTTATTTTTTGCGCCACCAATTCTTCTTTGTAATGGCTTCAGTAATTTAACCCCAAAAAATCTACGGCGAAAAGGAAAAAAAAACAATGTGCGATAAAATTTAAGAAAAAACATTTTGTAAATTTTGGGGGCTTCCGTTTCTACACAGTACCTTTTTCGGTAAAAATGATACTCTCTTTTTATTTTGTATGTCCATACGATTAAAATGATACCCTACTTATATAGGTTTGATTTTGTATTACTTCTGAAAAAAATCATAACTACATGAAGGAAAATTTAAATGTTTAAAATTGTCATATTCTGACCACTATAACTTTTTTATTTTGCTCCTTACGGGGCAGTATGAGGGCTCATTTTTTGCGCTGTGATCTGAAGTATCGGTATGATTTTTTTTTTATTTGACTTTTTGATCGCTTTTTATTCATTTTTTTATGGTATAAAAAGTGACCAAAAATACGCTATTTTGGACTTTTGAATTTTTTTTGTGTGTACGCCATTGACCGTGTGATTTAACTAACGATATATTTTTATAGTTCAGACATTTCTGCATGCGGCGATACCACATATGTTTATTTTCATTTTTATTTAGACAGTTTTTTATAATGGGAAATGGGGGGATTCACATTTTTATTAGAGGAGGGGTTAAATGATCTTTATTAACTGTTTTTTTTTTTTTTACTTTTTTTATGCAGTGGTATAGCCCTCCTATTGGGCTATAACACTGCACACACTGATCTTTTACACTGATTATTGTTATTCCATAGGATAACATTGAACAGTGATTCTGCCGCTTGACTGCTCCTGCCTGGATCTCAGGCACGGAGCAGTCATTCGACGATCGGAGGCAGGTAAGTGATGCTTCTGCTTCGCCCTAGCTGATCGGTAGATCACGATTTCACAGCAATGGTCCCGATCAGCCCGACTGAGCTGCCGGGGGTGCTTTTTTTACTACTTTAGACGCGGCAATCAACTTTGAACGCTGCTTCTAAAGGGTTAATAGCTCACAGCACTATGATAGGTGATTGCGCTATTAGCCATGGGTCCCAGCCGTTGTTAGAGGCCAGGAGCAACCCACTATGAGGGATCACGGCGTGACCCTACGTTATAGAAAGGGAGCGGACTCAGGGCGTACAGGTACGTCCTGGGTCCTTAAGAGGTTAAGCTACTTTCCTTTGCGTCTCCAGAGGCTCCAATCTCCAGGTGCATGGAACAAAAGCACACAGCCATTTGTGTGAGACAAGCTTCAGATCACATGGTCAAATTGGAGAATTCAATAGGCAAAAAAAATTGTCGGTTTTCAAATGTACCTGTGTCCCCCACATTTTATGCTTAAATTTACAATAAAGTTAATCTTATAATTTTCTATCTCCATGTGAAGTGCTGAACTTTTTTGCCAATTGGAATATCCAATTGGACCATGTGATCCTAAACTTAAAGTGGACAGTCTTTTGCTGTGCCAGATTTATTAATCAGCCTGATACACTGTTATAAATCTGGCACATCTAAATACTGTCTAAAAATGTAACTGTTTTACTAAATCTGAGCCACTGTTTGTGAAAATAATAGTGGCAAATATTTAGTGCTCCCTGAATTCTACTTACATTGTGCAAGTATAATTAATAGTGACACACTCCAATAGTGATACACGCCAATAAAATAATAGGACCACACTTAGCCAAAGTAACAAACAAAGTTGTCCTCAATAGGGCAATAAAATTGAAAGTGAAACATTAACTAGTAAAGTGCAGGTAGAATTCTCATTAACATAACAACAATGAAATGGCACAACGCCTTTAAAGCATGAATATGTGTTAGGGTAACTGAAGTTGTCTCTTGAACTGAGTCCTCCATAAAGGTGATATAGAGAGGAAAATTGAATATTCCAAAGCAGTAAGGCCATGTTCACACGTCCGGAATCTCCGTGAGGAATGCCACATCAAATTTCCACTGGAGATTTCGGAGCAACAGAGTCCCATTGATTTCAATGAGACTCTACTGCGCTCTCCACACGTGCGGAATTTCCATGTCAGATGAATGCATAGCCGTCTATGAGGTTTGCATGTCTCCAGCTAATCACATTTACCTGATATTGATCATTTAGATTAGTGAAAAGCAGGAGACAGAATTGTATGGTGTGAATTGTATGCTGTTAAAGGGGTACTCCGGCGCTAAGACATCTTATCCCCTATCCATCGTGGGGGTCCCGCCGCTGGGGACCCCGTGATCTTGCACACAGCACCCCGTTATAATCGGCCCCCGGAGCATGTTCGCTCCGGGTCTGATTACTGGTGATCAAGGGGGAACACCAGTAATCAGACCCGGAGCGAACGTGCTCCGGGGACTGTTTATAACGGGGTGCTGCGTGCATGATCACGGGGGTCCCCAGCGGCGGGACCCCCGCGATCAGGCATCTTATCCCCTATCCTTTGAATAGGGGATAAATGTCTTAGCGCCGGAGTATCCCTTTAATATGCACACAAAACTCAGTGCACAATTTACTCTCATCACTCCCTAAATGTGTAACTGTTTGCTATCTTATCACAAAAATATATTATTACACCACTATAAATAAAAATCCCGATAGGTGTGGGTTTTTCGTCTGGGACCCACATCTGTTGGGAGAAAAGTGGTCCTGTGCCCCCATTAGCGAATTCAGATGGTTTACTATTAAAATCAATGAAGATGTGTACATGATTTACCTTGTTCTTTCTATTGAATTTATGAGTATTATAGAATAGGCTGATGAATCAAGGCTCCGCCTTCTGTAACTCCAATTTACCTTAATGAAGAGACATGGATATACCACTTTATGATAAAATACCTTTAAGCAAAATTAAAATCTATTCATTAAGTTATCAAAATGACTACATGTTAACACAATGGGTTTAATAAACAAATATATTAATATTCAAAAACAGAACAAACATCAATATGAAAAACAGGATGTACGTACAATGTAAAAGATATTCCAATATAAAACAATTGTTTTCCAAATTTAAATATAAGACATTACAGTTATATACATTACAAAAGAATTGCAAAAATCCAACAAATCTTGAGTCCAGATCATGTCTCATACCATCCAGTGCAATAGTATATTTTTTATCATTTCGACAGTAAAGACATTATTAGGATAATGATAAAACAAATATATCATTTTAGACAATAATTTTGGAGCTAGTTTATAGATATTGAAAAAAAAAATCAATATCATAATTGTTGCCATGTTATAGTTCCTACAATACAATTGTAGTCAAATAAATGAATAAGATCACAGTCTATATAGAAACCATGATATTTCACAGTTGCTCATAGATAGATAGATATACATTTCATAAACTGAGCTGACACAATTGTCTATGTCCAGAGTATGTGATCTCTTCTAGCAAATGCCAAAACTGTGAAGCACATATGCATGTATGAAAAATGTAATAAAACACATACAGAAAAAGCAAAGTATTAGCTACTCATAGAGAGCTGAGTATGGGCCTGGAATACATATAATAACTGTCATTGGTGGATGTAGACATGTCCATTCCACTTTTTGTAGTCATGTTGTGATAGTCAGCAGTATAGTTCGGATAGTGGACAAGGGGATTAGCTGTTGAACACATATCGATTTTACTGGAGTAGCTCTGAGCCTGTTCAGAAGACATCAGTTGAGTGATAGAAAATGGGTGTCTGCCAGGAAAGGGGTCATGTTTCAGATGGGGATCTTCTACCATCCCAAGGTAACCATCATTAGGCAAACTGAGAGGATATAATAATTGTGAAGCTGGCCCTCCTTGCTCTAAATTAGGGCTAATGCATGCTGGAGACACTCCATTTGTTTGGGGAATGTTTGCCAACAATGAGTCGCTCTCACCTCTGTTTGTCACAGTTTTTGGGGATCGGGAGGAAGAACTCTCATCATAGGTAGCAGGAGACTCCTTCAAACCCACAGCCACTTCATCTGAAACTTTAACAGTCTTTTTTTCTAGGTCTGAAGACCCAGATCTGGACCTCTCACACTTGAACCTCTTCTGCCTTCTCAAGTAGCAACCATTTTCAAACATATTGCCAGACTCTGGATGGAGAGTCCAATAAGAACCTTTCCCTGGTTTCTCTGGAGAGCGTGGAACCTTCACAAAGCAGTCATTGAATGACAATGAGTGGCGGATAGAGTTCTGCCAACGTTGCTGGTTTTGCCTGTAGTAGGGAAAGAGGTCAATGATCCATTGGTAAATCTCATTCAAAGTCATCATCTTATTTGGGGCTTGTTGAATAGCCATTGTGATGAGAGAGATATATGAGTAAGGAGGTTTGGCATGGGAGTAATTCCTTCTGTAGGTTCGAGGATCTCTCTGGAATTCAGACTCTGCTTGGCAATAGCCAAGTGGATAAGCAGATGATGATGCTGGAGATGCCATGGGACCTCCCATATTATGTGCCAAAGAGCTAAGAGAACCAAGGTTGTTTTGCATGTTGTTGACAGGCCCTGCCATGGTATTATTCATAAAGGTCATGGTTGGTGTTACTGTGGAGACATCACTAGAAATATATGAGGTGGGTTGAAGGCCATTATTCATGTTGTGTAATCCAGAGTATACCTGAAATGATACAAGACAATAGAATGTAAAATGAGTAAACAGCAAAATAAATATTACTCGTGAGCAATAGACTAAAACAACCCTAGACATAGTATGAAAAACAATATTTATCATACAATAAAATTCAGGTTTCCAATAAGGACCTTCGTTTTATTTTACTTAATTTTATTTATTTTTAAATAATGACTTTGGTGTAGTGTCAATGCAGGAACTTTCCATCACTCTGCAGGGTATGCTGCATCTTTCCTGCTGGCTAGCTCATATACATAAAAGGATTACACTCTCTACAGTTTCACACTTCCTTCTTACTGCCAATGGCATACCAAATGAACTTGTAGTTTCTAAATACAAAGTATTGGAATAACAATGAGGTCTAATTGCTTGCTAAACACCGTCTTTTACTTTCACAGGCCAGACATAAATGGCAGTGTCTTGTGTATTGCTTTTAATATGATGCCCTAACACAATTTCCTACAGCAAATGTATAGTCTGTCAAAGTCAGTGAAAAAGTAGAAATATCACAACCAGGTATTTTAAACAACTGTGTCATAAGGGTCTTCCCAATAGAAAAAAAAGAATTTCTGAAAGACCAATTTAAATATTACATGTTCACACAAGAACATTCTGGTTTGGAGGTGTCTTGAAAGAAAAAATATGGAATCACATTAACTACAGTTTAACTATATGATTAATGGATGTACTCTTATTAGCCCAATATCAGCCATAAATACTGTTGGATATGTAAAGGAATTTACCTTTAAAACCTATAAGGAAATTGTGAGCCACTGCAAATGAGTGTTTCAAACTAAAAACTATTATTGTATTAATCTTTAGCCAACAAACAGCCTAGGAGAGAAAAGCTAATGCACTACTTTATAGTAATTAAAATAATAACATATATTAGGGACATACAATGGCTTAATATGTCATGTAAGGTAGGACACCTCAAGCTAGAAGAGGTCAAATTTATAGTAAAAAATAAGGCTACCTTATAAGAAGGTTGATCTACTATGATGTTATAATACAAAATTAGAAAGGAAAATGCAATGACCAGTGAAAGTCTATGAACATCTATCGTCATACTCATGCAAAAGATCCCCATGGATAAAACATTAACCATAGCTGTTAAAAAGTTAGTTCTGAAGAAAAATCTTTACCTCATTATCTGAGTACATAGAATTCCAATCCATTGGGTCTTTCATTTCCAGTTTGACTCTGCTATTAAGCATGTTCTGACTTCAGCCCTGTTGATCTGAAACCTTCCTCAATGGAGAAGTTTGGTGTTGACCAATCCCAGGATGTTGTTACAGATGTTTCTTCTAGTGCTGAATCCAAGTGTTTGTCCCTGTGAAACAATCCCTTGAGACATTTAAATACATACCCAACTGGTCATTTAAATTGGCCAGTCCCTCCAGAAGTCTCCACCCTTTTCCCTCAATCTCTCTATGACCTCTACACTGACTACCTGCAGAGCTAAATCACTTAATGACAAAGGAAGTCAGTAGTACCCCCCTGACTCCTTTCATTCACACACACCTCCTACCTATCTCTTTTTCAATCACTCTGTCTCATCAAAATGCTAATAGGATCAAGTAGTTCTCCATCCCTAAAGATGTAGGGTCAGGGTGGTATTTTCATTCTAGAAAAGTATTGTCAAGAAGCTCTTCCTGTCTCAATTTCAGGAGATCTATATAGTGGAATCCTCATTTAACAGAAACTTTACCTGACCACCATGAAGTGAAAGTGCCAAGAATGACTCCTTGTACTGCATACATCTTTCCAAAAGAGGCCTAGTCATACAGGGCACCCTCTCTAAATACAATAAAATTATACATTGTTCACTGTACTAAATTAACATACCACACATGTATATTACAATTTACCATTTCGGTATTGACATTATGCTAGAAAAAAGGTCCATGACTTTGACTGTTTAACTAGTATCTATTGAGATGTAATTTACAGTAATTTGCCAATTATTTGGTACAGTGTAAGGATTCATAAAATGTCTATGTGATTTTCTATGATGTGTGGAAAGGCACATTAGTTCTCTTCATGATCACAGTCTAGGATTATCCCTACAAGAAAGGGAAAATTGCTGAAGCCTTGTTCCTAAAGAGAAACATTTTAATACTTGTCCTCATTTAAAGTGATCCTTTTGAGCCAAATTGTTTACACATTTTTTTTTTTTTTACATTTTAGGGGGAATTTATTAAAACCAGACATTTTACATCATAAGTTATAGTACACCAAAGCAAGATGTGCCAGTTGTATTAAAAGGCACAACAGTCTGCACTTTTGAGTCCCTCGGAAAACAGTATATGCCTGGCCCAAATGAATACATTTTATACTGTGTTTGTTTTTTTCAGAGTAATACGTCGGCATATTGCTCAGACAGTTTTACAAGGTACACCATCAAATTTGCATTGGAATAGATGTGAACATGCTTATAGATTGTTTGCCTGGTACTGATTGGTCTATGCTTGGTTCTGATCCATCCCTGACTGCACTCATGTTATGTCTTCTGGCCTTTTGCACCTTGACCTCACTCCTAGTGATAATACTTATTTCCATTCCCGATTAGTCTACTGCTTTAGTACTGCTGCCACCAAGACTATTTTAGGGACTGTAAAATGGGTTCAGCAACAAAGTACATTCCTCCTTACAGGGATGGGGAGGAAGACCACAGGATCCCTTAGACTTTTCACCCCAGTCTAGGCAGCACCAAATGGGTTATGGTTTCAAGAAACCATGGCATATAACAGAAATATAGTACTGTAGATATAGTGCTCATTTTCATGTATTATTAAGGCATGTAAGTGTAGGTGTAAGTACTTGATTTCGTAATTATTTTATGTTTAGACTGTTTGGAATAAACTTTATGTTTTGTTTACCTGATCACTATAATACCTCATGCACTAGAGAGTAGTGGATGCATGGAATGGAATAATGCATGGGATAAGCATAAGGCTATCCTTCATATAAGGTAGGGACAAGGACTATTCAGAATATTGGGCCAAACATCTCTTATCTGCTGACACATTCTATGTTTCTATGTTTCTTTGGGTGGAAGAGAGAGGCCAAAAATTGCTAGAATAAATATAACCTCCAATGCCCTATTTATGAATGATGGCATAGAATCTTCTATTTCTACTATTTGGGGTAAGGCATTTCACAATTTAATTACTAATTGTAAAAACTCTTTCCTACATTGATGTCTAATTCTCTTTTCATCCACATATAAAGTTCCATATTCATAAATCACGTTCTTTACCTTGACCACACATGCAGTACTGTGTATTTATGCATGTAATGGATATCACCTCTTTATTCCAAGCTGAACAAGTCAGATTTTTCTAGCTTTTTAAAAGATACCATCCTTCACATTTAATGGAGTTTTCCATGTAAATATGATTGATAAATAGTAATCAGGCCAGGCCGCAAAGCTGGCTATTAGTTGTAATCCGGTTCACCCGTACTATAACCACATGTATTGGGTTTAGTGTGGGTGAACCAGCTGTCAGTTTCCCTTTAATATTCAGATTGCCCACCTTTGATGTTATTGAAAAACACCCATATTCCAGGACTGGGTAACACCCCCATACAGGGACTCGATAACATTGTGACTCAATATTGCTCCCTTCCCCCAAACACACACACACTTATTCCATGACTGGATAACTCATGACAACCCTTCTTTTTTAATGACCCCTGCCATGTTCATATTGAATCCTCTAGCTGGGGTCATCATTATTTAAGATACACAGCAGCCAGGTGTCAATACCTTTTTTGTTACCCTGTTAGTTCTTTCTCTGTCACCTCTAGACTAAGCTTCCACCCTGTCTGTCTCTTCTTATCAAGGGCTCCACTATGTCTCCCTCAATTCTAAGCCCCCACCCTGTCACCACTAGTCTAAACCCCCACCATGTCTCCCCCATGTCCCAGGCCAGCCTCCTGTAACCCCAGTCTAGAGCTCCAGTTTTATCAGTTTTTAGCTGTCATTGTTCTCTCCCGGTGTATCCATATAGCAGGTGTACACTATGCATTCACTTTTGAAAGTCTTTTTTCCAAAATAAGTAGCCTTAGGTTAAATCATCCTCCTATCCTTTCAATAACTTTGTTTGCCTCTGTACACACTCCATGTAGCTATGTCCTTCTTATGGACAGGTGCCTACGATTATAGATGATATTGACTGTGTAATCTATTGATTTGTTTAGAGTCAAAACTATGTTCTTGTCTTGAGCATTAAAGGGGTACTCCTAGACATCTTAATCCCCTATTCAAAGGATAGGGAATAAGATGTCTGATCGCGAGGGTCCTGCCGCTGGGGACCCCCGTGATCTCCGTTACGGCACCCCAGACAGCAGTCACGCCCCCTCCCATAGGGGGCGTGGCCATGATGTCACAAGCCTCCTGTGCTGCACCAGACGCTCTAAAACACCGGGTGCAGCAGGGAGCCCCAGCGGCTGGACCCCCGTGATCAGTGATCTTATCCCCTATCCTTTGGATAGGGAATAAGATGTCTACGGGCGGAGTACCCCTGTAATGTCTCTCTTGATGCACACAATGGTTTTACTTGCACTGGCAGTGACTACCCGGCACTGGTTGCTTAAGATAAAGGGGGTTTTCAGGGAAAGAAAACTTTAATAGTGGACTTGAGGTGTTGTACCTCCATATCTGCTGTTAGGATGGATCCTGTTCCCTGCAACTCTCCTTCTGATGTTCCGTCCCTTCAAGAAATACTCAGCCATTGACTGGTCACAGCAGTAGCTTATTTAGTGGGCATTTCCTGCGAGGACAACACATTGGAGGATGCAGCGGAAACCGAGAATCAGACAGGAAAATATGCTTTATATGTTTTAAACACCCCAGTCTACTACAAAAATGCTGCTTTCCTAAAAATACCCCTTTAAAGGTGTACTCCCGTGGATATCGATCAGCAGGCACCCCGTGCAAATGCCCAGGGGGGGATCATCAGACCCCCCCATGTTGGCGATCGGCGCAAATCGCAAGTGAATTCACACTTGCGATTTGCGCCGATTCCGGGTCATTATGGGCCTATGGTGACCCGGAATATAAGGGGGATCGCGGTTGTCTAAGACACCCACGATCCCCCTGAAGCGATAGGAGTGAGGTGGCAGGGGTGCCATCCCTCCTATCCCTGCTATTGGTCGTCAGAAGCGACGACCAATAGCAGATCGGGGGCGGGGTTAACTTTCGTTTTTCCGGAGGCAGCGGGCGACGGTGATTGGCGGGCGGCGATGACGTGCGGCAGAAGAGGACAGCTCCCTGGATCCTACGGAGGCCGGTAAGTTGCCTAGCAACAGCTGGAGGGCTACAGTCTGAGACCACTATACAGTGGTCTCTAACCTGTAGCCCTCCAGATGTTGCAAAACTACAACTCCCAGCATGCCCAGACAGCTGTTTGGGCATTCTGGAATATGTAGTTTTGCAACAGCTGGAGGGCTACAGTTTGAGACCACTATACAGTGGTCTCTAAACTGTATCCCTCCAGATCTTGCAAAACTACAACTCCTAGCATGCCCAAACATCTGTTTGCTGTCTGGGCATGCTGGGATTTGTAGTTTTGCAACATCTGGAGGGTCACAGTTTGGAGATCACTGTGAAGTGGTCTATAAACTGTAGCTCTCCAGATGTTGCAAAACTGCACATACCAGCATGCCCAAACAGCAAACAGTTGTCTCGGCATGCTGGGAGTTGTAGTTAAGTACCTCCAGCTGTTGCATAACTACATCTCCCAGCATGCCCTTTGGCGATCAGTACATGCTGGGAGTTGTAGTTTTGCAACAGCTGGAGGCACACTGGTTGGAAAATACTGAGTTAGGTAACAGATTAGTGTGCCTCCAGCTGTTGCGAAAGTACAACTCACAGCATGCACGGTCCATCAGTACATGCTGGGAGTTGTAGTTTTGAAACAGCTGGAGGTTTGCAGGGTACATTCACACAGGCAGGTTTACAGTAAGTTTCCGGCTTCAAGTTTGGGCTGCGGCAAACTCCTAGCGGGAAACTCACCATAACACGCCAGTGCGAATGTACCCTAAAAACACTACACTAACACATAATAAAGGGTAAAACACTACATATACACCCCCTTACACTGTCCCCCCCCCCCCCAATAAAAATGAAAAACATATTGTATGGCAGTGTTTCTAAAACGGAGCCTCCAGCTGTTGCAAAACAACTCCCAGCATTTCTGGACAGCCACTGACTAGCAAGCTGTTGCTGAGTCTAGCAACAGCTGGAGGCACCCTGTTTGGGAATCACTGGCGTAGAATACCCCTATGTCCACCCCTATGCAATCCCTAATTTAGTCCTCAAATGCGCGTGGCGCTCTCTCACTTCAGAGCCCTGTCGTATTTCAAGGAAACAGTTTAGGGCCACATATGGGGTATTCCCGTACTCGGGAGAAATTGCAATACAAATTTTGGGGGGCTTTTTCTCCTTTTACCCCTTATGAAAAGGAAAAGTTGGGGGCTACACCAGCCTGGTAGTGTAAAAAAATAAAAAATTTTACACTAACATGCTGTTGTTGCCCCATACTTTATTTTCACAAGCAGTAAAAGTAAAAAAAGACCCCCAAAGACCACCATTTGTAACGCAATTTCTCCTGAGTACGGAAATACCCTAAATGTGGGCATAAAATGCTCTGCGGGCACACAACAAGGCTCAGGAGTGAGAGCGCACCATGTACATTTGAGGCCTAAATTGGTGATTTGCACAGGGGTGGATGATTTTACAGCGGTTCTGACATAAACGCAAAAACATAAATATCCACATGTGACCACATTTTGGAAACTACACCCTTCACGGAACGTGACAAGGGGTATAGTGAGCCTTAACACCCAACAGGTGTTTGACAAATTTTCATTAAATTTGGATGGGAAAATGGGAAAAAAAAAAAATTTCACTAAAATGCCGGTGTTACCCTAAATTTTTCATTTTCACAAGGAAAAATAGGAAAAAAGCCCCCCAAAATTTGTAACTCCATTTCTTCTGAGTAAGAAAATACCCCATATGTTGATGTAAAGTGCTCTGCGGGCGAACTACAATGCTCAGAAGAGAAGGAGCGCCATTGGGATTTTGAAGAGAAAATTTGTCCGGAATTGAAGGCAACGTGTGTTTACAAAGCCCCCATAGTGCCAAAAAATTGACCGATTTCAACGAAAAGTCGTCAAACACCTGTGGGGTGTTAAGGCTCACTGGACCCCTAGTTACGTGCCTTGAGGGGTGTAGTTTCCAAAATGGTATGCCTTGTGGGGTTTTCTGCTGTTCTGGCGCCATAGGGGCTTTCTAAATGTGGCATGCCCCCCAAAAACCATTTCAGCAAAATTCACTTTCCAAAATCCCATTGTCGCTCCTTCCCTTCTGAGCCCTCTACTGTGCCCGTCGAACACTTGACATACACATATGAGGTATTTCCTTACTCGAGAGAAATTGGGTTACACATTTTGGGGGGCTTTTTCTCCTATTACCCCTTGTAAAAATTCTAAAACTGTGTCTACAAGAACATGCGAGTGTAAAAAATTAAGATTTAGAATTTTCTCCTTATCTCTGCTGTTATTCCTGTGAAACACCTAAAGGGTTAACAAACTTACTGAATGTCATTTTGGATACTTTGAGGGGTGCAGTTTTTATAATTGGGTCATTTGTGGGGTATTTCTAATATGAAGGCCCTTCAAATCCACTTCAAAACTGAACTGGTCCCTGAAAAATTCAGGGTTTGAAAATTTTGTGAAAAATTGGAAAATTGCTGCTGAACTTTGAAGCCCTCTGATGTTTTCCAAAAGTAAAAACATGTCAACTTTATGATGCAAATATAAAGTAGACATATTGTATATGTGAATCAATATATCATTTATTTGAAATGTCTATTTTCCTTACAAGCAGAGAGCTTCAAAGTTAGAAAAATGGAAAATTTTTAAATTTTTCATCAAATTTTTGAATTTTTCACCAAGAAATGATGCAAGTATCGACGAAATTTACCACTACCATAAAGTAGAATATGTCAGGAAAAAACAATCTCTGAATCAAATTTATAAGTAAAAGCATCCCAGAGTTATTAATGCTTAAAGTGACAGTGGTCAGATTTGCAAAAAATGCTCCCGTCCTTAGGGTCATAATGGGCTCTGTCCCCAAGGGGTTAAGTTTACTGTTCACTAATATTTTAAAGTGCACCTTTCACTTAAAGAATATTTTATCATGTTGTAGGCACATGTCAAAAGTTTTGATGTGTCAGGGGTCTGAGTATGCAGAATGCTAGAATGATTAGGGAGGGAAGCGCATGGCTAAGCACCTTTTTCCCTGCTCTCTGTGCACAAGACCAAAATGGTCTCATAGACTGGCTGGGTTCACACTACGTTTTTGCCATACTGTTTTCAATCCGTTTTTTTAAAGAAAACTGTATGGCAAAAAAACGGACGGAACAGTATGGAAAAAAAGTAAACCGTATGCGTTTTTAAACAGTATACTGTTTATAAAAGTGCATACAGTTCCGTCAGTTATTATTTTAAATAAACCCATACGTTTTAGAAAATTTTGTCCATTTTTAATGGGAGGGGTCTTGGGTGGGGACTTTAGGATACAAATGCGCATGTGCAAAGTACTTTGCACATGCGCATTTGAATCCTAAAGTCCCCACCCAAGACCCCTCCCATTAAAAATGGACAAAATTTTCAAAAACGTATGTTTTTTTTTTTTATAAAAACTGACGGAACTGTATGCACTTTTAAAAACAGTATACTGTTTAAAAACGCATATGGTTTACTTTTTTCCATACTGTTTCATCTGTTTTTTTGCCATACGGTTTTCTTTAGAAAAACGGATTGAAAACAGTATGGCAAAAACGTAGTGTGAACCCAGCCTAAGGCTGGGTCCACACTACGTTTTGTCCCATACGGGAGCGCATACGGCAGGGGGGAGCTAAAAGCTCGCGCTCCCGTATGTGACCGTATGCGCTCCCGTATGCCATTCACTTCAATGAGCCGACCGGAGTGAAACGTTCGGTCCGGTCGGCTCATTTTTGCGCCGTATGCGCTTTTACAACCGGACCTAAAACTGTGGTCAACCACGGTTTTAGGTCCGGTTGTAAAAGCGCATACGGCGCAAAAATGAGCCGACCGGACCGAACGTTTCACTCCGGTCGGCTCATTGAAATGAATGACATACGGGAGCGCATACGGTCACATACGGGAGCGCGAGCTTTTAGCTCCCCCTGCCGTATGCGCTCCCGTATGGGACAAAACGTAGTGTGGACCCAGCCTAAGACTGAAAGCCTTTCTAATGGCACAGAGCTGGGAGAGAATGCTCTTGGCACACACTTCTCCCGGCTCATTCTAGTAAACAGTAGGGGGTCCCACCAAGACCCCCACCAATCCAAACGCTTTCATGTATCTACAATATGGTAAAAGTTTTTTAAGGTGACAGAGCCCATTTAAAGTCATGTTCAGTGCCAGATTAACTTAGTGTTTTTTATTGTAATGTCCTGTGCACTACATAATGACCTGTGTAATTTGTCCGTAGATGATAGATCAAACTTCTTTGTAACTGGGAACTGTCCTAATCAGTGAGAACTGTAAAGCATTGGTAAACTGTGTAGATATTGCTGTAAATACCAAGTCCAATGCCTTATCTATGAGTAAAAGTTTGCCAGTTGAAAATAATCAAGGAACCATCATATGTTATTTCTATTGCTACATTTCCCTGCAGGTTGGCCACCACCAGGGCCTGTCCTTGCCTTGTCTCTTTTTACTTTCCAAAGGGATAACAACAAAAACATACTTAACAGAATCTGGCAGGCAGCAGATTTTATCGTCAGCTATTCTAATATCCCAAACAATTGTGTGCAGCTCACAGCTATAATGTCCGAGGTATATGTGGTACTGGTTATAAACCGATCCCAAACGGTTAAATGGGCACTGTCACCAACTTTATTTTTTGATATGTTATAGTACTTATGTACTACAACATATCTCTAATATACTTTTTTTTTTTTTTTTTTTATTAAAATGGTTTAATTTACATTTGAAAACCGGCCACTAGGGGTCTCCCTCCTAGTGGCCGGCTGCAGCCTGGTGTGATGTCACGCCTGAAAAAGGACTGATTTTGGCCTGGCAATCAGTCCTTTTTCAGTTAGGCTGCACTCGCTTCCTGCCTGTCAATCAGACAGGCAGGGAGCGAGCGCATTGGCTCCCTGGCCACTGGCTGGGAGGCCACTCCTCCCGCACATCGCCGCCGCCACCTCGTCGCCGCCGCTGTCCCTGCACGCCCGCTGCCGGACTCTGCAGTAAGTGTAATGAGGGAACGGGGTATGCTGGAGGGGGGTTTGTGATGGAGGGAACGGGGTATGGTGCGGGGGGGGGGGGACGGAGGGAACGGGCTAGCGCCGTAGCGCCGCATGTAACTAACTAATAGTTTATCTACACAGGTTGCCTCCAGCTGTTTCAATACTACAACTCCCAGCATTCCCTGACAGCCAATAGATGTCAGGGCAAGCTGGGGGTTGTAGTGGTGAAACAGCTGGAGGCACCCTGTGTAGATGAACTAAGGGCGGAAGTCCCCCACAGCAGGCATCAGTGACGTGGTGCCTGCTGGGGAAGTCTGCCTGGTAGTGAGCACACTACTAGGCAGAAAAAAAGTTATTTTTAATATAGTAAAAATAAAAATTAAAAGCAGGGATGGGGTAAGGGATAGATTGGCAATAGGCAGGGACAGAAGAAAAAAAAAATAGGATGGTGGGAGCTACCCTTTAAGAATAAAACTAATATTATAAAATTATAACCGCACCTCAAAGACATCACCATACAATATCGTGCATAATGTTAGAAGTATAATAAAATATAAAAACAGAGCATGCTTTAAATTCATAGGATATTTATTATATAAAAGAAAAGAAAAAAAATATAGAATTTACACACATATGATAAAAGGCACTAGTATAAATTTCCACCACTGGGCTCTAGTGGTGGATATATGGAATAAATATATAATAGCACTGTAGCTGGATTAACCCCTTAAGGACGAAGCCCATTTTGGCCTTAAGGACGCAGAAAATGTTATTTTTACGTTTTCATTTTTTCCTCCTCGCCTTCAAAAAATCATAACTCTTTTATATTTTCATCCACAGACTAGTATGAGGGCTTGTTTTTTGCGCGACCAGTTGTCCGTTGTAATGCCATCACTCACTTTACCATAAAATGTATGGTGCAACCAAAAAAATACTCTTTGCGTGGGGAAATTAAAAAGAAAACCGCAATTTTTCTAATTTTGGAAGGTTTCGTTTTCACGCTGTACAATTTATGGTAAAAATGACATGTGTTCTTTATTCTTTGGGTCAATACAATTAAAATGATACCGTGATAACCTACTTTTCTATTACTGTTGCGCTTAAAAAAAAATCACAAACTTTTGAACCAAATTAGTACGTTTAAGATCCCCCTATTTTGAAGAACTATAACTTTCACATTTTTCAGTATAAGCGGTGATATGAGGGCTCATTTTTTGCGCCGAGATCTGTACTTTTTATTGATACCATATTTGCTTATATAAAACTTTTAATACATTTTTTATTAATTTTTTTTGGAATAAAATGTTATAAAAAAGCAGCTATTTTGGACTTTTTTTTTTTACGTTCACACCGTTCACCGTACGGTATCATTAACATTTTATTTTAATAGTTCAGATATTTACGCACGCGGTGATACCAAATATGTATATAAAATATTTTTTTAACACTTTTTGGGGGTGAAATAGGGAAAATGGGGCAATTTAGACATTTTTATTTTTTTACTTTTATTTTTACACTTTAATAGTCCCCATAGGGGACTATTTAAAGCAATCATTCGATTGCTAATCCTGTTCAGTGCTATATATAGGACATAGCACTGATCAGGGTTATCGGTCATCTTCTGCTCTGGTCTGCGGGAAGGCAGATCAGAGCAGAAGACTCCCGGAAGACAGCGGAGGCAGGTGAGGGGACCTCCGTCTGCTGTGTAGGATGATCGGATCGCAGCGGCAGCACTGCGGGCGATCCGATCCTCCAATTAAGTGACCGCGATGCTGCAGATGCCGTGATCTGTATTGATCACGGCATCTGAGGGGTTAATGGCGGACATCCGCAGGATCGCGGGTGTCTGCCATTACCGGCGGGTCCCTGGCTGCGATCAACAGCCGGAACCTGCCGCTCATGATCCGGGCATCGCTCCGATGCCCGCGGTTATGCTTAGGATGTAAATGTACGTCCTGGTGCGTTAAGTACCACGTCACCAGGACGTACATTTACGCCGATCGTCGTTAAGGGGTTAAGTAATAATATCACTTGATTATACTCCGCTAATGATATTCTGATAGACCGGCAACTGATAGTCCAGCAATGGAAGATTGAGGTGTAGAAATAAATATGTCCGATTCTATACAGTACGGCACCAGCGGCTACCTGTGAGACACAATGGAACTGTATAGAATCGGACATATTTATTTCTACACCTTAATCTTCCATTGCTGGACTATCAGTTGCTGTCCAGAGCAGGAGAAAATCCCCATAGCAAACATATGCTGCTCTGGACAGTTCCTAAAATGGACAGCAGAGGTCAGCAGAGAGCACTGTGGTCATGACATCAGAGGAAATGTATTTCTTTTTTTGATTTCTCTTTAGTATACAGCCCCTAAAAAGTCCTGGAAAGATTAAGATTTTTTAATAGAAGTGATTTACATTATCTGTTTAAAGGGGTTGTGCGTTGCCCTGCAGTTCGGAGCTCCGCTCACAGCGTCCGGAAGTTCATTACTCCGAACGCTGTGTGCGGGCTTCCGTGTTCGCAGCCGCTGGGCGTGACATCACGCCCGGCCCCTTCGTGACGTCTCGCCCGCCCCCTTCCCAAAGTCTATGGGAAGGGGGCGTGACAGCGGTCGCGCCCCCTTCCCATAGACTTTCGCTGAGGGGGCGGGCGAGACGTCACGAGGGGGCGGGCGAGACATCACGAAGGGGCCGGGCGTGACGTCACGCACGGCGGCTGCAAACACGGAAGCCCGCACACAGCATTCGGAGTAATGAACTTCCGGACGCTGTGAGCGGAGCTCCGAACTGCAGGGCAACGCACAACCCCTTTAACTTTCTGGCACCAGTTGACTTAAAAAAAAGGTTTTCCACGGGAGTACCCCTTTAACCCCTTAACGACGAAGGACGTATATTTACGTCCTCTGCCGGCTCCTGAGATATGCCGCGGGGTCACGCAGTGTCGGGTTGGTCCCGGTGGCCATCAACGGCCGGGACCCGCGGCTAATACAGGACATCAATACAGGCGATCAATACAGGCTAATACAGGCGATCAAAGATGACCGCCGCGTCTGAAGCAAAAGTGAAAGTATCCCGGGTGCTCAGTCGGGCTGTTCGGGACCGCCGAGGTGAAATCGCGGCATCCCAAACAGCTAACAGGACACCGGGAGGGACCTTACCTGCCTCCTCGGTGTCTGATCGGCGAATGACTGCTCCGTGCCTGAGATCCAGACAGGAGCAGTCAAGCGCCGATAACACTGATCACAGGCTTGTTAATACACGCCAGTGATCTGTGTAAAAGATCAGTGTGTGCAGTGTTATAGGTCTCTATGGGAGCTATAACATTGCAAAAAAAAAAGTTAAAAAAAGGGTTAATAAAGATCATTTAACCCCTTCCCTAATAAAATTTTGAATCACTCCAATTTTCCCATAAAAAAAACATAAAAGTGTAAATAAAAATAAACATATGTAGTATCGCCGCGTGCGTAAATGTCCGAACTATAAAAAATATATATATATATATATATCGCTAATTAAACCGCACGGTCAATGGCGTACACGAAAAAAAAAATCAAAAGTCCAAAAAAGCATATTTTTGGTCACTTTTTATAACATTAAAAAATGAATAAAAAGTGATCAAAAAGTCCGATGAAAACAAAAATTGTACCGATAAAAACTTCAGATTACGTCGCAAAAAATGAGCCCTCATACCGCCCTGTACGTGGAAAAATAAAAAAGTTATAGGGGTCAGAAGAGAACATTTTTAAACATATAAATTTTCCTGCATGTAGTTATGATTTTTGCCAGAAGTACGACAAAATCAAACCTATATAAGTAGGGTACCATTTTAACCATATGGACCGACAGAATAATGATAAGGTGTCATTTTTACCAAAATATGCACTGCGTAGAAACAGAAGCCCCCAAAAGTTACAAAATGGCGTTTTTTCTTCGATTTTGTCGCACAATGATTTTTTTTTCAGTCTCGCCGTGGATTTTTGGGTAAAATGACTAATGTCACTGCAAAGTAGAATTGGTGACACAAAAAATAAGCCATAATATCTATTTGTAGGTGGAAAATTGAAAGGGTTATGATTTTTAAAAGATAAGGAGGAAAAAACAAAAATGCAAAAACTGAAAAACCCTGCGTCCTTAAGGGGTTAAGCAGCTGTTCAATTTAGTTAACCCCATTTAACAGCAAAATGATATTGAGTGAGACTTTGGCTGGTCATACACTTTATATAGCTGTATGCACATGCATGCTCAACGTAGCCAAATGTGCATGTATTTTCAATAGGGAGAGAGATGAGTATGCCTCAGTTAGACTCCTTTGGTGGTGACATATATTTCCAAAAAGAAAAGGATCAGGAAGTTGTAAGACAACTGTCTGATCCTTGTCTCCTCTTACACCTGCCGTTGGAGAAGAGTTGGGAAGATGCTGCACACATAAAGTTGGTCAGTCCAATCTAAATCAGCCAATATTTATTTGAGGTGTCACTCTTAGTCCACATCTGTGGAGAGCATATCTTGTTCTTTTATGTTGTGACAAATTTCAAAGTCTGATCATAAGAGACACATAGCCGAGATATTGGCAACAGTTACAATGATAATAGCAGCTTACCATTGTGTACTGCATTAGATAGTCTTAAAGGGTTATCCAGGAATAGAAAAACACAACTAATTTCTTTCAAAAACAGATTCACATCTGTCTCCAGGTTGTGTGAGTTTTTTTTTAAACTTTGCTCCATTTACTTCAATGGAACAGAGCTGCAGAACCACACCCAACCTGGAGACAGACGGAGAGCTGTTTATGAAAGAAAGTATCTCTATTTTTTCTATTCCTGGATAACCCCTTTAACCCTTTAAGGACCCAGCCATTTTACACCTTAGGACCCGGCCATTTTTTGAACATCTGACCACTGTCACTTTAAACATTAATAACTCTGGAATGCTTTTAGTTATCATTCTGATTCCGAGAAGGTTTTTTCATGACATATTCTACTTTAACATAGTGGTAAAATTTTGTGGTAACTTGCATCCTTTCTTGATGAAAAATCCCAAAATTTTATGAAAAATGTGAAAATTTAGCATTTTTCTAACTTTGAAGCTCTCTGCTTGTAAGGAAAATGGATATTCCAAATAAAAAAAAATTTTATTCACATTTACAATATATCTACTTTATGTTTGCATCATAAAATTGACGTGTTTTTAGTTTTGGAAGACACCAAAGGCTTCAAAGTTCAGCAGCAATTTTCCAATTTTTCACTAAATTTTTAAACTCACTATTTTTCAGGGACCAGTTCAGGTTTGAAGTGGATTTGAAGGGTCTTCATATTAGAAATACCCCACAAATGACCCCATTATAAAAACTGCAACCCCCAAAGTATTCAAAATGACATTCAGTCAGCATTTTAACCCTTTAGGTGTTTCACAGGAATAGCAGCAAAGTGAAGGAGAAAATTCACAATCTTCATTTTTTACACTCGCATGTTCTTGTAGACCCAATTTTTTTATTTTTACAAGGGGTAAAAGGAGAAAATGTATACATATATTTGTAGCCCAATTTCTCTCGAGTAAGCACATACCTGATATGTCTATGTAAAGTGTTCGGAGAGCGCAGTAGAGGGCTCAGAAGTGAAGGAGCGACAAGTGGATTTTGGAGAGTATGTTTTTGTGAAACGGTTTTTGGGGGGCATGTTGCATTTAGGAAGCCCCTATGGTGCCAGAAAAAAAAACACATGCCATACCATTTTGGAAACTAGACCCCCTGAGGAAAGTAACAAGGAATTAAGTGAGCCTTAATACCCCACAGGTGTTTCACGACTATGTAAATGTATATGTAAAATAAAAGAAACATTTTTCACAAAAATGTGTGTTTCCAACCAAATTTCACATTTTTGCAAGGGTTAATAGCAGAAAAGACCCCCCAAAATTTGTAACCCCATCTCTTCTGAGTATGGAGGTACCCCATAAGTTGACCTGAAGCGCACTGCGGGCGAACTACAATGCTAAGAAGAGGAGTCATATTTGGCTTTTTGAGAGTAAATTTTGCTCGGGGGGCATGTCGCATTTAGGAAGCCCCTATGGTGCCAGGACAGCAAAAAAAAAAAAAAAAACACATGGCATACCATTTTGGAAACTAGACCCCTTGAGGAACGTAACAAGGAATAAAATGAGCCTTAATACCCCACAGGAGTTTCACGACTCTTGCATATGTAAAAAAAATATATTTTTTTTTTTCACTAAAATGTGTGTTTCCCCCAAATTTCACATTTTTGCAATGATTAATAGCAGAAAAGACCCCCCAAAATTTGTAACCCCATCTCTTCTGAGTATGGAGGTACCCCATATGTTGACCTGAAGCGCACTGCGGGCGAACTACAATGCACAGAAGAGAAGGAGTCATATTTGGCTTTTTGAGAGCAAATTTTGCTCGGGGGGCATGTCGCATTTAGGAAGCCCCTATGGTGCCAGGACAGCAAAAAAACAACAACACATGGCATACCATTTTGGAAACGAGACCCCTTGAGGAACATAACTAGGAATAAAGTGAGCCTTAATACCCCACAGGGGTTTAACGACTTTCGCATATGTAAAAAAAAATAAAAAATTTCACTAAAATGTGTGTTTCCCCCCAAATTTCAAATTTTTGCAAGCGTTAATAGCAGAAAAGACCCCCCAAAATTTGTAATCCCATCTCTTCTGAGTATGGAGGTACCCCATAAGTGGACGTCAAGAGCACTGCAGGGGCGCCACAATGCTCAGAAGAGAAGGAGTCACATTTGCAAACTTTGCTGAAATGGGGGGGGACATGTCGCATTTAGGAAGCCCCTATAGCGCCAGGACAGCAAAAAAAAAAAAACACATGGCATACCATTTTGGAAACTAGACCCCTTGAGGAACGTAACAAGGGGTAAAGTAAGCCTTAATACTCCACAGGGGTTTCACGACTTTTGCATATGTAAAAAAAAATACTTTTTTTTCACTAAAATGTGTGTTTCCCCCCAAATTTTACATTTTTAGAAGGGTTAATAGCAGAAAAGACCCCCCACAATTTGTAAATACATTTCTTTGGAGTAAGGACATACCTTATTTTCGGATAATTTTGGCTTGGCGGGTGCACAGCAGGTCTTGCTTGAGTGGGAGCGCAGTCAGGGACCTTGAGCTTGATATGGAGCCAGGATGTGGGACCCCCCCCTCAAGGAGCGTTAATGGGGCGAGCACTGAGCCTTAAAATAGGGGAACACTATGGGGGACAACGGGCCATAACTGGGGTAGACAGGTGGGGTACAGAGGCCCGTAATATGGGGTACAGTGGGCCAGAAAATTATAAAACATAATAAAATAGGATATGTTCCCAGAATGATGACCCAGAGCATAGCCAAAACTTAAAAAAATATGCCCACCCCAAACCCTATGCTCTGAATCATCATTCCGGGAATGTGATGTGTGTGGCCGTCCCTAACCTGTTGCCTCAAATGTGCACCCGCTCAGGTGGAGAGAGAGAGCGCGGCGCATTTGAGGCAACATAAAAAAGTCCCCGATGATAGTGACTCAGTGACCTATGACCCATTTTTGAAAAAACACCCCCAGAGGTCTTATCAGGTTTTTATATTTTTTTTTCAGTTTTTTTGGGGCAATTTAGTGATTTATGGGGGTTACATTTTGGAATGTACTCTGGACTTGGTACATTGGTCAAATTATGGAAAATTTAACTGAAAAGGGAAAATTTAGGGCTCATTGAAGTGTGATACTCCCTGAAGCAGCCTATGCAGAGGCCCGGATTATCTGGGCAAGTGTCACATTGATATGTGGTGTCCTTCCGAATCCCCTTCCTGAAACACACTCTGCATCTTTTCTGGGATCGCCCCTTCTTTCCACTGTGGGGGACCTCACCTGGAAAGTGTTGGCCTGGGACGATCCTGGGGCCTATAACTTTAGACCCTTGGGAAGTCCGGCCTGATCTTTCCCGGTCAGCAAAGATCAGGAACCTTAGGACTTCTTCTTGGTACTGGAGGAATGTCCCTGTGTTGCCAGCGTACTGGGATAGTACAAAAGTGTTGTACATAGCAACCTGTACCAAGTAGACCACAACTTTTTTGTACTATGCCCATGTTTTCCGCATGGCGTTATATGGCTTGAGGACTTGATCTGAGAGATCAACTCCCCCCATATACCGATTGTAGTCCAGAATACAATCGGGCTTGAGGACCGGTCCCGCTGTACCTCGCACAGGGACAGGGGTGCTGCCGTTCCCATGGATAGTGGTGAGCATAAGGACATCCCTCTTATCCTTATACTTCACCAACAACAGGTTATCATGGGTGAGGGCACAGGACTCACCCTTGGGGATAGGCGTCTGGACCAAATTTAGAGGGAGGCCTCTCTGTTTCCTCCGCACGGTCCCACAAGCAGACGTGGATCTGGCGGAAAGGGATTTGAACAGAGGGATGCTGGTATAGAAGTTATCCACGTACATGTGGAAACCCTTATCCAACAATGGGTGCACAAGGTCCCAAACGAGTTTCCCGCTAACACCCAGAGTGGGGGGACATTCTGGGGGTTCAATACGGGTATCTCGTCCCTCATATACTCTAAACTTGTAAGTGTACCCGGAGGTACTCTCACAAAGTTTGTAGAGTTTCACGCCATACCGCGCCTGCTTCGAGGGAATATACTGGCGGAAGTCGAGTCTCCCCTTAAAACTGATGAGAGACTCATCTACAGAGAGGTCCCTGAGAGGTATGGAGGCCTCCAAAAATTTGGCCCAAAAGTGATCAATGACCGGCCTCACTTTGTAAAGCCGGTCATGGGCGGGATCACCTCGGGGCAGACATGCCGCATTATCTGCATAATGCAGGCATTTCCGAATCGCCTCGTACCGCTTCCGTGTCATCGCCATACTGTAAAGCGGAGTCTGGTAGAGGA
This sequence comes from Hyla sarda, assembly GCF_029499605.1. Taxonomy (NCBI): domain Eukaryota; kingdom Metazoa; phylum Chordata; class Amphibia; order Anura; family Hylidae; genus Hyla; species Hyla sarda. The sequence continues at coordinate 271,869,236 of NC_079194.1, read as the reverse complement.
CGTCCCTGCTCCAGTAATGACGAGCACTTGTTTTTTTGACCAGGCCCATATACAGTGAGAGGCCCCAAAATGTCCTCATTTCTGCTGCATCAATGGCGCGCCATTCATTGGGCCTGGCCAAAAAGGAATCTGGGTGGTGGGCAATGAACTGCTGGGCATACAATTCGTTTACTCCACCATGTGATTGACCAGGCTGTCACTGAAAAAAAACTTTAAAAAGTCCAGATCAGTGAATCCAGCATGGTCAATCCGGATTCCTGAGTCGCCAATAAACTCAGGAATCCGTGGCTGATAACCCTCTGGGGGGCTCCAGACAGGGTCATCGGAAGGGGGCTCTGGTGCACTTGTCTGGGGGGCCGGACTCCTATTACGAACGGCATTGCCACTCGTACTAGTGTCGGCCACTGGGTCACTCTCATGGGGGGTGCGTGGCCTCGCCTGGCGGCGTCTCCGCCGCCGTGCAGGGGGCTCATCATCACTGCTAGATGATGAGGAGGGCGAGGAAGAACACAAAAAAAGTAGGATCTTCCTCGTCCTCACTGGCAGATTCGGAGTCGGAGGCCAAACAAGCGTAAGCCTCCGCTGCCGAAAATGCCCGGCGAGCCATCGCCTTTTTTCTACGGTGGTGGGGGGGAGGGGGTGTGTGCAGGGGGGGGGGGGGGGCAGGGAAGTGTGTATGTGGTGCCTGGTGTGGGGGTTACATTTTTATTTATTTATTTTTTACTTTTTTTTACTTTATTATACTTTATTACACCTACCTGTCCCTGCAAGCCTCTGTCCCTATTCTAACGGCTACTGAGGGGGCTCCAGAGCTCCGAGGGGGGGGGGGATCAACGGTCCTCTTCCTGCTGCTGCACCCGCTGACTGAACACAGAGAGCGGGTATAGCGGCGGGAAGGACCGTTAACCCCTCCTCTGCCGCTCTGCTATTGGCTGGACGATCGCCAGCCAATAGCAGCATTGCTGGGGTGGTAACAGTATTGTCACCGCTCCCCAGCAACGGCAGGTGATTGGTGGTGTATTGTACACCGCTTATCACCTTGTATTTGCGGGTCATTTGCGATTTTTTTAAAGCTGTATAATAATAGAAAACGTTTTAACCAAATTAGTGTGTTTAAAATCACTCTATTTTGCAGACATATAACTTTTTCATTTTTTCATATAGCGGCGGTATGAGGGCTAATTTTTTGCGCTGTGATCTGTACCTTTTTTTTATACCACATTTGTATATATATATAAAACTTTTAATACATTTTTTTATCAATTTTATTTGGAATAAAATGTTATAAAAAGGCAGCAATTTGGGACTTTTTTTTTTTACGTTCACGTTGTTCACCGTACAGGATAATCAACATTATGTTTTAATAGTTCGGATATTTATGCACGCGGCGATACCATATATGTTTATAAAAAAAAAAAATGTTTACACTTTTTTGGGGTAAAATGGGGAAAACGGACAATTTACATTTTTATTGGGGGAGGGGATTTTTCAAATTTTTTTTACTTTCATTTTTTACTTTTATTTTTACACTTTAATAGTCCCCTTAGGGGACTATTTGCAGCAGTCATTTGATTGCTAATACTGTTCAGTGCTATGCATAGGGCATCTTCGGTCATCTTCTGCTCTGGTCTGCTCGATCACAGACCAGAAGACCCGTGGAAGGCAGCGGAGGCAGGTGAGGGGACCTCCGTCTGCCGCTCTGGATGATCGGATCGCCATGGCAGTGCTGCGGGCGATTCGATCATCCATTTTAGTGACCGCAGCACTGCAGATGCCGTGATCTGTTTTGATCACGGTATCTAAGGGGTTAATGGTGGACATCCGCGCGATCACTGTTGGCCGCCATTACCAGCAGTTCCCTGGCTGCTATCATCAGCCGGGACCTGCCGCGCATGACCTGAGCATCGCTCCGATGTTCGCGGTTATGTATAGGACGTAAATGTATGTCCTGGTGCGTTAAGTACCACCGCACCAGGACGTACATTTACATCCTGTGTCGTTAAGGGGTTAAAAGCCGTTGGCACAGTTATACACTATACACTTTATAGGGGGATATTACTACTAAAAGAGTACATAATGCACTTTAAGGGGTACTCTGTTACCTTGCTTTTGGAGCTCCGCTCTCCAGCGTCTGGAAGTCATTGTTCCGAACGATGTGTGTGCGGGCTTCCGTGTTCAGGGCCACCCCCCAGGGCTGTCATGCCCCCTTCCCATAGACTTTCGCTGAGAGGGCGGGCGTGACGTCATGAGGGGGCGGGCGTGACGTCATGAGGGGGCGGGCGTGATATCACGAGGGGCGGCCCTGAACACGGAAGCCGTACACACATCGTTCGGAACAATAACTTCCGGACGCTGGGGAGCGGAGCTCCAAAAGCAAGGTAACAGAGCACCCCTTTAAATCTATAAAACCTTTAGTTGACCAACACTGCAAATAAATTGCAGCCTTAGGGCTCATTCACACTACGGAATGAACACTGAATCTCTGCTTGCGGAATTCAGCGGGCGGAGATTCAGCCTGGCAGCCACCGCTAGCGGTAGGATCCACTGGCACTGCGCCGTCACCATTGACGGCTATGCAGTGCTCGCGAAATTTCGCACAAAGAATGAACATGTAAAAGTTCACCGCGCAGAATTCCGCGAGAATTGCGTAGTGTGAACGCACCCTTAATATTAAAACCAGTGGGCTAATACTGTGTAAGTCCTACACATCACCCATACCTCCTGTAAGCTACTGAATAACATCTACTGTGCTTTAAGAAAAGAAAAAGAAATACATTAAAGTATACTATATTTTTATAGTCTTTGGCAACTTTATGGGTCTTTGGCCACTTGGTTGGAGTATTAAAGGATTAAAGGAGAAGTCCATTATGGAATTATATACAGTGTCCACATACAGTATGTACTCTGTACGCTGTATACTTTGTTTCTGGTATTACCTCAATTTATCTCAGATTGTGCCACCTTGTTCTTATGCTTAGTTTCTTATGAAAAAAAAAGTACTTTCTTAGCCTCATTTAATACATTCAGGCTACGTTCACACATATTATACCAAGAAAAAATAGACCTCAAAAAGCAATTAAAACACATCAATTTTATTACGCTGCATGTAATACACATATCAAAATGATGTGCTTGAGAGAGTTTTTGTACAATAAAGTAGAAGGGTACATAAATCACAATATATGGCAGAACAGGAATTCTACATACAGTGATGTCACAGTTAAAGGGGTACTCGATGGAAAACAATTTATTTTTTAAGTCAACTGGTGCCAGAAAGTTAAACAGATTTGTAAATTACTTCTATTTATTTGTATACTACAGAGGAAATTAAGTTGTTCATTTCTGTCTGACCACAGTGCTCTTTGCTGACACCTCTGTCCATGTGAGGAACTGTCTGGAGCAGGAGAGGTTTGCTATGGGGATTTTCTCCTGCTTTGGACAGTTCCTGACATGGACCGAGGTGTCAGCAGAAAGCACTGTGGTCAGACAGAAAATAAATTAAAAAAAGAAAAGGACTTCCTGTGGAGCATACAGTAGCTCATAAGTACTGGAAGGATTAATATTTTTAAATAGAAATAATTTACAAATCTGTTTTTTTTTTTTTGGTACCAGTTAATAAAATAAATTTCACCGAAGTTTAAGCACTCTGACAAGGGGGAAAATTTGAGAAACTTTTAAACCATGAATCCTATTGGTTGTTTCTTCTTGACACTAGACAACAGACCTGGTTTAAAAGTATTGACCATGGTATCTGTGCTTACATATTATAAGATTACCTGTGCAGCATCCGGATAGATAGATATACAAGGTTGTTAGTATAATATATTTACCTTGCTACAGTGAATATGCGGATACATACATGACTGGTCAATTGCGGAGCTTGGTTCATATTAAAGAGTACCTCTCATGATCTTGCTAAATGTTATAATCCTCCCAGTTCAATGCCCCCATCATGATAAACCACCCCCGCCTTTATTTTTATTATTTTTTAGTTTTTTACCTTCATATTGCTCTGTATTTTCTGCTCAGTCTCAGTCAGATTCACAGACTGGGAAGGGGCGTTACCCAGCAGGCTGTGACATCATCTGAAGCCATACAGGGGAGAAATTCCTCCCTCACTCTGCTACACCCAGCCCAGAGCAGTTCAGTGTGTTAGATGAGCTATGATTCGATAAGGCTGCACCCCCCCCCCTCAGAATTTCCTGATTTTGGACTTCTATCAGGCCAGCAGGAGTCCAAAGTGTGTGCAAATAGCAAAATTAGGAGTGCAATAGCAAAAATTTGTTTTAATGAGAGTGCCCATTTAAAGTTTGGTTTGGTATCTGTTCTATACCCTATGTGTAGGGTTGTTTCTTATAGGGGAGATCACTTCTCGGCCTTTTGGCTAAGATCAAGTAGGGGGCAGGTGTACCAGGGCGTTCTGGGGCTGGTTCTGAGGAATCAGCTCAACAGCTGCCCCAACGTGATCTGTTTCCCTCCGGGTCTCGCCATGAGGCTGAAAGGGTCTAGAGCCGAGGTACTTTAGTGCCTCGGGGAGTGGTGACCCTGAGGTGCGGAAACTCACTGGGAGTATTGGCTTGGAGTGGAAGCACAGGCACCATGAACTCTTCACCTTGTGGCACTCACCTCGATTCCTGGCCTTCTGGCTAGGATCAGAGAAAATTTTTACAGATCCGGCCGGATGTCCGGGCAGTATACCTGCACACTTTCCCTGTGTCACTTTTTACATGTTGTGTTCCCAGGATAGTTATGTTGCGGTAGCCCTTCTGGGTGTCCCTCCTAGCGGTCTAGGGGAGGTGTGTGTGTGGCCATTAGGTTCCGCACCTCACTGCAAAAACCCCGGGTACTCCTGCATGGGCAGGGTACCGACCGTTATCGGCTCTGCGGGCAGATACATTGGCTTATGCTAAGGGGGATGCCGGGAGCATTTGTGGTCACTTAGTAGCTTCGGCGAAAAGGGACATCGAACCTGGAACCTCGTAGGTACCTTTTGGTCCGGAGGCGAATGGTAAGGTTTGTTGGAGGTCCTCTCTCCTATCGGAGAAGGGCTTGCGATAGACCACATCATTTGTGCATGTTTTTTATGTAACACGTTTGCACTTTTTCTTGCACTTTGGGTGATTTGAGAGCACATTCCTAGGCTCTTAGAAAAAAAAATATAGGAGAGATTCCATTTTATATCTTCTCTTGGTTTCTTTGAATGGAAGTGAGGTAAACTGAGACATGGTTTATGTACACACTATTTAAATCCAGATTACAAATCTGTTAATTAAAAATCTGGCACCAGTTGATTTTAATATAATTGTTTTCCACCGGAGTACCCCTTTAACCTCTTAAGGACGTGGGACGTATGCATACGCCCGTGGGAATTCCGGTCCCCGCCACTAGCCGGTTGGGGACCGGACCGGGTTGCCAGCAGGCATCCCGGCACATCGCCGAGGGGGGTCCTGAGACCCCCCCATGTCGGCGATCGCAGAAAATTTAACAGAAAAGTTAACTAGGACTCCTAAGTCCTTTTCCATGTCAGTCGTTCCTAGTGTTCTCCCATTTAATACATAACCCCAGCCCGGATTTTTCCTCCCCATGTGCATTACCTTACATTTATCAGTGTTGAACCTCATCTGCCACTTCCCAGCCCAAACCTCCAACCTATCCAGATCCATTTGTAACAGTGCACTGTCCTCTATAGTGTTTACCGCTTTACAGAGTTTAGTATCATCTGCAAAGATTGTTACTTTACTATTCAACCCCTCTACAAGGTCATTAATAAATATATTAAACAGAACAGGACCCCTGTGGTACCCCACTAGTAACAGTCACCCAATCAGAATAAGTACCATTAACCCCTTAAGGACCAAGGGCGTACAGGTACGCCCTTGGTCCTGCTCTCCTGATATAACGCGGGGTTACACAGTAACCCCGCGTCATATCACGGCGGCCCGGCGTCATAGTGAAGCCGGGACCCGCCTCTAATAGCGCGCAGCATTAACCCTTTAGCCGCGCGCTCAGAGCTGAGCCGCGCGGCTAAAAGTGAAACCGAAAGTGGCCGGCTAGCTCAGTCGGGCTGTTCGGGATAGCCGCGGCTAATCGCGGCATCCCGAACAGCTGACAGGACAGCGGGAGGGCCCCTACCTGCCTCCTCGCTGTCCGATCGCCGAATGACTGCTCAGTGCCTGAGATCCAGACCTGAGCAGTCATGCGGCAGAATCATTGATCACTGGTTTCTTATGAGAAACCAGTGATCAGCATAGAAGATCAGTGTGTGCAGTGTTATAGGTCCCTATGGGACCTATAACACTGCAAAAAAAAAAGTGAAAAAAAAAGTGAATAAAGATCATTTAACTCCTCCCCTATTAAAAGTTTGAATCACCGCCCTTTTCCAATAAAAAAAAAAACACAGTGTAAATAAAAATAAACATATATGGTATCACCGCGTGCGGAAATGTCCGAACTATAAAAATATATCATTAATTAAACCGCTCGGTCAATGGGGTGCGCGCAAAAAAATTCCAAAGTCCAAAATAGTGCATTTTTGGTCACTTTTTTCAGGCCTCATACCGCTCCATACACGGAAAAATAAAAAAGTTATAGGGGTCAGAAGATGACAATTTTAAACGTATTAATTTTCCTGCATGTAGTTATGATTTTTCCAGAAGTCCGACAAAATCAAACCTATATAAGTAGGGTATCATTTTAATCGTATGGACCTACAGAATAAAGATAAGGTGTAATTTTTACCGAAAAATTTACTACGTAGAAACGGAAGCCCCGAAAAGTTACAAAACTGCGTTTTTTTTCCAATTTTGTCGCACAATGATTTTTTTTTCCGTTTCATCGTAGATTTTTGGGCAAAATGACTGATGTCATTACAAAGTAGAATTGGTGGCGCAAAAAATAAGCCATAATATGGATTTTTAGGTGCAAAATTGAAAGAGTTATGATTTTTTAAAGGCAAGGAGCAAAAAACGAAAATGCAAAAACGGAAACCCCCCCGGTCCTTAAGGGGTTAATAACCACCCTCTGTTTCCTATCACTGAGCCAGTTACTTATCCACTTACACACATTCTCCCCTAGCCCCATCCTTCTCATTTTATGCACCAACCTTTTATGAGGCACCGTATCAAATGCTTTGGAAAAATCCAGATATATACGACATCCAGCGATTGCCCCTGGTCCAGTCTGGAGCTCACCTCCTCATAGAAGCTGATCAGGTTAGTTTGACAGGACCGATCCCTCATAAAGCCATGCTGATATGGGGTCATACGTTTATTTTTATTAAGATACTCCAAAATAGCATCTCTTAGAAAACCCTCAAACAATTTGCATACAACAGAGGTTAAACTAACAGGCCTATAATTCCATGGGTCACCTTTTGTTCACTTTTTAAATATTGGTACCACATTTGCTATGCGCCAGTCCTGGGGAACAGTCCCTGTTACTATAGAGTCCCGGAATATTAAAAATAGGGGTCTGTCTATAACATTACTTAAATCCTTTAGAACACGGGGGTGAATGCCACTGGTATACACTGGTAAATATGCACTGCCCTAACACATACACAAACACACATATATATTGTTACAGTTGCGCTTCGGTTGGACTCGCCGACCGTGAGCGCTTTCTGTCCCCGCTGTCGGCGGGGCTGTGATTCACAGTGCGGGATGCGCCTGCCTGCAAGTCTCAACCCGTTGCTTACCGTCCTTGCTCCCTGATGTCACGCAGCTCCGGTGTGTGTGCCTCTGGCCCCTTTGGGCGCGCGCGCCAGAGCTCTGTTTTAAAGGAACAGTTCCCTATTAGCCTATTAGGAACAGTTCCCTAAAGAGTTTTCACCTGTCCCCCGGTCTTTAAGTATCTGCTCCTCCCTGCTCCCTCACAGGCCCAGAGAATCCACCTCCTGTTGTTCACCTGCCGTGATTCCTAGCATATATATATATATATATATATATATATATATATATAGACAGATAAATGGATATTAACTATATAAATGGCATCTACACTACTGATCTCCTTGATCTCTTATCTGGCAAAGTGTCTTTGGTTACAAACATATTGCACAGCTTGTTATAAATGTATTTATAGTTGCACTTGACTCTTCTTCAACTCACTGAATCCCTGTAGGCTACATCTTTCACACTGTAGTTTAAGACTTGAGAAGTTTTCTCTGGATCCAGTGATAAAGCAGGATAGATTGTTTTTTAAGGCAGAACTTTGTATCTATGACACCTTTTAAACAGATGACATAGAAGACTGGTTTCGTGGATTGATGTGTGCTGAAATACATTTCTTGTTCTACAAACAGATAATTCCACCATATAAATCTTTTCCTAAATATTATTATAGGGATCTCATAGCTTTCCCGTGCTCAGTCTAAGGGCTTCCTCACACATCAAAATAAGACAAGTAGACAAGTGTAGAGAGGAAAATATGGCCTCAACGGGGGTGGGGTGGGGGGTGCTTTATCAATGTTGGCATGGGTGAAGTGATTTTTTTATCCATGTTTTGAAGTTTTGTATTTTGTATACTTGTGCCAAATTTCTCAAAAAGGTGCATTTGTGCCTAAAATAGACAAGAAAACTGCTTTACGACTAATGAGAAATTCCTTCCAACAACATCGCCATGAAATCTTAAATCTGTGTGTTTTTTTATGGAAAAAATTCATTTACAATAAGAGAGACAAACAGATAAGTAGCATGGTACTTAATTTTCAGAACTGAAGTCAATGGGAAGTCAATGGGAGTGAAGTCAATGAGAGACAGATTTACATGTGGAATTGTGATGATTCGGACATGGCTATTGGAGTGGATTCCCCATCCAAATCAGCACAGATTTTAGTCGTAAGAACATCAAATTCAGTTCCCCACACTGACATATAATCGATTCATTTTTGTGCCCCTATTATGGTTCGAGTCCTGGGCTGATTGGGGGTCCAATGACCCGAACTGACAGTTCACAATAGGAGGTCATCAGATCCACAGTCGGGGGGGGGGGGGGCGACAGTCAAGTTGTACTATGTCAGTGTGTAAGGATCTTGATTTTTTTTAACAATAAAGTAAAAACTGGAAAAAAAAACACAAAAACAAAACAAACATGACAAAATTTTAATAAATAAGTGTCATGACCAATTAAGCAAATTTCCATTTTTTGGTACCCATTAGAAAATAACTATTATTACAATTTTTTTTCTAAATATAATAAATCCATTTTCATGGGCAGCATTACTACTAATAATCAATGCAGCTATGGTAACATATAATAGAAATTTATAGTATTTTATTATGCAAATGCGCGTTATCAGGAATTTGTCTTTCAGTTTAGAAGCTTGGAGTAGCCGTATTAGTCCAGTAATGCAGATGTAAAATTTGCAACACTCAATGATTTTGCTTCTCGAGTTTATAACAGGGTCCGCAATCCCTATGACAGATTTTAAATTTCCTCAATTTCATAATAAATTTAAGTATAAACAATTAGGACTTGATGACAAAATTATTACTTTTCTATCACTTGAGTTAAATAGTCAATTGTACTATAAATTGCAAAGCTGTAGGTGCTGCAATATCAGTATGGTTGGAATAATGTGGTTGCGTTTTACAGCTACTGGCTGAAAAGAATTCCAACAATTCCAACAGGTTATCGTTCCATGACCATCAATAAGGAAATACAATTGACATTTGATACACCCATTATTTAGGTAATTAATTGGTTTTAATGAATTTTTAGATTTTTATAATACATATGTATACAAGCTATTGTTGTGTATGTTTCCAGTGATGTGTTTAGATTTTAAATGCTTGGAATAAGTAAAGAATTCTATTGGAGTTCCCAGTGCTGTTTTTTGCTATGGACTATATGGCTATGTTTCTATTTAGGTTTATATTGTGTTTGCCTCTCCATTAAAGATATCTGTCAGCATCCTGCTTAGAATGGGATGCCAACATATACTGTGGCAGAGAGCAGCACATACAATTTATTTCAATCAACAGAATGGAATCCCCTATTAACTCAATTCAGACTTCATACGCTAATTTAAGGGGACACAAAAGTAGGTTTTGGTAAATTGTACAGTACACCTAGATATTGTACATGTCCTGAATAGGTGACTCCATTTGGCCATTAAAATGAATGGTATCCGTTGCTCTCCACCACAGCATTTCGCTCTTGGTGGGATGCTGACCGAAACCAGTGACAGAAGCACTAAACGTAGTATTAGGCTAGCCTTATTAAGTCTATGGCAAACCAGACTTAAGTAGAGAGCCAGACCTACACAACAGAAACATGACCTAATGATAGAGGCAAAAGGGTTAAACCAGAGAGGAGGAAGCATATTCTCCACTGCTGCCCCACACATCACCCAGCTGTTTAAATGCATCCTAATTGAATGGGAAGGGTTTTCAGGCTTTGTGTGCCCTCCTAATGGCTTCCCGCTGAGCAAATCAGCATTATGGGGTCTTCCTGAATAGAGAAAATTAGCAAGAACACAGGGGGTCTTTATATGTGAAGACCTCTTCCAGCCATGGTTACAAAGAGGAGGTAGTAGTGGGGCTAGACTGACACCTAATACACAGATGTCCTTAGGGAAAAGCTAAATGACAAAAAACGCAGTTACATGATGAGGTGCAAAGAGGAACGTCTGTACTGCTTAATACTCCATACTTTCCAAACACTTCACAGAAACTGGTAGAGTGACTGGTTTATCACCCTAAAGCTATATTTACATCCATTTTTTACCGTAAATATAAAATGGCTAAAAATATAGGATGTTTTGTAGCTCAAAAGAAGAAATCTCTCGCCCCAAAAAATTATATATTTTTGCAGACAATTTAAATGGCTATAAATCTTATGGCTGTAATATTAAGTGTGTGGGGCTTTTTCCAGGGATATTTTTGGCACATATTCTGGGGTATAGATGTTGACATTAAAAAAACTTCAGATTTATTTTTGTCTACAAAAACAGATGTTATTTTAGTATCAAAATGGGCCTCAAAACAGTGTGTGACCATAGCTTAAACTAAGAAAAGACAGCTGGACCATTGTACGTAATTAAGTAGAGTGTAAGCTCTTAAGCTGTGTTCACACAGAGCAGTTTTCCCGCATTTTTAATGCACATTTCCTATGATTTTGCTGTGATTGTGACTAAATTGCTTGAAAATTCATTCTATATTACTGTAATTACATAAGCTACACTAAAATAGTAGAATTTTTTCCACAATTTTACCCAAATCATGTCAAAATCACAGAAAAAAAATGCATCAAAAACATACTGATAGGTTAAGATTGTGAGCCCCAATGGGGACAGTGCCCAATTTAAGTGATGACAAGTTCTGTACAGCAATGTGGATCATGCTGGCACTATATTTTACTACCCAGGTAACTGCTAATGTTAGGAGTGACACCCGCTGTGATCTTTCCTTAGCTGCAGGTACTACTGCTCCCAACATGGAGCACACTCTGCTCCATGCTGGGAGCTTTAGTACCTGCATTAATAGACAGATCGCAGCGGGTGTCACTTCTGACACCCGCTGCAATTGTCCTGTATAATATATAGATGCAGGCGGCACGGACGCTCTTCTATGGTCCCCTGCACTGCCGTATATATACCTATTATTCATATTTCCCACAGACAGAAGTGATTGGCTGGAACCATCTGGCCAATCACAGCTCTCTGTGGGAAATATGAATCTATGATGTGAAGAATTCACATCGCAGAATACAGGGTAGGGGACCAGAGAAGAGTCGCTGTGCCGCCGGCTTCTATACATTATATAGGAGGATCACAACGGATGTCAGAAGTGACACCCTGGGCAATCTGTCTATTAGTACAGGTACTACTATTCCCAGCATGGAACAGTCTGTTCCATGTTGGGAGTAGTAGTACTACCTAAAAAATTTAAAAAATATATTTAAAAAAGGGAAAAAAGTTAAAAACACACACTTTATTAAACACATTATTAAAATACATTAATAATGAAAAGTCTAACAAAATTAATTAAAAAAATATATATATATTTTTTACATTTAAATGGCCCCTTTCTACATTTTTATTATTGTTGGCTACATTTTTAGTTCCCTGCCCGCCCACATAAATTGTTCCCTGTTTAAAAATTAATAAACATTTTGTTAAAAAAAATATATAAATTTTGTTAAATACTAATTTTTCAATCACTACTGTTTCTTTTCTTTTTTTTTCAATAGTACCCTATGAAATTTTATTAAAAAAGGTATGTCCATCCCTTTTTTGGATCGCTAAAGTCCAAAAAAAAATAAGAACCACCTCAAAAACGTTTTTTTTTCTTGGTGTTTTTTCACTCCTATAGACTTCTATGGGAGGAAGACGCCAAGATTTTCCCGAAAGAAAACGCCAAAGTCTCAACAAGAGGTCGTTTTTTAAAAACTGCCCTAGGAGTCAAAAATAGCTTAAAAACGCCAAAAGGATTAAAAAAAAACGCCAAACTGAAAACCACCACGTAGATATGGCATTTTGCAGTTCCCTATTGACTTGCAGCTAACATGTGACTGCAGCGTTTTTTGACAAAAAAATAAAATAAACGCAGCACGGCAGAATGGGCGTTTTTATTGGCGATTTTGCAAAAAAAATAAACAAGTGGAAACCTAGTCTTAGGGTGCATTCACACGCTAATAACTAGCAGTGGGTTTCCTGCTGCAGGAATCCTGCTGCGAGTTACACAACCATTGACTTAAATGGGTCCACAAACAGTCCGCAATAGTGTCAGATTTGCGGACTGTCCGCGGACCCAATCAAATGAATGGTAGCGTAACTCGCAGTGGGTTTCCCGCAGCAGGAAACCCGCTGCTATTTACTAGTTTACTAGTGTGTGAACGCACCCTTAGAAAGGGTCAGCTCCTGAGCTCCTACACCATACTTCCCAACCCGACATATGCTGTACACTTATTTCATACCAGGACTGTATTTGTCTTTAGGGATCCATGGGCCTTTGTCTAGAGCAGCAGAACTTCAGTGACTGAAAATAAAACAGATAAATGTAATGCTGTAGTCTGGAGAGAATACATCAATTTCTTGCCTTTGGGTAAATCTGCATAGATCAGAATATAAAATCCCATCCCTTCCCCAATATCGCGCCACACCCCTACCCTTCAATTCCCTGGTTGGACTTGATGGACGTATGTCTTTTTTCAACCATACAAACTATGTAACTATGTAACTATGTTGAGTTTTACCTCCAGATTTGACTCCTATCATGTTATGAATATTTTACTGATTTCACCACTTTCTCCATATAAAGGTCCACAGTGACCATTGTATGTAAAGCATGCTGTTTATGCTGTGTTTTTGTGACAGATCTGCATGAAAGAATTCTGAGGCTACACTCTAAGGCTATATCCAGACAGCAGAATTTCTGCAATTCCACAAAATTTCCTTTCCGCAAAGGATGCTGAATGGCATTGCAGAATTTCACTGAAATTCAAAGCCCGGTTGATTTTAATGGTATTCTTCTGCAGAATTCTGCAAAATTATAGATTCTTCAAATTTTGCGCAATGCAGAATTTCCACTGTGTGAATGGGACAGCAAAATCCCTTTTAAAGTCTATAGGCAGTAAATTTTGGAGGAGTTTGTGGCAGAATTCTGCACAGAAATTCCACCGTCTGAACATGGCCTAATAGGGTCTATTCAGCTGAAGTGCCAACGGCAGCACAAGCTGTAATTACTGCCCTGCATCATATATCATAAAAGGGACCAACGTATTTGGTGACATTTTTTTTCTGTAGGCTTTGCTATTAAATATAGGACTTAAAAAATGAAAAGTTAAATGGACAAATTGACACTGAAATCAAGACCAAAATGTCACCGAAATGGCCACAATACAACATTTATTACAGCTGTGTCACTGCCACCATGGTTGAAACAATGATCACAAATCTTCAGGCGTGCAAGATCAGCTCATCTATGGGTTCACACATATAAGTTGGTCAGTTTCTTAAGCCAAAACCAGGACTGGAAACATTTTAAATGGTCTCATTTGATAAATCAGCTACTTCTGCAAAAGTGACTGCAAATTTAAGTCACGGTGGAATTTTCCCAGCGGAAAATACATAGCAGACACCAGTGATGTCAAAATCTGCTGAGGATTTTCTGTTGCTGATGCTGGTGCAGCAAGAGACTCGCAAAAGATTTTGTCAAGATTTCGTCCAAAAAAAAACACCATAGTCTCAACATATTGCGATTTTGGAAAACACTAAAAATGAGTAAAGAAAATACTAAAAATGAGTAAAAAAAAAAGTGGATATGTTGTTTCATAAATCCCAATGACTTGCAGCTAAAGTAAAGTAATTTGTTTCTCCCATAGACTTCTATTGGAGGGAAAGAAACAAAGTGAAAATTATAATGTGGTTTTAACAATGGAATTTTTTTTTTTTAATTTGGCGTTTTTTTACCCAATTCTTTAATAGAAATTCTTGAGTCACATAATGAATGAATCACATAACCTGTAATGATAAAAATGCAGGGAAAAAATTAATAAAAACAAAGACTAAAACCCACTATTTTTTAAATAAAAAGTGCATCTTGGGAGTACAAAATTAGGGGGCATTTTTTTGTGGCATAGATCTGTTATTGCTTATGCATGTTTTTAAGGACAAATTCCAACATTTTTATTGTCAAACCCAAATTTACCTTACCGGGATGCCAATGTACACTGCAATGGAAGAAAATGGCTGCTATTCATTTTAAAAGCCCAAATAAGAAAAAAAATGGCATCCACTTACAGTATATGCCAACTTCCTGTATTCTGTGTGATGCTGACGGATACATTTAACAAGATTACTAATACAGTGCCTCAACAAGAAATACATTTTATGGCCAGGAGCATTATTTGGCCTAGAAATGCGGCAATACCGTATTTTTCGCCATATAAGACGCACTTTTTCTTCCCCAAAACTGGGGGGGTGGAAAAGTTTGTGCGTCTTATACGGCAAAAACACATTAAAACCCTGTCCTATCGTGGCTACTACAGGACATCACTGATCGCGGTGATGCCCTGTATTAACCCTTCAGACGCGGCGATCAAAGCTGACCGCCGCGTCTGAAGTGAAAGTGACACTAACCCGGCTGCTGAGTCAGGCTGTTCGGGACCGCCGTGGTGAAATCGCGGCATCCTGAACAGCTTACAGGACACTGGGAGGGACCCTACCTGCCTCCTCGGTGTCTGCTCCGTGCCGGGATCCCCTGCATGGCTGGCGCTCTCCTTCGTCGTCATCAAGTCAGTGTGCACGCTGTCCGCTCATCCAATAGGAGCGGCGTGCGTAGCGACGTGATGGCGGCAACGGAGAGCGAGGATACTGGGCAGCAGAGACGTTCCGTAGCGACGAGGACTCCCCGGGGACGCGGCGACAGCGATGGAGGACGACATCCAGGGCAGCGGTGACGGGTCCGGAGTGGCGGGGACACGTGAGTATTACCTCCTATACCAGTGGTCTTCAACCTGCAGACCTCCAGATGTTGCAAAACTACAACTCCCGGCATGCCCGGACAGCCAACGGCTGGAGGTCCGCAGGTTGAAGGTTCAGAATCTTTTTTTTTCTAGATTTTCATCCTTTAAAATTGGGTGCGTCTTATATGCCGGAGCGTCTTATATGGCGAAAAATACAGTATATATTTTATATTATATCCAATGGCCTTGAAGTTACTGTTTGGACGGATATAATTACTTGTATAAAGGGGCTTGTCATCAGCACGGCTGATATGGGAGAAAATAGTCTCTTACACGAAAACGAAATAAAGTCTGAAGTGATGAAGGAAAAAAACAACAACAAATAACAGAAAGGTACAATGAAATAAATGAGACTACAAGACAGAATGGATGAGTGTAGTGAAACTCTAAAAGTGCTAATGAAAAGATGTGTATTCAGACACCTTATAAGAGCAGGGGGCAGGAAGGATTAAAAAGGAGGTTTAAGGGACATTTCCTCCTTGCCATACAACCTTCCCCGCCTGTATCCAAATGTATGCTAATGACGACCAATACACATCCCGGCACAGAAATGAGTCTCAAGGAACAGATATAGCCATTTAGTACATTCATCCTGGGGTTTTCTATTATTAACACATTAGAAAAGGAAAGTTGGATCATCCAGGGTGCTTGTTCTAATGTAGATTATTAGGCACAATAAATGTAAGCTATTTATAAATAACACCGGAAAACAAGATATTTATTATAAATAACACACAGTGGCCCTCATTTACTTAGAAAATCGGGTTGTAAGTCTATGTTGCTTTCTTACCCGATTGCTTTTTCCCCCTGGTATTTATTAATATGTTGCATCCTGTTTGTCGCATGTGCGTTTTTTTGGCTTGGTTTCCAACTCCTTTGAGTTGTCGGGAAAAAATCCACAACAATTCAACAAATTGGGGTTGGAAAGCTTTATAAATACGTGGGAAAGCTCAGAAATGTTGGGTTACGCCCCTTTTTCGAGGTTGGGAGATTCCACATCGGGTCCGTCGGCAAAAAATGTTGCATTGTGTCGCAGACAAAGATCGTGTCGCAGACATGTCGCAGACAAAGATGCGACAAAAAAACCCGACAAAACAAGTCGGGTTTAGAATAGTAAATGAGGGCCATAATGCAATGAAGGCTGCAGTTCCAACATTGTTCAGAGATGTTGCGCTCTTTGTTGAAAGCATCGTATGTTGTGCAATGTAATGTATAGGACAATGGTCTATAACCTGCGGACCTCCAGATGTTGCAAAACTACAACATCCAGCATGCCCGGACAGCCAACGGCTGTCCGGGCATGCTGGGAGTTGCAGTTTTGCAACATCTGGAGGTCCGCAGGTTGAAGACCACTGGTCTTGGAGGTTATACTCACCTGTCCCCGCCGCTCCGGACCGTCACTGCTCGCCTCCGCTGCCCTGGATTTCGCCTTCCATCGCTGTCGCCGCGTCCCCGATGCTCCGGCAAGGCCTCTGCTTTCCCGGCATCTTCTCTCTCCGTCGCCGCCATCACGTCGCTACGCACGCTGCTCCTATTGGATGACGGGACGGGGTGCGCAGCGACGTGATGACGACGATGGAGAGTGACGACGATGCAGAAGATCCCGAATAGGACGCGCCGGAGCCCTGAGGACAGGTAAGTGATCGTCAGCGGACCACACAGGGCACTGTAAACGGCTATCCAGTGGCAGCTGAAGAGTCTGCGCTGCCGGATAGCCGTTTATGCGATGGCCCCGACATACAAAAGCATCGTATGTTGACGCTGCCTTCAACATGCGATGGCCTCTGAGAGGCCATCGTATGTTGAAATGATCGTATGTCGGGGCCATCGTAGGTCGAGGGGGTCACTGTAATTCTACCCCAGCACCTTGCACGCTACCTACTTCACAAGGGGTGCATGTGCTTCTTTTTTCCTTTGCTTTGTTGCTATAATTGAAACATAGAAGATTGTCATAGAAAAAAAAACAGGTAACTGGTCCATCTAGTCTGGCCTTACTGTATATCATTTCCATTTTATTTATTTCTTAGATTAGATACATGGTTAACCCAGGCAGGTTTACATTCACTTACTGTGGATCATCCTTATCTACTGGAAGTTTCTGCTAAGCATCCAATACTGTTTGACCATGAACAGACACAATTTAAAGAGTACCTATCATCAAAAAATGTTTTGATATGTTAGAGCTGATTGTATATAGAACAACTTTGTAATTAGATTTCATTTAAAAAATGCTTCCTTTTATGTGTTTTTTAGTTTTGAAAATGTGGCCACTAGGGGTCTCCCTAGCCGCAAGCTTTTCATTGATTTCGGACTCACGCCGGCCTGGCAGTGAGTCCGAAATCGCAGTGCTGGCTGAGCACGTGACCAGCTCAGCGCAGCTCCCGCCTGTCAATCAGACAGGTGGGAGCGCTGTGCTCACATGAAGGGCACTGAACACAGAGGATAAGCGGCGCTCTGAACACTGGGGACAAGCAGGCATCTGGGCAGTGAGGACAAGCGGCGCCCTGTACACTGAGGACAAGCGGCGCCCCGTACACTGAGGACAAGCGGCGCCCCGTACACCGAGGACAAGCGGCGCCCCGTACACTGAGGACAAGCAGCGCCCTGTACACTGAGGACAAGCGGCGCTCCAATCACTGAGGACAAGCAGGCATCTGGGCAGTGAGGACAAGCGGTGCCCCGTACTCTGAGGACAAGCAGGT
Source organism: Hyla sarda (assembly GCF_029499605.1). Classification (NCBI taxonomy): domain Eukaryota; kingdom Metazoa; phylum Chordata; class Amphibia; order Anura; family Hylidae; genus Hyla; species Hyla sarda. Next base: position 271,851,066 of record NC_079194.1, on the reverse strand, counting down.
ACTATTCCCATGCCCCCCCCCCAAGTGAGGGCGGAAGCAGTCCCCCCCAACAGGCTTCAGTGACACGGAGCCTGCTGGGGCACACCCACATCCTCCTGCCGGGTGCAGACACTAAGTGAGCAAGAAGATAGGTAAGTTACAGAGCTTTTTAAAGCTCTTTAAAAAGTTTTTAAGGGCAGGGAAGGTGTTAGATGTAGTTAGGGAACATAGCTTAAGTTAGTGTAGAAAAGTTTATTTAGTGATAGGTACTCTTTAAGTTTTTTTTTCCCTTTGGTCTTAAAAATACTACAAAAAATGTACCTTTATTTTTCATGGCTTTTTTAAAATTTATTTTTTATAGTGTAAGGATATGTTTACACAGCAGAATGTCTGCCCAGAATATTTGCGAGCAGATATTTTGCAGACTAGGACTGCTCGGAAATACTCCATGAACTGCAATGCATTTCCAAGCCAATTCTGGCAAAATAACTGACTTGTCAATTTTTGGCAGAGGCTGTAAAAATTACGCTTTCTACAGTGATTTTGTCCATTTGCAGTTATTATTTGCAGTACAATAAATTAACTGCTTAGAGTGAACACATCCTGAGCCACTGAAATATCCAGGGATTACGGTAAGTCCAATTTTTATTAACGTATGTATCAGTTCTTTATGTGGAACTGTTTTAATAGCTTTGCTGAAGCCCAGATTGGTGACATATCTATAGAATAATCTTCATCCAACTATTTTTCGACACAGTAAAAGGCATTTAGTCGCCTGCCTGCCAATACCACAGGTCTTCTGGACATAGGGAGTAGAACCCTGTCAGGTATGCCAGTCACTATCTCCTTAAAGCATACCCGTCAGATCCAACAAAAAAACATTTTTTTATATCTCACTCAGTACCTAATCCTGAACATGTACATATTTGTATGTGTCTAGCACCTTTATTTATTTTTTTATTACACTTTTAATTTAGCTCACTAGTCTGAATTCCTCTCAATGGGAGGGGGCGTGGCCTCACTGTGCAGGTCTCCGCCCCCTCCCTCAGTATGCTGTCTGCTCACATCTCCCCTAGCATTAGCAAAACTACAACTCCCAGCATGTCCTCACTGACAGTGACAGCTGACAGTGGGAGGATTTTTCCTCCAACTATGAGCCCTGCGCTCACAGCTGTCAATCGAGAAAGTGTGTCCATGACATAGGTGATGATGCATAGACACAGCAGGACTAGTATGTGTCCAAGCAGGCAGGGGGGCAGCTCTTTTACTGGCTTTTTAAGTATGAAATACTGAAAATTTTCTCATGAAAGCAATTGCAAAACCTATTGGTTTTGCATGCTTTACAACATAACAAAAATTTTAGTATCTGACAGTGCCCATTTAAATTTATCAAGGCTTGCCACATAAAAACTTGCATGTTTTTGTGCAAGATTAATTTTGCTCTTTTTTCTGTGTTTTAGTCATTTTTGCATCTCCTTTGCCAAAGGGGAGTGGCGCCGGTATAAATGGGGTGTGGTTAATAAGGGAATCACCTAGATTTTTATTATGATTAGTGCCAGATACTTAAAATAACTTCCATATGAAAATCTTAAAAAAAGAGAAAAGAGGAAAGGCGCTCCCTGTGTAATAAAGCCAGCACGAGGGTAGAGAGGAGAATTAATGCAATATCCGTGCTCACCCTGCTAAGTTGTGTGAGGACATACACAACTATGCTGAATGCATGTGATTTTTAAGGATCACAATCCTGTTGTCTGCAGCCTTCCTGGAGGATATGTGAAATGAAACAAGACTTCAGGGAGAAACCAGGATTTTCGGCGCTGACCAAAGAGAAGGTATCGGAGCCCAGGTAAAGGAAGGAGGTCTATTAGCAACGCGTTTCACCGCGCTTGCGCGGCTTCATCAGGCTTAATACACGGCAGTTGTACCAGGGTTATTATACCCCCACGGGATTAACCCATGAAGTGCATAATTAAAATATATTCCAAATCATAATAAATAGACAATATAAAATGCATAAATAACAATGAGCATACATATACATTTATAACACTCAGCACTGATTTTAATGAAATATTATATAAATTACAACTATAAAATTAAGGAGACATATATAAAGGTAAAAAATGAAAAAACAAATAACCGCATGGTGTGAATTTGATGGAAGATAAGAACAAGGTTCCCATAGGGCGTAACCAATTTAACCAAATGATTGGTAGAATAAGTTGCATGATTCATACCGAGAACATCAAATAAAGGAAGCACATTTTTATAGAAACTTTGCAAAAAACGCACTGTCAGAACAGGTTCCAAAAAATAAGAAGAAGGTATTAAAAAATAAAACAAATAAATAAAATAATAAATAAATAATAATAAAAAGTATTGATGAAAATATGCATAGTCTGAATGAGAAATAGAACAAAAATAAAATCAACAAGTATTTTCAATGGTCTCATACAAACCGTGCGGAAATAAAGTTACCAACTTATGAATCCAAAAATTCTCACGGTTAGAGTTTTTGGATTCATAAGTTGGTAACTTTATTTCCGCACGGTTTGAATGAGACAATTGAAAATACTCGTTGATTTTATTTTTGTTCTATTTATCATTCAGACTATGCATATTTTCATCAATACTTTTTAATATTATTTATTTATTATTTTATTTATTTTATTTTTTAATACCTTCTTCTTATTTTTTGGAACCTGTTCTGACTGAAATGTGCTTCCTTTATTTGATGTTCTCGGTATGAATCATGCAACTTATTCTACCAATCATTTGGTTAAATTGGTTATGCCCTATGGGAACCTTGATCTTATCTTCCATCAAATTCACACCATGCGGTTATTTGGTTTTTCATTTTTTACCTGTATATATATGTCTCCTTAATTTTATAGTTGTAATTTATATAATATTTCATTAAGATCAGTGCTGAGTGTTATAAATGTATATGTATGCTCATTGTTATTTATGCATTTTATATTGTCTATTTATTATGATTTGGAATATATTTTAATTATGCAATTCATGGGTTAATCCCGTGGGGATATATAACCCTGGTACAACTGCCGTGTATTAAGCCTGATGAAGCTGCGCAAGCGCGGTGAAACGCGTTGCTGATAAACCTCCTTCCTTTACCTGGGCTCCGATACCTTCTCTTTGGTCAGCGCCGAATATAAAAATCTTAGTAACAAGAAAAAGCAAAGTTGGGCCGTTGGTGGCGCTGGTCCTGATGGAAAGAAAGCTCTGTAGACCCTTCTCAGTGTCTAAAACGTGGTTTATTAGCACAGAAAGCAAAGCATTTCTGGTCCGAACTGGACCCTTCGTCTGGCAGTGTGCACACTGCCAGACGAAGGGTCCAGTTCGGACCAGAAACGTGTTGCTTTCTGTGCTAATAAACCACGTTTTAGACACTGAAAAGGGTCTACAGAGCTTTCTTTCCATCAGGACCAGCGCCACTAACGGCCCAACTTTGCTTTTTCTTGTTACTTACACTGCTAGGACATCACCTTTGCTCCAGAGGACCGTGGCTGCAGACCTGAGACCTCATCTAAGACTATCATAGATGTTGTGCTCTCAGCACAACGAAAATCGGTGAGTGCAACAACTTAACCTGTCTTCATCTCACCTTTAAACATTCTTCACTAGGGGCGCATATCCCTGTTTTTTTCTTCTATCTTTTCTATATAAAAATCTTAATCCTTCCAGTATTTAGCAACTGCTGTATACTAAAGAAAAACTTGTGTAGTTCTTTCCAGTCTGACTACAGTGCTCTCTGCTGCCACCTACTTCCTGACATCAGCTAATTTGTTTTATTTTCCACCGTTTTTTGTAATCAGCTTTTTACTGACTGAATTTCTTTTGGGGAACATTTACTTCATTTTTTGAAAAAAAAAATATATAGCAGTTGCCATCTTGTCTAAGCTGTTTTTAACAGCATTTAGAGATATGCTTTACAGCAAGCCCATGGGCAAAGGCAACAATAGACAGGAGTTGTTAGATTTACAAAAATTAGATATGTGTCTAGGTGTGCTTAGTGACTTTTTGAAAAAGTCATTCCACAGGGAGGGGGAGGCTGAGCTCTGAGCTTCAGCTGTTGTGCAGATCCTGTCTGCATGTCTGGTTATAGTCTAAGGCTAGGTTTCCAGTTTTTTTTTTCTTCCAGTTTTTGGAAAACTGCCACTGCAGTTTTTGAGCCAAAGCCAGAAGTGAATTCAAAAGGAATAGGACATATAAAGGAAGAACTTACACTTCTCCTCCCTTATGGATCCACTTCTGACTTGGGCTCAAAAACTGCAGTGGCAGTATTCAAAAAACTGCCCCCCAAAAAAAAACAAGTGGAAACTAAAGGAAATTATAGGGCAGGCAAGATGGATAATGGGGTCTATTTTGTGATCAATTTTCTATATTGAATTATTAATATGACATGAGTATTTATGGGTTCTGAAAGGGAGCATTTTGATCTTACGCTGGAATTTTCACTTTTTGTTGCACGTAAAAGTTTGTGTGGAATTGCCTTTATGTTACAGCTGTGGGGTTTTGGGGAAATAACAAAACATTTTGTGGATAGTCATCAGGACCAGCGTGTCATGCCTCTACATTAATCCCAGTGCATCTGAGGCTGTCCATGTACCCTTACTAAAATCTACACCAGCTCTTAGCCTACACCTGCAGTTTCAATTTAAGTAATAAATAATAAATGTGGCACTTGTGTGACCCACGACCATTTTGCGCCATATTCCACACACTCAACAAGCTCAGTGCAAAGTGTTAAAAAGTTGCACAATGTTTCTGGGTGCATAAATTTGAAATTACACTAGATGCAGGGATGATCAATGCCCCCCTTGGTGTTAAGACAGATGTCTAGTATATGGACCAAAGGGTTAAACAGGTTATCCAGTATAACAAAACTTATCCCCTATCTGCAGTATAGGACATAAGTGTCACAAATCACGGTGGTCCGACTGCTGGTACGATCTCCCGCCCGACTCTCTGCATTAATGGAGGCATGTCAACCACCACACGAAGTTGTGGCCAACATGCCCACTCCATGTATCTCTATGGGAGAGCCTGAGATATATCCTGCAGATAGGAGATTAGTTTTGTATATTGGATTACTCCTTAAGGGTGCGTTCCCACAGGGCGTATACGCAGCGTATTTGACGCTGCGCAAAATTTATGGCAGCAGCGGGAAATACGCTGCGTATCCCTTTCCGGCGGCAGCCCTGTGTGTGCAGTGAGTTTTGGAGGCGGAGCCGCGCGTCACAGACACGCCGGCATATGGCTCCGCCTCCAAAACTCACTACACACATAGGGCTGCCGCCGGAAAGCCCTGTGTGTATAGTGAGCAAGGGATACGCAGCGTATTTCCCGCTGCTGCCATAAATTTTGCGCAGCATCAAATATGCTGCGTATACGCCCTGTGGGAATGCACCCTAAAAGGGGTACTCCAGTGGAATTTTTTTTTTGCTTTTTATTTTGCACTGTAAAAAGACCAAAACACATTAAATACTCCTGACTCCTGCCAGTGCTCAAATGCCCTTGTTAATGGGATTATCCAGGAATAGAAAAACAGAGCTGGTATAACTGCCATATACCAAAGATATCTGACAGCTATGACCAGTGATCTACCAAGTATGTTTCAGGACCTCCACCTAGATACCATGTCTTGGAGTCTGCTGCTCACCTACGCACCAGTATATATCGCACTTCACACTTGGCGATCAAAGTTGACCGCCGCTTCTGAAAGTGAAAGTAAACGCTTCCCGGCAGCTCATTCGGGCTTATCAGGACATCGCGATAAAATCGCAATGTTCCGATCAGCTAGGACGCAAGTGGAGGTCCCCTTACCTGTCTCCGCCGTGTCCGATCAGGGTTTGATTGCTCCAAGCCTGAGCTACAGGCTTGAGCAATCAAGCCCCTATCTCGCTGATCCATGCAAAGCTATGGCTTTGCAGGGATCAGCATAAGAGATCAGTGTGTGCAGTGTTATAGTTCCCTATGGGAGCTAGAACACTGCAAAAAAAAAAGAGGGAAAAAAAAAAGTTAACAAAGGTAATTTAACCCCTTTCCTAATAAAAGTTTGAATCACCCCCTTTTCCCATAAAAAAATAAAACTGTGTAAATAAAAATAAACATATGTGGTATTGCCACGTGCGAAAATGTCCGAACTATAAAAATATATTGTTAATTAAATCACACGGTCAATGGCGTACACGCATAAAAATTCCAAAGTCCAAAAAAGCGTATTTTTGGTCAATTTTTATATCATGAAAAAATGAATAAAAAGCGATCAAAAAGTCTGATCAATAAAAAAATGGTACCGATAAAAACTTCAGAACACGGCGCAAAAAATGAGTCCTCATACCGGCCCGTACGCAGAAAAATTTAAAAGTTATAGAGGTTACAAGATGAGAATTTTTAACATATAAATTTTCCTGCATGTAGTTATGATTTTTTTCCGAAGTACGACAATATCGAACCTATATATGTAGGGTATCATTTTAACCGTAAGGACCTACAGAATAAAGATAAGGTTTTATTTTTACCGAAAAATGCACTGCGTGGAAACAGAAGCCCCCAAATTTACAAAATTAAATTTTTTCTTCAATTTTGACGTACAATGATTTTTTTTCCGTTTCGCCGTGGATTTTTGGGTAAAATGACTAATGTCACTGCAAAGTAGAATTGGTGGCGCAAAAAATAAGCCATCATATGGAATTTTATGCGCAAAATTTAAAGCGTTATGATTTTTAGAAAGTGATGAGGAAACCCCTTAAGGGGTTAAAAATGATTTCAGGGACTTAGGCGCAAGCTTAAGGCAAGGACCTCCAAGGTAATATTTTCTGAAATACTACCAGTACCATGAGCCACACCAGAGAGGCAGCGGGAGATTAAGGAGATAAACAAATGGCTCAGAAGCTGGTGTAGGAAGGAGGGGTTTGGGTTCATGGAGAACGGGGCCGACTTCGCTGTGGGATATCGGCTCTACCGTAGAGACGGGCTGCACCTCAATGGGAAGGGTGCAGCTGTGCTTGGGGAGAAGATGTCTAGAAGGGGGGAGGAGTGTTTAAACTAGGGACTGGGGGGCAGGGAACCTACAACATAGAGGGGGAAGATAGCGTAGATAGAGAGGGGGGACTTATTAATGTACCTGGGGATGGAGTGGAGGGAGAGGTTAGAATAGTTAATAGGAATAGGCAGGAATAGGCTTCATAGGAAGAAAAAACATACACCTTTGAATTGCATGTTGACTAAAGCCAGACGTCTGACCAATAAAACTGAGAAACTGGAGTGGTTGATGTCTGAGGAGGATTATGACATGGGTATAACAGAGACTTGGTTGGGCGATAGCTGTGACTGGATGGTCAACATGCAGGGTTATAGTCTATTCAGGAAGGATCAGAAAAAACGGAAAGGGGGAGGAGTTTGTCTTTATGCAAAGTCCATTCTGGAGGCCGCAATGCGGGAGGATATACTGGAGGTAAACGATAATGTGGAGTCATTATGGGTAGAAATATATGCAGATGAAAATAAAAAAAAATTCTGATAGGGGTTTACTATAAGCCACCAAACATAATGGAAGAGCCAGAAGATCAATTACTGAGGCGAATAAACAAGGCAGCAAATCAAAATGAGGTCATAATAATGGGGGACTTTAACTATCGTGATATAAATTGGGAGACCGAGACCTGTGTATCTCATAAAGGAAACAGGTTTCTGACTATAGCTAAAGACAATTATCTGTCCCAAATGGTGCAGGGCCCGACCAGAGGGGGGGGCCTACTATACTTAATATTAACCAATAGACCTGACAGAGTAACTAATGTGCAGGTAGAAGGATACCTAGGAAATAGTGATCATAATATAATACATTATAACTTGTTCTTCAATAAGGGAATCTCGCGAGGGGCCACAAAAACAATGAACTTTAGGAAGGCAAATTTTGATCAACTCAGAGAAGCCCTTAACAATATAAAATGGGATGATGTCCTCCAAAACAAGAATACTGACACTAAATGGGAGACTTTTAAAAATATCTTAAATTCTCACTGTAAGATGTATATACCTTATGGGAATAAAAGGGTCAGAAATAAAAGAAAACCAATATGGATGCAATAAATGACAAAAATAAAGCATTTAAACTAGAAGTACTATACATACTAGAAGAACCTGGAAGTACTATACATATAATAAAATATATACAATTTATATACATCAAACACAATAAAATTAAAAAAGCAATAGGTGACTAGGGGTTATCTCACCAGGAGGATCCTACCGGTACATAGGAACTCTGACTTTGGGGACTTAGCACACAAGGTACGGTACAAGGTTCGGTACCGGGACACCAAAATACTAAACTCTGTAAAGCGGTAAACACTATAGAGGACAGTGAACTATTACAAATGGATCTGGATAGGTTGGAGGTTTGGGCAGGGAAGTGGCACATGAGGTTCAACACTGATAAATGTAAGGTAATGCACATGGGGAAGAAAAATCCGGGCTGGGAATATGTATTAAATGGGAGCACACTTGGGACGAGACTGAAAACAGGGGTAGACTGAAAACACTCAGGGCCCCCCGGACCATATAAAGCAAGGGCCTCCCAGTCGGCCCCTGACCACACCTCTGCCCTGCCGCTGTTCTACTGAAATCCCTCCTCATACACCACTTCTACATACAAAATAAAATTAAATATATATAACGTAGGTAAGATAATTTTCCATGACCAATAATACCTGTATAAACACTTACATTGATGTGATCTAAGGTGATACAAGGTGCTCAACTCCAAGTGCAGTTGTGCACCTACGTTGGAGTGGAGGACCTGCACCTATGGATCACAATGTGGTTTCACAACTGTGGTTAATGTAAACAATAACATTAGCTAACCCTCAAAACTGATGTAAAATTGAGACATTAGCCAGTATATCTGTTACGCCGAGCGCTCCGGGTCCCTGCTCCTCCCCGAAGCGCTCGCGGCGTTCTCCTCTCTGCAGGGCCCCGGTCAGACCCGTTGATCGGGAGCGCTGCACTGTCACTTCCGGCGGGGATGCGATTCGCATAGCGGGACGCGCCCGCTCGCGGGTCGCATCCCAATCTACTTACCTGTCTCGTTCCCCGGCTGTCACGTCCTGGCGCAAGCGGCTCCGCTCTCTAGGGCGCGCGCGCGCCGGCTCTCTAAGATTTAAAGGGCCAGTGCACCACTAATTGGTGCCTGGTCCAATCTGTGTAATTGCTCCCATCTGCTCCATGCCTATAAAACCTCACTTCCCCTTCCCAGCATTGCCGGATCTTGTTGCCTCAGTGCCAGTGAAAGCATTTTCTGTGTTTGCCTTACCAGTGTTACCAGACCTTATGCCGTTGCCCTTGACTACGTACCTTGTTGCCTGCCCTGACCTTCTGCTACGTCTGACCTCGCCTCTGTCTAGTCCTCCTGTCCCACGCCACTCTCAGCAGTCAGTGAGGTTGAGCCGTTACCGGTAGACGCGACCTGGTTGCTACCGCCGCAGCAAGACCATCCCGCTTTGCGGCGGGCTCTGGTGAATACCAGTAGCAACTTAGAACCGGTCCACCGGTACGGTCCATGCCAATCCCTCTCTGACACAGAGGATCCACCTCCAGCCTGCCGAATCCTAACGATATCCTTATATGAAGGACACACTTGAGCCCGCACACCACGCCAAGGTTCTCAAATGGTGCGGGTCCTATCAACTAACCTACCTGGCCAGATAAATAAAACCAGGAACCAAATTACGGCAGCCATAGGCCCGACTTGCAGATTGTTCCTCAGTCACCTCCAGTGTGAATCTAAGCACACATACAATGGGAGGGAGTAGACAAGCTACAAGCCCCACCCTTGTTGGTTCATTTATAGCAGGCCTCACAGGTGAAACCCTAATGCTACCCAGCAAGATAAAAGGGTGCATTAGTATAAGCCCTAAGCAAAGACATAACGGCTTATATTTGCATGAACATGGTTATAGCAGGAAAACTCTACCCCAAGTGCAGTTGTGCACCTTTGCTGGGGCAAAGGTCTGGCACTTGTAAACCGTTGCAAAAATTGCATACAATGGAGGATGCCTGCAAATGGTCACAAGTACAACAATGGCATCCTGACACCAGATAAATGTGTATGTGGATGTGTTAAACATGACTGACTTTAAACAAACACTTACATTGATGCGATCTAAGCTGATACAAGGTGCACCTACGTTGGAGTGGAGGACCTGCACCTATGGATCACAATGTGGTTTCACAACTGTGGGAATATGTATTAAATGGGAGCACACTTGGGATGACTGACCTGGAAAAGGACTTGGGAGCAGGGGTAGAATGAAAACACTCAGGGCCCCCAGGACCATATAAAGCAAGGGCCCCCAAGTCGGCCCCTGACCACACCTCTGCCCTGCCCCTGTTCTACTCAAATCCCTCCTCATACACAACTTCTACATACAAAATAAAATGAAATATATATAACGTAGGTAATATAATTTTCCATGACCAATAATACCTGTATATAAGGAGTAAATATATACCACCACACAATAACTGGATAGCACCAACATACTGTACTGAATTAAACCATTATACACACACCAGTATTCCTCCATACAGTTCCCAAATAGCGGTAGATACCAGCTGTACACAGGATCTGGATACCATATCAGTGATTATATACAGGTCCATATAGAGATAGACACCAGCGGTACACAGGATGTGTATACCATATAAATGATTACAGTTACATTTGAGGGCTCACAATCAACATTTTTTCTGATCAGTGTTGTCCTTTTTCGTTTTCTTCTCTGTCCGCATCAGACCGCCATGTCTACTTCTTCAAGCCAAAACATATGTAAGACAAACATGTTACACTTTGCATTTTTACAGTGCCCTCCCCTCCTCTACACAATCTCCCCATCTGAACTGTTAATAATGCCCACCTGCAGTAGGTGTGTAATTAGGTATATAAGTATCCAGGTACCTAGGTAGTTTGTCATTATATCACTTATTTTACCATAAAATGTATGGCAAAAGCAAATAACATTTGTGGGTGGAATTTTCTTTCAAAAACAGCACAGTTTGCAAATGTAGAGATCGTCAGCTGAGCTGTGATTGGTTGCTGTGGAAAAATCACTCTATTTTCTCTCACACAGGTCAATAAATCTGGGCCATTATCTTTATGATAATAGTATATTATTACTACGATACCCACACTATATAGGTTTTGTATTATTTTACTACATTTAAAAAATTATAGGAAAATGTGTATGTTTCAAATCATCCTCTTACCCCGATAACTCTTATTTTTCCATATATATGGGGATGTATGAGGGCTCATGATCTGTAATTTTTTTTCAGTACCATTCTTGTTCAGATTGGACTTTTTGATTTTTTTAATTTTTTTAAATTAATTTTTATATATACCGTATTTATCGGGGTATACCAGCACCGGCCTATAACAGGCACCATCATTTTACCAAGGATATTTGGGTAAAAAAAGTTTTATACCCAAATATCCATGGTAAAATGAGGGTGCGTGTGTGCGCGTGTATACCCAGATACACCCCCAGGAAAGGCAGGGGGAGAGAGGCCGTCGCTGCCCGCTTCTCTCCCCCTGCCTTTCCTGGGGTCTAGAGCCCTGCTGCCGGCCCTTCTCACCCCCTGGCTATCGGCGCCGCTGCCCGTTCTGTCCCCCTGACTATCGGTGCCGGCGCCCCATTGCCGGCGCCGATAGCCAGGGGGAGAGAAGCGGCGCCGACAGCCAGGGGGAGAGAAGGGGCAGTGGCACCCATTGCCGGAGCCTCTGCCCCGTTACATAGTTACATGGTTGCCTCGCCCCATCCCCGGTGGCATAATTACCTGTTGCCGGGGTCGGGTCCGCACTGCTGCAGGCCTCCGGCGTGCGTCCCCTGCGTCGTTGCTATGCGCTGCACAGCGCGGCGCATGACGTCAATACCCGCTTCTCTCCCCCTGGCTATCGGCACTGGCAATGGGGCGCCGACACTGATAGTCAGGGGGACAGAACGGGCAGCGGCGCCGATAGCCAGGGGGTGAGAAGGGCCAGCAGCAGGGCTCTAGACCCCAGAAAAGGCAGGGGGAGAGAAGCGGGCAGCGACGGCCTCTCTCCCCCTGCCTTTCCTGGGGGTGTATCGGCGTATAACACGCACACAGACTTTAGGCTAAAAATTTTAGCCTAAAAAGTGCGTGTTATACGCCGATAAATACGGTATATGAAGGTATATGAAGTGACCAAAACTCAGCGATTCTTGACAAATGATTGATGTAATTCCAAAGCAAAATTGGTGGCACAAAATACAAGCACTCATATAGTTCTGTAGGTGGAAAATGATTTTTAATGATTTATGATTTTTAGAAGATGAGGAAGAAAAAAACAAAGTGCAAAAATGAAAAAGTCCTGAGTCCTATATTAAAATTTTCTCACCATTTTAAGTCCATATAGGGAACTGTCACATAAAACCTTTTGCAAACACTAAACAATGCTGTACTTTATTTAGCACAGCATGTATCAGTGTTATTGGCATTCTATTTATACAGGCTGCCTATATTCCTGGAGCGACGATCTGACTGCGCTGAGCCAGGTAAGGCCCCTTCAGCCTTCCTCTCAGCTGATTGGGACTATGTCATTTTGCCACTGTGGTCCCGATCAGTTTCCCTAACTGACTAGCACATGCGTTTTAACACTTTTAGACACTGTCATCAACTTCGATAGTGGCATTGAAAGGGTTAATGTTGGACATCAGCCTGATAGGTGAGTGGTGATCTCGTATCATATTGATATCTTATGAAAAAGGAGAAATCGGTTCTGTGTACCACTTAACCCCTTAGGGACTCCTCCTTAAAGGGGTACTCCGGTAAATCAACTGGCGCCAGAAAGTTAAACAGATTTGTAAATTACTTCTGTAAAAAAAAAAAATCTTAATCCTTCCAGTACTAATTAGCTGCTGAATACTACAGAGGAAATTATTTTCTTTTTTTTTTTTTTACATATTTTTATTCAGAATTTTCAAAGTTTACAAACATGCATACAGGGCATACCCTGTGAAATAATGAGTAGTATAGAGATAGTAACCATATATAACAAAATATATAACGATACAGTACTGCCCATTAATTGAGCAACCCGCATCCCTCCCCCCACCCACAACCCAAGCCATAATCAAAATGCCAGCCGGCGAAAACCATTCAGGAGATCATCATGAAACTGTAGGTGAGATCCCCTCGCATCGAATACCCAGAAGCCAATAAGTAAATATAGATTAACATTAAACAGGGACTCGAAGCCTACCCAACGAGCCGGATATGGATCTGGTAAGATACCAGGTCGTATCTGTAAATGGTTGCATCAAGGAAATCAATTCCTCATTCGAATTAAAGGCCAGCATGAACGTTTTCCATTTCTTAAAAAAACATTTAGCCGATTTCTTTCTTGTCCGTAGAATTTCAAGGCGATCTAGCGTCAGATATTTCTTTACTTGCACTATAACATCCATAGGCGAAGGCATATGAGCCGTCAACCAATGATTCAAGAGACACCGCTTAGCCACCAGCAGAATCGTGTGGTGCAACAACGTCAGAGAGACACCACCCGGTGGTATGTGTAGGACTATAAGCGAAGGAGTCAGAGGTAATGTGACTTTCAGTTTGCTATCTAACAGCGTCTAAAGAGCGGTCCAGAAGTCTCGAGTCCTAGGGCAGGTAACTAATCCATGTAATAAGTCAGTATAGGGGGCGTTACAGTTAGGGCAGTCAGTCAGCCAGTCAGGTCTGTCAGGTGTCCGGGGCAGGCTGAATCCGTAGGTAGCGTGGTGTAATATTTTAAATTGCGTTTCCCTCCAGCTTTCGTTCGTTACCGCCTTGCGCACCTTAGCCCACCCTTCCAGAATTGGCACAGAGGAGTCAGAGATTTCAAGTGTGGTTTCCCAATATCTGAAGAGAGAGGCCGAGGCAATCCCCCTCCCCTTCCTGATCAGATGGCGGTACAGTGTAGAAAGAGAGTGAGAAGGAATAGTCGATGTCACCAGACTGTCAAAAGAGGTAGCCGAGCTTATTCGGGAAAGGTCAGTCAATCTTGGTGTTAGAAAGGACAGAACCTGTCGGTATGACAAATGCTGACCTGGACCAAGACTAAATTGGGCACTTACTTCGGCAAACGATAGATATCTACGTTCGGTAGGGTGCAGAAGCTGGCCAACAGACTGAAGGCCAGCTGATCTCCAAAGGGCAAATAGACTATTCTCCGAACCCTGTGGGAACTCAGGATGGGACCATAGGGGCATGTACTTAGATAGGGAAAAGGGCAGGCGCATAAGGTCCCTGCCTATTTTCCACGTGGCAATTGTGTCCCTTATGAGAGTGCTATTTTTTATGTGGGCCGGTAAGTTCTGGAACTTGGAGTGAAGAATTCCAGCCAGGGACCATGGTGCGACCATGGCCGATTCCAGTGCAATGTTAGAATATGTCGAATCACCTCTAAGCCAATCTATGCAATGTCTATATATACATGCATTATAGTGTCTCACATCCGGGAACCCCAGCCCCCCTTTTTCTTTAGGGAACATCAGCTTCGATAAGGCAATACTGGGTCTCTTATTGGCCCAAATAAATCTAGTAAATGCTGACTGAAGTGACTGAATGTCGGCCCTCTTGAGGAGGAGTGGAATCATTTGCATGGGGTAAAGCATCTTCGAAAAGCTAAGCATCTTCAGTAGATGGCATCTGGCTAATAAGGAAAGTGGTAGAGATATCCACCTCTGCAACTCTCCCATTATTTTGCGGAACAACGGGGTGAAGTTAACAGAGTATAGCGAAGAGGGGGACCTCCCCACCAATATCCCCAAGTATTTAAACTGGTAACTAGGATCGGGAATGGCATTGATCCAGAGCTGTGAGACAGGGGAATAGGAGAAATGTCCAGCGGGACGCTCTTTTCTACATTAACTCGAAACCCCGACACCTCCCCAAAATCAGAAAGGATGTCAAACACTCTCGGTACAATCCTCACCGGGTCAGATAAGAAAAAGAGAATGTCATCCGCAAATAAAGTATGGGAAATCGTTTGAGTACCTATCTGTATGCCCAGTGATCCCCTCTCCCTCTCAATGAGGAGAGATAACAGTTCAATAGCCAGATCGAAAAGAAGAGGGGACAGGGAACACCCCTGCCTAGTCCCCCTCTCAGGAGTGAAGATATCAGATAAGAAGCCCATGGTGTGGAGACGGCTCTAGGTGAGGCAAAAGGGAACGTAAGTAACCGAGAACAGGCCTTCCGAATCCCATGGCCGACAACACTTCCCACAGCCATTCCCAGCAAACGCAGTCAAAGGCCTTTTCGGCGTCTATCGATAACAGCGCTGCCTAGGGATGTCTGTGGGGCTGTAGATGTACCTCCTCTAGCACCGAGAGCACAGCTCTAATATGGAATACCGAAGAGCGTCCCTTAACAAATCCAACCTAAGCCGGGGATATCAATCTAGGCCAAACAGCTGCCAGTCTGTCAGACAAAATTTTGGAGACTAACTTCAAATCTACATTGATTAGAGAGATTGGTCTATAACTTCCAGGTAATAGAGGATCCTTTCCCAGCTTAGGCAAGACCCTGATGTGTGCCACATTAGAGGACGGTGGGATCGGGTTACCAGAAAGATAAGAATTATACAGGGCCAGCAGGGCGGGAGATACCTCAGGTGCCAAGATCTTGAAGAAATCCCCGGAGAAGCCATCAAGACCCGGGGCTTTATTAATTTTGAGATGTTTAAGGGCCTGAGCTAGCTCCTCCGAGGAGATCTCTGCTCCCAACACCTCCCGTTCCTCTGATGTCAATGAGGGGAGAGATGGGTGGGAGAGCCATTGTGTGGAATCAGCCATGGGGGCAACTGGTGCTGTGTATATGTCTGCAAAATAGCTGGCTAAGATATCATTAATTATTTTGGGGTCTCTGTGGGTAACTCCTCTAGTATCCTTCAGTGCAGATATGTTACTCACCGGGAGGGCACCTTTAGCAAAGCGTGCCAATATACGGCCCGGTTTGTTGCCGAACCGAAAGAGAGAAGCCTCAAAATGAGATCTTTTGAGGTTGTCTCGCCGTTCTAACCAGCCATCATAAGATGCCTTAGCGGATATCCAAAGCTTTCTCGTATTCTCAGTCGGCACGGCAACAAAGTCGGTATAGGCCTTTTGAAGAGCAGAACCGAGAGATTTAAGCTGTGAAGCTATTTTACGTTTAAGGGAGGTGGTGTATGCCAGGATTCTCCCGCGTAAAACTGCCTTAGCTGCATCCCAAAACAGTTGGGGACTATTCATATGTGCCGCATTATCCGCCGCGTATTCCCCCCACCAACCTTTCAGGAGTGAATGAAAGTGCTCGTCTCTTGCCAAGCTGGAAGGGAAGCGCCATAGGAAGTCAGATGTGCGAGGGATCGAGTCCTATAACTGCAATAATAAGGGAGAGTGGTCAGAGATCACCATGTCAGTCAGTGATATGTCCTCGGTCTTCAGTACAAGAGAGTCCGTCAAGAAGCAGTAATCAATTCTCGACCAAGAGTCATGGGAATGAGAGTAATGGGTATAGTCACGTCCGTCCGGATTCCTACCTCTCCAAATGTCCATCAGTCCTAAACTCGAGGTCCACGGATCCAAGAAGCCGTCTGCGCATCTACGAACAGGTCCTAAAGCCCTATTGGAACGTCTGTCTTCAGTCCCATGCATTACCATGTTAAAGTCACCCATAATCACTCTTTGAGAAGGAGAAAGAAGAGATAGTCATCCCCTTACGTCTGTCAAGAACTGGTCCTGGCCGTCATTGGGACCATAAATATTAACTAAGGAGAATTCGTCAGAGGCCGTCTTTATGTGTACAGAGCAAAAACGTCCTTTGTCATCAGAAGCTACATTCAGAATGTCACAGGTAAAATTCCTATTAAATAGTATTAAGACTCCGGCCTTTCTCGCTACAGCCGCTGAACCCTCTACCCTCCCTACCCACCATTTTTTAATGCGAGAGAAATCGGCTAAATCAAGGTGGGTTTCCTGGAGTAATGCAATATCAGGTGACAGTTTTTTAAGATGTCTCAAGACCAGGCTTCTTTTGCAAGGGGATCTCAACCCTTTCACATTCCATGACACCAACCTCATAGAAAGAACGACGTAGAAATAAACTAATGATATGAGTTGCGCATACCTCTAGATGAAACTAAAGAGGAATTTCCCAAATACTCTATAGGAATGAATCACAATCCCTCTCCCACTCCGAGCTGGATATCCCTACCTCGGGGACCATCAATCCAAAAGCTCTAGGGACTTCCCTTTGCCTCTGCCTAAGGATATGCCAAACCTCCAAAGGAGCCCGCCCCCCCCCCCCCTCAATATGACTAGGTAAAAATGTGTGAATATCCGCCAAAACCTTATATTAAGAGCATAATGGCCCCCAGGGGAAGAATACCAAATAAAACAAGTATCCCTTTGCCCAAGGGCAAACCGGGAAGCAGCCAATTGGATATCGAGGCATCTGAGGAGACTCGAGCGGAGGGAACCCTCACCCATGAAGACCGGACCTAATTGGGAGGACTATAATATTGGCAGAAAAGATAGTGAATCGGTCCATCCCCCCATCCTAAAAATTCCCCAGTAGAACTAAGTTAAAGAAAGCGTCAACCATATCTCAACTGCACTTTTTTTTTCTCTTCTTCCCTCCCCACTTATTTTTTCTCCCCTCCCCCCCCACCCAAACACTCCTCCCCGTTTCCTCCCCCACAACCTGTCTCTCCAGATCCCCTCCCTCTTATAGCCCAGAAACGGAGAGCAAGAAGAAGTGAGAGAGGATACCCGCCCTCCCACCCACCCTCCGATGCATACAAAATCCCCTTCCCAGGCCCCCCACCCTCCTCCCTTCTCGAGTCCCCAGCTTCACCACCCGGTATAACCGTTAACCCCTGTGCCCCTCCCCGTAAACTGAAAACGGAACTTTCAATATAATAAAATGGACCCCCACCCCCAAAAATCATGATGCCAAGTCATGGTGTAAAAAAGCAAAAATAAGTCCAGTCCAGGGCCATGACCGGACCATATACCTTGGGCACAACCAGTGAGGCACAGTGCCCCTGCTGGAAGCAAGATAAGAGGAAGTCCATAGGGATCAGCTGGTATCACGTCATGGAATGTCGCCAAGTCTACATGAGTCCGGTACAGCAGGAGGGGTAATGTTCCACGACTGCTGGGGCACCCTCGTGCTGTATGTCACATAGGTAGCGAACAGGGAGAACATGTAGACAGGGAAAGAGGTACCTGTAGGTGCAGCTTGACTCCATGCAACGTTCAGGATGGGTTTCCGGAGTTCCATCTGTCCCTCCTATCTAAGGGGGGGTGCTCTTGCGGAGGTGAAACCTGCTGGGGAGAAGAGACCACTGTGTGGTCCGGGCGATGATCCAAAGGGGTAGCGATTCCATCCCCCTCCTGCTGCCTCCGCCGATGAGAAGGAGAGCCGCCGATATATTTGCGGAGAAGATCTTCCAGCTGTGCAGAAGCTTCCTCTGGAGAGCTGTAGATCGCAGAACGGCCACCGGGAAAGAAGACTCGCAGGGTGGCCGGATATTGAAGAGTGAATCTGATACCCCGCCGATGCAGGGATGAGCAAAGAGGTGAGTATAATTTGTGCTTGCGACTAACTTCTGCAGAAAAGTCACCGAATATAAGAAGTTTCCCTTCGTCCAGGGTCAGGTCAGTGCGCCTCCTCTTAAACGCCCGTAGAACCGCGGTCTTATCCTGGAAATCCAGATACTTAGTGATGACCTGGCACGGTCTAAGACACAGTTGCGGCCCAGGTTGCTGTCCAGCGTCCTGGCCTTCGCGCAGATCCGGGCCCAAACCGTGTGTCTGCTCAACTTTACATGGTCGGGGCAGGCCCAGTAATTTCGGCAGCACAAATTCACATATGTGGATAAGATCAACAGCCGGTACCGATTCAGGTATCCCCACTATTCGCAGGTTATTTCTGCGGGATCGGTTTCCCAGGTCCTCCACCTTGTCCCCTAGACGCTTGCACTCAGCTTCCAGCGTAGAGAGGCGGGTGTGAGAGGCAGTCTCAGCGGTCTGGAATGCCTGCACACGGTCTTCCACCGCAGTTTTGCAGTTCTAAGAGGGTAGTCTGGATTGCTGCCATGATCGACTCCTTCACCTTGTGCACAATCTTCTCGGCCACCGCAGCAGCCAGAGTCTCATAATCTATCCCCGCAAGCTCCAGCCGATCGTCCCCATTGAGCACACTGAACGTGGCAAGCGAGGGAGAGGGCGCTCTGCTGGATGCAGGGGAGGAGGCCATGCTTGACCTTCCACACCGACTCCCCGAGCGCGGCTCACCTTTGTTTTTGGACTGCTTCTTGTTTTCACGATTGCCCATCGGGACCAAGTATCTTTCCATAGACCCCCAGGCGGGCACTGGTGGTCAGCAGTAGAGTTAGGCAGGTGCTATTTGCGGGTATAGAAGGAGAAGGTAGAGGAGCGGGCTCCCTGCACGTCCTCACAGCATGGCGCCGAAACCGGAAGTCTGAAATTCTTTCCTTTTTGGAACACAGTGCTCTCTGCAGACATCACGAGAACAGTGCTCTCTGCTAACATCTCTGTCCATTAAAGGAACTGTCGAGAGCAGCATATGTTTCCTATGGGGATTTTCTCCTATTCTGGACAGTTCTTAAAATGGACTGATGTCAGCAGAGAGCACTGTGCTCCAAAGTATTTAGCAGTTAATAAACACTGGAAGTATTAAGAAGTTATTTACAAATCTGTTTAAAGGGGTACTCCGGTGAAAACCTTTTTTCTTTTAAATCAACTGGTGGCAGAAAGTTAAACATATTTGTAAATTACTTCTATTAAAATTTTTTAATCCTTCCAGTACTTATTAGCTGCTGAATGCTACAGAGGAAATTCCTTTCTTTTTGGAACACTGATGACATCACAAGCACAGTGCTCTCTGCTGACATCTCTGTCCATTTTCGCAACCATGCATGGTGGCTCAGAGGTTAGCACTGGTGCATTGCAGTCCTGGGGACTTGTGTTCAAATCCCACTAAGGACAACAAAAAATAAAGCGTTAATATTATTATAATAACGTCAGCAGAGAGAACTGTGGTCGTGATGTCATCAGAGAGCATTCCAAAAAGAAAAGAATTTCCTCTGTAGTATTTAGATTTTTTAATAGAAGTAATTTACAAATATGTTTAACTTTCTGCCACCAGTTGATTTAAAAGAAAAAAGGCTTTCACCGGAGTACCCCTTTAAATTTCTGGCGCCAGTTGGTTTAGAAAAAAAAAGTATCGGAGTATCACTTTAACCCCTTAAGGACCAGGCCATTTTACACCTTAGGACCAGAGCGTTTTTTGCATATCTGACCACTGTCACTTTAAACATTAATAACTCTGGAATGCTTTTACTTATCATTCTGATTCTGAGATAGTTTTTTCGTGACATATTCTACTTTAACATCGTGGTAAAATTTTGTGGTAACTTGCATCCTTTCTTGGTGAAAAATCCCAAAATTTGATGAAAAATTTGAAAATTTTGCATTTTTCTAACTTTGAAGCTCTCTGCTTGTAAGGAAAATGGATATTCAAAATAAAAAAAATATTTATTCACATTTCCAATATGTCTACTTTATGTTTGAATCATAAAAGTGACATGTTTTTACTTTTGGAAGACATCAGAGGGCTTCAAAGTTCAGCAGCAATTTCTCCAATTTTTCACAAAATTTTCAAACTCACTATTTTTCAGGGACCAGTTCAGGTTTGAAGTGGATTTGAAGGGTCTTCATATTAGAAATACCCCCCCAAATGACCCCATTATAAAAACTGCACCCCCCAAAGTATTCAAAAAGACATTCAGTAGGTGTTTTAACCCTTTAGGTGTTTCACAGGAATAGTAGCAAAGTGAAGGAGAAAATTCACAAGCTTAATTTTTTATACTCGCATTTTCTTGTAAACCCAATTTTTTTATTTTTATAAGGGGTAAAAGGAGAAAATGTATACTTATATTTGTAGCCCAATTTCTCTCGAGTAAGGACATACCTCTATGTCGCCGCCCAGTGCCACGCCATTTTATGTTAGGGACGTTAGGGACCCACTCTGAATAGGTGGCCTTGACGTGGCGAGTGGGCTTGTACTTTTTGATCAAAAATGTATACTAACAACCTGTTAGTTTTTGATATTATGCTGAGAAGCAATCAGATCATTATACAAGATTGTAGATGTGCGCCATGTCTGTTTTCTACCTGAATTCACACTGTGCTTTCTATCTTCCCCTTTTTCTTTTTTTTTTGTTTCAACATGTGCTGCACTCTTCCCCACCCCCTCAGCCCAACCCTATATAGGTAGTAATTAGCTACATAAGGGCCATTTCATTCCTAGCAGCCTCCCAGTCTGACTGGGAGAGCATGGTAAGTGAGCCATTACACCTTGTTCACACTGGTGTGGTGCTGGGCGGCGTCCGTTGCTGCCGTGGCGCTGTGTCTGCGGGCGGGTGCGGCACATAGACTGGTTTGAGTGGCATTGGGGCCGCTCTGCCAGTGGGTATTTCCCCCCCCCCCCGTGGGCACTGGTGTCGCGGCGGTGGTGGTCGCCGCCCAGTGCTATGCCATTTTATGCTAGGGACGTTAGGGACCCACTCTGAATAGGAGGCCTTGACGTGGCGAGTGGGCTTGTACTTTTTGATCAAAAATGTATACTAACAACCTGTTAGTTTTTGATATTATGCTGAGAAGCAATCAGATCACTATACAAGATTGTAGATGCGCGCCATGTCTGTTTTCTACCTGAATTCACACTGTCTATGTAAATTGTTCGGCGGGCGCAGTAGAGGGCTCAGAAGCGACAAGGGGATTTTGGAGAGTACGTTTTTCAGAAATGGTTTTTGGGGGGCATGTTGCATTTAGGAAGCCCCTATGGTGCCAGAACAGCAAAAAAAAAAAAACACATGGCATACCATTTTGGAAAATAGACCCATTGGGGAACGTAACAAGGAATAAAGTGAGCCTTAATACCCCACAGGTGTTTCACGACTTTTGCATATGTAAAAAAAAAAAAAGAATAATTCCACTAAAATGTGTTTCCCCCCAAATTTCACATTTTTGCAAGGGTTAATAGCAGAAAATACCCCCCAAAATTTGTAACCCCATCTCTTCTGAGTATGGAGGTACCCCATAAGTTGACCTGAAGTGCACTACGGGCAAACTACAATGCTCAGAAGAGGAGGAGCGCCATTGAGCTTTTGGAAAGAGAATTCGTTTGGAATGGTAGTCAGGGGCCATGTGCATTTACAAAGCCCCCCGTGGTGCCAGAACAGTGGACCCCCCCCCCCACATGTGACCCTATTTTGGAAACTACACCCCTCACAGAATTTAATAAGTGGTGCAGTGAGCATTTACACCCCACTGGCGTTTGACAGATCTTTGGAACAGTGGGCTGTGCAAATGGAAAATTAAATTTTTCATTTTCACGGATCACTGTTCCAAAAATCTGTCAGACACCTGTGGGGCGTAAATGCTCACTGTACCCCTTATTACATTAAATGAGGGGTGTAGTTTCCAAAATGGGGACACATGTGGGGGGGGGGGTCCATTGTTCTGGTACCATGGGGGCTTTGTAAACACAAGTGGCCTTCAATTCCGGACAAATTTTCTCTTCAAAATCCCAATGGCGCTCCTTCTCTTCTGAGCATTGTAGTGCACCCATAGAGCACTTTACATCCACATATGGGGTATGTTCTTACTCAGAAGAAATGGGGTTACAAATTTTAGGGGTCTTTTTCCCTATTTTCCCTTGTGAAAATGAAAAATTTAGGGTGACACCAGCATTTTAGTGAAAAAAAATTTTTTTTTTCATTTTCCCATCCAACTTTAATAAAAATTTGTCAAACACCTGTGGGGTGTTCAGGCTCACTATACCCCTTGTTATGTTCCGTGAGGGGTGTCGTTTCCAAAATGGGGTCACATGTGGGTATTTATTTTTTTGGGTTTATGTCAGAACCGCTGTAAAATCAGCCACCCCTGTGCAAATCACCAATTTAGGCCTCAAATGTACATAGTGCACTCTCACTCCTGAGCCTTGTTGTGCGTCCGCAGAACATTTTACGCCCACATATGGGGAATTTCTGTACTCAGAAGAAATTGCGTTACAAATTTTGGGGTCTTTTTTTCCTTTTACCTCTCGTGAAAATAAAAAGTAAAAGGACAACACCAGCATGTTAGTGAAATTTTTTTTTTTACACTAACAGGCTGGTGTAAACCCCAACTTTTCTTTTGCATAAGGGGTAAAAGAAAAAAAAAGCCCCCAAAATTTGTAGTGCCATTTCTCCCGAATACGACAGGGCTCTGAAGTGAGAGAGCGCCATGCGCATTTGAGGAATAAATTAG
The DNA here is from genome assembly GCF_029499605.1 of Hyla sarda. Lineage (NCBI taxonomy): Eukaryota > Metazoa > Chordata > Amphibia > Anura > Hylidae > Hyla > Hyla sarda. The sequence continues at coordinate 271,827,673 of NC_079194.1, read as the reverse complement.
GGATTGCACAGGGGTGGACATAGGGGTATTCTACGCCAGTGATTCCCAAACAGGGTGCCTCCAGCTGATGCTAAACTCCACGCATGCCTGGACAGTCAGTGGCTGTCCGGAAATGCTGTGAGTTGTTGTTTTGCAACAGCTGGAGGCTCTGTTTTGGAAACACTGCCGTACAATAAGTTTTTAATTTTTATTGGGGGGGACAGTGTAAGGGGGTGTATATGTAGTGTTTTACCCTTTATTATGTGTAAGTGTAGTGTAGTGTTTTTAGGGTACATTCACACTGGCAGAGGTTTACAGTGAATTTACCGCTAGGAGTTTGCGCTGCGGCGAAAAATTTGCCGCAGCTCACACTTGTAGTAAACTTACTGTAAACCCGCCCGTGTGAATGTACCCTGTACGTTCACATGGGGGGGACAAACCTCTAGCTGCTTTAAAACTACAACTCCCAGCATGTACTGACAGACCGTGCATGCTGGGAGTTGTACTTTTGCAACAGCTGGAGGCACACTGGTTGGAAAACATTCAGTTAGATTCTGTTACCTAACTCAGTATTTTCCAACCAGTGTGCCTCCAGCTGTTGCAAAACTTCAACTCCCAGCATGTACTGATCACCGAAAGGCATGCTGGGAGATGTAGTTATGCAACAGCTGGAGGTACACAATTACAACTCCCAGCATGCAGAGACAGCTGTTTGCTGTTTAGGCATGCTGGGAGTTGCAGTTTTGCAACATCTGGAGAGCTATAGTTTAGAGACCACTGCACAGTGGTCTCCAAACTGTGGACCTCCAGATGTTGCAAAACTACAACTCCCAGCATGCTCAGACAGCAAACTGCTATGTGGGCATGCTGGGAGTTGTAGTTTTGCAAGATCTGGAGGTGCACAATATAGAGATCACTGTGCAGTGGTCTCAAACTGTAGACCTCCAGCTGTTGCAAAACTGCAACTCCCAGCATGCCTAAACAGCTCTCTGGGCATGCTGGTAGTTGTAGTTTTGCAACATCTGGAGGGTTACAGTTCAGAGACCACTATAGTGGTCTCAGACTGTAGCCCTCCAGATGTTGCTAAGTAACTCACCGGCTTCCGTCGGATCCAGGGAGCTGCGTCGCCGTCCTCTTCTTTCGCCGATCGTCGCCCACTGCCGCCGCTGATCGTCGCCCACTGCCGTCGCCGATGGGTAAGTGGATCTTCGGCGCCGGTACCTGTCGGTTTCCCCGTCCTGCCCCGCCTGTTGTGGGTGGGCAGAACGGGGAAACCGAAAGTAAACCCCTCCGCCCCCGATCTGCTATTGGTGGTCGCGTCTAGACCACCAATAGCAGAGATAGGAGGGGTGGCACTTCTGCCACCTCACTCCTATTGCTTCAAGGGGATTGTGGGTATCTAGGACATCCGCGATCCCCTTTATTTTCCGGGTCACTGGGTCACTATAGACCCGTATGACCCTGAATAGCCGCAAATCGCAAGTGTGAATTCACTTGCGATTTGCAGCGATCGCCGACATGGGGGGTCTGATGACCCCCCTGGGCATTTGCGCGGGAAGCCTGCTGATAGATATCAGCAGTCACCCCGGCCCGGTCCCCGCCCGGCGCACGGCAGGAGCCGGAATTCCCACGGACGTATGAGTACGTCCCTGGTCCTTAAGACCCAGGGCGCAGGGACGTACTCATACGTCCGTGGTCCTTAAGGGGTTAAAGGAAAACTGTCAGATATTTTCTCCCGCACTATACACACTACTGGTGGATAGGGCTGGAGACGCTACCTCGCCCGGATCCGCCTGGCCGTTCGCCCGCAATTGTAGTTTTATTCTATGTGTATATCTTGCTGTAACTGGCACGGGCGGGGCTTTCGCAGGTTAACTGGCACTGACGTCAGCGCCTCTTATGAATATTCATCCCCCCTCCCTCCAGTTAGGAGCGGCGAAGAGAGGGAGAACTGGAAAGAGGGGGATGAATATTCATAAGTGGTGCTGACGTCAGTGCCAGTTAATCTGCAGATGCCCCGCCCGTGCCAGTTACAGCAAGATATACAAATAGAAAAAACTACAATTGCGGGCGAACGGTCAGGCGGATCAAGGCGAGGTAAGGCTAATTTTAATCAGCATCTGCCGCACTATCCACCAGTAGTGTGGATAGTGTGGGAGAAAATATCTGACCGTTTTCCTTTAAGCCCTTTTTTGCAATTCTGACCACTCTCACTTTAAGCATTAAAGGGGTATTCCAGGCCAAAACTTTTTTTTATATATCAACTGGCTCCGAAAAGCTAAACAGATTTGTAAATTACTTCGATGAAAAAAATCTTAATCCTTGCAATAGTTATTAGCTTCTGAAGTTGAGTTGTTTTTTTCTGTCTAACTGCTCTCTGATGACTCACGTCCCGGGAGCTGTGCAGTTCCTATGGGGATATTCTCCCATCATGCACAGCTCCCGGGACGTGACATCATCATTGAGCAGTTAGACAGAAAACTTCAGAAACTAATAACTATTGAAAGGATTAAGATTTTTTAATAGAAGTAATTTACAAATCTGTTTAACTTTCCGGAGCCAGTTGATATATATAAAAAAAAGTTTTTGCCTGGAATACCCCTTTAATAACTCTGAGATGCTTTTACCTTTTATTCTGATTCCAAGTTTGTTTTTTCGTGACATAATCTACTTTAACATAGTGGTAAATTTTGGTTGTCCTTGCATTCTTCCTTGGTGAAAAATCCACAAATTTGATAAAAAAATTTAAAATGTAGAATTTTTCTAACTTAGAAGCTTTCTGCTTGTAAGGAAAATGGACATTCCAAATAAATTATATATTGATTCACAAATAAATTGGAGTTTATTCTCTCTTTTTTCTCGGGTTTTGCGCCCAAATTGTATCGCACGTTCCATGTGACACAATTTGCGACCAAAAAAAAAACCCAAAACCCTCCAGTTTACAAGAAAAACCTGAAAAGGGGGCATGGTCAAGGGAGAAAGTGGGCGTGGCCCCGACAAAAGGGGCATGTCAACGACAGTTTTAAAAAATAACAACATATTTACTAAAGTTTTCACAAAAAATGTGGTGGATTTGAGAAGAGGAAAATCAGACAGATCAGAACAGTTGTAAAAAAAAAAAAAGGAAAACGTAGGGAAAAGTGCAAAATGTAGGGAAACCTTAGTAAATATCTTGGGAAAATATCTCTTGGAAATCAAAACCCACAAAGAAAACTACACTTAATTCTTAGTAAATAAACCCCAATATGTCTACTTTATGTTGGCATCATTAAGTTGACATGTTTTTACTTTTTGAAGACATTAGAAGGCTTCAAAGTATAGCCGAAATTTCCAAAATTTTCACGGAAAATTCAAAATCTGAATTTATCAGGGACCAGTTAAGTTTGAAGTGGATTTGAGAGGCTTTTCTGTGAGAAATACCCCATAAATAACCCCATTATAGAAACTGCTCCCCTCAAAGCATTCAAAATGACATTCAGAATTTTTTTTTAACCCTTTGGGTGTTTCACAGGAATAGCAGCAAAGTGAAGGAGAAAATTCAAAATCTTCATTTTGTACACTCGCATGTTCTTGTAGAGCAGTTTTTTGAATTTTTACAAGGGGTAAAAGGAAAGAAATCCCCCCAAAATTTGTAACCCAATTTCTCTCGAGTAAGGAAATACCTCATATGTAGATGTAAAGTGCTCCATAGGTGCACTAGAGGGCTCAGAAGGGAAGGAGCGACAATGACATTTTGGAGAGTGAATTTTTCTGAAATGTTTTTTGGGGGGCATGTTGCATTTAGGAAGCCCCTATGGTGCCATAACAGCAAAAAAAACAAAACACATGGCATACTACTTTGAAACTACACCCCTCAAGGAACATAACAAGGGGTACAGTGGGCCTTAACATGCCACAGGTGTTTGATGACTTTTTGTTAGAAGTGTAAATAAAAATAAAAAATTCACTAAAATGAAGGTTTATCCTCAAATTTTACATTCTTACAAGGGGTAATAGGAGAAATTGCCCCCCGAAATTTGTAACCCCATTTCTTCTGAGTATGGAAATACCCCATGTGTAGATGTAAAGTGCTCTGCGGGTGTACTACAATGCTCAAAAGAGAAAGAGCGCCATTGAGCTTTTGGAGAGAGAATGTGCTTGGAATGGAAGTCGGGGGCCATGTGCGTTTACAAAGCCCCCATGGTACCAGAATAGTGGACCCCCCACATGTGACCCCATTTTGGAAACTACACCCCTCACAGAATTTAATAAAGGGTGCAGTGAGTATTTATACCCCACTGGCGTTTGACAGATTTTTGGAACAAGTGGTCCGTGAAAATGAAAAATTTTATTTTTCTTTTGCACATCCAACTGTTCAAAAGATCTGTCAAACACCTGTGGGGTGTAAATGCTCACTGTACATCTTGTTACATTCCGTGAGGGGTGTAGTTTTCAAAATGGGGTCATATGTGTGTGGGGGAGGGGTCCATTGTTCTGGCACTATGGGGGCTTTGTAAACACAAGTGGCCTTCAATTCTGGACAAATTTTCTCTTCAAAATCCCAATGGCGCTCCTTCTCTTCTGAGCATTGTAGTGCACCAGCAGAGCACTTTACATCCACATATGGGGTATTTATATACTCATAAGAAATGGTGATACACATTTTGGGGGGCTTTTTTCCCTCTGTTCCATGTGAAAATGAAAAATTTAGGGTAACACCAGCAATTTAGTGAAATTTTTTTTTTTTCATTTTCCCCTCCAACTTTAACGAAAATTGTCAAACACCTGGGGGTTGTAAAAGCTCACTATACCCCTTGTCGTCATGTTCTGTGAGAGGTGTAGTTTCCAAAATGGGGTCACATTTGGGTAGTAATTTTTTTGAGTTTATATCAGAACTGCTGTAAAATCAGCCCCCCCTGTGCAAATCACCAATTTAGGCCTCAAATGTACATAATGCGCTCTCACTTTTTAGCTCTGTTGTGCGCCCGCAGAGCATTTTATGCCCACATATGGGGTATTTTCGTACTCAGGAGAAATTGCGTTTTGGGGGTCTTTTTCTCCTTTTACCTACTGTGAAAATGAGGCAATGAAAGTATGGGGCAACACCAGCATGTTAGTGCAAAAAGTGTAGACCCCAACTTTACCTTTTCATAAGGGGTAAAAGGAGAAAAAGCCCCCCAAAATTTGTTAGGCAATTTCTCCTGTGTACGGAAATACCCCATAAGTGGCTCTAATTGTTGCCTTGAAATATGACAGAGCTCCAAAGTGAGAGAGAGCCATGCACATTTTAGGCCTGAATTGGGGATTTGCATAGGGACGGATCCGGATGCAAGAATTGCACTTGCCTCCGATACCAAAATTACCCTACGGCAGTGTTTCCCAAACAGGGTGCCTCCAGTTGTAGCAAAACTCCCAGGATGCCTGGACAGTCAATGGCTTGGAGTTGTTGTTTTGCAACAGCTGGAGGTTCCGTTTTGAAAACAGTGCCATATCAGACGTTTTTCATTTTTATTGGGGGTGGGCATAACTGTGTAGGGGTATATGTATATATAATGTTTTACTTTTTTATTTTGTGGTGTAGTATAGTGTTTTTAGGGTAAATTCACACAGGCAGAGGTTTACAGCGAGTTTCCCGCTGTTTCCCGAGTTTGAGCTGCAGCGGAAAATTTGCTGCATCTCAAACTTGCAGTGAGAAACTCACTGTAAACCCCCGCCCATGTGAATGTACCCTGTACATTCACATGGTGGGGAGGGGGGGAGCAAACCTCCAGCTGTTGCTAAACTGCAACTCCCAGCATGCCCTTTGGCTGTCGTGCATGCTGGGGGTTGTAGTTATGCAACAGTTGGAGGCACACTGGTTGCAAAACACTGAGAGTTTGTTACTTAACTTAGTGTTTCGCAACCAGTGTGCCTCCAGCTGTTGCAAAAACCTACAACTCTCAGCATGCCAGGACAGCCAAAGGGCATGCTGGAACTTGTAGTTTTGCAACAACTGGAGGCATACTACTAAAACTCCCAGCATGCCCTTTGGTTGCCCGTGCATGCTGTGGGTTGTAGTTATGCAACAGCTGGAGGCACACTGGTTGCAAAACACTGGGAGTTTGTTACTTAAATCAGTGTTTCGCAACCAGTGTGCCTCCAGCTGTTGCAAAACTGCAACTCCCAGCATGTACGGTTATCAGTGCATGCTGGGAGTTGTAGTTTGCTACTGCAACTCCCAGCATGCCCTTTGGCTGTACATTCATGCTGGTGGTTGTAGTTATGCAACATCTAGAGGCATAAAAACTACAACCCCCAGACTACAAACTACCAAAGGGCACGCTGGGAGTTGCAGTTGTGCCTTCTGCTGTTGCATAACAACAACTCCCAGCATGCCCTCGTGTGCATGCTGGGAGTTTTTGCTTAGCAACAGCAGGAGGCCAGCCTTACCTCCTGCTGCTGCGCAGTGAAGATTCTGCCTGTCGTCGCCACCGCTGCTGGGGCCCCGATCCCGCCGCCGATGCCGGGGATCAGATGCCCCAGCCTCAGGTACACACTCCCTGCACCCGCTCTTGCCCTCTGGAACAGGGCCGGAGCGGGTGCCGTTAGGGACACCCCCACAACAGGCGTCCTGATTCGTGGCCAGTGCCACCTCACTCCTGCTGCTAAAGCATGATAGGTGCCATCTCATCCTTTTTTTCCGGGTCACTGGGACCCGACTGACCCGGAATTGCTGCATATTGCTGATCTGAATTGATCGGTGATTTGTGGCGATCGTCGACATGGGGGGGGACCCCCCAGGCGTTGTCATGGGATGCCTTCTGAATGATTTCAGCAGGCATCCCGGTCCGGTCCCCGCCTGGTGAGCGGCAGGGACCGGAAATACTCAGAGAGTATGAGGGGTGCAGTGAGTCCTTAACCTCTTAAAGACCCATTACGTACAGGTACATCATGAGTCTGCTCCCGTTCTATAAGATGGGGGTCATAGCGGGTTGGGCCTGGCCTCTAACAATGGCCGGGACCCATGGCTAATAGCGCGCAGCACTGATCACAGTGCCGCGCACTATTAACCCTTTAGACGCGGCGTTCAAAGTTGAAAGCCGCGTCTAAAGTGAAAGTAAAACGTTGCCGGTTAGCTCAGGGGGCAATATCGCGGCATCCCGAACAGCTCTAGGACAGCAGGAGGGTCCCTTACCTTGCCTCCTGTTGTCCGATCGCCGAATGACTGCTCAGTGTCTGAGATCCAGGCATGAGCAGTCAAGCGGCAGAATCATTGATCAATGATTTCCTATGAGAAACCATTGATCAATGTAAAAGATCAGTGTGTGTAGTGCTATAGCCCCCATAACACTGCAAAAAAAATTTGAAAAAAAAGTTAATAAAGATCATTTAACCCCTTCCCTAATAGAAGTTTGAATCACCCCCCCCCCTTCTCCATTTAAAAAAAAAAACAGTGTAAATAAAAATAAAATTAAACATATGTGGTATCGCCGCATGTGGAAAAGTCCGAATTATAAAAATATATCGTTAATTTAACCGCACGGTCAATGGCGTATGCGCAAAAAAATTCCAAAGTCCAAAATAGTGTGTTTTTGGTCACTTTTTCTATCATCAAAAAATGAATAAAAAGCGACCGATAAGTCCGATCAATACAAAAATTGTACCATTAAAAACTTCAGATCACGGCGCAAAAAATTAGCCCTCATACCGCCCCATACGCGGAAAAATAAAAAAAATTATAGGGGTCAGAATATGACAATTTTAAATGTATACATTTTCCTGCATGTAGTTATGATTTTTTTCAGAAGTACGACAAAATCAAACCTATATAAGTAGGGTATAATTTTAATCTGATGGACCTACAGAATAAAGAGAAGGTGTCGTTTGTACCGAAAAATTTAATGTGTAGAAACGGAAGCCCCCAATTTTCTCGAACAATGTTAAATTTTTTTTTCCGTTTCGACGTAAATTTTTGGGTAAAATGACTGATGTCATTACAAAGTAGAATTGGTGGTGCAGAAAATAAGCAATCATATGCATTTTTAGATGCAAAATTTAAAGAGTTATGATTTTAGAAAGGTAAGGAAGAAAAAAAACGGAAGTGCAAAAACGGAAAAACCCCGAGTCCTTAAGGGGTTAAGGATGTGGGATGCAGGGTGTATGCATACGCCCTGTGTCCCCAAGATGTTAAAAATAATGCAAATTATTAATCTTGTAAATCATTCGTGTATGCCTCTGTGGAGGCTCTTATAATGTCCATTCCTGTCAGAAATAAGAATTACCGTATTTTTCGCCGTATAAGACGCACTTTTTCTTCCCCAAAACTGGGGGGGAAAAGTTGGTGCATCTTATACGGCGAATACACACACCTATCGCGGTGGTCCCTGCGGCCATCAATGGCCGGGACCCGCGGCTAATACAGGACATCACGATCGCGGTGATGCCCTGTATTAACCCTTCAGACACGGCGATCAAAGCTGACCGTCGCGTCTGAAGGGAAAGTGACACTCAGTCGGGCTTTTCGGGACCTCCGCGGTGAAAACGCGGCATCCCGAACAGCTTACAGGACCTTACCTGCCTCGGTATCTGCTCCGGGATCGCCTGCTTGGCCGGCGCTCTCCTTCGACGTCATAACATCGTCGCGCATGCCGTCCCGTCATCCAATAGGAGCGGCGTGCGTAACGACAGAATGACGGCGACGGAGAGCGTGGATCCCGGGGAAGAAGACGTCCGGGGAGTCGAGGACACCATGGGGACGCGGCGACAGCGATGAAGCAACATCCAGGGCAACGGTGACGGGTCCGGAGCGGCGGGGACACTTGAGTACTACCTCCTATCCAGTGGTCTTCAACCTGCGGACCTCCAGATGTTGCAAAACTACAACTCCCAGCATGCCCGGACAGCCAACGGCTGTCCGGACATGCTGGGAGTTGCAGTTTTGCAACATCTGGAGGTCCGCAGGTTGAAGACCACTGTTGGGTTCAAAATCTTTATTTTATTAGATTTTGCACCTATAAATTGGGTGCGTCTTATATGCCGGTGCGCCTTATGGGGCGAAAAATACGGTACACCTTCTATAGTATCTTAGTGGATCATTGGCACAATGTACTGTCGGAGTATTACTCTATGAGGATCTTACATAGTCCGCTCCTGTTGGGGAAATGAGCAGTATATGCTATATAATTGTTGTCCGTTTCTGTTGGGAGAAAACTTGCGAGTATCGGTACTAAAAAGAACTTGGTTTACACAGACGATGATAAATTCCCCCCCATGGGTTGGGGAAAGATGCGCATGTGGTGGATACCAGCTTGGTCTGTGTAGTGGGGGGTTATGGTGTCACATGGCCTCACCCAGCTGTGTGTATGATCACCTTGACAAGTAACACATTTATGACATTCCCTGTAAAATGGGGTAAAGGAGGAGCAGTGGCTCTGCACCAGGCTGCTATTTGTTTTTCTGGATAGTGCTAGACCTCCCTAGTGGTACTACCATACATGAAGGAAGGCAGATGTAGAAAATCACAGGAATGTACCCTGCCTAGAATGTCTCTAAACTGGTATCTTCTCTTCTTAGTTTTGGTAGCATTAGTAGGAAAGGTTGGTTAAAATGTAACACTGAATAGTCTACTGGCCTCAAGCCTTTGTCTAATGTAAGGTGGATGACCTACTGACTTCATCGACCTAGAATGGCCTGGTAACCTACAAGCAAAGGTCAATGCTCTTTAGATAATGAATGTCGGGCATCTGACTGATTATCAGCAAACAGGAGACCACTACAGACTAGCATAGATCAGAACTTACTAAGTAAATGATGTCCTGTCTCAGTCAGGGGGCCACTACATCCTCAATTCGTACCTTGGAGTCACCTTATTTTCGGGAATCACTTAACAGCAAAACCCCTTTCCCATTGACGTACATAAAAAACATGAAATTACCGTAACAGCAACAGCAAAACAGAGACAAAAATGGTGTGAACAAATTTTTAGTAGAAAAAAAAATTGTTAATACAATGAGCAAGGACGCTGTCTCTATATATTCTGTTGGCATAGCACCGTTACTTGTTGTGAAGTTACTAAATCTGTTTTATACACGTATTTCCTATAGCTGGAACTTTTGTTAAAGCAAATATTAGAAGAACTGCAGCAAAACTGTAAAGTGAGAATGCAGCCCCAGGAACATTAACTTCATCTGTTTCTTTAGCCATGTTCACACATGATTAAATCGGCGGTAAAACAGTATTTTTATAGGTAACAAAATCTTTACATAATCTGCAAATTTTCTTATAATAATGTGTTCCATTTGTGTCAAAGGAAACTTGGCCTTTAGTGCACACATCAGAGGAAAAAATGTCCTTTATTTAATGGCGGCAAGATTAATTAGCATGTCCTCTGTATTGTAGGCTGATTTGGGGTAAAAAAAAAAAAAGTGAGGGGGTTGAAATAATAAAATTGACCATAAAAGGATGAAATAATTGTCCCAAAAAAAAAAACATTTAAAAAAATATCTGCAAAAACTTTTAACCATTTTGTGGAAAAACAGCTTCTTACAAAAACACAGAGAGAAAAGAGAAGGAGATGGAAGCTGGAATCACGCTGTCTTCAAAACTCGGACAAATCCGGGATACAGGTAAGTTACTTTATTTAAAACACACACAAAACACTCAGGTTTTTTCATCAGCAGTGATCAAAAAAGGTTTCCAACTGACATTTATACAGGATATACTCATGATGTCACAGACATGTGACAAAACTCCTTGTAAAACATGGAAAAAGCTAAACAAAAAACATGGAAAAATACATACAAGAAAATATACGGAGAACAAGAAAAAAATATGAAAAAAAGAAAAAGTAAACATGACCTTCTTTTTCTTATTTTTTCATATTTTTTCTTGTTCTCCGTATATTTTCTTGTATGTGTTTTTCCATGTTTTTTGTTTTGCTTTTTCCATGTTTTACAAGGAGCTTTTGTCACGTGTCTGTGACATCATGAGTATATCCTGTATAAATGTCAGTTGGAAACCTTTTTTGATCACGTCTGATGAAAAAACCTGAGTGTTTTGAAACGCCTTGCGTGTGTTTTAAAAAAAAAAAAAGTTACTTACCTGTATCCCGGATTTGTTTCAAGTTTTGAAGACAGCGAGATTCCAGCTTCCATCTCCTCGCCTTTCCTCTCTGCATATTATCACGTCCGTGAATCGGTGTGGGAAGCCGCTGCAGTCTCATTGTATTCCCACTTATGTGAGCGTTGTGCCTTCCTAGCACAACCCAACCACAGGCACTGAGCAGTCATTCGGCGATCGGACAGCATGGAGGCAGGTAGGGATCCTCCGGCTGTCATGTAAGCTGTTCGGGATGCCACGATTTCACCGCGGCGATCCCGAACAACTCCCTGAGCTAACCGGCATTAGTTAAATTTTACTTTAGATGCGGCATTCAACTTTGAACGTCGCGTCTAAAGGGTTAATAACGCGCGGCACCGCGATTACTGCCGCGCTATTAGCCATGGTTCCCAGCCGTTGCTAGGTGCCGGGCCCAACCCACTATGACGCGGGGCCATGCCGTGGCCCCACGTTATAGAATGGGAGCCGACCCATGACGTACATGTATGTCATGGGTCGGGAAGGGGTTAAGATCAAGTACCCTTCATACATAGCCAAGGGAGACACTTATACCACAAGATGCCGAACCAACACTAAAATATGTCTGTGGATGGCCCAGTATGGGATAGTGTTTCCCCGTACTCTCCTGCCCTGGCATCAGGCAGTGTCACTCAGTGTCCCCAGGGCCCCCTGCAGTTGTTTTCCCCCATGTAAATATTTTGTATTTATTTTATTGTGTAATGTAAGTTTAATAAAATGTGCCATGTGATTGTTACCAAGGAGGTAATAGTGACCAGTCTCCCCCATATAAGCCCTGGGTGGAGCTAGCTCACTCTCTTTCCTTACAAGTCTTTGTTGAGGTCAAGTCGAGTTCTAGAGAGTGTCCAGAGTCATTGGAGGTAGGGCTGGACGGTATACCGGTTCATACCGAATACCGAAATTTTTGGGCTGCACGATATTAATTTTTCCCATACCGCAATACCGGTTGGGCCCCTCCCCCTTGGGAATGAATTATCAGCCCAGCGCAGTGCTGTCCCCACATCGGGGAACTAATCATATGTTACCCGCCAGCTCTGTTCTGCTCCCCCCACCAAATGATGTTACCCGCCAGCGATGTTCTGCTCTCCCCCGAAATCATGTTACCCGCCAGCGCTGTTCTGCTCCCCCCCCACCAAATCATGTGACCCGCGAGCGCTGTTCTATTCCCCCCCCCCCCAATCATGTTATCCACCAGCGCTGTTCTGCTCCCCCCCAATTAATTATTGGCCTAGCGGGGTACTACTCACATATGTCACCCGCAAGCACTGCCCTCCTCTTTGTTGGGGGCCGCCAGCGCTGGAACTCACTGTACGCCAGTAGTCTCCAACCTGCGGACCTCCAGATGTTGCAAAACTACAACTCCCAGCATGCCCGGACAGCCAACGGGCTGCAAAAGATAAAGAAAATAAACTTTAAAGGGGTACTCCGGCGCTTAGAAATCTTATCCCCTATCCAAAGGATGGGGGATAAGATGCCTGATCGCGGGGGTCCCGCCGCTGGGGACCCCCGTGATCTTGCACGCCAACACCCCGTTTATAATCAGTCCTCCCGAGCGTGTTCGCTCCGGGTCTGATTACTGTCGATCATGGGCCGGAGCGCTGTGACGTCAAGGCTCCGCCCCGTGTGACGTCACGCTCCGCTCCCCTCAATGCAAGCCTATGGGAGGGGGCGTAACAGTTATGACGCCCCCTCCCATAGGCTTGCATTTAGGGGCGGAGCGTGACGTCACACGGGGCGGAGGCATGACATCACACGCCGCCGGCCCTGTGGTCGCAGGTAATCAGACCTCGGCTCTGGCAGGCTTATTACATGACAGTGCATTTAACCTATCACTGGCCGGGGCGGAACATTGCAGAGGCCGGTGATAGGCTGACGGCTTTCCGACGTTCCCATCCCCAGGAACAGCGTGAGGCCAACGTAGGTAAGTTAAAGTTTATTTTCTTTATCTTTTGTAGCCTGGGCATAGGGATACAGTGTACAGCAGTGGTCTCAAACCTCCGGACCTCCAGCTGTTGCAAAACTATAACTCCCAGCATGCACGGACAGCCGTTGGCTGGGAGTTGTAGTTTTGCAACATCTGGAGGTCCGCAGGTTGGAGACCACTGGTGTACAGTGAGTTCTATCGCCAGCGGCCGCAACAAAGAGGAGAAGGGCAGTGCTTGCAGGTGACATATGTGAGTAGTACCCCGCTGGGCTAATAGATAATTGGGGGGGAGCAGAACAGCGCTGGCGGGTAACATGATTTGGGGGGGGAAGCAGAACAGCGCTGGCAGGTAACATGATTTGGGGGGAAGCAGAACAGCGCTGGCGGGTAACATGATTTGGAGGGGGGAAGCAGAACAGCCCTCGCGGGTCACATGATTTGGGGGGGGGGGGGGTGAAAGAAATACCGTTATATACCGTGGAACTGCCATAAGTTACAAAAATACCGTGATACACATATTTGGTCATATCGCCCAGCTCTTATTGGAGGCCTCAAGTCCAGTCTGCAGCCACAGTCAATTGCAAGTAAGCTACAGCCATAGCTTTGTCAGTCTTCAGTCAAGTCAAGTCAGTCCCTGTCAGCAACTGTCAAGTCAGCGTGGCCTGCATTACATTGTCCAGTCCTACTACAAGTCCCTACAAGCCCTTAAAGGGGTACTCCGCCCCTAGACATCTTATCCCCTATCCAAAGGATAGGGGATAAGATGTCAGATCGCTGTGGTCCCACTGCTGGGGAGCCACGGGATCCCCACTGCAAAACCCGCTATAATTACAGCACAGAGCGAGTTCGCTCTGTGCGTAATGACGAGCAATACAGGGGACGGAGCAGCGTGACGTCATGGCTCTGCCCCTCGTGACATCACGGCCGGTCCCCTTAATGCAAGTCTAAGGGAGGGGGCGTGACGACCGCCACGCCCCCTCCCATAGACTTGTATTGAAAGGGGCGGGCCGTGATGTCACGAGGGGCGGAGCCGTGACGTAAAGATGCTCTGGCCCCTGTATTGCCCGTCATTACGTGCAGAGCGAACTTGCTCTGTGCTGTAATGATAGCGCAGTGCCGTAGCGGGGATCCCGTGGCTCCCCAGCAGCGGGTCCGCGGCGATCTGACATCTTATCCCCTATCCTTTGGATAGGGGATAAGATGTCTAGGGGCGGAGTACCCCTTTAAGGTCTCTGAGTCACTGGTCACCAACGTGGGCCCTTGCTGAACTGTATGAACTTTACCATCTGTCTACCCTCAGTAAAGCTACCATTATCCGTAACTTGGCTTCAGAGTTATAATTGCCACCGTGCCTAGCCCAGGATCTAGCGGTATACCTTCGGGTGGTGTCGAGCATAAACCACGCCCTGATGTCATGAATATAAGGGGTTGATGCCATCTGTCCCTAGGGTAACAACATCTGCCCTCATCACACCCAGTTACCACATGTCCTTAAAGCAGTAACTAAGTATAATAATGCACTATCCTCCTTTAGTTTACAAGTTGGAGAGTCACACGCTGTATTCACTTGCTTTCTTGTGTTTGATTTATTGCAGAATTTCCCAGTTAACTATAAAGATGTAAACCAGCAATAAAATTTAAAAAAAGAGTAAATTTCTTCCAAAAAGAGCACCACACCTGTCCCCAGTTTGTGTGTAGTATTACAACTTGGCTCCATACACTTCAATGAAACTAAGCTGCTATACCACACACAACCTAAAGGCCAGGTGTGGTGCTCTTTTTTAAAGAAATCAGCTGTTTTTCTAACCCCTTTTAGGGCCGGTTCAAACTACGTTTGTAGTGTACGGGTGCCGGATTCGGTTGGGAGGAGCAAAAATCGTCCGCTCCCGTATATCAGCCGTTATATCAGAACCCCATTCATTTCAATGAGCAAACTGGAGTCAAACGCTGACTCCGGTCGGCTAATTTTTGCCCCACATGCGGTTTTCCCACCAGACCTAAAACCGTGGTATACTACGGTTTTAGGTCCGGTTAGAGAACCGTATCAACCAATCAAATTGCTTCTTTTATTTTTTTAACCTGTCCAGGATGCAGGGCGTATGCATACGCCCTGCATCCTGGGACCGGACCAGGATGACTGCTGAAATCAGCAGGCATCCTGTGCATATGCCCAGACCGCCGCCACGCCGCCCCCCCCCCCATGCCGACACCGGAAATCGAAGGTCAATTCAGACCGACAATTTTCGGCGGATGCGGGTCATACCGGTGTCCGGTGACCCAGAAAATCAGGGGGATGGGGGGTGTCCAAGACACCCCCGGTCCCCTTGAAGGGATAGGAGTTAGGTGGCAGGGATGCCACCCCTGCTATTGGTCGTCAAGAAGCGATGACCAATAGCAGATCGGGGGCGGGGGGTTAAAGTTCGGTTCCCCCGTCCTGCCCACCGACGGTAATCTGGGCAGAAAGGGGGGACTGTAGCGTGACCGGCGGCGATCCCTTACCTAACCGGTGGCGGCGATGACGTGCGGCTCCCTCGTGATGACTACGGAAGCCAGTGGGTAATTGCCTAGCAACATCTGGGGGGGGGGGGGGGGGGGGGGGGACTAAAGTTTGGAGACCACTATACAGTGCTCTCCAAACTGTAGCACCCCCCCCCCAGATGTTGCAAAACTACAACTCCCAGCATGCTCAGACAGCTGTTTGGGCATGCTGGAATTTGTAGTGCAGGTGGTCTCTAAATTGTAGCCCTCCAGATGTTGCAAAACTGCAAATCCCAGCATGCCGAAACAGCAAACAGCTGTCTCGCCATGCTGGGAGTTGTACTTGCGTACCTCCAGCTGTTGCATAACTACATCTCCCAGCATGCCCTTTGGTGATCAGTACAAGCTGGGAGTTGTAGTTTTGCAACAGCTGGAGGCACCCTGGTTGGAAAATACTGAGTTACGTAACAGAACCTAACTGAAGGTTTTCCAACCAGTGTGCCTCTAGCTGTTTCAAAAGTAGTTTTGCAACAGCTGGAGGTTTGCCCCCCCCCCCCCCTCCCATGTGAATGTACAGGGTACACGGGCAGGTTTACAGAAAGTTTCCTGCTTCAAGTTTGAGCTGCGGCAAATTTTCTGCCGCAGCACAAACTCCTAGAGGGAAACTCACTGTAAACCGCCGTCGGTGTGAATGTACCCTAAAAACACAACACTAACACATAATAAAGGGTAAAACACTACATATACACCCCCTTACACTGTTCCCCCCAATAAAACTAAAAAACATCGTACGGCAGTGTTTACAAAACGGAGCCTCCAGCTGTTGCAAAACAACAACTCCCAGCATTTCTGGACAGCCACTGACTGTCCAGGCATGCTGGGAGTTTAGCAACAGCTGGAGGCACCATGTTTGGGAATCTTTTTACCCATTATGAATAGGAAAATTTTTATTTATTTTTACACTAACATGCTGGTGTTGCCCCATACTTTTTATTTTCACAAGAGGTAAAAGAAAAAAAAAAGACCCCCAAAATTTTTTACGCAATTTCTCCTGAGTACGGAAATACCCCATATGTGGGCGTAAAATGCTTTGCGGGCGCACAACAAGGCTCAGGAGTGAGAGCGCACTATGTACATTTGAGGCCTAAATTGGTGATTTGCACAGGGGTGGCTGATTTTACAGCGGTTCTGACATAAACGCAAAAAAATAAATACCCACATGTGACCCCATTTTGGAAACTACACCCCTCACGGAATGTAACAAGGGGTATAGTGAGCCTGAACACCCCACAGGTGTTTGACGAATTTTCGTTAAATTTGGATGGGAAAATGAAAAAAACATTTTTTTTTACTAAAATGCTGGTGTTACCCTAAATGTTTCATTTTCACATGGGAAAATAGGAAAAAAGCCCCCCAAAATTTGTAACCCGATTTTTTCTGAGTATGGAAATACCCCATATGTGGATGTAAAGTGCTCTGCGGGTGAACTACAATGCTCAGAAGAGAAGGACCGCCATTAGGATTTTGAAGAGAAAATTTGTCCGGAAATTGAAGGCCACGTTGTCAGGATCCGGACTGGTATGCAGCGAGGACACTGGTGGTGGATCCTCTGTGTCAGTGGGGTGATAGCGTGGGCCGTACCAGGGGAACGGAGTCTAAGGGGTTACTGGTTTTCACCAGAGCCCGCCGCAAAGACGGATGGACTTGCAGCGGCAGGTAACCCCCAGGTCGTTCCACCCGATAGTGACTCAACCCCAACTGACAGCTGAGACAGGCGCGGTACACAGGGACAAGGCAAGAGCAAGGTCGGACGTAGCAGAAGGTCAGGGCAGGCAGCAAGAGTCGTAGTTAGGGGCAACAGCAGAAGGTCTGGGTACACAGGCTTGGGAATACACTAAACGCTTTCACAGGGCACTAAGGCAACAAGATCCGGCAAGGACAGGAAGGGGAAGTGGGTTTTTATATGCAAGAAGCAGGTAGGAGCTAATTAACACTGATTGGGCCAGGCACCAATAAGTGGTGCGCTGGCCCTTTAAATCTCAGAGAGCCGCCGCGAGCGCGCCCTAGAGAGCTGGGCCGCGCGCGCCGGGACGGAACAGCAGGAGGACGGGGCAGGTGAGAGGGACGGGGTGCGATCCGCGAGCGGCACGTCCCGCGAAGCGGATCGCATCCCCGCCGGGCACAGCTGAGCAGCGTCTCCGGTCAGCACTGCCGACCGGAGCGCTGCAGGGCAGAAAACACCACGAGCGCTCCGGAGGAGGAGGGGGAGCCGGAGCGCTCGGCGTAACACATGTGTGTTTACATAGTGCCAGAACAATGGACCCCCCCCCACATGTGACCCCATTTTGGAAACTACACCCCTCACGGAATGTAATAAGGGGTACAGTGAGCATTTACGCCCCACAGGTGTCTGGCAGATTTTTGGAACAGTGGTCTGTGAAAACGAAAAATGTAATTTTTCATTTGTACAGTCCACTGTTCCAAAGATCTGTCAAACACCAGTGGGGTGTAAATACTCACTGCACCCCTTATTAACTTCTGTGGAGGGTGTAGTTTCCAAAATGGGGTCACATGTGGGAGGGGGGGGGGTCCACTGTTCTGGCACCATGGGGGCTTTGTAAATGCACAAGGCCCCCGACTTCTATTCCAACCAAATTCTCTCTCCATAATCTCAATGGGGCTCCTTCTCTTCCGAGCATTGTAGTGCACCAGCAGAGCACTTGATGTCCACACATGGGGTATTTCCATACGCAGAAGAAATGGGGTTACAAATTTTGGGGGGCATTTTCTCCTATTGCCCCTTGTAGAAATGTAAAATTTTGGGGGAAAAACTGCATTTTAGTGAAAAAAAATTCATTTACACTTCCAACTTTAACTATAAGTCATCAAACACCTGTGGGGTGTTAAGGCTCACTGTTCCCCTTGTGATGTTCCTTGAGGGGTGCAGTTTCCAAAATAGTATGCCATGTGGGGGGTTTATTGCTGTTCTGGAACCATAGGGGCTTACTAAATGTGACATGCCCCCTAAAAACCATTTCAGAAAAACTCACTCTCCAAAAGCCCATTGTTGCTCCTTCCCTTCTGGGCCCTCTAGTGCACCCACAGAACACTTCACATACACATATGAGATATTTCCTTACTCGAGAGAAATTGTGTTACAAATATTAGGAAGACTTTTCTCCTTTTACCCCTTGTAAAAAATCAAAAACTGGGTCTACAAGAACATGCCAGTGTAAAAAATGAAGATTTTGAATTTTCTCCTTCACTTTGCTGCTATTCCTGTGAAACACCTAAAGGGTTAACACACTTACTGAATGTCATTTTGAATACTTTGAGGGGTGCGGTTTTTATAATGGGGTCATTTGTGGGGAATATCGCCAAAAGTTTACCACTAACATAAAGAAGAATATGTCACGAAAAAACTATCTCGGAATCAGAATGAAAAGTAAAAGCATCCCAGAGTTATTAATGCGTAAAGTGACAGTGGTCAGATTTGCAAAAAAGGCCTGCAACCTTAACCCCTTAAGGACCCAGCCATTTTAGACCTTAGGACCCGGCCATTTTTTGCACATCTGACCACTGTCACTTTAAACATTAATAACTCTGGAATGCTTTTAGTTATCATTCTGATTCCGAGATTGTTTTTTCGTGACATATTCTACTTTAACTTAGTGGTAAAATTTTTTGGTAACTTGCATCCTTTCTTGGTGAAAAATCCCCAAATTTGATGAAAAATTTAGCATTTTTCTAACTTTGAAGCTCTCTGCTTGTAATGAAAATGGATATTCCAAATATTATTTTTTTTATTCACATATACAATATGTCTACTTTATATTTGCATCATAAAATTGACGAGTTTTTACTTTTGGAAGACACCAGGGGGCTTCAAAGTTCAGCAGCAATTTTCCAATTTTTCACAAAATTTCCAAAATCACAATTTTTCAGGGACCAGTTCAGGTTTGAAGTGGATTTGAAGGGTCTTCATCTTAGAAATACCCCACAAATGACCCCATTATAAAAACTGCACCCCCCCAAAGTATTCAAAATGACATTCAGTCAGCATTTTAACCCTTTAGGTGTTTCACAGGAATAGCAGCAAAGTGAAGGAGAAAATTCCCAATCTTCATTTTTTACACTCGCATGTTCTTGTAGACCCAATTTTTGAATTTTTACAAGGGGTAAAAGGAGAAAATGTATACTTATGTTTGTAGCCCAATTTCTCTCGAGTAAGCACATACCTCATATGTCTATGTAAAGTGTTCGGCGGGCACAGTAGAGGGCTCAGAAGGGAAGGAGCGACAAGGGGATTTTGGAGAGTACGTTTTTCTGAAATGGTTTTTGGGGGGCATGTTGCATTTAGGAGCCAGAACAGGAAAAAAAAACACATGGCATACCATTTTGGAAACTATACCCCTTGAGGAACGTAACAAGGAATAAAGTGAGCCTTAATACCCCACAGGTGTGTCACCACTTTTGCATATGTAAAAAAATGTAAAAAAAATTTCAATAAAATGTGTGTTTCCGCCCAAATTTCACATTTTTGCAAGGGTTAATAGCAGAAAATACCCCCCCAAATTTGTAACCCCATCTCTTCTGAGTATGGAGGTACCCCATAAGTTGACATGAAGTGCACTATGGGCGAACTACAATGCTCAGAAGAGAAGGAGTCATATTTGGCTTTTTGAGACCAAATTTTACTCGGGGGCATGTCGCATTTAGGAAGCCCCTATGGTGCCAGGACAGCAAAAAATACCCACATGCAATACCATTTTGGAAACTAGACCCCTTGAGGAACGTAACAAGGAATAAAGTGAGCCTTAATACCCCACAGAGGTTTCACGACTTTTGCATACGTAAAAGTGCAAAAGTACAACATTTTTTATTTGCGCAGCCCACTGTTCCAAAGATCTGTCAGACACCAGTGGGGTGTAAATTCTCACTGCACCCCTCATTACATTCCGTGAGGGGTGTAGTTTCCGAAATGGGGTCACATGTGGGTTTTTTTTTTTTGCGTTTGTCAAAACCGCTGTAACAATCAGCCACCCCTGTGCAAATCACCTCAAATGTACATAGTGCACTCTCCCTTCTGAGCCTTGTTGTGCGCCCTCAGAGCACTTTGCGCCCACATATGGGGTATCTTCGTAGTCGGGAGAAGTTGCATTACAAATTTTGGGGGGCTTTTTTCCCTTTTACCTCTTGTCAAAATGAAAAGTATAGGGCAACACCAGCATGTTAGTGTAAAAAATTAATTTTTTTACACTAACATGCTGGTGTAGACCCCAACTTCACCTTTTCATAAGGGGTGAAAGGAGAAAAAGCCCCCCAAAATTTGTAAGGCAATTTCTCCAGAGTACGGCGATACCCCATATGTGACCCTAAACTGTTGCCTTGAAATAAGACAGGGCTCCGAAGTGAGAGCGCCATGCGAATTAGGGATTTGCATAGGGGTGGACATAGGGGTATTCTACGCCAGTGATTCCCAAACAGGGTGCCTCCAGCTGTTGCAAAACTCCCAGCATGCTTGGACAGTCAACGGCTGTCCGGCAATACTGGGAGTTGTTGTTTTGCAACAGCTGTAGGCTCCATTTTGAAAACAGTGGCGTACCAGATGTTTTTCATTTTTATTGGGGAGGGGAGGGGGGCTGTGTAGGGGTATGTGTATATGTAGTGTTTTTTACTTTTTATTTTATTTTGTGTTAGTGTAGTGTAGTGTTTTTAGGGTACAGTCACATGGGCAGGGGGGGTTACAGCGATTTTCCCGCTGCGAGTTTGAGCTGCCGCGCAAAATTTGCTGCATCGCAAACTTGCAGCCTGATACTCACTGTAAGCCCCCTGCCCATGTGAATGTACCCTGTACATTCACAAGGGGGGGACCTCCAGCTGTTGCAAAACTACAACTCTCAGCATGCACAGTCTATCAGTGCATGCTGGTAGTTATAGTTTTGCAACAGCTGGAGGCACACGGGTTGGGAAACACTGAGTTAGGAAACAGACAATGTTTCCCAACCAGTGTGCCCCTAGTTGTTGCAAAACCACAACTCCCAGCATTCTCAGGCATGCTGGAAGTCGTAGTTCGGCAACATCTTTAGAGCCAGATGTTGCCGAACTACAACTCCCAGCATGCTTGGAGTTGTAGTTTGCAACATCTGGAGGACTACAGTTTGCAGACCACTAATACAGTGGTTTCCAATCTGTGCCCTTCCAGATGTTGCAAAACTACAACTCCCAGTATGCCAAAACTGTCCAGGCATGCTGGGAGTTGTAGTTCTGCAACATCTGAAGGGCCAGATGTTACAGAACTACAACTCCCAGCATTCCTGGACAGTAAGGGCATGCTGAGAATGGGTAGTTTTGCAACATCTGGAAGGGCACAGTGGTCTCCAAACTGTGGACCTCCAGATGTTGCAAAACTGCAACTCCCAGCATGCCCAGATGCCAAGGGCTGTCTGGGCATGCCGGGAGTTGTAGTATATAGGGTCCCAATACAGCAATGCATGTCGCTTTACGGCGACGTGCATTGCTGTAAAGGGCCCGACCGCGGCTGAAGATCTACTCACCTGTCGCCGCCGCCGCCATCTTCCTCGCCGGGATCCGGGTCTTCAGGGACGAGGTAAGTACCGGGGCCGGGCCCCAGCACTCCCCCGTCCCCCGCCGCGTCCTCCAGTCTTCCTCCCGTTCTCTTCGGACATCCGGGGGCCGGGCAGGGCGGGAGGAAGTAACCGCCCCCCCCCTGCGATTGGTCGGTTAACTAAGCGAAGAATCGCAGGGGATCGGAGGAGGTGGCAGGCTTGCCACCTCGCTCCTATGCTTTAGCATGGTCCTGGCTGTCTGTGACAGCCGGGATCATGCAAAATTACCGGGCGGTCGGGTCCCAGAGACCCGATCAGCCCGGTATCGGCGCAGGTCGCAAGGGCGATTTCCCTTGCGATTTGCGGCGATCGCCGACATGGGGGGCCTACATGGCCCCCCACGGCGTTTGCCCTGGATCCCTGCTGAAGGATTTCAGCAGGGATCCGTTTCCGATCTCCGCCGGGTGAGCGGCGGAGACCAGGAAAAGACATGACGTATGCATACGTCATGGGTTCTTAAGACCCAGGTCCTGAAGAGGTTAAGGTGAAAATGAGCTGCATCCTTAAAGGGGTATTCCCGTCAAAACCTTTTTTTATATATAGTTATCAACTGGCTCCGGAAAGTTAAACAGATTTGTAAATTTCTTCTATTAAAAAATCTTAATCCTTCCAATAGTTATTATCTTCTGAAGTTTTCTGTCTAACTGCTCAATGATGATGTCACGTCCCGGGAGCTGTGCATGATAGGAGAATATCCCCATAGGAACTGCACAGCTCCCGGAACGTGAGTCATCAGAGAGCAGTTAGACAGAAAACAACTCAACTTCAGAAGCTAATAACTATTGGAAGGATTAAGATTTTTTAATAGAAGTAATTTACAAATCTGTTTAACTTTCCGGAGCCAGTTCATATATATAAAAAAAGTTTTGGTCTGGAATACCCCTTTAACTTTTAGTAATGCTCCTACCCAGCACTCTGACCTCAACCTTCTTTCCTTCGCTATCAAAAAATAGCAGCACCCCAAGCACACTCCAAGTAATCACTTTCCTCAATGATTCTTGGAGGTGTACTTCATGTTTGTGAAGGAAATCTAACAAGTCAGCAGCCTTTCTACATTATAAATATATGCTTAAACCTATTAGGCCAGATTCACACTAAGGATTTTCCAAACAGAATTCCGCTTAGGAATTTCAGTTAGAAATTCCGATGCAGCAGAATCCTATTGATATTAATGGGATTACATTGCACAGTGCACACTACGGAATTTCAGTGGCGGACGTTCCACTGCTGAGACTCCGCAGCCAAAAGAATTTACTTCATTCTTCTGGCAGAATCCGCTATCTATTGGGCGGCAATGTCTGAGCGGTCCTAGCACTGACTTATTTCAGTCAGCACTGAATTTTTCCGTCAGATTTTTTTTGGCTGAAGATTCTCAGTGTGAACCTGGTCTTACTGTGCCCTTTACCCTGCCAAAAAAACAATTTTATCTCGCTCATCTCCCTAAACCAAAAACAACACTGCAACCGTTAACTCTGATCTTAAGCCTAAAGTGTAGACACCTATCACTGACCTCTGTGCTAAAGACCTGTGGGGAGATTTATCAAAACCTGTGCAGAAGAATAATTGGCCAGTTGCCCAGAGCGACAAATTTTATTTTTCAGAGACCTTTTAAAAAAATTAAAGAAGCAATCTAATTGGTTGCATTGGGCCACTGGTCAATTTTTACTCTACACGTGTTTTGATAAATCTCCCGACTGGGCTTGTATTTCAAAGCTAAAATTTGTCATGAGATCAACCCCCCAGTCCCCTAGAAGTATTGATCACATTCACTACCACAGATCCTCATCATAACTCTCAGTTTTCAAGCTTGTAGCTGAGAATAAAGTACAGTGGGGCAAAAAAGTATTTAGTCAGCCACGTATTGTGCAAGTTCTCCCACTTAAAAAGATGAGAGAGGCCTGTAATTTTCATCATAGGTATACCTCAACTATGAGAGACAGAATGAGAAAAAAAATCTATAAAATCACATTGTCTAATTTTTTTGAGAATTTATTAGCAAATTATGGTGGAAAATAAGTATTTGGTCAATAAAAAATAAAAGATAATCTCAATACTTTGTTATATACCCTTTGTTGGCAATGACAGAGGTCAAACGTTTTCTGTAAGTCTTCAAAAGGTTTTCACACACTGTTACTGGTATTTTGGCCCATTCCTCCATGCAGATCTCCTCTAGAGCAGGGATGTTTTGGGGCTGTTACTGGGCAACACAGACTTTCAACTCCCTACAAAGGTTTTCTGTGGGATTGAGATCTGGAGACTGGCTAGGCCACTCCAGGACCTTGAAATGCTTCTTACAAAGCCACTCCTTCGTTGCCCGGGCAGTGTGTTTAGGATCATTGTCATGCTGAAAGATCCAGCCATGTTTCATCTTCAATGCCCTTGCTGATGGAAGGAGGTTTTTTTTCACGATACATGGCCCCATCCATTGTTTCCTTTACACGGATCAGTTGTCCTGGTTCCTGTTCGTGGCACCAAAAGTTGTGGTGAGGGTTTGATGAAGGCAGATGGAATTACCCTAGGGGCAAATGGCATTAACCCCTTGTGTTCGTGGCGCCAGAGCATGGTTTTAACTCTACACTGCCCGAAGGTATACAGCTGGATTCTGGGCTAGGCACGGGGGCAAATAAAGACTCCGACGCCAAGTTACAGAACAACGGAAGCTTTACTGAGTCAGACAGGTGTAACGGTCTTTACAGCTTGGCTAGGACTAGGAGGGGACCAGTGACTTCAGAGACCTCAGGGCTCGCTGGGACTTGTAGTGAACTTGGACAATTTGCTGCAGGGCCACGCTGACTTGACACAGATTTATCTTGACTGAGAGTTACTAAACCGACTTCACCCCGTTTGTAGCTTTACAGGTTTTGACTTTCACCTGTGGGGTAGTGAACTTGTGGCTGCGTGGTAAACTTAGGCCTCCTCAGGACAGCAGACACTATCTCCGGACTTGACCTCACTGCAACTCAGCTAAGCAGGAAAAGAGACTGAACTAGCTCCTCCCAGGGCTTATATGGGGAGACTCTGTAGGGGTCCCATAGGTCACCCTGTAGGTCACATGGTCACTGGTACCTTCCTTGGTTAATACACTTAGCAACATTACTTAAACGTATCTAACAATATATAAACATTACAATACATAACATAGGCACTGCTTAACTGGACTGGGCCACCGCAACAGACACACAATAAGATGTATATACTTTGTGCAAAGTAGATATAGTATATGTTGCATTTACATATATATATCTCAGAGGGTGTCTCCCTACAGATCAAACAGAGTATCTGTTCAATGACAACTTCCAGGTAGCTCATCAGGGATTGTTAGAAACACTCTATGGTTCAAGGATGACCTATACAATATGATGCCATTGGAGAGTATTGTGTGCACAAGTGGTAGTTCGGTTGTATGCAATAATAAGGCTTTAGACCTAGACGTATTGAAAAGGATATATATGTAGTGCTTGGTCAGTGTGTCCCTGAGTACACAGACGACAGGGAATGAGTCAGGAAACCTGGCAGGGTACACTACCAACTTGGCAGCACTACAACAATACGGATGAAGTTGGAGACTGAGAAGTCCAAACAATGCCCTGATAAGGGAGGGAGTATGAAACTAGCCCAATACGTCTGGGTCTAAAGCCTCATTATTACATACAAACTAACTACCACTTGTGCAAACAATACTCTCCAATTGCATCATATTGTATGGGTCATCCTTGAATCAAAGAGTGTTTGTACCACTGTTGAACTACGGTGTAGCAAAACACATTGTCCCTTTTCATTGAACAGATACTCTGTTTGATCCATAGGGAGACACCCTCGGCTATATCTATTTGTAAATGCAACATATACAGGTAAAACTCAAAAAATTATTATATCGTGTAAAGGTTACTTATTTCAGTAATGTAACTTAAAAGGTAAAACAAAACTAACACAGTGGTCACTCAACATACGATGGTAATTCGTTCCAAACGACCCATCGTTTGTCGAATCCATCGTATGTTGAGGGATTTGTGCAATGTAAAGTATAGGAAGTTATACTCACCTGTCCCCGCCGCTCCGGACCGCGTCCTCACCGCTCCCGATGATGTCCCAGGGGCTCCCGATGCTGTCCTGCTGCTCCGGCGTCTTCTTTGGGATCCTCCGGCTTCTTCCGCATGTTCCCCAGGGTCCGGGCCTTACTTTCTGGTGACGTTATTATGTTGCAGCGCCGGCACGGCGTGAGTAGCGACGTAATAACAACGCTGGAAAGCGAGGCCCGGACCTTGGAGGAGATGCAAAAGACGCCGGAGGATCCCGAAGTGGACCCGGAGCAGCGGGGATAGTTAAGTGAACCTGTCTGGGATGCTTAAACTGCTCTCCGACAGCAGCTTAAGCATTTTGCGCTGTCCGATAGCAGTTAATGCGATGGCCCCGACATATAAAAGCATCGTATGTCGATGCTGACATCGACATGCGATGTCCTCTGAGAGGCCATCGTATGTTGATATGGTCATATGTCGGGGCCATGGCATGTCGGGGGGTTACAGTATATGAGAGAGACTCATTACATGCAAAGCAAGATAGTTCAATCCGTGATTGGTCATAATTGTGATTTTGGCTTACAGCTCATGAAAACCTCAAAGCCAATTACTATGATTTGGAGAGCCATGTCATCTGCTGGTGTTGGTCCGCTGTGCTTCATTAAAGGGATTATCCACCATTAGGTGAGTTTAGCAGTACATACCTGCCAGAACTGGGTATTTCCTGTTGAATTTTGTTCTCTAAACTACGCATCCCATAGTTTCATAGTTTGTATGTATGAGGTCACTTTCCTCCCTCAGCCACCCTACCCGTTGAAACACACCAGTGATTCCTTCAATGCACTACATCAGTGTTTTCTAATTAGGGTGCCTACAGCTGTTGCAAAATAAACTCTCTCCCCACCCAGCAGTCGCTCCACCCATTGAAGCAGGACAGACTCCATCTGATCACCTGACTAGTGAGGTCAGGTCTCCACGCACTGTAACCTAGGAAATCCCGAGATATGAGTAATTTTGTATGCTGTTAAAAATAAATATTGGGGCAATAATCACAGAAGAATTGTGAGACCACCGTCACACAGGTACAGACACTAAATTATGAACTACACTAACTTTACAGCCCCTGTAGCATAGTCAAATAAAAAAAGATCCTGGAATACCGCTTTAAAGGAGTACTCCAGCCCTAAGACATCTCATCCCCTTTCCAAAATGGGGTCACATGTGGGGGGGTCCACTGTTCTGGCACCATGGGGGCTTTGTAAACGCACATGGCCCCCAACCAAATTTTCTCTCCAAAAGCTCAATGGCGCTCCTTCTCTTCTAAGCATTACCCCTTGTAAAAATGAAAAATTTGGGGTAACACCAGCATTTTATTGAATAAAAATTCCTTTTTTTTGTTTTACGTCCCACTTTAACCCCTTAAGGACTTAAGGACTCAGGGTTTTTCCGTTTTTGCACTTTCGTTTTTTCCTCCTTACCTTTTAAAAATCATAACCCTTTAAATTTTCCACCTAAAAATCCATATTATGGCTTATTATTTGCGGCGCCAATTCTACTTTGCAGTGACATTAGTCATTTTACCCAAAAATGCACGGCAAACGGGAAAAAAAATCATTGTGCGACAAAATCGAAAAAAACACGCCATTTTGTAACTTTTGGGGGCTTCCGTTTCTACGCAGTGCATATTTCGGTAAAAATTACACCTTATCATTATTCTGTAGGTCCAAACGGTTAAAATGATACCCTACTTATATAGGTTTGATTTTGTCGCACTTCTGGAAAAAATCATAACTACATGCAGGAAAATTTATATGTTTAAAAATGTCATCTTCTGACCCCTATAACTTTTTTATTTTTCCACGTACGGGGCGGTATGAGGACTCATTTTTTGCACCGTGATCTGAAGTTTTTATTGGTATGATTTTTGTTTTGATCTGACTTTTTGATCACTTTTTATTCATTTTTTAATGTTATAAAAAGTTACCAAAATACGCTTTTTTGGACTTTGGATTTTTTTGGCGCGTACGCCATTGACCCTACGGCTTAATTAATGATATATTTTTATAGTGCGGACATTTACGCACGCGGCGATACCACATATATTTATTTATTTATTTTTTACACTGTTTTATTTTTTTTATGGGAAAAGGGGGTGATTCAAACTTTTATTAGGGAAGGGGTTAAATGACCTTTATTAACACTTTTTTTAAACTTTTTTTTTGCAGTGTTATAGGTCCCATAGGGACCTATAACACTGCACACACTGATCTCTCATCCTGATCACAGGCGTGTATTAACACACCTGTGATCAGCATTATCGGCGCTTGACTGCTCCTGCCTGGATCTCAGGCACGGAGCAGTCATTCGTCGATCGGACACCGAGGAGGCAGGTAAGAGCCCTCCCGGTGTCCGATCAGCTGTTCGGGACGCCGCGATTTCACCGCGGCGGTCCCGAACAGCCCGACTGAGCAGCCGGGATACTTTCAGTTTCACTTTAGAAGCGGCGGTCAGCTTTGACCGCCGCTTCTAAAGGGTTAATACCGCACATCGCCGCGATCGGCGATGTGTGGTATTAGCCGCGGGTCCCGGCCGTTGATTAGCGCCGGGACCCACGCGATATGATGCGGGATCGCGGCGCGATCCCGCTTCATATCGCGGGAGCCGGCGCAGGACGTAAATATACGTCCTGCGTCGTTAAGGGGTTAATGAAAGTTCGGCAATCACCTGTGGGGTGTTAAGGCTCACTTTACCCTTTGTTTTACGTTCCTTCAGTGGAGCAGTTTTCCAAAGCTTCCTAAATGCGACATGCCCCCCAAATACCATTTCAGCAAAATTCATTCTCCAAAAGCCCAATGTCGCTCCTTCCCTTCTGAGGCCTCTAGTGCACCCACAGAGCAATTTACATCCACATATGGGGTATTTCCTTACTTGGGAGAAATGGGGTTACAAATTTAGGGGGGCATTTTCTCCTACTACTCCTTGTGAAAATGAAACGTTTGGGGTAACACCAGCATTTTAGTGATAAAAATCGAATTTTTCATTTTCACCTCCCATTTTAACGAAAGTTCCTCAATCACCTGTGGGGTATAAAGACTCAATTTACCCCTTCCTGAGGGTTGTAGTTTCCAAAATAGTATGCCATGTTTTTTTTTTTTTTTTACTGCTCTGATACCATGGGGGCTTCTTAAATGCGACATATGCCCCAAAAACCATTTCAGCTAAATTTGCTCTCCAAAATGCCATTGTCGCTCCTTCCCTTATGAGCCCTCTAGTGCACCCAGAGAGCACTTTACATCCACATAAGAGGTATTTCCTTACTCGAGAGAAAATTAATTACAAGTTTTGTATGGCCTTTTTACCTTTTACCCCTTGTAAAAATGAAAAGAAATGGGGCTACAATCAATCACATGTTAGTGTAAAAAATTGAGATTTTTAATTTTCTCTGCTATTCTAGTGAAACACCTAAAGGGTTAACAAACTTTTTGAATGTCATTTTTAATACTTTGAGGGGTGCAGTTTTCATAATGGGGTCCATTATAGGGGATTTCCAACATACAGACCCTAATAGTCACTTCAAAACTTGGTACTCCGGTGGAAAACTTATTTATTTATTTTTTTAATCAACTGGTGCCAGAAAGTTAAACAGATCTGTAAACTACTTCTATTAAAAAATCGTAATCCTTCCAGTACATATTAGCTGCTGTATACTACAGAGGAAGTTGTTTCCTTTTTGAATTTCTTTTCTGTCTGATCACAGTGCTCTCTGCGGACACCTCTGTCCATGTCAGGAACTGTACAGAGCAGGATAGGTATGCTATGGGGATTTACTCCTACTCTAGACAGTTCCTAACATGGACAGAGGTGTCAGCAGGGAGCACTGTGGTCAGACAGAAAAGAAATTTAAAAAGAAAAGGACTTACTCTATAGTATACAACAGCTGATTAAATCTGTTTAACTTTCTGGCATTAGTTGATTAAAATTTTTTTTTTTTTCCACTGGAGTACCCCTTTAATAAAAAGCTGAGAGATAGAGAGCACATAGAAACTATTAATCCCAGCATGCCTTCACAAATCCAATTGAGCAGTGGGCTGACATAAGTTACCTTTCACCTGCATTGCTGTGTCCAGTTGGTGCACTACAAATCTTAGCAGTCTGACTGCTGCAGGAGCCCATAAAAGCCATCACATTACAGATTAAATATAATGGTATATACAGACCTCTAGGTATATATTACAAGGATGGATATACCGTATATACTCGAGTATAAGCCGACCCGAATATAAGCCGAGGCGCCTAATTTCACCCCAAAATCCCAGGAAAAGTTATTGACTCGAGTAGAAGACTAGGGTGGGAAATACATCATCCCCCCCTGTCATCATCCAGACCCCCATCATTAACACCCTCATCATCATCACCCTGTCATCATCCCCCCTTCATCTTCACCACCTGTCATCATCCCACACCCCCCCTTGTCATCATTCCACACACACCCCTTCATCATCCCCTTTTCATCATCCCACACACCCCCCTTCATCATCCCCTTGTCATCATCCCCACCCCCCTTCATCATCCCCTTGTCATCATCCCCACCCCCCTTCATCATCCCCTTGTCATCATCCCCCCCCCTTCATCATCCCCTTGTCATCATCCTCTTGTGAACTCTCCGCCCTCAGTGGTCTTCAACCTGCGGACCTCCAGAGGTTTAAAAACTACAACTCCCAGCAAGCCCGGGCAGCCATCGGACTTGCTGGGAGTTGTAGTTATGAAACCTCTGGAGGTCCGCAGGTTGAAGACCACTGAGGGCGGAGAGTTCACTCGAGTATAAGCCGAGGGGGGTGTTTTCAGCACGAAAAATCGTGCTGAAAAACTCGGCTTATACTCGAGTATATACGGTATATTTGGATATGGACTTAGAGGTATGCGTAAAAATGAGGTATGCGTGTATGTGCAATAAAGTGACAGGCTATTAGTATACAAATAGAGTATAGATAATTAGTTTGAAATAGTAGTCCTAGCAGGGCCCTTGCTGTGGATCTACTAAAACTAAAACCGAATGACAATATGGTACTATAATTTAATTTAGAGTCTGACATTTAGATTCTAATTTAGACTCTAAATTAAATTATAGTACCATATTGTCATTCGGTTTTAAACCACACTACTCACTCCCTTTTATTTCAATTTTTTCAATTTTTTACACGTAATTCCTACATAATTTTTAATAATAATTTTTGTAATAATTTTTTACATAATAATTTTATACATTTATTTTTTGTACTTCTATATACCCAATTGTATTTTATTTTTACACCAATTTATGTACCAACCTGTGTACATCTATATAATTTTCACACAATTTTTCACATATAATTTTCCACATATTCATTTATCCATTTATATATGCTCATCTCACTATCCATGGTTTCATATATCCATATACTTATATTTATTAAACACATAAGTTATTCACCCACGCTATCTATTCTATTCATTTTATTTATTTACACAATATTTACAATCTAAATTCTATATATAAATTAACTACACATTCATTTACACTTTTATATTCACCCATTGACTAGTAGTATCTGAGTTTCTCCAATATACTATGTTTTAAGTTATGCATGATCTAGTCCGTGTTTTACATACAACCATCAACCCAGTCCACATTTTGTAATGAACTCCAAAAATGCCGCCAATTAAAGCAACATGGACTATATAAACTAGGGATCGACCGATATCAGTTTTTTAGGGCCGATACCGATAATCGGTGGAGGTTAGGGCCGATAGCCGATAACTTATACCGATATTTCGGTATAAGTTATCGGCTATTTATCCCCCCACGACACCGCTGCAGATCATTGATTTAAAGCGGGCGCTTTAAATCGATGCACTGCAGTGGCTTTTGCGGTGCCATAGGCCGCCGCCATCACCACCCGCTTCTCTCCCCCTACCTGTCAGGGTGGTCAGGGCCATCCTTCCTTCCTGTAGTGTCCGGAGGCATTCCTGGTGGAGGGTGAACTGGTCCGGGCTGTCCTTCTCCGGGGGTCATCTTCTCCACTTCGGGCAGGCTCCGGCCTAGTAACGCAACATAGACGCCGCTGCGCAGTGACGCCGCTGCGCAGTGACGCACCTGACGTCACGGCGTAGCGGCGTCTATGCAGCGTACTAGGCCGGAGCCTGCCCGAAGTGGAGAAGATGACCCCCAGAGAAGGACAGCCCGGACCAGTTCACCCTCCACCAGGAATGCCGCCGGACACTACAGGAAGGATGGATAGCCCATACCACCCCCATTACGGGTAAGTTACATTTTTTTTATTGACTCGGAGGGTGGGGGAGGGGCCCGACCGGTATAGCGGTATGGGCAAAAATCCATACCGGTATACCGCCCAGCACTACGGTGGAGGGTGCGACGTGGTGCGGTGGGTCGGGGGGGGGGGGCGGTCGCGGTGCGGCGGGTCGGGGGGGCTTTCGCGGTGCGGGGGGCGGGGCATTATCGGCTTATCGGCAAGGTAATTGCCGATACCGATAATGCCCAAAATCGTGATTATCGGCCGATAATATCGGCCATACCGATAATCTGTCGATCCCTAATATAAACCCTCAAACATGGGGTATACTATAGCTATAGAAAAAGGGGTCACTCCCGAAACGCGTCTAGCTTACCTACCCCCAACATTCAGATCACCATTAGAAGTCTATTACCACTTCTACTATTTGCAACAGCTGGAACCCCTTGCCTTTGTGACCACTGTGCATACGTGCGTTCTCTGACACGAGGACGCCGCTCTCAGCATCACTATCCTGCACCTGCATCCACTCACCAGCCATACCACCGCATATCCAACTACAGCAGAATCGAGGAATCCTTGAACCGATCACGCAGACATCCACACTGAGCCGGCCGCCAAGCCGAGCCAGGGGCTTCCATCCCAGGTTTCCTGTCTATAGCGGAGCGGTGAGTGGTGCAGAAGCACCGGAATATATTTGCTACTGTTTGCCATTCTATGTATCAAATCCAGTGGATTGCAACACCGATACTATTACTCAAACTGTACTTGCTACTATAACATTATTATTGTGGATTACAAAACTGATTTAGGACTATAACTGCTTTCTATCTTCCATAGAACTTTTGGTGACTGTCTTATGCTTTTATATTTTTAAATGTTTTTGCATTTATTATTTTAAACTGTATTTGCATTCATTATTTTATAAAATAGTTTTAGTAGATCCACAGCAAGGGCCCTGCTAGGACTATTATATTAAACTAATTATCTATACTCTATTTGTATACTAATAGCCTGTTACTTTATTGCACATACACGCATACCTTCTACATATCTTTTACGCATACCTCTAAGTCCATATCCTTGTAATATATACCTAGAGGTCTGTATATACCATTATATTTTCTCCTCTTTCTGACACGTAGGGTTACATGTAACACAGAAACCTCGGTATATATTAGCACAGTGTGAGCCCCCCAGCCCTGTTTTTTCTTCTACATTACAGATTAAGCTGAGGAAAGCAGTGGGCTGACCTAAGACAATTATCTGTCACCTGCACTACTGTGCCCAGTTGATGCACTACACATCCCAGCAGTCTGACTGCAGCACAAGTCCAGAAAAGCGGTCACATTATAATACCTAGCAAGATAAGCAAGGCAGTGGACTAACCTGTACTTTAACAAAAATACACAAGCTTTGAGCGTGAAATAGTTATTTAAGGACAAGTTACATGTATTTTTTGAGTTAAAGCAAAGGTTGCATTTATAGCTGGGTATAAGATACAGTATAAAATGAACAAGAACAAAAAAATAGCCTTCAAAAAATTCAAATCTGATGGGTCAGCTATAACTTTTATACAGAACAAGGAGCTTAATAAAATCTGTAAAAATTTAATAAAAACAGCAAAAATTCAAAACAAGAGACAGGTGGCCAAAGAAAGCAAAACTAATCCTAAATATTTTTTTAGATATATAAATGCAAAAAAACCAAGGACAGAGCATGTAGGACCCCTTAATAATGATAATGGGGAGGTTGTCACGGGTGATCAAGAGAAGGCGGAGCTACTGAATGGGTTCTTTAGTTCTGTATACACTATGGAAAAAGGAGCTGACATTGGCCAGGTCAGTGCTGGTAACACATCATGTAATGTACTGAACTGGCTTAATGTAGAGATGGTACAAGGTAAGTTAAGTTAAGTAAATGTAAGCAAATCTCCAGGGCCGGATGGACTACACCCAAGAGTTCTTAGAGAGGTAAGTTCAGTAATATCTGTACCCCTGTTCATGATATTTAGAGATTCACTGGTGTCTGGTATTGTGCCAAGGGACTGGCGCAAGGCGAATGTGGTGCCAATCTTCAAAAAGGGCTCTAGGTCTTCCCCAGGAAATTATAGACCGGTAAGTTTAACGTGCATTGTGGGTAAATTGTTTGAAGGACTCATAAGGGATTACATACAGGAATACATAGGGGATAATTGTATTATAAGTGATAACCAGCATGGGTTTACTAAGGATAGAAGTTGTCAAACCAATCTAATTTGCTTTTATGAAGAGGTGAGTAGAAGCCTTGACAGAGGAATGGCTGTGGATATAGTGTTTCTGGATTTTGCTAAAGTATTTGATACTGTCCCTCATAGACGTCTGACAGGTAAGTTAAGGTCTTTGGGTTTGGAAATTTTAGTTTGTAACTGGATTGAACACTGGCTCATGGATCGTACCCAGAGAGTGCTGGTCAATAATTCGTGCTCTGATTGGTCCCCGGTAATTAGTGGTGTACCCCAAGGTTCAGTACTGGGCCCGCTGTTGTTTAATTTATTTATCAATGATATAGAGGATGGTATTAACAGCTCTGTTTCTATCTTTGCAGATGACACCAAGCTTTGTAGCACGGTACAGTCTATAGAGGATGTGCATAAGTTACAAGATGACTTGGATAGACTAAGTGTCTGGGCATCCACTTGGCAAATGAGGTTCAATGTGGATAAATGTAAAGTTATGCATCTGGGTACTAATAACCTGCATGCGTCGTATGTCTTAGGGGGGATTAAACTGGCAGAGTCACTGGTAGAGAAGGATCTGGGTGTACTTGTAGATCACAGACTACAGAATAGCATTCAATGTCAGGCTGCTGCTTCCAAAGGCAGCAGGATATTGTCATGTATAAAAAGAGGCATGGACTCAAGGGACAGGGACATAATACTCCCCCTTTATAAAGCATTGGTACGGCTTCACCTGGAATATGCTGTTCAGTTTTGGTCGTCTGTACATAAAAGGGACACTGTGGAGCTGGAAAGGGTGCAGAGACGTGCGACTAAACTAATATGGGGCATGGAACATCTTAGCTATGAGGAGCGATTAAAGGAGTTACAATTGTTTAGTCTTGAGAAGAGACATTTAAGGGGGGATATGATAAACGTATTTAAGTGTATTAATGGCCCATACAAAAAATATGGAGAAAAACTGTTCCAGGTTAAACCCCCCCAAAGGACGAGGGGGCACTCCCTCCCTCTGGAGAAGAAAAGGTTTTGTCTAAAGGGGCGACACGCCTTCTTTACCGTGAGGACTGTGAATTTATGGAACGGTCTACCTCAGGAACTGGTCACAGCAGGAAAAATTAACAGCTTTAAAACAGGATTAGATACATTCCTGGAACAAAATAACATTAATGCTTATGAAGAAATATAAAATCCCATCCCTTCCCCAATATCGCGCCACACCCCTACCTTTTAATTCCCTGGTTGAACTTGATGGACATATGTCTTTTTTCGACCGTACTAACTATGTAACGTATCCCCTATTAGAAAGATAGGGGATACATTTTTTAATTTCAGGCGGTCTGACCACTGGGATCCCCCACGATCTCCTGTATAGATCACATGAAGCTGCGGCCAACAAGCCCCCTCCATATATTTCTATGAGAGAGCCGTTCGACTATCTCCGGCTTTCCCATAGAGCTATATGGAGGGGGTGTCGGCCGCCTCTTTGTGTGGGGGTCAACACACTCCATTTCTGGTTAGAGCTGGGGCCCCATACAGGAGATTACAGGAGGTCCCAGCAGTCGGACTCCCCATGATCTAAAAGTTATCCCCCTATCCTGCAGATAGGGGATATATTTTTGTTCATGATACTTCTCCTTTAACATAAATAAACATTAAGGGTACGTTCACACATAAAGGATCCTGAGCAGATTTTATGCGCAGGATTTGTAACTGCAGATTAGAAGCTGTGCTCAGTTATTTAGTCTACATTGAATTTTGCAGCCCAAAATCCTGCACATCAAATCTGTGCAAGATTCTGTACATGTGAACGTACTCTAAAAGTGTTTAGTATAAACCCAGAATAGGCATCTAAAGCCAAATTACATATATTTTCTGGATTTAATCAAACAGTTCTACCTTGGTATAAAATAAATCCACATGAAAAGCTTTGAGAGTGAACGTGCAAGTTGCCTCTTCTTTCTGGGTTTAATGAAATAGATAGCATGTATCTCTGTGTCTTACATAAAACCGCATTAAAAGTGCTGAGAGTAAAAGATGACTGGCAGTTTATCTGCCTCTTGACTACTTGGTAAGTGACAATTAACCAGAAAAACATAACAATAACCTTTAACATCTTTTTCAATAAAAAAAAGTCTCTTAAAGGAATGGTTGAGGGTAGGAAGGGATAGAGAAAAGAGCACCCCTCCAATGTTCTCTGCCAGTAAGTATGTCGGTGGCTGTAGAAGCTCTGTGGGCACCACCCATTTGTTCAGGCCCAACAGCAGCCCTGTTGTGTGTTTTTTAGAGAATTATACAGCACTTGTGGATTGGTTGGCTCTTCTCAAGTATCTTAGGAGTAGGACGAGTCTGACGATTTGAGATTGAGCCAGGTCTCCGTGGATTCTTCGTGGTGGAAATGTCCATCTTAGGGATGGAGTGATATTGAAAGTGATCATGGTGAATATGCTGAGAAAGAAGCTCATGTTTGGACATCAGCATTTCATACTGAGAGGAGTGGTAGGGGCAATGAGTAGAAGTCTGATGATAATAATGTCAGCAATAAAGAGCAGAGGCGATATGGGGGTCAGAAGATCTGTCAAACATACCAGACGTAGGCCTGCAGGTATGATCCGCTTAGGAGGAGGTGATGAGGAGCAGGAAATTATTTTCTATCTTACCAAATGCAGAAAACCAGGCACAGTGCCGTCCCTGTTAATGTTATTATTCTTATAAAATGTTATTCTGCAGAGTACTGTAACAAATAATAATTAGCAGTTATGAGACAAAACATTCAGAAAGATAATGGCCCTCCCATTACTAAGCTAAAACAGACTTGTTTTTTTCGGGTTACTTTGGTGCATAGTTTCTGCGCCAGTACAATCACCAGGAAAATCCGACAAACCCGATATCACATTCTGAAAAGCTGGAAATGGGTGTGGTCTGTCACAAAGGGTTGTGGTCATCCTGAAAAGGGGCGTGGTTTCACAACACAGCCTATTTACTATTGAATTCACAGAAAATCCTGTGAATAAATGGCTGGAAATTTCCACCTAGAAATAGCTGATCAGAAAATGTTCCCCACTTGTAAATCTGTTTAGTAAATAGAGTGGAATCCCACAAGTCAGGAACAACATTTCATACTAGTAAAAACCCCACACTCTTTGTAAATGAGGGCCAATATGGATAGAGGCGGTTAGGGGCAGAGGCAATGATACAGAAGTTGAAATGTCACCACTCTCTGGAGTTACAGATACAATGAGCTATTAACTTACTGCACCCGTTTTTTGCTGTGAATGTTTGAAATCGCTGCAAAAATGTGTGTTTTACTGTGATTATGCTAATGACTTAAATCACTGTAAAA
Source organism: Hyla sarda (assembly GCF_029499605.1). NCBI lineage: Eukaryota > Metazoa > Chordata > Amphibia > Anura > Hylidae > Hyla > Hyla sarda. The sequence continues at coordinate 271,789,702 of NC_079194.1, read as the reverse complement.
TGCCAAATTTGTTACTGTGATTTCAGCTATTTGGTGCAAAAATGCACATGATAATTAGTTGAGGTACCACAACATGTAAGCACAACGTCAGAAAATAGATTTAAAGGGGTACTCTGCCCCGAGACATCTTATCCCCTATCCAAAGGATAGAGGATAAGATATCTGATCGCAGAGGTCCCGCCGCTTGGGACCCCCGTGATCTCGGTTAGTGTCGGGTTCAGCGCTGGAGGCTCGTGACATCATGGCCATGCCCCCTCAATGCAGGTCTATGGAAGGGGGCATGGTGGCTGTCACGCCCCCTCTCATAGACTTGCATTTAGGGGGCATGCCTGTGACGTCACGAGCAGGGCATGACCATGACGTCTTGAGCCTCCATCTCGTATTGCCAGTCATCCGGCACGGAGCGAAGTTTCTGGGTTGCCGCAGGCGAGATCGAGGGGGTCCCCAGCAGCGGGACCTCCGCGATCAGACATCTTATCCCCTATCCTTTAACCCCTTAAGGACCAAGGACGTACCGGTACGTCCTTGGTCCTGCTCCCGTGATATAACGCGGGGTTACACAGTAACCCCGCATCATATCACGGCGGGCCCGGCGTCATAGTGAAGCCGGGACCCGCCGCTAATAGCGCTATTAACCCTTTAGCCGCGCGCTCAGAGCTGAGCCGCGCGGCTAAAAGCGAAAGTAAAAAATGCCGGTTAACTCAGTGGGCTGTTCGGGATAGCCGCGGCGAAATCGCGGCATCCTGAACAGCTTACAGGACAGTGGGAGGGCCCCTACCTGCCTCCTCGCTGTCTGATCACCGAATTACTGCTCAGTGCCTGAGATCCAGGCATGAGCAGTCAAGCGGCAGAATCATCGATCACTGGTTTCCTATGAGAAACCAGTGATCAATGATAAAGATCAGTGTGTGCAGTGTTATAGGTCCCTATGGGAGCTATAACACTGCAAAAAAAAAGGGGAAAAAAAAGTGAATGAATATCATTTAACCCCTCCCCTATTAAAAGTTTGAATCACCCCCCTTTTCCCATAAAAAAAAAAAAAAAACACAGTGTGAATAAAAATAAAAATATATGGTATCATCGTGTGCGGAAATGTCCGAATTATAAAAATATATCGTTAATTAAACCACTCGGTCAATGGCGTACGCGCAAACAAAGTCCAAAATAGTGCATTTTTGGTCACTTTTTATATAATTTAAAAATGAATAAAAAGCGATCAATAAGTCCTATCAATGCAAAAATGGTACCGTTAAAAACTTCAGATCACGGCGCAAAAAATGAGTCCTCATACCGCCACGGAAAAATAAAAAAGTTATAGGGGTCAGAAGATGACAATTTTAAACGTATTAATTTTCCTGCATGTAGTTATGATTTTTTTCCAGAAGTACGACAAAATCAAACCTATATAAGTAGGGTATCATTTTAATCGTATGGACCTACAGAATAAAGATAAGGTGTCATTTTTACCGAAAAATTTACTACGTAGAAACGGAAGCCCCCAAAAGTTACAAAACGGCGTTTTTTTTTTTTTTCAATTTTGTCGCACAATGATTTTTTTTTCTCTTTCACCATAGATTTTTGGGCAAAATGACTGACATCATTACAAAGTAGAATTGGTGGTGCAAAAAATAAGCAATCATATGGATTTTTAGGTGCAAAATTGAAAGAGTTATGATTTTTTAAAGGCAAGGAGCAAAAAACGAAAATGCAAAAACGGAAAAACCCCTGGTCCTTAAGGGGTTAAGAAAAAATATACTTTTAATAGAAGCACCAGAAAAAAATGGAGGATGTTGTGTTATTTTTGGAAAAGATGTCCTGCACAGACAGATACATATGCAGTGGAATGCACCCTTAAAATTCCGACATGTCCAATATCACAAAGGGCACCACCATGATCTGTCCCGGTGCGGGTGGCGGGGCATTATAATCGGTCGATCCCTAACAGGAACCATGATGCAGTTTTGAAAGCAGCAAAGAATAAGCAGGACATTGCTATAAAAGGCCAAAAAATTGCATTATTTCTACATTCCTCGACAGAGGTGCAAAAAAAAAAATGTCAAAAGCTGACTATCATGATCTATCATACTTGGCTGAGGGTTGTGGCCCTCAGCAAGATGCATTTATTTGGTTCGTGTTGGATAGATCAAAATGAACAACACCTTAGAAGAGGAAACATATAAGAGGAAACACTCTATGACGATTAGGGTAAATAAATTGTCTTTGGATGTTTGCTGATTGTTCCATTGTTAACACACAAACCCAAAAGTCAACACATACTGTATCCTACAGGAGTGGACATGCTCTATGACACGGTTGATGATAGGTCCAAGCATGGTTGTATGAATGACTGGTGCCTTCACCATTTTCCTGAGCAGGCACAAGTTATTGTCTATATGCTTGTCTTTCTATGTGTTTCTTTAAAAGGGTAGCTCCCACCATCCTTTTTTTTTTTTTTTCCTGTCCCTGCCTATTGCCCATCTATCCCTAACCCCCTCCCTGCTTTTAATTTTTTTTTACTATATTAAAAATGACTTTTTGTCTGCCTGGTAATGTGCTCACTACCAGGCAGACTTCCCCAGCAGGCACGACATCACTTGTGCCTGCTGGGGGGCCGACTTCCGTCCTTAGTTCATCTACACAGAGTGCCTCCAGCTGTTTCATCACTACAACTCCCAGCTTGCCCTGACATCTATTGGCTGTCAGGGCATGCTGGGAGTTGCAGTGGTGAAACAGCTGGAGGAACCCTGTGTTGAAAACTATAGGACAATAAGTTAGGGCCGCGCTAACCCGTTTCCCCCCGGTGTTCAAACCCCAAACCCTGCTCTCCCCCACCCCCTTGTTAAAGCCACGATCCCCGCTCTCCTCTATACATACCGCCACGATCCCCGCCTTCCTCTATACAGACCACCACGATCCCTGCTCTCCCCTATACATACTGCAGAGTCCAGCAGCGGCGCCATGTGCAGGAGGCGGGGCCGGCATGTCAGTCCAGGGAGCCAATGCGCTCGCTCCCGCCTGTATGATTGACAGGCAGGGAGCGAGCGCAGACTGAATGAAATCAGGCGTGACGTCACGCCAGCCTAGTGGCCTGTTTTCAAACGTAATTTTAAACATTTTAATAAAAAAAAATTTATGAAAACATACTAGAGATATGTTGTAGTACATATATACTCCAACATATAATAAAAACAGTTGATGACAGTGCCCATTTAAAGAGTTAGGCTGGGTTCACATCACGTTTTTGCCATGTATGGTTTTTGTATGGCAAAAAAACAGAATGGGAAAAAGCAAACCATATGCGTTTTTAAACTAAATACTGTTTTTAAAAGTGCAAACAGTTTCGTCCGTTTTTATAAAAAAAAAAAAAAAACATACGTTTTTGATAATTTTGTCCATTTTTAATGGGAGGGGTGTTGGGTGGGGACTTTAGGATGCAAATGCGCATGTGCAAAGTAAAAACCATACACAGTTTCCCATATGGAATTGTATACATGTGCGTTTCCCATTGACGTCCATGTAAAAAAAAAATGTATGCGGTTGCAGTACGGTTTTTAAACCGGAGTAAAAACTGTGGTTGACCACGTTTTTGTTTCCGGTTTAAAAACCGCACTGCAACCGCATATGTTTTTTTTTAACATGGACGTCAATGGGAAACGCAAATGTATACAGTTCCATATGAGAAACGGTATACGTTTTTTACTTTGCACATGCGCATTTGCATCCTAAAGTCCCTACCCAACACCCCTCCCATTAAAACGGACGGAACTGTATGCACTTTTAAAAACAGTATACAGTTTAAAAACGCATACGGTTTTTTCCATACTGTTCCATCCATTTTTTGCCATACGGTTTTCTTTAGAAATACGGATTGAAAACAGTATGGCAAAAATGTGATGTGAACCCAGCCTTAAAGATATCACAGCACTATTGCGCTAACATGGCTATTTGCTTTTTATGTTATCTCACACTGCCACCTTGTGACTTCTTTTGGTTATTGCATAGGTCTTATGCTTTCTATGTTTGCTATCCCTTTGTAAGAAACTCTTACAACAGATTAGATTCCTCAGGACAAGACATGAGCTTTGTGAACCCCAAAAACTTGGTCTTGCTCAGCACATCTGCTAAAATAAGGTTAGAACTTTGCCAGAATAGCTTCACACAAGCCTTGCAACCTTGCTATTGTAGAAGGACATGTTGTTTTGGCACCATTTCAGCATAGGATAAAGAAGAAGGAACACTGAGATGATGTCAGGGTAGCCCAGAATACTTTGCAGCTAGTAGCAAGATCACATCACCGCAGGTTAGCCAATAATTGCTTGCAAACAGCTCTCAGACCAATCAGAAGACAGCATAGGAGTGGGTATAAAAGACTGATACAACTACATTCACTGCGTTGCAGCCGCTATCTTGAGAGAAAGCCGAGCACTGAGCGGTGCAAAAAACAACTAACTGTGGATCTACTGATCCTAGAAATCTTTTATGCTACAATACAAAGCTATTTGAGCAAAGCATGTGGGCTTACCTCAGTGGCCTGCATTACAGTGTTCAGTTGTTGCACTACAAATCCCAGAAGTGTGACTGCAGAACAATCCCATAAAAAGCTATTATACTACAATGCAAAGCAATTAGGTAGGTAGTAGATACCTCCCGTATTAGGTAGGTAGCAAATAGGTAGTAGATGTTCCCCACATTAGGTAGTAAGTTGATGTCCCCCATATTATGTAGGTAGCATATGTCCCCATATTAGGTAAGTAGCAAATGTGCCCTGTATTAGGTAGGTAGCAAATGTCCCCCATATTAGGTAGGTAGCAAATGTCCCCCATATTAGGTAGGTAGCAAATGTCCATCATATTAGGTAGGTAGCAAATGTCCACCATTTAAGGTAGGTAGCAAATGTCCACCATTTTAGGTAGGTAGAAAATGTCCCCCATATAAAGTAGGTAGCAGATGTCCCCCATATTAGGTAGGTAGGAAATGCCTCCCATATTAGGTAGGTAACAAATGTCCCCCATATTAGGTAGCTAGCAAATGCCCCCCCCCCCCCCATATAAACTAGGCAAAACGGTAGGAGATATCCCCCATATTAGGTGAGTAGCAGATGTCCCCCAAATTAGATGGGTAGCAGATGTCCCCCATACCAGGTAGGTAACAGAAGTTCACCATTTGAGGTGGGTAACTGGAGCACAGAGGAAGAGTTTGGCCTCTTGTGACTGCCAGCTTAATGCAGCCGGCGGGCACAAGAGTGTTTGACCAGGGTAAGGAACCAATGGCTTTTCACCCTATCAAGCTTCCCACCGGGCGCCACATTAAACTTCAGGCACCTCATTAGAATTTACAGAATTTATAGTTAAATGTATGACATGTGGGTGCTGTTCTGGAATGGCGGGACATCACACCAAAGCATGAATGTGCCATCGGATCCAGGACAGTTGGGAACTATTGCTTAAAGTGTACCTGTCATTTCAGGTGAGGATTCAGGTGTCATTTCAGGATAAGGATAAGCTGTTCTGTGTGTGTGTGTACATGAAGCGCAGCATCATTTTTGGCCATTATATAACTTTTATATGGCATTTTTCAGCTTTATCTATAATTTGCAGTTTTCTCAGAGCTGGTGGGCAGAGCTCCCCCTCCCCTCCATACACTTGTATTTAAGAAGAAAGGCATTACTGTTAAATGATCTGTACAACACAGGAAGAACCAGTTCAGTTTTAGCCCAAGTGGCCAGAATGGTAACTGCAAGATTTCATGATTAATTTAATTTGTAGACAGTAAAAAGTAAAATTAGAAAAAAAACAATCAAAAATTATTTTAAAACTATGGTTCACATGAAAACATGATTTAAAGGGGTACTCCGGTGGATTTTTTTTAATTCTTTAATTAACTGGTGCCAGAAAGTTAAACAGATTTGTAAATTACTTCTATTAAAAAACCTTAATCCTTCCAGTATTTCCTCTGTAGTATTCAGTAGCTGCTGAATACTACAGAGGAAATTCTTTTCTTTTTGGAACACAGCTCTCTGCTGACATCATGAGCAGAGTGCTCTCTGTTGATATCTCTGTCCATTTTAAGAACTGTCCAGAGTAGGAGAAAATCCCCATAGCAAACATATGCTGCTCTGGTCAGTTCCTAAAATGGACAGAGATGTCAGCAGAGAGCACTGTGCTTGTGATTCAGCAAAGAGCACTGTGTTCCAAAAATAAAAGAATTTCCTCTGTAGTATTCAGCAGCTAATAAGTTCTGGAAGTAATTTTCATATCTGTTTAATTTTCTGGAACCAATTGATTTAAAAAAAAAAAAAGTTTTCCACTGGAGTACCCCTTTAAACAAAAGGTCAATTTCTGATGACACATATCTTTGATTTGTGATATTTCATTCACACTGTACTGTACTGGGACAGTGATACAATGTGGATTTACGTTGCATAAGTAGTGGTGTCACCTGGGCAATAAAAATAGTGTGCCCCCCTTCTTCCCCTAGTAACTGCGGGGCATGGACTGTGGCAGGCCAGCAAGATGTGTTAGGGAGCCGCTTTGGCGGTGTTGAAGGTTTCTACACATGCAGCAGACCAGGGGCGTACCTAGAGAATTTGGCACCCGGGGCGGACCCTTTGTTTGGCAACCCCCCCCTCCACCCCTCCATTAATTACACCCCCCGACCTGCACCCCCCCTTAATTACACCCCACTCCCTCCCTCCCCTTAATTACACCCCCATCCTCCCTCCCCTTAATTACACCCCCTCTCTTCACATATAATTATTTACTTACATTTTGATGAAGCCTCCGTCCGACCGCTGGTGATGGATCCTTCCACTCCTTTAAAATATCCGTGAAGGCGGCATCAGCGTTGTGACGTCACATTGCGCACCGCCGCAACACTCCTCCTCATGCTGCTCTGACTCCACAGATGCAGGCGCCGGGCGGAAAAGTGTAGAGGTGCAGTGCCCTATAGCCATTGGGTAGCAGTTTCTCCACATTAGGTAGCATAGTTTCCATACATTAGGAAGCATAGATTCACCACATTAAGTAGCATAGTTTCCCCACATCAGGAAGCATAGATTCCCCACATTAGGTAGCATAGATTCCCCACATTAGGTAGCATAGATTCCCCACATTAGGTAGCATAATATTCCACATTAGGTAGCATAGATTCCCCACATTAGGTAGCATAGATTCCCCACATTAGGAAGCATAGATTCCCCACATTAGGTAGCATAGATTCCCCACATTAGGTAGCATAGATTCCCCACATTAGGTAGCATAATATTCCACATTAGGTAGCATAATATTCCACATTAGGTAGCATAGATTCCCCACATTAGGTAGCATAGATTCCCCACATTAGGAAGCATAGATTCCCCACATTAGGTAGCATAGATTCCCCACATTAGGAAGCACAGATTCCCCACATTAGGAAGCACAGATTCCCCACATTAGGTAGCATAGTTTTCCACACTAGGTAGTACAGATTCCCCACATTAGGTAGCATAGATTCCCCACATTAGGAAGCATAGCTTCCCCACATTAGGTAGCATAGTTTCCCCACATTAGGAAGCGCAGTTTCCCCACATTAGGTAGCATAGATTCCCCACATTAGGAAGCGCAGTTTCCCCACATTAGGTATCATAGATTTCCCACATTAGGAAGCATAGTTTTCCACATTAGGTAGCATAGTTTTCCACATTAGGTAGCATAGTTTTCCACATTAGGTAGCATAGATTCCCCACATTAGGCAGGATAAATTCCCCACATTAGGTAGCATAGTTTCCCCACATTAGGTAGCATAGACTCCCCACATTAAGTAGAATAGTCAGACAGACAGACACACACATAGACAGACACACACAGACAGACACACACACACATATAGACAGACAGACACACACACATAGACAGACAGACACACACACACATAGACACACTTACCTGGAAGTGTTTCTTCCCTCTGGCGGTGGCCTGACGAGTGACGTCACTGACGTCCTCCTGCGCGGGTCTCCGGAGGGACGTCACATGCGCGACGTTCCTCATCAGACCCGGGGCGGCTGCCAGCACAGCTGCATACTGGGGTCGGCGGAGCGAGGTAATGGGGTGCTAACGGACAGGAGCGAGCGCAGCTGAAGATGAGGGGGGCACCCCGGTCACTGAGCGGCATGGTGTCACCCCATCTGGCTGGTGTTGCCTGGTTCGGTCCACACCCCAGCCGCTATGCCACTGGATTGGGTGGGGGTGTGTGACTCCATCATGGCACCCCCCTTGTGAGTGGCATCCGGGCCGACCCCCCCCCTTGGTACGCCACTGCAGCATACTATACTATGCAACATTTACATGAACTTATGAATGAAATATTGTGGATTTAAATGCTGCTGCCGCTGCTCCCTCAGGTGTCTTGCTGGCCTGCCACAGTCAATGCACTGCAATCTAAACAGAATTCAGAGTTCCCCACCAAGCTGAGAACACGTAGACAGTAAAATGCCAAGAACATTTAATGAGAAGGTACTAGAATTGAACACACTGCTGTGTGACACTCATAGCTTGTATCATGTAAAACTACAGTCTCCAGCACGTCCTGAACAATGGTCAGGACATGCTGGAAGTTGATGTTAGAAGAAAAACTAATTTAGACCACTCATCTTATTGTTTAAGATCAGAATTAATCCACTACTAATTAGATAAAATTAGAACCAAAATAAACATTTAAATCTAGTGAATTACAAGGGATGTCTTCTGCCAGTAGGAAGGAGGGCACTATAAATTTCTTGTGGTTAATGGGGCACGATAAAATGTTTGAGGGTGAGAGGCTCTGTAAACTGTTGGGGGTGAAAAGGCTCATTAAACTGCTGGGGGAGGGTGGTGAAAAGGCTCTGTAAACTCATGGGGGGGTGAAGGGCTCTGTAAACTGCTGGGGGGGGGGCTCTGTAAATTGCTGGGGCATGAGGGGGCTCTGTAAACTGCTGTGGGGTGAGGGGCTCTGTAAACTGCTGTGGGGTGAGGGGGTCTATAAGCTGCTGTGGGGTGAGGGGCTCTGCAAACTGCTGGGAGTGAGGGGCTCTGTAAACTGCTGGGGGTGAGGGGCTCTGTAAACTGCTGTGGGGTGAGGGGCTCTGTAAACTGTTGGGGATGAGGGGCTCTGTAAACTGCTGGGGGTGAGGGGCTCTGTAAACTGCTGGGGGTGAGGGGCTCTGTAAACCGCTGGGGATTAGGGGCTCTGTAAACTGCTGATGGGTGGGGTGAGGGGGCTTTGTAAACTTCCTTGGATGAGAGAGATATGTAAACCGCTGGGGTGAGGGGCTCTGTAAACTGCTGGCAGGGAGGGGGCTCTGTAAACTTCTGGGGGTGAGTGATCTCAGTAAACTGCTGGGTGAGGAGGGGGAGGAAGCTCTGTAAACTGCTGGGGGGAATAAGGGGCTCTGTAAACTGCTGTTTTGCTGTGGTAAAGGAGCTCTACATGCTGTGGGGAGAGGTGGTTTTATAGACTATTGTGGAGAAGGGGGTGCTACAGGCTATGGCGGAGGGGCTTTATAAGCTGCGGTGGGGAGGGGTTCTATAGGCTGCTCTGGGGAGAGGGGGCTGTATAGAGGGGGATGCTTTTTATTGGCTTAGCGTTCTTGGTAACATCTGAGAATGCAGCCCAGCAGTCCCGCACTTGCAGGAGCGATATTTGGTGCATGTAGTGAGGATCTGCCAGACCGTCACTCCTTAACCCTATATTATATTGTGCTGCCCGATGCCTCACATTTCTAAGCTTTTCTTCATTTTCCTGCAGAGAAGAGGAGGCTAAGTGAAAAGGTAGCACATTCCACACAGCAGCGTTGTGTTCTGTATCATCCATCCTCCCCTGTAAAGAACAAGAGGAATGATACAGGAAGATTACACTGTCATGCACTGTTACAGTATGTGCGGGGATAGTAATTAGAGTTAGGGGCCGGGTCACAGTTGCTCTACAGCTATGTCACTGGATGGGGTGATACTATCGCAGGATGAATATGCAATGATTGAGACAAATTACCCGGCACATGCAAGACCAGGGTACCCAGGGTACAGGTAACTGGGGGGATGTCACAGGATAGCCCGATGTATGATTGGTATGGGAGGTGCAATGTCCATGTGGAAAGTAGCGTGGATAAATATACATTGTCTAACAGAGCTATCTAAAGCCAATAGTTTGGATATCAGTATTTAAAATAGCAGGTAAATCATGTCGAAGTAAGGTAAGCCGGGGAAATTATAAAAATGGTGCTAGCTCAATACGATCATTCAAGCCCAGTGCTCTAACGGCATCGAGTTTGATGATCCAATGAGCCTCTCTTTGTAAGAGAAAGGCAGGACGATCACCACCTCATGAAAGTGCCTTAAAGGGGTACTTCGCTCCTAGACATCTTATCCCCTATCCAACGGATAGGGGATAAGATTTCAGATCGCTGGGGACCCCCGGGATCTCGGCTGCAGCACCCACCTGTTGCGGCTTCCGGAAACACTGGAGGCTTCGGCTCCCGACCACAGTGACGTAAGATAGTTAAGTGACGACTCCGCCCCAGTGTGATGTCACACCCCGCCCCTCAATGCAAGTCTATGGGAGGGGGCAAGACAGCCGTCACCCCCCCCCATAGACTTGCATTGAGGGGGCGGGGCGTGACGTCACACGGGGGTGGAGTTGTGACGTCACAATCTCCCGTCACTGCGGTCGGGAGGCGTTAGAATGAGAGCCTCCAGCCTGCCGGAAGCCGCAACATGGGGGTGCTGCAGCAGAGATCCCGAGGGTCCCCAGCGGCGGGACCCCCGTGATCGGACATCTTATGCCCTATCCTTTCAATAGGGGATAAGATGTCTAGAGGTGGAGTACCTCTTTAACTCTCTCCACACTGGCAAATCTTAAAACACTGGGATCACCTGCATGGGCTTCATTCACGTGGGCTACCAATTTGGGGGCACCAACTCCTTTCTTTACAGAACATATATGTTCGCGGAAACGAACATGGAGGGGCCGAATGGTTTTGTCCACGTAAAAGAATCCACAAGAACAGGTGATAACGTATACAACAAAAGAAGTGCGGCAAGTTATCAAATCTTTCACACAATGATTGTAACCTCCAAATTTTAGATGCCTGGTAGAAAGATTTGGGGAACAGAAGGAACATGACCAAAGAAAAATTTCCTTTCAGAGAAATGTTATTGAGCCAGTCGCAACCGCTTGGACTTTTATTATGGATGGGAGTGATCAGCTGACTTCCTGCTTGGTGGTGTCCGTACCTCCCTGAACCCCCCTAGCAATGCCACTGTGCATTGGTGTTTGCAATTCTTCATAGAGGCAAAAAAAAACTTACTGGTTGCCTTCATACAAAGTGGTCATTTTTCTTAAATGTTACAAAAAATACAATGTCACGTCGAGCAGGGAATAGTCAGACCCTGCTTTCACCGAGACCACTTTGCCTGTCTACTTGACAACCCATCCTAGGTAGCAGACTCTTAACTGGACAACAGTCCCTGTGCTGGACTAAAAGGCAGGAGTGTCACAAGTCAAAACAAAACACAGTCAGTATAGAGGTTAGGTATCAGGTCAGGACACAATGGGTTAATCAAAGCACAAACCCGGGAGCACAATACAGCAAACAAACAAAAAGACAAACAAAGGGGAGCCATACAGACCAGTCAAAACCAGAAAGTAACACAGTACTAAAAAACACTTAGTGAAAGGGAAGAGTCAAATCAGATGGACAACAAGGCACAGAATGGCAGGCAAAAGAATAGTCAATAAACAGGCAGGAGGTCAGAGAAATGTATCAGGCAAATAACCAAGTTCTCACACTTCAATACTCAAAACATAAAAAATAGACAACACGGCAGTATAAAGATCCCCGTGCTACACATGAAAATCTTAAAGGAGTAGTCTTGTGGAGAAAAACTTATCGCAGGGGGTTCGACCACTGGGCCCCCCCCCCCCCCCTGCGATCTAAAACTTAGGGGATACATTTTTCTCCACGAGACTACTCCTTTAACATAACCAGAAACACATTGACTGAGAATGATCTCCTTGATGTAACTGGGATTTCAGTGTTTAATGGATTAACAAAAACCCTAACCCTTAAATTTAGATCAAAAGCATTCTTTTGTATAACACTCCACAAGATCTGCAATTCTTACTAGAGTTGCTTTGACCCGGTCATATAATCATCACAGTTTGATCTGTTTATTTGCCCATTTTTCTGCATTGAACACATCAACAAGAACTGACTACTCACTTACTACATACTACTTGCTACATAATATATCCCACTGCTTGATATTGTGACAAGTTAATTTATGCTATTTACTTCAGATGTCAGACATTTTAATGTTATTTTTTTACTTTATTTAAAAATCTTAGTTCTCCAGCACTTATCAGCTGCTGTATGCTCCAGAGGAAGTTGAGTTGTTCTTTTCTGACTAACCACAGTGCTCTCTGCTGACACCTCTGTCCATGTTAGGAACTGTCCAGAGTACAAGCAAACCACCATAAATAACCTCTCATGCTCTGGACAGTTCCTGACACGGACAGAGGTTTCAGCAAAGAGCACTGTGGTCAGACAAAAAAGAACCATACAACTTCCTCTGTAGCAAACAGCTGCTAATAAGTACTGGAAGGATTCAGATTTTTAAATAGAAGTAATTTACAGATCTGTTTAACTTTCTGGCACCAATTAATTTGAAAACAGTTGTTTTCCACTGGAGTACCTTCACACATACATGATTTGCTGCATATTTATGCTGCATATTTGCTGCAGCGGATTAAGCTACCCATTGAAGTTAATGGGGTAAAAAATCAGCTGAAAAAAATATGTAGCAGATCGAGCAGATCCACCCTCAGACGAGTGGATCCACACCGTATTTTACGCTGCAGATGCGCAGCCAAAGGACCCCTACAGGGTTCCTCAGATGTGCCTGCTCGGAGCAGCAATACGCCCCTACAAGCAGACACACTGCAACATATACTCGCACATCGCGGCTGATCTCAGCCTAGCTCAGGGAGCAGGGGGAGTGGCTATGATGTTTTCGAGTACACCGTGCATGCGCGGCAACTCGCACATCACAGCAGTGTGTCTGCTCATAGTGGTAGGTGTCCTTCAGTGGCGGATCTGCAGCGTAAAATACGCTGTGGATGCATTTGTCTGAACATACCCTAAGGGCTCGTTCACATAGGCAGATATTTTTATAAAAAAAATAAGCAGCAGAAAAAAAAGCTGTAGAAAATAAAATGCAGAAAATAAGCAGGTGAAAATCCGCACAAAAATCCACACTAAAATACGCAGCAGAATCCGCTTGTTCACACGAGCAAATTTTGCTGCGTATTTTTGTGCCGATTTTTCTGCGGATTTTAAGCTGCTTATTTTCTACAGCTTTTTTTCAGCTGCTTATTTTTTGTTTTTGACTTTTATTGGAGTTGTGCAAACAGAATAGCCGTGCATAGCTCTTGGGGTTATGCCATTTGCGTAGTTCCCATTAAAGTCAATGCAAATGTTACGGAAAGTTATGGATATTGCGCAACTCACCAGTTTCGTCTGTTTTCGGTTTACCCAGAAACCTTCGACATCTGCAAACAGGACAGAGGGAAATTAGATGGAATACACCTTTAAATTGTATGTCAAGAGTTAATATTATGAATAATATCAGTACAGCTTTGTTCTGCTCGACTGTGTTCTGATTTTTAACTATTGCCTGTGGGTTGTTTAGCTTTAATAGTAAAATGTTAACCTTTAACTGATATTCGTTTTGCATACAGATTTAAAGAAAAACATTTTTTTTTAATTACCAATGTTTTGTACTAATAGTATTGAATGGGCCTCACTTCATTGCTTAAAAGTGACCTTCACTTCTACGTCTAGGACACATTTTGCTGTTTGTCTTGAAGATATTTTAGGCAATGATAATATCATCACAACACTGGTGAAAAATTTTGAAGAACTTGCGGGAAGCCTAATTAAGCTGTATTTGTGAGAGGGGCGGATGTATCTCCACCCCCTGCACGGCCAGGCAGGAAATAAGGGGTTGTGGGCGGGGGCAGGGGTATATAACGCCCCTGCCTCCTATGAGGAGGGCGTTCATGACGTTTGCAGACGTACCGGAAGTGAAGTTAGCCACGTGACTCAGATCCCGGCCAGGCAGCACCGTTGGAGAGAGGATCAAGTGCCGTCTGGAGTCCTGTCAGCCACTTTCTCTCGGCGGGCAGCGCGGTCTCAGCATGCGCTGGGCCGCCCCGCCGTGGTGAGTTCTTGGCGTACCTCCAGTGCGCCAAAGCTGTCTCCTAACGCCATTTTCGCAGGGCTGTGTATAACTTTATCCGCAGAGCACGTCTCGGCCGGCGATGGTCCCAAAACTGGGGCCCTAAAGCGGCTGCAAGTAAGATCAGTGGTGGTCCCGCTATTAGGGTCCTACAGAGGTTCCCAGGAAAACCAGCCTCCTCAAGCATTTAAATTACACAGCATGTCTCGTCCATCAAGGTACTATGTACTATGGCAGTGATAGTATGGCCCACAGCAGTCCCCAGACAAGCTCCACTGTAGACAAGGCTCTGCTGTTTGCGCTCCTGCACTTTCTCCGAGCCTCACGGTTACAGCCATACTGGAGGTGGGGACGGAGGCTGGTCTCGCCATGGTGCTCAGCACCCCCGGCGCATATAGGAATTGTTAGAAGTATGTTTGTGCTACCAATCAATCACTCCCTGTCACACTGTAACGAACGCCAGCTGTGGTCATGATGGCTATTGTAAGGGGTTGCTTGGGATTGCGGGTCTCGTCCGCTGCATGATAGGTGTGCGGAGAGTGGTTGTTGGGTTGGCTATGGGGTAATATGGGACTGTAAGTTAGCTTCTATTCAGTTGGTTGCAATTACGCTCATAGCGTCATTTCACTTACAGTTATACCGTACACATGTTAATTGTAACAGTACATACACGCTTGTACTATTTACACCTGCACAGCTTCTAGTACCAATCATACCGGATATATGCTAGTACCAGTCATACAGTACATATGTCAGTACTTGTTTTTACCGTTCATACGCTAGTCCATTTATACCATGCATATGCTAGTACTATATAAAAAAAAAAAAAAACAAACATATGCTAGTACCTTTTACATCGTATTTATGCTAGTACCATACCATAAATATGTTAATAGTGGTTTACTGCACATACGTGGTACTGTTCATACGCTAGCGGTTGTTCAACGGGCGTTGTTTTGCTGTAGATATGCCAAGAGTTGGTCTCGGCTCATGGCAACAGACGCTGGTAGTGTACCGTAGTCATGCTGTACATACGCTAGTAGTTACTCACTGCACATACGCCCGTACCATTCACATTGTTTATACACCAGTACCAATTCATCATACCACGCTTTCATACTATGCATTCGGTCGCCATATTCATAACATGTATTCACTCATCACGTTACACTGTAGTTCTCTCACAGCTTCAGTTACACCAAGCATACTGTGTTTCATTCTCAGAATTTAGTGCATGCTTATACAGTGCATTTCATTGTGCTTTCTTTTTCATACCGGGGTGGCCGTGCTTCCGGGGGAAAATTTTTTAAAAAATCACGCACAGCCTTAGCACTTATACTGCATGCGCACATTCAGCATATGCATGCAGGCTTATTGAGTTAGCACTGCATGCTCGTCCATAGCATTCATACTGCACGCAGGCCATATCAGTCTCATTACACGCACGCCCACAACCTTTCGCTGCATGCACGCTCATGGTATTACTCCACACGGGTCATCTGTAACATTCACACTGCAGGTACACTCACAACATTAATTTGCACGTACACGCATAGTATTGAAACTGCATATAAGTTCATAGGCATACAGTTCACAGGTCTTGGCACATTATACTTTCATACGCTCATACAGAACATACGTCAGAACCATTTATACTGTGCTTACGCTAGGGATTGTTTATGATAGCAGCTGTCAGGTTGTGCAAATGCTAACAGTTGGTTACTACACACACTTGTGCCATTTATTCAGTATATTCGCATGTATCTATGCAGGATATACTATAGACTACACTTGTACCAGTTACATTCTTCATACTCTAGTGATTGTTACTATTGTAGTTGTCATTCTGTACATATGCTAGTACTTGGTTATTGCACATATGCTTGTACTATTATGATGGACATACATCAATAATTGTTCCACTGTTGCAGTTATAAGGTACACACGCTGGTAGTTGGTTGCTGCACACACGTTTTGGGCCATTCATACTGTACACACGCTAGTGGTTGTGACTGTAGTAGTTGTTATACAGGCCATGTGCTAGTAGTTGTGGTTTTCTATTGTAGTTGTCATTCTATACATACGCTAGTACTTGGTTACTCCACATATGCTTGTACTATCATACTGGACAAACATTATTGGTTGTTTCGCTGTTATACGGTACTCACGCTGGTAGTTGATTGCTGCACACATATTTTCGTGCCATTTATATGGTATACATACTAGAGGTTGTGTCTGTAGTAGTTGTCATACAGTACATGTTATAAGGTACTCAATTGTAGTTGTCATACGGTACATATGCTGGCATAAATTACACTGTACGTAGGTTAGTGGTTGTTACTGTAGTAGTTGGTATATGAACATCCGCCTGTACCATTTAAGTTAGTAATTACACTGTACACACGCTGATAGTTCTATGGTACACACGCTCATATCATTAGTACGGCAGATTTGCTTATGGTTATACTGCCCATCATGCTTGTGCAAGTTATACTGTACATACGTTTGTGCCATTTACACGGAACATGCGATTATAGCTGTAACGTGATTTAGCTTAACCGCTTTACTACACATATGCTCACACCCATACTGTTTACAAGCTTATGGCGTGATACTGTGCATAATATACATACGTTTGTAGTTTTCGTAACCACATAGCTTTCCCTCCAGTCATGCTTCACAGGCTCGCAGCATTATTCGATACATGCATTTGGCCAGCATCGATGTGATACAATGGTCATAGGTTATTTAGGTATTTTGGTTTATAGTTACTGGGTGCCTATAGGCACGGTACACATGATTACATTTATAAGGTACATTCAATCACAGCCTCAAGTCTCTGCTCGGATCGATTTACGATATTTCGCTCATGTCACTCACACATTCTTCATGCTTTTAAGTGCTCAGGCCATGTCTGCATACGGTACACACATCATAGTTTTCATACTGTTCTCATTCCGTACATAACTGCATTGCATTCCGGCAGTCTCATTCATTACGAAGATTGGATCAGCACACCACTTATACTTAGTTGACCTCGCATGTCACAGTTCATATCTCGAGCATACGCTACTTTGCTGTTAAACTCGGCTTTCGTTTCCACAGCTGATAGGTCACTCCAGTAGTTGGGCCATTTCTTAGTTACAAGTCAGTACTACGCTTACATATCAGCACTTCTATCTTGACATGTCACATTCAGCCTCCACGTTTTAATCTTTTACCCAAAGGGCACGCACTACGGTTATGGTTGCAGGCACGCTTTTGCAAATTACTTCATGATATATAGCGGTTGTTTTCCCAACATTCCTGCTACGTTTCAGGGGATTACATTGCGCAATTGTTGTTACTGACATGTCTCCGGAGCTACATCGTCATGACACATAAGCGGTTGTTTACCCTTCGTACCTGCCGTGTCTGAAAGGGGAGGCACTACATAGTTGTTTCGTTACTGTCATGTCTGCAACAACCTCACGACACATAGGTGGTTGCATACCCAGTATACCTGCCCCACCTGCAGGGGATGCATTTCATATTATTCTGAATAACACGTCTTTGGAACAACAACATAATGACACATAGGTGGTTTACCGGTTATGCCTGCCACGTCGGCAGGGGCAGTTTTCACACAGGTTACCGTTACTGGAACAGCTTCAGAGCAACAACTTACGACACATATGTGGTTATTCCGCCACATCTGATTATTGTTACAGACACGTTCTTCTGAGCAATAACATTTGATTCCTAGGTGGTTGTTACCCGTTATGCCTGCCACGTCTGCAGGGGGAGGCACCACACAGGTTGTCGTTACTGACAAGTTTTCAGAGCAATAACATTCCAACACATAGGTGGTTGTTTACCCATTATGCCTGCCATGTCTGCAGGGGGGGCACCACACAGGTTGTTACTGACACGTCTTCAGAGCAATAACATTTCAACAACCATAGGTTGTTCACCCGTTTTCCTGCCACGTCTGCAGGGGGAGAGCAATAACATTCCGACACATAGGTGGTTGTTTACCGTTATGCCTGCCACGTCTGCAGGGGGGGGCAGCACACGTTATTGTTACTGACATGTCTTCAGAGCAATAACATTTCAACGCATAGGTGGGTTTACCCATTAGTCCTGCCACGTCTGCAGGGGGCGCACCACACAGGTTATTGTTACTGACACGTTTGCAGAGCAATAACCTTTCGACGCATAGGTGGTTGTTTACCCATTACTCCTGCCACGTCTGCAGGGGGAGGCAACACAGGTTGTTGTTACTGACACGTTTTCAGAGCAATAACATTTCAACACATAGGTGGTTGTTTACCCGTTATGCCTGCCACGTCTGCAGGGGGGGCACTACACAGGTTATTGTTACTGACACGTCTTCAGAGCAATAACTTTTCAACGCATAGGTGGTTGTGTACCCGTTTTTCCTGCCACGTCTGCAGGGGCAGGCACCACACAGGTTGTTGTTACTGACACGTCTTTAAAAAAAAATAATAATAATAATTTTTCGTCACATAGGTGGCTGTTTACTCGTTATGCCTGCCACGTCTGCAGGGGAAGGTTTCATGCAATTCACCGTTATTGACAGCCTCAGAACAATAGACCTGTAGGCACACAGGCGGCCGGTTATGCCGTATGACTAATATTTCGGTCAGTGTCTGACACGTCAGCACCATCATATGCTCAAGGGCCCAGTTGAGGGCACGATGGCTCACGCATGGAGCATTAATGTCTGTAGGTACTTTGGGTATGCTAAAACGATAGACACAGTGGAATCAAAGAAGGGGTCACTCGCAGGGGGACACCACTCCTGTTACTAGTAGAGTCAGGAATGGGGCAGTTCAGGTTTGGCTTAGGTTCAGGTAAGGTGTTTTTCGGACATTGTTGACCTACAGGCTGTTATTGCCAGGTTACTCGGATTATGGTGCTTGTGCTTCATCTTGCTAACAGTTTGTATTTTGCCACTTAATAGAGACATGGTGAGCTTCATTAGGCCTGACAGGTTATAGTTGTTCAATCTCATCCTGAGATATTGGGCAAGCATGCAAAAGCAATTAGCAGCTTGGATATTAGCTCAACCCTGCTCAAGTGCCAACTCAGGTTTCGGTTAGAGTAGGCACGACTACCACAGTTCTTCAGTTTCTAAGCATTGTATCCCAGGACAGTCAGTTCGCTCTGTTAACGTCAGTCTTACTGTTAGAGCTACATCTTGGTTTGTGTCAAGTTAGGGGCATCAGTTTCATGATTATCACATTAATTTTCCCTACCATATTGATTTTTGCCCACTAAAGGCGTGGCCTTGGTCTCGGTCATGGGCACAATTCAGACCGATATGTTAGGTTTAAATGTCTTATATTACAAGCAAGTATATACCATGGTAATCACGAGCACGATTGTGTAGCCCCGATCAAAAACACACTCGTTGCATTTCAGGCTTAGATATTTCAGAAAAAAACATTCTATGTACATTTCATTTATGAGTAGTGTAACATTTTACAATAGAGCTTTTAGTTTGGAGATTCTTTTCTTTCTCAGCATGGAAGACTTAGGGGTGAATTTATCATTAGCAAGTATTTTTGCGCAATGCGAAGCCTGCTGCACATGTGTGTGGTTTTCCCAGTTACTGCTCAAACTTTATTATGCACAAATGACAGGAAGCCCCTGGATAGTACAGAAAAGGGTTAAAAGCTCACACACATTATTTTACCAGTTTAACTTGTAAAAGATCCACTTGTGGATCACTTTTATTAGATTAGAAGATAATAAAACATGGTACAGCAAGGATGACGCGTTTCGAGGGTATCCCCTTCTTCCGCATATCAGTTGCTGATCTGAGGAAGAGGTGGATACCCTCGAAACACGTACCATGTTTTATTATTTTCTAATCTAATAAAAGTGATCCACAAGTGGATCTTTTACAAGTTAATCCATGACTCTGATGCTTGAGCCCGCAGCGCCTGGAACCATTGGTCTCTTTTTTCCTATCTACTCTGCATGCCACTACAGGACAGCTTCCGCTGACCCCTGAAGACCCTCCAGCTTAGCAGCAGGCTTTATCAGTAAACCTCTTATTGAAGTGATATGCGCTAAACTTTCTGCCATAAGGTGAGCGGCCACCCTAAAGGGTCTGTATGATGGGATAACTGTGATTTCACCTTTTTTCTCTTGGGTAATACACGAGGTGCCGTACGCGGTCTTCTCTTTTTTCAAATTCCACAGGTCCTACACCAGTTGGTCACTTGAGTACATTTGGGAAAAATGTTTTTGCACAAGTGATAAATTTAGTGCACCAACCAGTGCATCTGCTAAAAACAACCCCCTGTAAGTGTACGCCAATAGAATAATGATGAAGCCAACACATAGCACAAAATGAATGATTAGTTTGGCGTAAGTCAATGCGCAAAATAAAAACACACTGTGCATGCACTATTGCAAGTGCACGCTAGTTGATAACTTCCCCTTTACTATGTTAGTGCGGTTTTACTTTGTACAGCAGTGCCGTATTCTGGAGCTTACTATACCACTTACTATACCACCACCTACTTATCTAGAATTCAACATATAACAGGTGAGCCACTGTATATCATATCAACAACCATCCATGTGAACTAAAGTTCATTCAATAAACTTTTCTTTTGTGATGGTTTAACAAAGGTTTTTAGATTAAGCGAGCTATAAAATTGAGCTGAAAATATCACATTCTGGTTATTTTCAGTTTCCATTTAGGCAATCAACATAAATAGCGATAGTGTTTTTCTTTCAGTAGAAAGAACAATATAATCTAAATGCAAAAGTTTGAATGACATTTTACAGACAGACGGTTAAAAATGTATGCTAGGAAAGAGCGCTGGAAAGAGAAAATAAATTCTGAAATAATTATCAGCAGAAACAGAATTCTGTTAGAGTTAAATTGGAATTTATCACACATAAATAATATACATTTAGCAGCCAGTGTAGATTATTTACCAGGCATATATTAGCCATTGAACACAGTTTTACTATCTATACACTCTGCTTAACCCCTTAAGAACCAGGCCAATTTTATTTTTGCGTTTTCGTTTTTTTCCTCCTCGCCTTCTAAAATCCATATCTCTTTTATATTTCCATCTACAGACCCATATAAGCTAGCATCAGTTGCCTGATACAGAGATGAAAAATATTAAAAATGACTGGATCGTGCTTCAATTATAACATGAAAATGTAGATTTTATTTCAATATATAAAATATAAAAAAATTTTTTTTAAACAGTTGGTCCTCAAAGCACATGGCCCTTGTGCTGAGGGAATTATGATATAAAATAAAATATATTGAATAAAATAGCAATATCAACAAACACTGATAACTAGCATTAGGAAATTTCAACAATGTGGTATCACTTTGGATAATCCGGCCTCTGGTAGTCCGAAAAGGAGCTCAAGTCCCATAAATGATAAAAGTTCCAAAATGCAACAAGTCCCGAGAGCAGGTCACCTGGAGTTAGAGTGTGAAGTCCGCACATCTGAGAAGGTACCGGACGTGCGTCTTCGCAGCGGTCTGCCTGCCACAGACCAGCTGGAAAGATAGCCGCTTTCGGAGTTGTTCGCTGTAGATGGTAACCAAGCGATGTAATAGGTGCAGACCTCTAAGTAACTCGGTGGTAGGTGACGTCGCAGGCACTGGGCAGCACTGCCTGGACGCTGATCTCGGGAGAAACATGCTGGTTTGCAGAGCTGGATTGGAAGTCACCGGTATGGAGTCAGGTATCGGTGATATGAAGATAATATCTGTACTCCTAGACGCGTTTCAGGGCTCTCATAGGCTTAGACACGGCCCTTTCCTCAGTAGGTTTGCATGTTTTTTGAAGCAATAGATCCTTTATGTATTTGTCCTGTCATAATCATACATAGTTACATACATAATTATACATAATTACATAGAGGTGATACTTAAGATAGCCACAAGACTAGGGATGGATTGCTGCAGAAGGGTTTAATATATAAAACCCGAACTGGTGTCGGTATTAACCAATGGATCAATAGGTGCTTGCGGATTTTCATTGTCGCATTGTGTGTATTGGCTTCGGCGTCATATTCGGAACATTCAAATATGCGAATAATAACAATAATAAAGTCACATAAATCTATACTATAGCTGCGTAGCAATTAGTAATTTTACAAAAACGATGATAAAAATAGTAACCTTACATGGTGGGACAGCGGATTGCATTCGCATCTTCGCTACCGCATCATGTGAATAAATCCTACACTCGGGATATGGGTAGCAACAACAAACATGGTATCCTAACGTAAGATCTCATAATATGAAAAATATTAAATAATACATATAAATGTATGAGGATAAATATGAAAACTGAAATATATGAAGAAATAAGATAATGAAAATAAATAAGTTTTTGGCAGCACCTTGTACCTCTAGGACGAGTTATTGGAGACCATGTAGAGTTGTAAATTCAAATAGTTGGGCCAGGTACAGAGAAATGGTTAAAGGGGTTAACCACCATAAGGTGATTTTAGTATGTACCTGCCAGACAGTAATGGACATGCTTAGGAAGGATCTGTGCTTGTCTTGGGGCTAAATGGTTATGAGATTACCATAACACTGTCGCTATCTTTTTGTGAACTGGTATTTCCTGTTTGAATTTTCTTCTTTGCCTACAAATACCATAATTCCATTTTCCTCCCTCCCACACATCAGCCATCCACCCACTGAAACATAAATTAACTGCATCCATTCAAAAGACCTGTGGTTTTCAATCAGGGTGCCTACAGCTGTGGCATTGGTTGCAGATTGATCTCTCTCCCACCAAGTGATCCCTTCACCCATTGAAGCAGAAAGGCTCCCTGTCATCAGCTGACTAATGGGTCAGGTCTCGGCCGTATTGCAACCTGGGAAAAATCAGTCAATCAGACAACAGTCATTTTGTATGCTGGTAAAAATAAATATTGGGGTGAAAATCACAGAAGAATTGTGAGAAAACCGTCACACACAGGTACAGACACTATATTATGAACTACACTAACTTTACAGCCCCTGTAGCATAGTCAAATAAAAAAAAATCCTGGAATACCCCTTTAATGCCCCTGAGTTCCCTACCACAAATTATATCTTCTACCTTATACTCTATTAGATATAATTTGGGGGTGTACAGGAGAAAGGGTATTTTAGATGGCAAAGCATTATTAATGAAGCTTAAAATCACCCATAGGTTTCTGTGTTAAAAAGAGTATACCTATAAAATTCCACCCTTTACTCCTAGCAGTAAATGTTTAAAATCCCAAGGGTGGCATTAAAAAGGCACTTTTAGCATCTGTCAGGCTAATGGAGCCCTATTGATATGCTTAAAATGTACATGCTAACTGTACATTACAAACATGATGTGCACAGGGCCTTAGATACATTAGAACTTTGCAATATCTTGTCAGATCTTTTACTATAGTGCAATAAAGTAGAACTGATACATCATGGTAGCAGTATATCAGATGTCTCTTGGAATACATATGATGTTCACTATGGATCAAAGCCACTAGCATCCTCCTCTACTGACAACAGCAGAATAGGGTCATGTGTTCATGTAGTCTTATTGTAATTTAATAAAATTATATTCATGTCTATATTTGATCTCTAATTATGACTGTATTCTGGGAGAGCAATCATTGATCAACACAGGACTTAACAATGCACAAAAAATACAGATGTAAAAACTGAGGGTATTTGTATTTTTGTCCATTTTTAGCACTTTTACAGTAGCAGCTTTGCATCAGATGTTAAACAACAACATGTAAAGTCAGGTTCCATACATTCCACGTCCTCTTCCCCAAGTCTCATCAGGCTCTGCTAGACAACCCCTTGAGGTCTCATGACATTGGGCTTCTAAAGGCAATTTAGACAATCCACAAAGCTGCTTTTCTGCATTCCTAATGTCACTTTCAGTACTTTGCTGCTGACTAGTATATACCAGTAGTCTGCCACTGCCGCTGGCTCGGACTGACAATCTACCTGGCCTGGCAGATTCCTTGTGGGACGCTCTATATGTGGATTTAGTGGGCTGTCGAACCTGTATTGTATATACAGAAGCCGGCTGCTGCCCATGTCCAGACCCTCATTTACAGCCTCTGTCATTGTGTCCCGCTGATACAATCACTGGCGGTAACTGGTGTCAGGCTGTAAAGGACATGTGACTTCTATGTGAGGGTAGGAGACCTGTGAATATTGTGTGTGGTGGTGGGTGGGGGGACAGTGTTCCTTTGGTCGTAATAGAAAAACTTGGCACTAAAATTGCTGTGTGATAATTCAGAATATTTATTTTGCAATCCACAAAGAAAATAACTTAACTGACTTTTCGGTCCACCTGGACCTTCCTCGGAGTACTGTTTATATAGTCAGTGAGACAAATGTCAGTGTAAGGTGACAAAATATAAAAGGTACATGACTGGTGTCATCAAACTACAGTAACTTCATGACAGATCATATCAAACATAAAGTCATAAAAAGGAAAAATAAAAAAGGGGGGGGCGAGGGAACAAACAATGATAGTGTCATATGTATGGTGATATTTGCTCCTTCTATACTCTTTTAGAGGTACTATGTCATGCATAAAAAAAATTGTCTTAGCTAGTGACCTGGGGGCTCTCCTGCAGTGTCTCCCCTGCTATTATTATAAGTGTCATTTATGGTCATAGGATTATAGTCAGTGTCCTAATGTATAGCTAGTCTAAAGGAACGGTGAGATGTCTGAAGAACCTGTGGAATGTCACATGTTATGTTACGTTGTCACGTGTACAGCTGGGCAGTATGACCAAATATGTGTATCACGGTATTTTTTTAACTTACGGCAGTTGCACGGTATATAACGGTATTTTCTCTCCTCCCTCCCCCCCCCAAAAAAAATCATGTGACCCGCGCGCGGTGTTCGGCTCCCCCCCCCAAATCATCTGACCAGCCAGCACTGTTCTGCTCCCCCTAATTAATGATCAGACCTGCGGGGTACTACTCACAGATGTCAAGCACTGCCCTCCTCCTCTTTGTTGGGGGTCGCCGGGCGCTGGAACTCACTGTACTCCAGTGGTCTCCAACCTGTGGACCTTCAGTTGTTGCAAAACTACAACTCCCAGCATGCCCGGACAGCCAACAGCTGTCAAGGCATGCTGGGAGTTGTAGTTTTACAACAGCTGGAGGTCCGCAGGTTTGAGACCACTGCTGTACGCTGTATACCTATGCCCGGGCTGCAAAAGATACAGAAAATAAACTTTTAACTCACCCATCTCGGCAGCCCGCAGGGGACTGGAACGTGGACAGCCGTCAGCCTATCACCGGCCGGAGCGATGTCCCGCCCCGGCCAGTGATAGGCTGATCCCACTGTCATGTAAGAAGCCGGCTTCTTGCATGACAGTGGGCTCAGCCTATCACTGGCAGGGGCGGGACATCGCTCCGGCCGGTAATAGGCTGGCGGCTGTCCGGCGTTCCAGGGCCGACGTAGGTAAGTTAAAAGTTTATTTTCTTTATCTTTTGCAGCCGGCATAGGTATACAGCGTACAGCAGTGGTCTCCAACCTGCGGACCTCAAGCTGTTGCAGAACTACAACTCCCAGCATGCCTGGACAGCGTTGGCTGTCCGAGCATGCTGGGAATTGTAGTTTTGCAACATCTGGAGGTCTGCAGGTTGGAGACCACTGGCGTACAGTATAGAGTTCCAGCGCCGGTGTCGGCCCGCAACAAAGAGGAGGAGGGAAGTGCTTGACATCTGTAAGTAGTACCTCACTGGCTGGGCTGATAATTAATTGGGGGGAGCAGAACAGCGCAGGCAATACAGAACTGCGCTGATAATACATTCCCAAGGGGGAGGGGCCCAACCGGTATTGCGGTAAGGGCTAGAATGCATATCGTGCAGCCCAAAAATTTCGATATTCGGTATGAACCAGTATACTGCCCAGCCCTAGTCACATGATGTTACCCAGAGAGCACCAGCTTAACCTATGATCAGAAGCTTTACCAATGGGCCTTAGTCCAGCCCCCACCGTTAAAAGGGGCGGCCATTACAATTCATTCTCTTATGCCCCCTGCTGAGGAACAGCAAACAACAGAGATCTCAGTGCTAGTGACCAGCATCTGGAAGACCTCAAATCTTCAGTCATTCCAGTAAGTCAAAAGTCTATGTCTGCACTGTTATATTTCTATTATGGGTAGAAATATATGGAGATAAGACTAAAACATTCTGGCAGGGGTTTGCTATAAGCCACCAAACATAATGGAAGAGGCAGAAGATCAATTAATGAGGCAAATAAACAAGGCAGCAAATCAAAATGAGGTGATAATGGGGGCCGGGCTGCCATCAGAAATTTCGGGGCCCCTTACACAGCTCAAGGCTTGGCCCCAAAGAAGGACCTACAACAACTATATGGGCCGGGGCACAACTTGCGCAGGAGTGTAGCTAGAAACCACAGGGCCCCGATGCAAAAAATTACCTCAGGGCTCCCCCCCCAGGGCCCAGGGATTTTATAAGCAGCCCATTTTTTTGGTAGGGGTCCGACTGCTGAGACTCCCTCCGATCACCACGGTTGAAGTGATTCTGCAGCTGTTGGAAAGCTAAAACTCCCATCATACAGCTGTTGGAAAGCTAAAACTCCCATCATGCCTGGAGAGCCTCAGCTGGAGAGACAGATTGGACACAGTTTTACCCATCATCACTGCAGAACTTACCACTGACTACAGCTCTGATGGGACAGTCAGGAGAATTCACAATTATATTAGTGACCTGAGTGACATCTTCTGACTTGAGTGATATCTTCTCTGTCATTTTTTCTTCTTCATCTGGTCCAGAGACCAGGTCTTCCTCCAGCTCCATCTTCTCTGCAGAGTCTGACATCCAGACATCTTTGGCTCCTCACTTTGTAAGCAGATCCTCATCCTCTGCATGAAGACAGTAATCATTATAACCTTGCCAGAAAGTGTACCCTAAATAAAATACTGCCCCACCCTGTATCCAGGATATAATACTGCCCCACACTGTACCCTGAATATAATACTGCCATACACTGTACCCACTAAATATAATACTGCCACACACTGTACCCTGAATATACTGCTGCCCAAAACTGTATCCACTGAATGATACTGCCACATACTGTACCCTGTGTCAGGCCCAAGGCCTGATTATTAAAATCCTATATGTGTATTATAATTATAACTGTGTGATGTATTATCCAAGCCATGGGTGAGAGGTCATTCAGACTGTGGGTTTGTGTATTGCATTTTAATGGGGGTCTGGCTGTTTGTTTACATCTCCTTTTAAGTCAAAGGCTTTTTTGAAGTCATGCACTCTGGTCCCATCCTATAATCAAACAGATAAGGGGCCAGGAAGAGAGAAGACCCTGGTTGGATCAGAGGGGAGGGGGAATGGAGTCTCCCTCCCAAGAAAGCAGACATGAGATATTTAAAACAATGCTAGACTCAGGGTGTGCAAGGCTGTGCCACAAGCTGACAAGACCATCCTAAGAACGGCACTCACATGGACTGCTACATCATCATGCTGTAAGAACTTAATCTTTTGTTTTCTGAACTTGTCTTGAAAAACTCTTTTATATATTTTTATACCTGTATGTCATTTGTTCCTGTATTTATATATATATATATATATATATATATATATATATATATAGCACTGTGATACCTTTTATCAGATTAAATGTTTAATTCATCAGCTCTGGTCTTTGATCTCTAAATATATGAGCTCACCTTTCTGAAGGCAGCTCTGGTGGAAACACGTTTATCTAAGGGTTAATTTGGTGACTTGCTGGGACTAGTAGTGGATACCCAGAGGTCTGGAGGCTTTAACCCTTGCACCATCACACTCTCTCTAATGTCTTGGCTGGACCGATAGGGTGTGATCGTGACACCCTGAATATAATACTGCCACACACTGTACCCTGAATATAATACTGCCACACACTGTATCCACTGAATATAATACTGCCACACACTATACCCCTGAATATAATACTACTACACACTGTATCCACTGAATATAATACTGCCAAACACTGTACCCCTGAATATACTACCACACACTGTACCCTGAATATAATACTGCCACACACTGTACCCTGAATAGAATACTGCCACACACTGTACCCTCTGAATATAATACTGCCACACACTGCATACACATCATATATACATATACACCCCCTCTTATCCTCTGTCTCCTCATCACCCCCATAATCCCCCGCCAAACCTCTCCTCATCACTACTATAACCCCCCTGCACCTCTCCTCATCACCCCCATAATTCCCCTGCACCTCTCATCACCCCAATAACCCCCCGCCAAACCTCTCCTCATCACTACTATAACCCCCTGCACCTCTCCTCATCACCTCCATAACCCCCCCTGCACCTCTCATCACCTCCATAACCCCCCTGCACCTCATCATCCGCATAACCCCCCCTGCACCTCTCATCACCCCCTGCACCTCTCATCACTCCCATAACCCCCCGCACCTCTTATAACCCCCATAACCCCCCAGCAACTCTCATCACCATTGTCGTCTTACAACCACCCCCCCTGCACCTCTCCTCATCACCCCATAACCCCCCTGCACCTCTTATCACCCCCATAAACCCCGGCACCTCTGATCACCCCCATAACACCCCCACACACCTCTTATCACCCCCATAACCCCCTGCACCTTATTACCCCCATAACCCCCCTGCACCTCTCATCACCGCCATATCCCCCCTGCACCTCTCATCACCGCCATAACCTCCCCCTGCACCTCTCATCACCCCCATAACAACCCCCTGCACCTCTCATCACCACGAAACACCCCTCACCTGCACCTCTCATCACCCCCATAACCTCGCCCTGCACCTCTCATCACCCCCATAACCCCCCCTGCACCTCTCATCACCACAACACCTCCCCCCTGAACCTCTGTAGTCACCATTGTAGTCTCCCAACCACCATACCACGGCGTGAGGCAGCGGAGGCTGCTGCTGCTCCTGTCACTGAGGATCATCTCTGCCTCTGCAGGAGATCACGCGGGACGTAGGCAGGGACAGGTCAGATGATTGGAGTAGACGTGCGTGCCTACGCAGGGCATGTGACATCTCTACTCCCATCAGCCCCTGGCCTGTCCGGCCCTGCCATTATTCTTAAGGGGCCCGTTCCCTAGAAAGAAGTAATTAAATAGAAATGTGTGGGCCCCCCGGACTATGAGGCCCGGTCCGCACCGAGCGGTCAGAGAGTGACAGTCGCAATCACTCACTGACAAGGCAATAAAAAAATAAAATAAAAGGTCCAGGGCCGTCCGGGCCCCCTGAAGCTCTGGGCCCCATACAGGTGTATGGGTTGTACCCCCCTGATGGCGGCCCTGGCGGTACCAGCTGCTGTTGTGAGGCCAATAGCTGTTGCATCATAGCTGAAAGTTGAGAAAGTTGCTGTTGCTGCTGCGACTGACTTAACACAACGGAGGGAAGATCTGCGACTTCAGGCAGGGGTACCTCAGCGGGATCCATGGCCTGATCTTACTGTAACACTCACGTTTCAGAAGACAGGAACCCCGGTGGATGTGGATCCGCTGGACCTGTGTGGCAGATGATTTGGACCATACCAGGGAGTGGAGTCTAAGGTGTCGCTGGTTTTCACCAGAGCCTGCCGCAAAGCGGGATGGACTTTCTGCGGCAGGAGGCACCCAGGTCGCTACCCCTGGCATGGCTCGACCATACAGGCGGCTGAGGAGATGTGAGGCACAGGGGGGATAAGGCAGCTCATTGTCAGGATAGCAGAAGGTCAGGGCAGGCAGCATAGTAGCGTAGTCAGGAACATAGCAAATGGTCAGTAGGCAGGCGGCAAGGAGCAAGGTCAGGTCACGGAGCAAAGGATCAGATACACGGCAAGGAAATAACAGGAAGGCTTTCTTTCAGGCTCAAGGCAACAGAGAAGTGAGGTGCGTGGAGGAATTTATCAAGTAGCCACAGGTATATTACACTAATGAGCACACTAGCCCTTTAAATCTTAAAGCTCTGAAACATGCGCCCTAGGGGATGGGGACACACACGCCTGAGCAGAGGCAGAGGCGGGGGCAGAAGCATCAGGTGAGTGACAGACTGGGGCTCGCATGCGGGCGTGTCCCGCGATGCGAGTCCCAGCCCCGCCGGCAGCAGCTGGTAACGGGTCCATGCGCTCACAGCCAGCGTGTGTGGCCGGAGCGCATAACGTAACTTTTTTTTTTTTTTTTACACTTTTGGTCCCCTTAGTGGACTTTTAAGGGGAATCAATTGATTCCTCATTGTTACGCCGAGCGCTCCGGGTCCCCGCTCCTCCCCGGAGCGCTCGCTTCTCTCTCGCTACCGCAGCGCTCCGGGCAGCTCCACTGACCCGGTGCGCTGCGATACCGTCTCCAGCCGGGATGCGATTCGCGATGCGGGTAGCGCCCGCTCGCGATGCGCATCCCGGCTCCCGTACCTGACTCGCTCTCCGTCTGTCCTGTCCCGGCGCGCGCGGCCCCGCTCCCTAGGGCGCGCGCGCGCCGGGTCTCTGCGATTTAAAGGGCCACTGCGCCGCTGATTGGCGCAGTGGTTCCAATTAGTGTGTTCACCTGTGCACTCCCTATTTATACCTCACTTCCCCTTCACTCCCTCGCCGGATCTTGATGCCATTGTGCCAGTGAAAGCGTTTCCTTGTGTGTTCCTAGCCTGTGTTCCAGACCTCCTGCCGTTGCCCCTGACTACGATCCTTGCTGCCTGCCCCGACCTTCTGCTACGTCCGACCTTGCTTCTGTCTACTCCCTTGTACCGCGCCTATCTTCAGCAGCCAGAGAGGTTGAGCCGTTGCTAGTGGATACGACCTGGTCACTACCGCCGCAGCAAGACCATCCCGCTTTGCGGCGGGCTCTGGTGAAAACCAGTAGTGACTTAGAACCGATCCACTAGCACGGTCCACGCCAATCCCTCTCTGGCACAGAGGATCCACTACCTGCCAGCCGGCATCGTGACAGTAGATCCGGCCATGGATCCCGCTGAAGTTCCTCTGCCAGTTGTCGCCGACCTCACCACGGTGGTCGCCCAGCAGTCACAACAGATAGCGCAACAAGGCCAACAGCTGTCTCAACTGACCGTGATGCTACAGCAGCTACTACCACAGCTTCAGCAATCATCTCCTCCGCCAGCTCCTGCACCTCCTCCGCAGCGAGTGGCCGCTTCTGGTCTACGACTATCCTTGCCGGATAAATTTGATGGGGACTCTAAATTCTGCCGTGGCTTTCTTTCCCAATGTTCCCTGCACTTGGAGATGATGTCGGACCAGTTTCCTACTGAAAGGTCTAAGGTGGCTTTCGTAGTCAGCCTTTTGTCTGGAAAATCTCTGTCATGGGCCACACCGCTCTGGGACCGCAATGACCCCGTCACTGCCTCTATACACTCCTTCTTCTCGGAAATTCGAAGTGTCTTTGAGGAACCTGCCCGAGCCTCTTTTGCTGAGACTGCCCTGTTGAACCTGGTCCAGGGTAATTCTTCCGTTGGCGAGTACGCCGTACAATTCCGTACTCTTGCTTCAGAATTATCCTGGAATAATGAGGCCCTCTGCGCGACCTTTAAAAAAGGCCTATCCAGCAACATTAAAGATGTTCTGGCCGCACGAGAAATCCCTGCTAACCTACATGAACTCATCCATCTTGCCACTCGCATTGACATGCGTTTTTCCGAAAGGCGTCAGGAGCTCCGCCAGGATATGGACTTTGTTCGCACAAGGCGTTTTTTCTCCCCGGCTCCTCTCTCCTCTGGTCCCCTGCTATCCGTTCCTGTGCCTCCCGCCGTGGAGGCTATGCAGGTCGACCGGTCTCGCCTGACACCTCTAGAGAGGACACGACGCCGCATGGAGAATCTCTGCCTGTACTGTGCCAGTACCGAACACTTCCTGAAGGATTGTCCTATCCGTCCTCCCCGCCTGGAAAGACGTACGCTGACTCCGCACAAAGGTGAGACAGTCCTTGATGTCTACTCTGCTTCTCCACGTCTTACTGTGCCTGTGCGGATATCTGCCTCTGCCTCCTCCTTCTCTACTATGGCCTTCTTGGATTCCGGATCTGCAGGAAATTTTATTTTGGCCTCTCTCGTCAACAGGTTCAACATCCCAGTGACCAGTCTCGCCAGACCCCTCTACATCAATTGTGTAAACAATGAAAGATTGGACTGTACCATACGTTTCCGCACGGAGCCCCTTCTAATGTGCATCGGACCTCATCACGAGAAGATTGAATTTTTGGTCCTCCCCAATTGCACTTCCGAAATCCTCCTTGGACTACCCTGGCTTCAACTCCATTCCCCAACCCTGGATTGGTCCACTGGGGAGATCAAGAGTTGGGGGCCCTCTTGTTTCAAGGACTGCCTAAAACCGGTTCCCAGTACCCCTTGCCGTGACTCTGTGGTTCCCCCTGTAACCGGTCTCCCTAAGGCCTATATGGACTTTGCGGATGTTTTTTGCAAAAAACAAGCTGAGACTCTACCTCCTCACAGGCCTTATGATTGTCCTATTGACCTCCTCCCGGGCACTACTCCACCCCGGGGCAGAATCTATCCTCTGTCCGCCCCAGAGACTCTTGCTATGTCGGAGTACATCCAGGAAAATTTAAAAAAAGGCTTTATCCGTAAATCCTCCTCTCCTGCCGGAGCCGGATTTTTCTTTGTGTCCAAAAAAGATGGCTCTCTACGTCCTTGCATTGACTACCGCGGTCTTAATAAAATCACGGTAAAGAACCGCTACCCCCTACCCCTCATCTCTGAACTCTTTGATCGCCTCCAAGGTGCCCACATCTTTACCAAACTGGACTTAAGAGGTGCTTATAATCTCATCCGCATCAGAGAGGGGGATGAATGGAAAACGGCATTTAACACTAGAGATGGACACTTTGAGTATCTGGTCATGCCCTTTGGCCTGTGCAACGCCCCTGCCGTCTTCCAAGACTTTGTTAATGAAATTTTTCGTGATCTCTTATACTCCTGTGTTGTTGTATATCTGGACGATATCCTGATTTTTTCTGCCAATCTAGAAGAACACCGCCAGCATGTCCGTATGGTTCTTCAGAGACTTCGTGACAATCAACTTTATGCCAAGATAGAGAAATGTCTGTTTGAATGCCAATCTCTTCCTTTCCTAGGATACTTGGTCTCTGGCCAAGGACTACAAATGGATCCAGACAAACTCTCTGCCGTCTTAGATTGGCCACGCCCCTCCGGACTCCGTGCTATCCAACGTTTTTTGGGGTTCGCCAATTATTACAGGCAATTTATTCCACATTTTTCTACCGTTGTGGCCCCTATCGTGGCTTTAACCAAAAAAAAATGCCAATCCCAAGTCTTGGCCTCCTCAAGCAGAAGACGCCTTTAAACGGCTCAAGTCTGCCTTTTCTTCGGCTCCTGTGCTCTCCAGACCTGACCCATCTAAACCCTTCCTATTGGAGGTTGATGCCTCCTCTGTAGGAGCTGGAGCGGTCCTTCTACAAAAAAATTCTTCCGGGCATGCTGTTACTTGTGGTTTTTTTTCTAGGACCTTCTCTCCGGCGGAGAGGAACTACTCCATCGGGGATCGAGAGCTTCTAGCCATTAAATTAGCACTTGAGGAATGGAGGCATCTGCTGGAGGGATCAAGATTTCCAGTTATTATTTACACCGATCACAAGAACCTCTCCTATCTCCAGTCTGCCCAACGGCTGAATCCTCGCCAGGCCAGGTGGTCTCTGTTCTTTGCCCGATTTAATTTTGAAATTCACTTTCGGCCTGCCGATAAGAACATTAGGGCCGATGCTCTCTCTCGTTCCTCGGATGCCTCGGAAGTTGAACTCTCTCCGCAACACATCATTCCTCCTGACTGCCTGATTTCCACTTCTCCAGCCTCCATCAGGCAAACTCCTCCAGGGAAGACCTTCGTCACTCCACGCCAACGCCTCGGAATCCTCAAATGGGGTCACTCCTCCCATTTCGCAGGCCATGCGGGCATCAAGAAATCTGTGCAACTCATCTCTCGCTTCTATTGGTGGCCGACTCTGGAGACGGATGTCGTGGACTTTGTGCGAGCCTGCACTGTCTGTGCCCGGGATAAGACTCCTCGCCAGAAGCCCGCTGGTTTTCTTCATCCTCTGCCTGTCCCCGAACAGCCTTGGTCTCTGATTGGTATGGATTTTATTACAGACCTACCCCCATCCCGTGGCAACACTGTTGTTTGGGTGGTCGTTGATCGATTCTCCAAGATGGCACATTTCATCCCTCTTCCTGGTCTTCCTTCAGCGCCTCAGTTGGCTAAACAATTTTTTGTACACATTTTTCGTCTTCACGGGTTGCCCACACAGATAGTCTCGGATAGAGGCGTCCAATTTGTGTCAAAATTCTGGAGGGCTCTCTGTAAACAACTCAAGATTAAATTAAACTTTTCTTCTGCATATCATCCTCAATCCAATGGACAAGTAGAAAGAATTAACCAGGTCTTGGGTGATTATTTACGACATTTTGTTTCCTCCCGCCAGGATGATTGGGCAGATCTTCTACCATGGGCCGAATTCTCGTATAACTTTAGAGTCTCTGAATCTTCCTCCAAATCCCCATTTTTCGTGGTGTACGGCCGTCACCCTCTTCCCCCCCTCCCTACTCCCTTGCCCTCTGGTTTGCCCGCTGTAGATGAAGTGACTCGTGATCTTTCCACCATATGGAAAGAGACCCAAGATTCTCTTTTACAGGCTTCATCTCGCATGAAAAAGTTTGCCGATAAGAAAAGAAGAGCTCCCCCCATTTTTGCTCCCGGAGACAAGGTATGGCTCTCCGCTAAATATGTCCGCTTTCGTGTCCCCAGTTACAAACTGGGTCCACGCTATCTTGGTCCTTTCAAAGTCTTGTGCCAAATTAATCCTGTCTCTTACAAACTTCTTCTTCCTCCTTCTCTCCGTATTCCTAATGCCTTTCATGTCTCTCTCCTTAAACCACTCATCATCAACCGTTTCTCTCCCAAATTAGTTTCTCCCACTCCTGTCTCCGGTTCTTCTGACGTCTTCTCAGTGAAAGAGATACTGGCCTCCAAGACGGTCAGAGGAAAAAGGTTCTTTTTAGTGGATTGGGAGGGCTGTGGACCTGAAGAGAGATCCTGGGAACCTGAGGACAACATCCTAGACAAAAGTCTGCTCCTCAGGTTCTCAGGCTCTAAGAAGAGGGGGAGACCCAAGGGGGGGGGGGTACTGTTACGCCGAGCGCTCCGGGTCCCCGCTCCTCCCCGGAGCGCTCGCTTCTCTCTCGCTACCGCAGCGCTCCGGGCAGCTCCACTGACCCGGTGCGCTGCGATACCGTCTCCAGCCGGGATGCGATTCGCGATGCGGGTAGCGCCCGCTCGCGATGCGCATCCCGGCTCCCGTAACTGACTCGCTCTCCGTCTGTCCTGTCCCGGCGCGCGCGGCCCCGCTCCCTAGGGCGCGCGCGCGCCGGGTCTCTGCGATTTAAAGGGCCACTGCGCCGCTGATTGGCGCAGTGGTTCCAATTAGTGTGTTCACCTGTGCACTCCCTATTTATACCTCACTTCCCCTTCACTCCCTCGCCGGATCTTGTTGCCATTGTGCCAGTGAAAGCGTTTCCTTGTGTGTTCCTAGCCTGTGTTCCAGACCTCCTGCCGTTGCCCCTGACTACGATCCTTGCTGCCTGCCCCGACCTTCTGCTACGTCCGACCTTGCTTCTGTCTACTCCCTTGTACCGCGCCTATCTTCAGCAGCCAGAGAGGTTGAGCCGTTGCTAGTGGATACGACCTGGTCACTACCGCCGCAGCAAGACCATCCCGCTTTGCGGCGGGCTCTGGTGAAAACCAGTAGTGACTTAGAACCGATCCACTAGCACGGTCCACGCCAATCCCTCTCTGGCACAGAGGATCCACTACCTGCCAGCCGGCATCGTGACACTCATACAGATCAATGTGGTTCCATAGAACCACAATGATCTTTGTCCTCTGCAATCGATTGATGCCAAGGTTTATCATTCACAGAGCAGCAGCCGACACAGGAGCAGAGGTAAGCCCTCCGGTCACCTCAAAAGTGGATCGCCCCCCCGCGATCGCGCTGTGGGGGGGGGGGGGGGGCAATGAACCCCACTGGACCACCAGGGAGCAATTAAAGGTACCTTTAGATGCCGCTGTCAGCTTTGACTGCGGTGATCCAAAGGGTTAATAGCAGGCCGTGGCGATCGCCGTATAACGGCTATTATCGCCTACCCCCAGCAACAGGAATCAGCTGGGGGCCTGCCGGTATGGCACACGCCATACCTTCTTAACGGCACAGTTTACTAACTGCTCTTATAGTAAACAACCCCTATTTGTATCTCCAGGATGAGCTTGTGTTGCCTCATTTCCTCTTTTTCCTATACCTGCAGCTATATCATGTTTATGGGGTGCAGGATAGGTCGAGGTCGCTGGAGATCCACTCAAACGTGGTGTTGGATTCAGTGGTTACCAAGTGGGTTGTATCAGGAACTCTTGCCCTCCTAGAACTTTCCTTTATTGGTCCGTGGTAAATAGGAGGGAGATCTGGGGTCATTAAAATGAGGAGTGATCTACTGTCTTGGTGCTCACTCCGCTCTTGTCCATCTCGAAGGCCAGTCAGCTATCTCAATTGTTTCTCGTACACAGAGTGTATAAGACCCTGATGCTCCTTCATAGGATTGGTCTTAGGCCTGATTCTGCATGTCCCAGGTGTGGTCAGTTAGATACTCATTTGTTTCATGTGGTCTGGGAGTGCACTCTTGTGGTCCCTTACTGGAGGGATGTGCTCCACTTGATCAGTAGAGTATATGGGTTAGTCTTGTTACTTGAGCCCAAGCCTGGGTCTTATAGGATGCGATTCGGAGCTTTCTGGAGTAGAGATTGGGGTGTTGCGTGAGTTATATCAGGCTAGGAAGTTGATTGCCCAGTACTGGATTAGGGCTAGCCCTCCGACAATTGCTGATCTTGTTGCCCTGGTTGCTGGGTATTTGTTCTGGTTCTATGGTGGACATGGGGTGGCTTGGTTTGTGGGGGGGGGGGGGTAGGTTGAGCGTGGGCGTGTTTTTTTTTAATTTTTTGTTATGTGTTCTTATGTTTTAACTGCAAAACTTCAATAAAAACAATCTGATTTAAAAAAAAAAAACATCTGTGCTGATGTACAAATCTTTTTGCCTCTAGACATAGTGGATGCCCCTTGTTATAGATATAGTCCTGGGTATAAATAGATCATGGAGAGAACGCTGCCCCTGATATATTTATACACAGTTATTAGTTTGCCCCTTATCCATCTTTTGCCAACCTAAATAACCCTCATTTTAATAATCTTTCTGGGTACTGTAATTCTCCCATTGTACTCTGGTTGCTCAACTTTGAACCCTTTCCAGCTCTACTATATATTTGTTGTATGCTAGTGATTTGTACTGCATTAGAATTATTTCCTTGTCGTGGCCATCTATGCCACTTTTAATGCACCCCAGTGCCTGACACTGGTTGCTACAGTTAAATATACTGTCAACTAAAACTTGACAAGTCCTTTTCCATATCCGTGATCCCCAGTGATTTCCCATTTAGTAAATATTCCCAATCGGGATTATGGCTCCCCATGTGCATAACATCCCATTTATCAGTGTTGAACCTCATTTGCCACTTCCCAGCCCAAGTTTCCAACCTATGCAGATCCATTTGTAACAGTGCACTGTCCTCTATTGTGTTAACCACTTTACAGAGCTTAGTAAAATCTGCAAATATTAACACTTTACAGTAATCCCTCTACAAGGTCATTAATAAATATATTTTAAAATATAGGGCCCAGAACTGACCCCTGGGGTACCACACTAGTAACAATGACTCACCCTTCTGTTCTATCACTGAGCCAGTTACATAAAGGGGTACTCCAGTAGAGAACTTTTTTTTATTTTAACCAACTGTTGCCAGATAGTTAAACAGATTTGTAAATTACTTCAATTAAAAAATCTTAATCCTTCCAGTACGTATTAGCTGCTGAATACTACATAGGAAATTATTTTCCTTTTGGAACACAGAGCTCTCTGCTGACATCTTGACCACAGTGCTCTCTGCTGACATCTCTGTCCATTTTAAGAACTGTCCACAGTAGGAGAAAATCCCCATAGCAAACATATGCTGCTCTGAACAGTTATAAAATGGACATTGTCAGCAGAGAGCACTGTGGTCATGATGTCAGCAGAGAGCACTGTGCTCCAAAATGAAAATAATTTCCTATGTAGTATTAAGCAGCTAATAAGTACTGGGACGATTAAGATTCTTTAATAGAAGTAATTTACAAATCTGTTTAACTTTCTGGCACCAATTGATAACAAAAAAAAAAGGTTTTCTACCGGAGTACCCCTTTAACAAGTTACACACATTTTTCCCCAGTCCAAGTATTCTCATTTTATACTATACTATACTATACTATCAACCTTTATACTATGTTAAAAGTATAGAAAACACATACAATGTGTACACCAGCTCTCACCCTCTCCTGCTCCTCTTGCATAGATAACCGGAAGCTATGGCCACTGATCCACATGGAAAAATGTACAATAAAAATTTTTGCAGAATGATCTCCCTCCCATCCAGCAGTCGCTCCACCCACTGAAGCAAAAACAGGCTCCCTCTGAACACCTTTGTTACGCCGAGCGCTCCGGGTCCCCGTTCCTCCCCGGAGCGCTCGCCTCATCCTCGTTGCTGCAGCGCCCCGGTCAGATCCACTGACCGGGTGCGCTGCGGTACCGCCTCCAGCCGGGATGCGATTCGCTATGCGGGTGCCTCCCGCTCGCGATGCGCACCCCGGCTCCCGTACCTGACTCGCTCTCCGTCGGTCCTGTCCCGGCGCGCGCGGCCCCGCTCCCTAGGGCGCGCGCGCACCGGGTCTCTGCGATTTAAAGGGCCAGTGCACCAATGATGGTGCCTGGTCCAATCTTCCCAATTACCTTGATTAGTTTCCACTTGTGCACTTCCTACTTATACCTCACTTCCCCTGCACTCCCTGGCCGGATCTTGATACCCTTGTGCCTAGTGAAAGCGTTCCCTTGTTTGTTCCTAGCCCGTGTTCCAGACCTCCTGCCGTTGCCCCTGACTACGATCCTTGCTGCCTGCCCCGACCTTCTGCTACGTCCGACCTTGCTTCTGTCTACTCCCTTGTACCGCGCCTATCTTCAGCAGTCAGAGAGGTTGAGCCGTTGCTAGTGGATACGACCTGGTCACTACCGCCGCAGCAAGACCATCCCGCTTTGCGGCGGGCTCTGGTGAAAACCAGTAGTGACTTAGAACCGGTCCACTAGCACGGTCCTCGCCAATCCCTCTCTGGCACAGAGGATCCACTACCTGCCAGCCGGCATCGTGACAGTAGATCCGGCCATGGATTCCGCTGAAGTTCCTCTGCCAGTTGTCGCCGACCTCCCCACACTGGTCGCCCAGCAAGCCCGACTGGTCGCCCAGCAAGCCCGACAGATTGCCCAACGAAATCACCAGCTGGCATACTTGACCACCGTGACACTGCAACTTCAGTCACAGATACAGCAGCTGCTGCCGCAGATACAGCAACTTCAGTCACCGACACAGCAGCTGCAACAACCATCTCCTCCGCCGGCTCCTGCAACTCCTCCGCAGCAACCGGCCGCTCCTAACCCCTGCTTGTCCCTGCCGGACAAATTTGATGAGGACTCTAGACTCTGCCGTGGTCTCCTTTCTGGAAAGGCCTTGTCTGGGGCCACACCACTCTGGGACCGCAATGATCCTGCCACAGCCACAGTCCAGTCCTTCTTCGCTGAGGTCCGTGGTGTCTTCGAGGAGCCTGCCCGAGCTTCTTCTGCCGAGACTGCCCTGCTGAACCTGGCCCAGGGTGTTTCTTCCGTTGGCGAGTACGCCATTCAGTTCCGTGCTCTTGCTTCCGAGTTGTCCTGGAATAGTGAGGCTCTCTGCGCGACCTTTAAAAAAGGCCTATCCAGCAACATTAAAGATGTTCTGGCCGCACGAGAAACTCCTGCTAACCTACATGAACTCATTCATCTTGCCACTCGCATTGACATGCGTTTTTCCGGATGGCGTCTGGAGCTCCGCCTGGATATGGACTTTGTTCGCACAAGGCGTTTTTTCTCCCCGGCTCCTCTCTCCTCTGGTCCTCTGCA
Source organism: Hyla sarda (assembly GCF_029499605.1). NCBI lineage: Eukaryota > Metazoa > Chordata > Amphibia > Anura > Hylidae > Hyla > Hyla sarda. The sequence continues at coordinate 271,749,314 of NC_079194.1, read as the reverse complement.
AACCGTTCCTGTGCCTCCCGCCGTGGAGGCTATGCAAGTTGACCGGTCTCGCTTGACACCTCAAGAGAGGACACGACGCCGCATGGAGAATCTTTTCCTGTACTATGCCGGTACCGAACACTTCCTGAAGGATTGTCCTATCCGTCCTCCCCGCCTGGAAAGACGTACGCTGACTCCGCACAAAGGTGACACAGTTCTTGATGTCAACTCTGCTTCTCCACGTCTTACTGTGCCTGTGCGGATATCTGCCTCTACCTTCTCCTTCTCTACTATGGCCTTCTTGGATTCCGAATCTGCAGGAAATTTTTTTTTGGCCTCTCTCATCAACAGGTTCAACATCCCGGTGACCAGTCTCGCCAGACCCCTCTACATCAATTGTGTTAACAATGAAAGATTGGACTGTGCCGTGCGTTACCGCACGGAACCCCTCCTAATGTGCCTCGGACCTCATCACGGAAAAATTGAGTTTTTTGTCCTCAGGTTCTTTGGCCCCAAGAAGAGGGGGAGACCCAAGGGGGGGGGTACTGTTACGCCGAGCGCTCCGGGTCCCCGTTCCTCCCCGGAGCGCTCGCCTCATCCTCGTTGCTGCAGCGCCCCGGTCAGATCCACTGACCGGGTGCGCTGCGGTACCGCCTCCAGCCGGGATGCGATTCGCTATGCGGGTGCCTCCCGCTCGCGATGCGCACCCCGGCTCCCGTACCTGACTCGCTCTCCGTCGGTCCTGTCCCGGCGCGCGCGGCCCCGCTCCCTAGGGCGCGCGCGCACCGGGTCTCTGCGATTTAAAGGGCCAGTGCACCAATGATGGTGCCTGGTCCAATCTTCCCAATTACCTTGATTAGTTTCCACTTGTGCACTTCCTACTTATACCTCACTTCCCCTGCACTCCCTGGCCGGATCTTGATGCCCTTGTGCCTAGTGAAAGCGTTCCCTTGTTTGTTCCTAGCCCGTGTTCCAGACCTCCTGCCGTTGCCCCTGACTACGATCCTTGCTGCCTGCCCCGACCTTCTGCTACGTCCGACCTTGCTTCTGTCTACTCCCTTGTACCGCGCCTATCTTCAGCAGTCAGAGAGGTTGAGCCGTTGCTAGTGGATACGACCTGGTCACTACCGCCGCAGCAAGACCATCCCGCTTTGCGGCGGGCTCTGGTGAAAACCAGTAGTGACTTAGAACCGGTCCACTAGCACGGTCCTCGCCAATCCCTCTCTGGCACAGAGGATCCACTACCTGCCAGCCGGCATCGTGACAACCTTACTGGTGATGTAATGTCTCAGGTCGCACTGCGACCTGGGAAAATCTGAGATGACATTCATTTTGTATGCTGCTAAAATCACAGAAGATTTGTGAGACCATGAAACACAGGTACAGACACTATATTATGAACTACACTAACTTTATAGCCCCTGTAGCATAGTCAAACAAAAAAAGTCCTGGATTACCTCTTCAAATTGTGTACATCCATGTATATAGTAACTACAACCTTTTATGTGGCACAGTAGCAAATGTTTTGGAGAAATCAAGATATACAACATCCAGTGAGTCACCCTTGAGTTCACCCCCTCATAAAAACTGATCAGGTTAGTCTGATAGGACCGATCCCTCATAAACTCATGCTGGTATAAATACATACATTTATATTCACTGAGATACTTTAGAGGGGTTATCCAGGAATAGAAAAACACAGACATGGAGCTGTTTTTGAAAGAAATAAGCTGTCTCCAGGTTGGTTTTGGTTTTACAATTTGGCTCCATTCACTTCAATAGAACTGAGCTGCAGAACGACACTCAACATGGAGACAGACGGGGAGTGTTTTTCTATTTCTGGATAGTCCCTTTAACAATTTACATACAATGGAGGTTAAGCTAACAGGTCTATAATTCCCATGGGTCACCTTTTGACCCCTTCTTTAATACTGGCACCACATTTGATATCACTAGTCCTGGGGAACAGACCTTGTTAGAATAGAGATCTTGAATGTTAGAAATTGCCCTGTCTATTACATTATTTAACTACCTAAGGACCTGTCAACACTGCTGAAATTCAGCCAGCAAAATTCTGCATGCAGCATAGTCTTATTGTTTTAAATGTGATTCTTCTGCTCTGTGCACAATGGGGAATTTCTGCAGCAAAATTCCACTAGCAGAATGTACGTCTGCCAAAAGAAGGAACATGTTCACTCTTTTGGCAGAATTCCACTGTACTGTATTGCAGTATTTTGGAAACGGCGCACATCCGCATGGTCCTACCACTCATGATTTCTATGGTGCCTGCTCCAAACAGAATCTTGGCAGTGTGGACGAGCCCTTAGAATGCAGAGGTTAATGCTAGAGATGGGCAAATTTTTTAAAAATTAGATTCAGCTGATTTGCCGAATTTTCAAAAATAATTTGGTTCAATCCGAATTTATGTGCAGCAAATCTTTATTAAAAATGGCTATTTCCGAGCTTTTGAGAGCCTCAATAGGGGTGTAGAACATTTGCCTTGCCGTAACAAGCATAGGGAGTGTGCTGGGGTAGTGAAATAATACAGTGATTCATTATGACATGCAGATTACAGGAGACGCTATTAGAATCACTGCTGCAAAGCAGCACAAAGATGTGGCATAAGGGTCGGGAGACCATATGGAATCACAATTGAAGAGATTAAAGATATTTTTTAAATGTCAATTGAAGATTTTGAAGAGATTAACAAATTTAATCTGCCAGCAGTATGAGGAGATCACATGACGGCACAATGACAGAGCCTGGTGGTTGGAATGAGCAAACTTTAAATCCATTTTTGAGGACCCATTGGAGGGAAAGTGTGGTGCCAGCAGCCACGGTAATTCCAGCTCCAATAGTGTATATTTGCTGCAGTGGCGAGGCGAGCTACCACCTGTTCCAGCCCCTGCCTCTCAGCCCCCTCATGCTCATGACTGAGTGTCCTGAGGGCCTGAAGTGTTTACTCTTAAAAAATACTGTATTACCACAAAATCAATATAACAAGGAAATCACATGTCGGCACATTGACAGAGCCTGGAGGTGGCAGAAGCATGACGAGACCATAGGGCGGCGCTATGATAGAGCCTGGATGTGGCAGCAGTATGAGGAGACAATGTTGCGGCAAAATGACACAGTCTGGAGGTGGCGGCAGACTATGAAGGCCGCAGAGCGGCACAATGACAGAGCCTGGAGGTGGGGGAAGCATATGGGGGCAGCATATGTAGGCTGCAGAGCGGCACAATGACAGAGCCTGGAGGTGGTGGCAGTATATGTAGGCCGCAGAGCAGCACAATGACAGAGCCTGGAGGTGGCAACAGCTGACGTAGGCCGCAGAGTGGCATAATGACAGCCTGGAGGATGCAGCAGCCTATGTAGGCTGCAGGTCGGCACAATGACAGAGCAAGGAGGTGGTGGCAGCATATGTAGGCCGCAGAGCAACACAATGACAGAGCCTGGAGTTGGCAGCAGCATATGTAGGCTGCAGACTAGCACAGTGACAGAGCCTGGAGGTGGCATAAGCCTATGTACGCGGCAGAGCTGCACAATGACAGAGCCTGGAGGTGGCGGAAGCCTATGTAGGCCACAGAGCAGCGCAATGACAGAGCCTAGAGGTGCTGTAGGCCACAGAGCGGCACATTGACAGAGCATGGAGGTGGCAGCAGCATGACGAGACCATATGGCGGCACAATGAAAGAGCCTGGAGGTGGCAGAAGTAGCATCAGGAGCCCTGAAAGTGACCCGGTGACAGAGTGGGTGGTGGGTGACAATACCAGTACTCGCTGACGAAGGTGGGTGAAAGAAGGAGCACTTGGCATCAGATGTGTGGCATCAGAATAGTGGCAAGATAAGAATAGTAGTTGAGGCATGTAGGCAGAAGAAACCGGTCTCTTTTGTCAAAGTGTTGGTGTGGCACCATGGATAATCTAGTCTGATGCATCAGGCATTTGGAAATCCTGGCTGATCCAAGCCTGATTCACCTTGACAAAGGTCAGTCTCTCCACATTTTTGGTGGGCAGGCGAGTTCTCCTTGGGGTTACTATGGCCCCAGCCACACTAAAAAACCGCTCTGATGCCAAATTACTGGCCGAGCAGGACAGCTTTTCCAGAGCAAACTCTGCTAGTTGCAGCCACAAAATCCAGTTTGGCTGCTCAGAAGTCAAGAAGATCTTCAATGTGGGTTGTGTCCAACTATGCTACCACTTACTGGTTCAGGTCCTGCTCAAGGTCTACCTGCTGCTGATGAGTTGCTTGACTATGCAGGTAAAGAAAGCTACTCATCAGTGACTGATGTGACTCATCAGTAGACTAAGGCTTCTGATGGAGCTGGTACTGCTCCTGCCACCCCACCCCTCCCCAGCAGTCGTGGCAGTGGAAAGTTAGCGCAGAGTGCTCCCCCCCCCCCCCCAAGTCAGACCTGCGAGAGGATGGTTGTGGCGCAGATAGGCTTTGGCCAAATGACTATATAGGATGACTCTGTAGTAGGTCAGTTTGTCCTTCCTCACAGTTGGTGTAAAAAAAAGGCCCCCATTTTGTGCCGGTAGCAGGGGTCCAAAAAGGTGGAGAGCCAGAAGTAATCCCGCTGCCGAAAAGTGACAATTCGGCAGTCACTAGGCAAGCAAGTGAGCATGCATTGTGCCATTTGTGCAATGACTCAGAGGGACTCCCTGCCTCCATCTCCACTGCATACTGCCACGATGTGTCTAGGTCCTCTGTCTTGTCTTCCTCACCAACCTGTAACTCCTCTGTCTGCTCCTGCAACTCCTCTCCTGTCAACTGAGTATCAAAACCACCCATTTCGCTACACACTGCCTGTGCTCCACTGTCCCCTTCCCCCTTCTCTTCCAGTTCTGCCCCCCACAGGGCTCATGTGGCCATGAGATGTCGGCGCCACATCTTTAGTGCCCTTACTAACCATTATTTCCACCATCTGTTGTTGGATATGAAGCAGTGGAATGACGTTGTTCATCGCGTAATCCTGGGGACTGACTAATAATGTGTCTTCCTCAAAGGGCCTGAGCAAATGGCAGGTGTCACGTATGAGCTGCCACTAGTGACATCAAAGTTACACCGGAGAGTCCCCCTATCCGCTTGGATCATCAAGTAATCGTTGATGGCCTTTCTCTGTTTGTATAGTAGGTCCAACAAATAGAGAGTGGAATTCCAAAGGGGGGAAATGTCAAATATCAGACTATGTTGGGGGATACCGTTCTAATGCTGCAGCTCAAAGAGGGTGTGCTTTGCAGTGTACGAGTGGCTGAAGTGCAAACAAAGTTTCCTGGCCATTTTCAGGATGTCTTGCAGATGGGTGGAACACTTTATGAACCGCTTGACAACCAGATTGAACATGTGTCCCATACAGGGCACATGGCTCAGGCTTCCTTGACGCACCGTAGACAAGATGTTCTTCCAGTTGTCAGTCACCATGGTTGCCACTTTCAGTTGTCACAGAGAAAGCCATGATTCGATTTCTTGAGGAATCACTTGTGTGACTCAGTTCACTAAGGCAAACTATGTGAAGAACAGCATGACACCGCCATGCCCTGCATATTTGCTATGCTGTAGGGGAACTGTGACTTGTCCATGCAGTGGAGGCTGAGGACATGGTAGAGGATGAGGTGACAGAGTCGGACATTGGCAGGACCAATTGTGTGAGAGCGTGGAAGCGGCGTGACCTGGCCAAGTTGCTGGTGTGGCTGTGCAGGAACCACATTCATTCAGTGGGCCGTAAAGAATATATATATTGTCCCTGACCGTAGTTACAGCTCCACACATCGGCGCTGCCGTGCACTTTGGTACACACAGACAGGCTCAAGGACTGGCCCACCTTCTGTTCTACATATTTGTGCAGGGCTGGTACTGCCTTTTTCGAAAAGAAATTATGGCTTGGGACTCTCCACCTCAGCTCAGCACAAGCCATCAGTTCTCTGAAAGGTGCAGAGTCCACCACTTGAAAAGGGAGGGACTGCAGCACCAGCAACTTGGACAGGAGCACATTCAGCTTCTGCGCCATTGGATGAGTGGGCGCATACTGTTGTCTCTTAGAAATCGCTTAGGTGATGGATTGCTGCCGGAATGACTGACGAGAAGTAGAAAGAGCAGGAGCAACTGGACCAACAGAACATGGGAATGACAGACAGCTCCCTTCAGCTGAGGTGGTGGAGCCTTGGCTGCCTGAAACAGGGAGCGGCGTGACACAGGGTGATGCAGCGGTTGCTGCAGCAGACTGGACTCCACATCGGAGCCACGGTTCTCCGAGGCCACTTTTTGGTAATGCTGCATATGTTGACGCAGGGCCGTGGTGCCGACATTGGGACCCTGGTCACGCTTCACCTACTGCTGACATATCTTACATGTGACCATGTTAACATCCTAAGTAGCTGATTTTCCCATCAACAGTCTGCGCTTACTGAACACTACTGCCGCGGACTACCTCCCGGGCAGGTAGGCTGCTACGAACCAGGTTGTCTACCTCGGGCACTTCAGACTTCCCACTGCTGCCATCCTGCTGACTCCCAACCATGCTACCATCTTGCTGGCTCAGCTGCTGCCTCTCGGGCAACCTGACACCCTCTTCTCCTGATGATGAAGCCCCTTCTGTGCCCGGCTCCCAAGTGCGATCGGCTTCATCATCATCGAGTTGTGTCTGCACGTCACTGGTGTCATCCTCAAGTTCCTCAGCGGTGTCTGTTTCAGGAGCTTAAACACTCGCAACACCACCTCCCATTCCACTCTCCTCATCACTACTTGCCCGCCTAGCGGAGGAAGCAGTGGATGTCTCCTCCACATCTTGGCTGGGCAGTAGCTACTGACTGTCCTCTAGTTCATCGTCCTCGCTGTATAGTGGAGCTGAGCCCACAGCATACAATACTTTTCTGGAAAAGGGAACAGCATAGGACAGAGGCAGTTGGAGGACAGGGACTGCTCCTGGGCCATGCCAACTGAGGGTAGAGTCTGAGGGACCCACCGACTGTTGACTGGGAGTGTCGTATGTCACTTAGGATGAAGTGGACGACCGAGTTAACCAATCATTGACGGCTGCTGGGTTGCTAGTCGAGACATGACCTCTAGCTGACACCAGGAGCTCAGGCCTCTCGCTGTGAATCCTGCTGCCATGCGCCCCTACTCTTCTGCGACTTCTGCCTGCACTTTATAAGTTAGGCCTCTGCCAGTCCTCTGTGCATGGCCTGGCGCTTCTCTGCCTTACATACTTGTAGAACAGTGGTATGCTTATGTATTTAACTTTTTTTTAGAGCAATATACCCTAATACGGTTGCATCAGAAATAAGCGTAACAATCTAGTGCGTAAGTCTTTTAGTGCTTTTACACTTACTGCACCCTATTAGCTTTAACCAGAAAAGACTTAGAACTGCGGAGTGCGTATATTTTTCACTTTTTTTAGAGTAATAAGTCCCAGTACGGTTGCACCAGAAATAAGTGTAACAATCTAATGCGTAAGTATTTCAGGTACATACGGTTACCACAATACCCAATTTTTTTACTACTTTAGTTTTTATACAAAAATAAGTATGCTTAAAATTCTACTATTCTGATCCCTATAATGCTTTTACTTTTCTGTATATGGGGATGTATGAGGGTCATTTTTTGCGCTGTGATTTGTAGTTTTGATCAGTACCATTTTTGTTTTGATGGGACTTTTCAATTGCTTTTTAGATATTTTTATGGTATTTGAAGTGACCAAAAATGTGCAAATCTGGTTACTGCAATATTACGACTTTTGGGGCCCCACTTTTGATTTTACCCAGGGCCATGCTAAGCCTAAAATCGGTCCTGGGTGGCACCCATTGTGAAAAATCTATCCATTGCAGTAAATGCAAGGTCACATTACATTACTTTCCGTGGAAGCAGCAGGTCACTTACCTAGTCTCCTAAGGAAACAGAGTTGACTAATGTCATGCTTCGAATATATATGTGGCAACTCTGGACTGCAATGAAATATAACTTAGGATCAGGACAGGATAAGTAATGTAATGGATGTACACAGTGACCCCACCAGCAAAATAGTGAGTACAGCTCTGGAGTATAATACAGGATATAACTCAGGATCAGTATAGGGTAAGTAATGTAATGTATGTAAACATTGATCCTACCAGCAGAATAGTGAGTACAGCTCTGGAGTATAACACAGGATGTAACTCAGGATCACTACAGAATAAGTAATGTAATGTATGTACACAGTGACTCCACCAGCTGAATAGTGAGTACAGCTCTGGGAGTATAATACAGGATGCGGATGTAACAGGGAGTTAGAAGAATTAGAAGAATGCCCATACTATATATATATATATATATATATATATATATATATATATAAAAACCAGATACAGGCGCAGCACTCCAACAAAATAAGTGATTTAATATCTCATGTCAGCATTACAACGTTTCAGCTCCTCCTGGAGCCTTTTTCAAGCATATATATATATATATACCGTATTTATCGTCGTATAACACGCACTTTTTAGGCTAAAATTTTTAGCCTAAAGTCTATGTGCGTGTTATACGCCAATAAGCCGCTGCAGTTCAATGATTTAAAGCGGGCGCTTTAAATCAATGAACTGCAGCGTCTTTGCAGGTGCAGAGACAGCCAGCGCTGCCGGCTTCTCTGCCCCTGCCTGCCCTGGGGTCTAGAGCCCTGCTGCCGGCCCTTCTCTCCCCCTGGCTATCAGCGCCCGTTCTCTCCCCCTGACTATGGGGCAGCGGCACCCAGGGGGAGAGAAGGGGCAGCGGCACCCATTGCCGGCGCCGCTGCCCCGTTGCCTCCCGACATCCCCGGTTGCATAATTACCTGTTGCCGGGGTGGGGTCCGCGCTGCTTCAGGCCTCCGGTGTGCGTCCCCTGCGTCGTTGCTATGCGCTGCACGGTGCGGCGCATGACGTCAGTGCGCCGCGCAGTGCATAGCAACGACGCAGGGGACGCACACCGGAGGCCTGAAGCAGCACGGACCCGACCCCGGCAACAGGTAATTATGCAACCGGGGATGGGCGGAGGCAACGGGGCAGCAGCGCCGGCAATGGGTGCCGCTGCCCATTCTCTCCCCCTGGCTGTCGGCGCTGCTGCCCCATTGCCGATGCCGCTTCTCTCCCCCTGGCTATCGGCGCCGGCAATGGGGCGCCGGCACCGATAGTCAGGGGGAGAGAACGGGCAGCGGCGCAGATAGCCAGCGGGAGAGAAGCGGCGGCAGCAGGGCTCTAGACCCCAGGAAAGGCAGGGGGAGAGAAGCGGGCAGCGACGGCCTCTCTCCCCCTGCCTTTCCTGGGGGTGTATCGGGGTATACACGCGCAGACACACGCACCCTCATTTTACCATGGATATTTGGGTAAAAAACTTTTTTTTACCCAAATATCCTTGTTAAAATGAGGGTGCGTGTTATAGGCCGGTGCGTGGTATACCTCGATAAATACGGTATATGTATTTAAAAAAGAAAAGCCTGTACTCACCTCCAGCACTCCCGCTGTGCCCTGCTCCGGTCCCCTGATGCAAGTGACATCGTGGCCCAGTGTGTCATACTGCTGCTGAGCCAACCAGTGACCGTAGTTATGTACCGCCTCGGCCAGGTAAGCAGCAGCTGCAGCTCAGGAAGAGGATTGTACCTGAGGACCAGAGCAGGGCACAACGGGACTGCTGGAAGTGAGTACAGGTTTATTTTTTTATATGTTGTGTAGAGAGAAACACAGTCGGCACTGCTATTCTACCTGGAGGAACTACCTTCGTATGGAAGCCGGCTCGGAAAGGTTCTCATACCGAATAACGCATCCACTAATCCGGTGCTCAGTGAGTGCAGTAGAGAGCTCAGTCCCAAATTAAAATGACAGAAGGAAACTCATGGCACTCGTGTAGAATGCAGTCAAAAATCTTTAAACCCGGTAGAGGCAAATACAGGGGTCAGGAGGGGGAGAAGAGACGGGACAATGTCCGTTTCGCAGCTTAGGCCGCTTCGACAGGGACCTGTGGAAGCGGCGTAAGCTGCGAAACGGATGTTGCCATCTCTTCTCCCCCTCCTGACGCCTGTATGTGCCTCTACCGGGATTAAAGATTTTTGACTGCATCCTACACGAGTGCCCTGAGTTTCCTTCTATCATTTAAATTTAATTTTTTTTATATACCTGTAGAATGGGCATTCATCTAAAACGTCCTCCGAGATGATCAGGTCCACCGTAGCAAAATTGCAGTGTCCTGATCAGTTCATATGTGGTGTTGCGGCATGCGTAAATGTCTGAACTATTAAAATATATGTTTAATTAAATAAAGCACATGTTCAATGGTGTAAACATAAAAAAAATGCTAAAGTCCAGAATTTATGATTTTTGGTCATTTTATATACCATAAAAAATTTATAAAACATGCTCAGAAAATCCCATAAAGATAAAAATGGTAAATCTAAAAACTACAGATGATGGCACAAAAAGCGAGTCCTCATACATCCCAGTATATGGAAAAATAAAATAGTTTTAGGGGTCAGAAGCGGACAATTGATTTTCATACATGTAATTTTTAACAAGTAGTAAAATAGAACAAAACCTTTATAAATTGGGCATTGTTGTAATCATATCGACCTATAGAATAAAGATAAGGTGTCATATTGTTTTTTACCTAAAAGTGCACTGCGTAGGAAGGGAAGCCCCCAAAACTTACAAAATGGTTTTTTTTTTCGCCCTTCAAATATTAATTTTTTTTTACTGTAGATTTTGTGGTACAATGAGTGATTTCATTACAAAGTACAAATGGTGGCGCAAAATACTTTTCTTCCAAAATGTATCCCACAATCTTTTCCCCAATTAAACTTTTATGCCCTATTCTTTGGATAGGGGATACATTTTCCTAACCCGAGGTACCTCTTTAAGGATGTAGTAATTAGGAAGGTGGGTGGGGTGTTTAGGTATGTGGGGCCTGGGGTTTATTGGGGTAGGCAGGTGGGGGGAGTAGAAGGGGGGGCAGGCCGGTGGGGGGTTAACCTGTATGGTGGCACTAGCGGGAGGTCTGGCGCTGCAGCAGCACAGAAAGTCCAGCGGTGCCACAGCAGTACAGGAACAGGTGAGGTAAGGGTATAAAACTGACGGCGGGTGCATGCGCATCTCCTGCGCGCTCCTCACTGATGTGAAGACTCGCACTACTCCCAGGCAGCCACTGCGGTACTCTTGGGCCGCATGCCGCAGGCCTGGGAGCTAACAGAGAAAGAAAAGGGGAAGCGCGTCTGCACCCCCTTTACAGAGACTGTAGCTGTGCCTGAGGCTACTGCCTCAGTTGCCTCATGGCAGCTATGGCTCTGATTGCGGGCTCCCGAGGTATAAAGCGCGCTCAGCAGGTGAGCGCGCATCATACCCGGGACCCACGGCTAATGTCGGACATTGCCGATCAGCGGCATGAACCCTTTAGACGCCGCAATCAAAGTTGATCTCGGCAACTAAAAGCGGTCAGTTCCCTTGCCGGTTAGCTCAATGGGCTGATCGGGATTGCCACGGCTAAACCGCGGCATCCCGATCAGCTGAGAGGGAGAGCGAAGGTCTCTTACCTTCTTCCTCGCCGTCCGATCATCTCTCTATTGCTCCATGCCCAAGATCCAGGCATGAGCATTGGAGCGACGATAACACTGATCAATGCTATGCTATGGCTACTGTTACAAAATGGTGATTTTTTTTTTTTCAATTTTCCCCCACAAATATTTTTTATTTGTTTCGCTGTAGATTTTGTGGAGAAATTATTAATGTGGTGTTCCAAAAAACAAGCCCTCATATGGGTCTCTAGGTTGAAAATTTAAAGCATTATGATTTTTAGAAGGTGAGGAAAAAACGAAAGTGCAAAAATTTAAAAACCCTAACTCACATTCTCATGCACAAAGAAAGAACCCTTATCTTTGGGCTGAACCAATAATAAGTTACGTATTGGACAGTACTTTGAATTTCCTAACTCCCTTATCCTTTCTTTAAAATAAAAATAAAAAATAACAAAAATAACATAAAAATAGTTCTTAAAACCTGGCTCTCATATACCAAAATACAATTAAAATACAGTAGTATTCATCATGGTATATTAAATTATTAGATTTAAAATAATTGAATAAGCTTGCAGTATCATCAGTTGAAGACATACTAAATAGAGATGAGTGAACTTACAGTAAATTTGATTCGTCACGAACTTCTCGGCTTGGCAGTTGATGACTTTTCCTGCATAAATTAGTTCAGCTTTCAGGTACTCCGGTGGGCTGGAAAAGGTGGATACAGTCCTAGGAGACTCTTTCCTAGGAATGTATCCACCTTTTCCAGCCCACCGGAGCACCTGAAGGCTGAACTAATTTACGCAGGATAAGTCATCAACTGCCGAGCCGAGAAGTTCGTGACGAATCGAATTTACTGTAAGTTCACTCATCTCGAATACTAACTGTGAATTGCTTTAGATGACATAATGTTGTTTGTGGTCAGAGTCTTACAGTATGGTGCGTGCCTAATGACTAATAACCAACATACGCCTGATGTGTGACCGGCCGGCCGTATAGGGTAGCCTATCATAAGAAGGGGGCTACCCAAGTAGAGTGTCTGAGCTAAAAAAAAAAAAAAAAAAAAAAAATGATAATAAGGGAGGGTGGGAATGCTGACTCTATCAGGACTCCTGAACTGCAGGGCCATGTTTAAAAAGGCCTCCAGCCTTCTCCCACAAATGAAGTTAACCCATGGTTAACCATCACTTGTGGTCAGAGTCTTACAGTATGGTGCATGCCTAATGACTAATAACCAGCATACGCCTGATGTGTTCCCGGCTGGCCGAATAGGGTAGCCTATCGTAAGAAGGGGGCAAAAACAACCACTTGTAGGAACAAATATATATTTATTTAAAGCATGATCTTTACGTATTAGCCAGCAGCTTAAATGCATTAACTATTTCGACCTGAGGGTTAGGGATATACAAATGGTAGCAAGGGGAATTCCAGCGGCCCAATTTTTTTATGATATGTGCCGGGATCCCATGCCTGGATGCAGAAGAGGCGGCCCCCATCCTGAACAAATGGCCGGAAATAGTAGAGGGGTCGATCCCTGTACGACGGGTCAGGATTCTAACATGCTTGATGAAGTCTCTTGACGTGAGAGCAAGAAGCGGGAAAGGGAGTAGTGGAGAATCCGGGGAATGACTTTTGAGCATATCTAATAGCATACGGAAAACTCTCACCGGGCACCATGCATTGTTGGTAGGATAATATTCTACCTGAGTTTGGTTCACATGCTGCGTTTTTGTGCGCTCAAGTAGCAGCTTGAACCCGGACCCAGTAGGAACTGGATGTTTTATCCGTAGAGTATTGTAATTGGTTTTGGTGAATTCACCTGGCCTGAGAAAGCCATAGAACACCAAATAAACTGCTGCTTTAACCCCTTCAGGACGGAGTCCATTTTGGCCTTAAGGACCGGAGCGTTTTTTGCACATCTGACCACTGTCACTTTAAACATTAATAACCCTGGAATGCTTTTAGTTATCATTCTGATTCCGAGATTGTTTTTTCGTGACATATTCTACTTTAACATAGTGGTAAATTTTTGTCGATACTTGCATCCTTTCTTGGTGAAAAATACGTAAATTTGATGAAAAATTTGAAAATTTTGCATTTTTCTAACTTTGAAGCTCTCTGCTTGTAAGGAAAATGGATATTACGAATACATTTTTTTTTGGTTCACATATACAATATGTCTACTTTATGTTTGCATCATAAAATTGACGAGTTTTTACTTTTGGAAGACACCAGAGGGCTTCAACGGTAAGCAGCAATTTTCCGATTTTTCACAAAATTTTCAAACTCAGTATTTTTCAGGGACCAGTTCAGGTTTGAAGTGGATTTGAAGGGTCTTCATATTAGAAATACCCCATAAATGACCCCATTATAAAAGCTACACCCCCCAAAGTATTCAAAATGACATTCAGTCAGCGTTTTAACCCTTTAGGTGTTTCACACGAATAGTAGCAAAGTGAAGGAGAAAATTCACAATCTTCATTTTTTACACTCACATGTTCTTGTAGACCCAATTTTTGAATTTTTACAAGGGGTAAAAGGACAACATTTTTACTTGTATTTGTAGCCCAATTTCTCTCGAGTAAGGACATACCTCATATGTCTATGTAAAGTGTTCGGCGGGTGCAGTAGAGGGCTCAGAAGGGAAGGAGCGACAAGGGGATTTTGGAGAGTACGTTTTTCTGAAATGGTTTTTGGGGGGCATGTTACATTTAGGAAGCCCCTAGGGTGCCAGAACAGCAAAAAAAAAACACATGGCATACCATTTTGGAAACTAGACCCCTCGGGGAACGTAACAAGGGGTTAAGTGAACCTTTATACCCCACAGGTGTTTCACGACTTTTGCATATGTAAAAAAAAAATTTTTTTTTTACCTAAAATGCTTGTTTTCCCAAAAATTTTACATTTTTAAAAAGGGTAAAAGCAGAAAATACCCCCCAAAATTTGTAACACAATTTCTCCCGAGTACGGCGATACCCCATATGTGACCCTAAACTGTTGCCTTGAAATACGACAGGGCTCCAAAGTGAGAGCACCATGCGCATTTGAGGCCTAAATTAGGGATTGCATAGGGGTGGACATAGGGGTATTCTACGCCAGTGATTCCCAAACAGGGTGCCTCCAGCTGTTGCAAAACTCCCAGCATGCCTGGACAGTCAACGGCTGTCCGACAATACTGGGAGTTGTTTTGCAACAGCTGGAGGCTCCGTTCTGGAAACAGTGGCGTACCAGACGTTTTTCATTTTTATTGGGGAGGGGAGGGGGGCTGTGTAGGGGTATGTGTATACGTAGTGTTTTTTTACATTTTATTTTTTGTGGTAGTGTAGTGTAGTGTTTTTAGGGTACAGTCGCACGGGCGGGGGTTCACAGTAGTTTCTCGCTGGCAATTTGAGCTGCAGCAGAAAGTTTGCAGCAGCTCAAATTTGCAGCCAGATACTTACTGTAATCCTCCGCCCATGTGAGTGTAGCCTGTACGTTCACATTGGGGGGGACATCCAGCTGTTGCATAACTACAACTCCCAGCATGCCCGTTGGCTGTCGGTGACTGCTGAGAGTTGCAGTTTTGCAACAACTGTAGGCACACTGGTTATGTATCACTGAGTTTGTGACCTAACTCAGTGTTTCACAACCAGTGTGCCTCCAGCTGTTGCAAAACTACAACTCCCAGCATGTACGGTGACTGCTGAGAGTTGTAGTTTGCAACAGCTGGAGGCACACCGGTCGTGAAACACTGAGTTAGGTAAAAAAAAAACTGAGTTTCACAACCAGTGTGCCTTCAGCTGTTGCAAAACTACAACTCTCAGCAGTCACCGACAGCCAACGGGCATGCTGGGAGTTGTAGTTATGCAACCAGCAGATGCACCACTACAACTCCCAGCATGCACTTTAGCTGTTTGTGCAAGCTGGGAGTTGTAGTTATACAACAGCTGAAGGTACACTTTTCCATAGAAAGAATGTGCCTCCAGCTGTTGCAAAACCATAAGTCCCAGCATGCCCATAAGGGAATGCTGGGAGTTGTGGTGGTCTGCCTCCTGCTGTTGCATAACTACAGCTCCCAGCATGCCCTTTTTGCATGCTGGGAGCTGTTGCTAAGCAACAGCAGGAGGCTGTCACTCACCTCCAACGATCCAGACGCTGCAGGTCAGTCCCGCCGCCGCAGCTGCTCCTGGGGCCCCGATCCCAACAGGGGCGCCGGGGATCGGGGTCCCCAGCACCCGGGGTGCACGTCCCGCACCCGCTCACGTCCTCCAGAAGAGGGGTGGAGCGGGTGCGGGAGTGACACCCGCAGCAGGCGCCCTGATTGGTCGGCCGGTAATCCGGCCGATCGTGAGGTGGCACCAGTGCCACCTCACCCCTGCAGGCTCTGGCTGTTCTGTCTCTGATGGCCCCGAACAGCCAGTAATTCCGGGTCATCGGGTCACTGGAGACCCGATTGACCCGGAATCGCCGCAGATCGCTGGACTGAACTGTCCAGCGATCTGCGGCGATCGCCGACATGGGGGGGCATAATGACCCCCCTGGGCGATATGCCGGGATGCCTGCTGAACGATTTCAGCAGGCATCCGGCTCCGGTCCCCAACCGGCTAGCGGTGGGGGCCGGAATTCCCACGGGCGTATGGATACGCCCTCGGTCCTTAAGGACTCGGGATGCAGGGCGTATCTATACGCCCTATGTCCTGAAGAGGTTAATGACCAGGCTCCCTTGGACCCCAAAAGGACGATTATCCAAGTTATTGCTGATCTGTTGGAAAATGGCTGCTGACAATGGCACTCTAGATGGAGGTCTGGGTCTCTCAGATTTCTGGATGCCCTTAAGAGCTGCTTTCACCGGGTGAGAACTGATAATGGAGGGTTAAGTAGGGTGATCGAGGGAATGAAAGTGTTGGATGCCTGCTAAGAATAACCGTATGGTGTTATGTGACAGTTTGAGTGAAGAGTGGCAAAAATAAATGAACGCTAGGACGTACTGAATGTCAAAAGGACATGGTGATGGGTGTAGGTGTTGAAAGTTGAGGAAAGCCTTCCAAGCAACTCTATATGATCTAGCCGTAGTCCCCGCGATAGATTGATTGATCAGCTTAATGGCCCCGGAATGAAGATTGCCTAGTCCAACATCAAGGTATTGAAAGGTGGAGCTGGAGTGGCTGTCCTGTTTGCTTCTGGCATAACTTGGTGAAATACCTGAAAGTTGCAGCGTGAAAGGGCAACAGCTGCTACATTCTTTTTACCCTCAACGTGGACGCATCCCACATGAAACTTGCGAAGTAATGCTGTATGGGTCAGCCTCCTTAGAAAAGGCATAATGCTCAACAATTTTGACCTACCCTCACAAATGATGTCTCTTGTAGCCGTGTTGTCGGTAAAGAAGACCACTGTCTGGCCCTGCCACAAATGAACCCATGTTTGTGCTGCTGCTACAATTGGGATAATCTCAAAAACGGCTGAAGTACTGGAAAAATTCTGGCCATTCTAAAAGCTCCGTGGGCCAGACACCTGTCAACCAATGGGTCCCAAAGATGGCAGTGCAACCAGCTGACGCTGCTGCATCTGAAAAAACAACTGGGGAAAACTGGTCAGCTTTGGGGATAAACATAGCAATCCCATTCCAGCCAGATCAATACTGGTCCCACATGGTCAGATCTGCCCGGGCTGCTTGGTCAAGCACCACTGGGGAATCTGGATCCGCGGCTGATGGTAATAATGCCAGTAATCTGGAGACACATGCCCTTCCTTGCGGAATTATTCTCATCGCAAAGTTGAGCATCCCCAGCAAGCTCTGAAGCTGCTGTCTGTTAGTCACCATAGTCCGAGCAAAATTGTGGATAACCATGCGGATGCGATCAAGTTTATCCTGGGGCAAGCTGGCCTCCAACTTAACAGTATCAAGAATTATCCCCAAAAAAGTTATCGAGGACGCTGGACCTTCAACTTTTTTGTCTGCTATCGGCACATTGAGACACTTGAAAACAGAAAGTAGTGTTGCCAAGTCCCTAGGTTCACAGGAAGGATCCTCGAGCAGAAGGAAGTCATCAAGGTAGTGTAGAACATTAGAACAGGACCAGTGATTGATCAGGATGCATTCTAATGCCGTGGCAAAAGAGTCGAACAGTCACGGGCTACTTTTTGAGCCTAAAGTAAGACGGGTCGCGAAGTAGTACTGGCCACACCACTTGATGACGTGCCATTGCCAGAGCTCTGGCCGTATCGGCAATAGCTTGAAGGCATCTGATATGTTAGCTTTGGATAGCCATGTTCCTGGACCTAGTTTTAATATGCGTTGAATGGCCATATCCACTGACGTATACTTTAGTGTCACTTCTTCAGAAGGTATTAAGGAATTAATGCTTGGCACGTTACAAGAATAAGGGGCTGACAAATCATAAATTAATCGAAATTTATTGGAGAATTTTCCACAAGCAACCCCAATTGGACTAACCCTCCACAGGTTAAAGGGAGCCTTTTCAAACAGCCCAATCATGAACCCCTTGGATACTTCTTTGTTAAGTAGTTCAGAAACAACATCAGGATTTTTTGCCACCGACTGCAGGTTCCTGCACTCAAAAGTATCATGCGGCAAACAGACCAAACCTGTGTTGAATCCTTTAATGAACCCTTCACATAAGAAATCTACAAAATCTGGGGAAGAGTGACCACTCAAAAAAGACCTCAGGACCTCTGGGTTGACCACGACTAGTCACGCTTCCGGACCTGACCTTTTCGGACACTGGCTTTTCGGACACTGGCTTTACGAGCCCTCAGCAGTGTTGGAACACCAGTTTGTGGCATGAGTAGATGATTGGCAAACCCCGCGAAATGTTTGCAAAATAGCTCAGTATCTAAAACCGCCCAGTTGATGCCCTGCTGAAACTGGGACAAGGTGGCCGCAGCTTTAGCAGAGAATGACTTATGGTAGTCATAGAAGGAGTATCCTCCATACTTATAACCGAGGTCAATTAATTTATGGAGATACAGGTCGAGCTCGCTTGTTCTATTGGGGTGAGCAGAACACAGAACATCCCTAAACAACCCAAAGGCTAATACGAATTCAGGAATGTTTAATTTCAGGCTTTTACCGTGACAGAAACCTCTCTGCACGCAAAAGTTTTATTATCCAGCAAATCCTGTGAGGCTACAGGGAGAGACGCTAAATTGACGTCTTTCCCGTTGAGAATATCCTTCCTCATAGCCTCAGGGATAAAATGTGCTGGACTAAGGGTCACCGCAGGGGAAGACGTACCAGGGGAGGGGACCTCCACAACCACCGGAGCAGCGGCCACCGGTACCGACGAGACAACCTGAGGAGTGGAAACAGTGGTGGATTCTGTAGTAGGGGTGACCGCTACCCCTGAAGTACCAGGCACCTCGGCTGAAACCCCAGGCACCGTAGGGATGGTAGAATCAGTACTTGCTGTCGTGGCAACTGGTATAGACCGGGCTTCCAGAGTTTCTAGCCTGCCTCGCATATCTTGCATGGACGTGGACAGCTTATTCAAAATAGAATGTATCTGTACTAATGACACATTCTCTCCATCAGTCTGCTCATTAACACTTGGGGTGTTGTGGGAGCCCAGGATCCTAAACAGTTCGGCCTTTCTGGCAGTAGCCGGGAAAGGAATGCCCCGGCGGCGAAGCTCCGTGATGATCTTGGGCACTGTCCAGGTCCTGAGTGACAGCCCACTCCCTTGTGATGAGGAACTAGCTGGTGACAGTGGAGCTGGGGCCCCTTCCATGGTGTCCGAACACAATGACATCTCCTATAACAACAATAACACCCATGAGACCAAATCTACCAATGTATGACATACGAAGAAGACAACGAGAGGCGCGTGGATTGACAAGCAATCTGCCTCTATAGGGTGCGGTGCAAAACACAGGAAAAGTGAACTACCTAGGCCAACTTACGAGGCGCGAGGATTGACGAGGGCAACCCACCTCTACTGGCCTCCCTCTTTGTTTAATACAATAACCCCCCCCGGAAACCAACCTGCTCATACACATGAGGTATCGAGATCTGACCCGGCAGATCGCCTCAACAGAACACGTAATGAAGGAAAACCGAAGCCCAACTCCGGAGAAAAGCCAGAACCTGATGTGGTACTGTCCTTATAACACCGTGATGCTTAATAGAATGTCACTTAACAACAGTACCTATTACCCTACTGCTGCCAAAAGAGTGCGTGATATGAAACAAGAAAAACCCAAATTATCACAAATACCTGGAAATGAAATCCGCAATGGCTGATGAAAGGTAAGAGAAGAGAAGCTGAACTCAACTTCCTAGCCACACAAGTGACTTCCTGAGGAAAGCTGAATAAGTGGAAAAAACAACACAACAGTCCTCTGTAAGATGTCATAATATACTAAATACATATACATACATACATATGCGTTTGCGATTTATGGAGAGAAGAAAAAAAATGACGAAATTAAATACATACACAAATTCCTGAAAAGTAAAGTTGAATTTCCCTGGAGACACGGGAGCAAAACGAACAGATATCTGCTGTAAAACAAGAGACAAGGTATTGCAAGTGACCGACCAGAAGCTAACATTTGTGATTATAACCAAATAAAACATACTCAGAATCCTGTAAAGCAAATAATTTCTCGGAATAAATGCTGAACGTAGAAGAATATATTGCGTGTATCCGCTGAAAAAGAATGCATAAAATTGCCATCTAAGAATCAGATAACGTATGACTTGCTCATTAATCCGTGTGAAAGGAAAAGAAAAAAAACCTGTAAGAGGGGGAAAAGAGAAAAGAAAAAAAAGCAATACGTACACGATTTCCTACAAAGCCAATATCTGCAGGAAAGCTCTAGAAATGGCGGAAACACTTCTGTAAATAAAATACAAGAAATTGCCAATCAAGAACTAGCATTAAAGACTAATTATCCCACTAACACACTGTAATTCAGCCTGCATCATGCATATGCACAAATGAACGCTTAATCTCATTTAACACTATCCTGGAACCCCCTATCACAGACAGTGGAGCAGAACCATCAAAACCCGTGCAGAGGAAAGATCGCCCAGTTGCCCATAACAACCAGACCGCCAACCCGCACGCAACATGGAAGAAGCGATCTGATTGGTCGCCCGGGGCAACTCCCCTACACAGGTCCCGACAAACCCCCCCCCCCCCCCCCCCCTAGCCATGACATGAGTTTCATGCCCCTTAATGCATAGAACCATAGCACAACCTGAGAAAACCAAACCTAGTCATCTCCACCGCGTATCCCTACAGCCGAAAGACATAGTGAAGCAAACATTCTGACAGATGCTGCCTCCGTGTGGGGAATGAAGCACGTGTGCATTGTCATGGATATGCACACAACATCATCACGAACCCGGACGCTTGCCCGGGCGGCTTACAGAGCTGCCGAAGCTCCTGATCTCCCCGCTTTCTGTCCGGCGGGTGACCCGGCACCTGTACAGCAGCGGCGAAAATGTAAAAATTAAACCGAGGCGCAGATAAACTGCGCTCCTACCTGGCTCCAGAGGCTCAACCCGGAAATGACCCACAGCAGCAAGTCAGCTGACCGGAATACTGACTCGATCAGGACTCCTGAACTGCAGGGCCGTGTTTAAAGAGGTTCTCCCGTGCTTAAACATCTTATCCCCTATCCAAAGGATAGGGGATAAGATGCCTGATCGCGGGAGTCCCGCCGCTGGGGACCCCCGGGATCATACACGTGGCACCCAGTTTGTAATCAGTCCCCGGAGCGTGTTCGCTCCGGGTCTGATTACGGGCGACTACAGGGCGGGCGGCGTGTGACGTCACACGCCGGCGTAGGCGTGACATCACACGCTGCCTGCCCTGTAGTCACCGGTAATAAGTCCCAGAGCGCACACGCTCTGGGGACTGATTACAAACGGGGTGCCGCATGCATGATCCCAGGGGTCCCCAGCGGCGGGACTCCCGCGATCAGGCATCTTATCCCCTATCCTTTGGATAGGAGATAAGATGTTTAAAGCACCGGAGAACCCCTTTAAAAAGGCCTTCAGCATCCTCCCACAAATTAAGTTAACCCATGGTTAACCATCACTTGTTCAAGACCTTGGAGACAGAACAGACATACAATATCAAGTACACAAGCAGACAAAGATATGCTGTACATATTTTACTTATTTCATACTTGTAGATTTGTATTTTTATTGGTGGCAACCACCCAAGCATCCTTCAAATTATTTCAACCACATTTCTAAATATATTTATTTATACCTTTGGTAATAAAGGCAAGATGGTGCGGAGGACTTCATTTATATGCAGATTTGATTGTGTGGAATGACGTGGCAATGCAGTGTCTCTCTAAATAGTCACAAGACTTCACAACAGAAAGTGAAGTGCTGGCACTGCTCTCCCTCTATATATTCTCCCTTAAACAGTCTGTGTGCGTACTCTAGCTAGCAGCGTATCTTCATGTGGTGGTGCTCATGTACTGCGATAGTGATAGGATGAATGCAAATCCAAATAATTAAGAAGAAAGTACAGGCAACTCACCACGTTGTAGTAACTTCGTGTTTATTACTGGGACATGCAGGTAAAGCGGCTCCACGCCACACCGGGATGCCGAACACTAGTGCGTTAACCTAGTTAACCTAGTTCCTAGTCAAGTTATAGTTAAACCCCAAAATGGGAATTAACTAATATATTTAACATATCTATGGCTATTATCTGTAACACCGATGGCCTGTTCCCACCAATATACTGCTGCTCCCAGCAGGCATGGCTGTTGGGTTACCTTTATTCCATTTTGTCCATTCCATGCTTCTATTCACACCATGCTTCTTCTGCTGGTGTTTCACACCAGTCCCTCAGGTAGCACATGCACACACCATCTGTGTCTTTTAAATGGCCAGCATGCACAGCCAAATCCTGCCAATCACTATTAATAACCAAATATATCCGTCAGCTTGACTGGCACAAAGGTGTTCCTTCTAAGTTGTTTTGTTACAATGTCTGACCCAAGCCTGTATTCCTGTCCCTTTCTACAATGTTGCCTTTCCTGTGTATAACCTGGCCTGATTGACTGTACACCTGTGCTGCCCCCTATGAGTTGTTTGCCTTTCAACCACACTAGTACACTAACTGCCCACAAACACTACCAGTACCTAGACTAGACAGACTGTCCCCTGGATATCTTGACCAGGTGTCTCCACCTCCCACACTGGGACCAATCCTATGGGTAGTGATTTGGTAGCTCCCTGCAGTGAAAACCAGATTCTTATAGGAGAGGGTTAAATGGTAAAAACCAGTGGACTACTTGGACAATGACCTCTGGAATGGTCTAAATTCAAACCAATTGGGTCCACACCTGTTGCCAATTACATTATCCTTGACCCTATTACCTCTCCTATACCACTTAAGAATCTGTCTAAAGGAAAACTTTTTCTTAATTAAATGTCAGAGAAAAGGAAGGAAGCAGTAGACTAACATTAACACTATTTAAATTAACACCACACTCCTCACAAACACAAGCACTGAATTCTCCAAGCAAAAAAAAAAATCTGTTCAAGTCTTCTAGGATACGAAATTCTTTAAACATTCCACTGCTAATTCCAGATTAGGCTCCACATATGCTCCAGGCATTCTATTTCTTTACTTTACGCTGATGGAACCAATGCTCTAACTCTGTTGTGTTGCCAATAGGAAAGAGAATCAACTATTTTATTATTCATTCCACTCAAATTCCAAGCCTTCAGCACAATTTTAAACTAGATAAAGCAAGCATAACAAAACTAGTTATGAGCTTTACCACCATATCACACTTAGAAGACAGACAATTCATTGCAAAAACTACTCCTTTAATAATAGTGTTAATGATAATTCTCCTATTTCTAAAGAATTTATCAAATATGACAGCTGCTACAACCCCATTGGGAACCCTATTGATTGGGAACAAAATCAATGACACTAGATTTTTTTTACCCCAGTGGAAACCCAAGGCTCATCCCAAAGCTTGACACACAAATGCCACAAAGCCTGTAAAACACGCTGTATCACTGCAACGCTGATGGCTGGCTGTTATTCACCATCGCTGCCATTGGTCTCCTCCCTGCCCATTGTTCCTTTTTCGGCTGAAAGGGTGGCTCCTATTGGCAAGCAGCCTGGTCTTCTGGCTTCTGCTTTTCTCCACTCATCATGCTTCTTTCCTTGCACTTTCAGTTTTGGTCATGCATGGCCTCTTTCATTTATTTACTTGTTCAGTGCACACATTCTTCCCCCATTCCCCCTTGGCAATAGTTATTTTAAAGTGTTCCACCCAAAATCTTGTGATTGAGTGTTGTTAATTCCTAATGTTTCTAGAAAAGGTGTTCTATTCTGATCCTGATATCTACCATTTTCTTGTTTCTGATTCTGACCGACCCATCATGTACTATATTGACTCTCCAGTTGCCAACCCAGATTGTTGAGCTGAATCTGTACCGCCTGCCTGTTGACCATCTGCCTGTATTGGACCCTGCCTAGACCCTTGGTACTGTTCTGGTTCTCCTGTGTATGACCTGGCCTGCTAACAGTGTATACTCACCTGGCTCACTGGTACAATGCAAAGATACCATCTGGTCCACTGGGCTAGCCGCTACTCTATGATCGCGCAGTGGAGCAACCTGGTAACGTCTAGTAGCAAGTATTCTACCGCATTCTCAAGCAGGATACATGGTGAACACCTAGTGGATACTTGAAGGGGTACTCCGCCCCTAGAGATCTTATCCCCTATCCAAAGGATAGGCGATATGATGTCTGATCACGGGGTTGTGGCTGCAGGGATGCCCACGATCTCCATGCAGGCACCCGGCGTTCGGAACAATATGTTTAGAATGCTGGGTTCACGAGGTTGTGGTCGTGACATCACGCAATGCATCCCCTATTCATGTCTATTGAAGGGGGCGTGAGGGCTGTCACGCCTTCTCAAATAGACATGAATGGAGGGGGCATGGCGTGACATTACAGGTAGACATGGCCTGACATCACTACCACAGCCGCCTGAACCCAGCATTCTGAAAATATTGTTCAGAATGTCGGATGACTGCAAGTAGATTGTGGGGGTCCCAGTGGCCAGACCTCAGCAATCAGACATCTTATCCCCTATCATTTGGATAGGGGATAAGATGTCTAGAGGTGGAGTACCCCTTTAGATTCTGCTCCTGAGACTGGCCCGAAGCCAAACCATTTTGGTAGCACATTTAAGTTGTCCATTACAGTCAGCAAACAAACCTTCTAACCTATAGTATAGTGCAGAGATGCGGCGCGCAGGAGAAAGCCGCTCCGCATCTCTACAACAGATAGGACGATCGCATCAGGTGTCAGGAGTGACTCAGGATTTGTCCTTAACTGCAGGTACTACTACTCCCAATATTGAGCACAATCTTCTCCATGCCAGGAGCTGTGGAACCTGCATTAATAGACAGATTGCAGCGAGTGTCACTTCTTGCTGTGATCCATGTTGGGAGTAGTAGTACCTGCGGTTAAGGACAGATCACAGCGGATGTCATTCCTGATGTATAGATGCAGCCGGTTGCTCTTCCTGCACCGACGTGTATATATATATATATATATATATATATATACTCCTATTCATATTTCCCACAGAGAGTTGTGATTGGCTGGAACCTTCTGGCCAATCACAGCTCTCTGCGGGAAATATGAATAGGTGTATATATACAGCAGTGCAGGGGGACCACAGAAGAGCGGCCGGCCGCATTTATAAATTATACAGAAGGATCGCAATAGACCCGGGCCGATCTGTCAATTAGTACAGGTACTACTTACCCCCATTATGAAACAGTGTGTTCCATGCTGGGAGTAGTAGTACTACCTAAAAAATTTACAAAATAAAGAATAAAAAGTGAAAAAAACACACACACTTCATTTTTAATATTGTCGGCTACATTTTTAGTGCCCTGCCCGCCCACATAAATTGATCCCTGTTTAAAAATGAATAACTATTTTGTTAAAAATAAGATACATTTCATTAAAGGGGTACTCCGGTGGTGAATATTTTTAACTATGTTACCTCTTCTTCTTATGTGCTTGCTTTTTGCACTTGACATGTGTTTTTTTTTTTGGCCTGCAAGTGTATGTTTTTCTTACATGATTGTGGCCCCGGAAGTTCAGTAGTTTTGTGAGGGAGTTTTTACTGTCGGCCACCACATCGGCCATGTTCAGAGTTGATGGTTGCCAATATGTCACAGTTTTTTTCCCGGTCCTCTCTCTCAGCGTGTGGGCGGCCTCTTTCACGGCCAGCTATTGAATATGTATGTTGCTCCAATCAGCCTCTTTGCTGATTGGTTAGCCCTGTTAGCCCTACAGTAACTCCTATCATGTTGCTAAACCGATTGCCGGTGGTGTGTAGCGCATGCGTGCTTCTTTCTGTTTATTTGATGACGCTTCTGCCGCCCATCCAATCCCCTTGCATGAAGGCGTGGTTGCCTGTGTGAGCCTGTTCATTCATCGCGCTGACGCTCCAGCTGCCCGTCCAATCCCTAGGCATCTGGCCTGGATGCGTGGGTGATTCTGTTCATCCAGCTGTGTTTTTAGTACCTGTGTGTGTGGATGTGTGTGGGTGTCTGGTTTGCCGATGAATCATGCAATGTATGTGTATGGATTTTTTTTTTCCGCATCTGTAACGTGTGCCCGCTGGTTTGAGTTTTGCAGCTGCTGCATGACATCACAATTAGCCATGTGGGTTTGTGCAGCAATAGCAAGTGGGCGTGTGCAAGGCGTTACCCAAAGGGTAAAAAAAAAAGCATGGCGGATCCCAAAGAGAAAAAAAAACGTGCAAGACATGAGGCATGCTGGGATTCATAGTTTCAAGGCAGGCTATAAAAAGGAAGTAGAAACAACGGCCAGAAAACAAACTAGGGTATAAAGAGCAAACAGAGAACAGAAGGACATCAGGCCAAACACCATAAAAAAGAGCCAACCAACACAAACAGGGTAAGTCACAAGCAAAAAAAAAAGCCTTGATCACTGGAGTACCCCTTTAAATACAATTTTTTCCATCATTACTGTATCTTTTTTATTATTTTTTTTTAATGGTATCACTTTTTTGGGTCGCTTAAGTCCAAAAAAGAATCAAAACCGTCTGCAAAAACACCAAAATTAAAACCCGCATGGCGTTTTTCTTCTCCCATAGATTTCTATGGGAGAAAAACGCCACGATTTCAAGGAAAAAAACGCCATAGGTTCAACATGCTGCGATTTTGAAAAACCGCCAAGGAGCTGAAAGAGTGAAAAAACGCCAAAAGGATTTTAAAAAAACGCCAAACTGAAAAACGCAAAGTGGGAAAAGAATTTTGCATTTTTTCATTGATTTACAGCTAACATCTGACCGCAGCGTTTTTGGACCAAAAAAAACGCCATGCAGCAGAATTGACGTTTTTCTTGGCGTTTTTCCCCAAAAATAAGAGGAATTCCAGCCAAAATGTTACAAAGATGCACCTGTTGGCAGGCTGAGTGTTATAAGTCCTCCTTAACTTCTTGCAATACAATGTTACAGGCCTCTACACAATGCAGCGCAAATAGTAGTAGATTAATAGACTTCATGGCATTTGATTCACAATACAATTGTATTTTTGCCTCTGTCCTATGCTGTTCCCTCCCCCACAGAAATATTTTATGCTGTGGGTTCAGCTCCACTGATCAGTGAGGACGATCCTAATAAAGGACAGTCAGCAGCTACTGCCCAGCCATGAAGTGGAGGAGACATCCGCCACTTCCTTTGCTAGGTGGGCAGGTAGTGATGAGGAGAGTGGCATGGGAGGTGGTGTTGCGAGCATTCAAGCTCCTGAAGCAGACACTGTTGAGGAATCTGAGGAGGACATCAGTGACGTTCAGACACAACTCGATTATGATGAAGTCGATCACACTTAGGAGCCGGGTGCTGAAGGGGCTTTATCATCATCAGGAGAAGAGGGTTGCAGGTTGCCCGTGAGGCAGCAGCTGAGCCAGCAAGGTGGCAGAAGTGGAAAGTCTGGAACCAAACGTGCCCGGGATAAACCACCTGCTTTGCAGCAGCCTACCTTCCTGGGAGGTAGTGGAACAGGGGTTCCTGGAGATGGCGGCAGTAGCAGTCAATCAGTGCGGACTGTTGGTGGGAAAACCAGCTACTCGGTGGTGTGGCAGTTTTTCATCAAGCATCCAGAGGATGTTAACCTGGCCACATGCAACATGTGTCGGCAGAGGGTGAAGCGTGGCCAGGGTCCCAATGTTGGCACCACGGCCCTGTGTCAACATATGCTGCGTCACCATAAAGCGGCCTTGGAGAACCGTGGCTCAGATGTGGTGGTCCAACCTGCTGCATCACCCAGTGGCACGCTGCTCCCTGTTTCAGCCAACTAAGGCTCCACCACCTCAGCCGTAGGGAGCTGTGTGTCATCCCAATCTTCTGTCGTTCCAGATGCTCCTGCTCCTCCTACTTTGAGTCAGTCATTGCGGCAGCAATCTATCGGCAAAGCCATGTCCAAGAGACAACAGTATGCACCCACTCATCCAACGGCGCAGAAGCTGAATGTGCTCCTGTTCAAGTTGCTGGTGCTGCAGTCCCTCCCTTTTCAAATGGTGGACTCTGCATCTTTCAGGGAACTGATGGCTTGTGCCGAGCCGAGGTGGAGAGTCCCAATCCTCATTTCTTTGCGAAGGCAATACCAGCTCTGCACAATTTTGTGGAACAGAAGGTGGGCCAGTCCTTGAGCCTGTCGGTGTGTACCAAAGTGCATGGCAGCACCGACATATGGAGCTGTAACTACGGTCAGGGACAATTCATGTCCTTTACGGCCCACTGGGTAAATGTGGTTCCTGCACAACCACAAAAGCATCTTGGACAGGTCACACCACTTCCGCCTCCACACTCTCAAACCATTGGTCCTCTGACAGTGTGCGACTCTGCCTCCTCATCCTCCACCGTGTCGGACAAGCACTCCACTGCACGGCAAGGCGGTGTCACACTGTTTTTCACATGGTTTGCCTTGGAGGAACTGCTAAAATCATTCATCAAGAAATCGAATCATGGCTTACTCCATGAAAACTGGAAATGGGAACCATGATGACCGACAACGTGAAGAACAGCTTGTCTGCGCTGCGACAAGGAAGCCTGAGGCATGCGCCCTGCATGGCACACATGTTCAATCTGGTTGTCAAGTGGTTCCTGAAGTGTTCCCCTATCTACAAGACATCCTAACAATGGGAAGGAAACTTTGCATGCACTTAAGCCCCTCGTACACCACAAAGCACACCCTCCATGAGCTGCAGCATCTGAACAGTATTCCCCAACATAGTCTGATTTGCGACGTTTCCACACGTTGGAATTCCACCCTCCATATGTTGGACCAACTATACGAACAGAGAAAAGCCATCCCCGATTTCTTGATGATCCAAGCGGATAGGGGGACTCCCCTGTGTAACTTCAATGTCAACCAGTGGCAGTTCAAACGTGACACCTGCTGTTTGCTTATGTCCTTTGAGGAAGCCACATTATTAGTCAGTCGCCAGGATTACGGGATGAACAACCTCATTCCACTGCTTCATTTACTACAACACGTGTTAAACGATGGCTGGTCAGGGCACTGGTGAAGTGGTGCCTACATCTCACGGCCACATGAGCCCTGTGGGGGCTGAACTGGAGGAGGAGGGGGAGGAGCACAGTGGAGCATAGTTTAGGTTTTGCAAGATGGGTGGTTTTTAAAATCATCTGACAGGAGAGGAGGAGCAGGAGCAGCTAGAGGGTTATGAGGAAAGTGAGACAGAGGACCCAAACACATCGTGGCAGTATACAGTGGAGATGGAGGCAGGGAGTCTGTCCGAGTCACTTGCATAAATGGCGCGATGCATGCTCACTTGCTTGCGAAGTGACTGCAGAATTTTCACCATTCGGCAGCGGGATGACTTCAGGCTCTTCCCCTTATTGGACCTTCGCTACCGGCACAAAATTGGTGCCTTTTTTACACCCACTGAGAGGGAGGACAAACTGACCTACTACAGAGACATCCTATTGGCCAATTCGTTGGCTGATGCCTATCTGTGCCATCGTCCATCCTCTCGCAGGTCGGGGGGCCCTCTGCGCTCACCTTCCACTGCCATGGCTGCTGGGGAGGGGTTGGGTGGCAGGAACAGTACCAGCTTCATCAGTAGCCAGAGTCTACAGTCACTGATGAGTAGCTTTCTTCACCCGCATAGTGAAGCAACTCATCAGCAGCAGGTAGACCGGGAGCAGGACCTGAATCAGCAGGTGGTGACATACCTTGACATGACCATGCCAACAAACCTTTGAAGATCCGCTGGACTTCTGGCCAAACTTGATTTGTGGCCGCAACTAGCAGAGTTTGCCCTGGAAAAGCCGTCCTGCCCAGCCAGTAGTGTGCCATCAGAGCAAGTGTTTAGTGCGAACTCATCTGTCCATGAAAAATGTGGATAGACTGACCTTTGTGAAGATGAATCAGGCATGGATCAGCCAGGATTTCCACACACCAATGCCTGATGCATCAGAGTAGATTGACTCACCAACACTTCACAAATATGGATAGTACAAAACATATTTAAGGTGCTGCTCCCCAGTTACAGACATTCCTCCGCATCAGACCACAAGTTAGTATTGAGGAAATGCATTAGCTAAAACTTAGCTTTTCTTAGGATAAAATATATGTACCCCAAAAATGTTTGAAAGCAAACAAAAGGAAATGTGTGCAAAAAACACCATGTGCCACCTACACCACCAAGAATTGATGTGATGCAAAGACCTCTTAAAGGTAGAAGGGAACATGTATGGTCCATTGTAACCGGTGGGGGTAAAAACTTCCCCTGTAAGGCCCTACTCTCACATTATTAATTCCCTTCTTGGTAAGTGTTACTCGCCCTAAAAAGGGCGGCCCCACATAGGAACTTCTCCCTATTTCCACCTACAAACACTGCCATTTCACAGGGATTTTAGTTGGAAATAGGGAAAGTTTCCTGTGTAGAGCCGCCCTTTTTAGGGCAAGTAACACTTGCCAAGAAAGGAGTTAATAATGCGAGAGTAGGGCATTACAGGGGAAGTTTTTACCCCCACCGGTTACAAGGAACCATAAGTTGTTCCCTTCCACCTTTTAGAGGTCTTTGCATCACATCAATACATGATGGTGTAGGTAGCACATGGTGTTTTTTGCTTACCTTTCCTTTTGTTTGATTTAAAAAAAAAAATTTGGGTACATATATTTAATCCTGAAAAAATATTAGAAGTTGAGTTTTACATAATGCATATCCTCAATACTTACTTGTGCACACTAACACTTTTACAAAAGAGACTGTTTTCTTCTGCCTACCTGCCTCAGCTACTATTCTGATCCTACCACCACCTGATGCCACACATCTGATGCCAAGTTCTCCTTTTTTCATCCAACTTCCTCACCGGGTACTGGTATTGCCACCCACCGCCCCACTATGTCACGGGGTCACTTTCAGGACTCCTGATGCAGCTGATGCCACCTCAAGGCTGTCTCATACTGCCACCATATGTTCTCCTCATGCTGATGCCACCTCCAGGCTGTCTCATTCTGCAACTATATGGTCTCCTCATGCTGCCGCCAACTCCAGGCTGTGTCATTCAGCCACTATATGGTCTGTTCTTGCTGCCGCCAACTCCAGGCTGTGTCACTGTACCACCATGTGGTCTCCTCAAGCTGCTGGCATGTTAGATAAAACTTTTTAGGTTCATCTATTTGAAATCTTCAATTCAAATGTTAAAAAATATCTTTAATCTTTTCAATTGGGAGGCCCTATGGTGGTCTTGTCATGCTGTTGCCACCTACAGACTGGGTCATTCAGCCACTATATGGTCTCCTCATACTGATGCCACCTCCAGGCTCTGTATTGTGCTGCTCTGCAACAGTGATTCTTATAGTGACACCTCTAATCTGTCATACTCAATAACAGTATTATTTCACTAACCCAACACACACCTATGCGTGTTACAACAAGGCAAAGTGTTCCACACTGTCCAGAAAAATAGGTAAAGGTTCAGCTCACCATTAGCAGCATGCAGACCCAGATCACAATGAACTCAGCACACCTTCCAGCGGAAGCCACGGAATGAGCAAGGGCCGTGTTCCCAGGTACAAAGGATGAAGCAAAAAAGAGGAAAATCCGGCTCCCAGGACTGGATAAAAATTTGTAGCTTTAATGAATCATATTAAAATCCAAAGTAGAAAAAAGAATAAGCTAAAAGCACAAACGAAACGCACCAACGCGTTTCGACTTGTTAACAAGTCTTAATCATGGTCAATGCTAAAGACAACAGATAAACCTTATATACTATTGCAACTGGTGACATCACCCTCTGAAATCAGGTGAACACATGGCAAGAGGTAAAATAAGACATGGATAATACTTGACAGATGGTATATACTGGAGAGTTATTATACAAAAGAAAAGAAAATATACTTAGAAACCTCTAATAGATATAACTCAAGTCGTGTGTTAAATTAAGTCCATACGGGAAGAGAGTATCCAAAACCAAAATCCAATACGCTTCCCGTCTGAACACGGCCCTACTCCAGTCACCACCCCGTGATGGTGGGCGTACCCTCTCTAAGCCAGTCACAGTTATTTGGGGAATAGTACCTGCATGTTTTTCAATGATATATTTCGTAAAGCCTGACATGGATCTATTTGTAATCTTGTTACTGTCAGGTATATGGAGATGTTCTTGAATTCTAACCTTAAGTTTCCTGCTAGTGCAGCCCACATATTGTAGATTGCACCGTAGGCAGGTAATGCTATAAACTACATGATGCGTTTGACAGTTAATAAAACTTTTTATATTGTGTATCTGTCCAGTAGTGCATGAATGAAATGTAGTTTGATTGGTCATATACTGACATATAGAACATCTAGAATGGCTACATTTATTGTTTCTTAACAATAATGATTTATCTCTTATCTTCACTTGTAACATTTCATTTGACCAAATAGATTTTTTGGACATCACTCTAATAGGAGATCATGAATCTCAGAGTATACATACTAAGATGTTCCGCAAATCTTGTGCTGGTAATAGTCTTCTCCATTCATCTAGTTGCCACCCAGAACACGTCACTCGTAATTTGCCCATAGGAGAATTTGTTAGGGCCAGACGTGCCTCGTCAGATCATCATACATACACTCACACCTGTCTTGACATTAAAAAACGTCTTCGAGCCAGAGGTTATAAACCACAAGTTATAAATAGGGCTGAGAATATAGTTCATTCCAAACCTACTGGCCACTATTTACAGGACAAACAGAATGTCACATCCAATACACAGGTTTTACCCACATTTACCACACCATTTTCTGAACAATTTCATGAAATTAAGAAAATAATTTACAAACATTTACCAGTTCTTCACTATGATAAAACTATGTCTAATATTATTCAGGACGGCATCCGAGTAATACCCCG
This sequence comes from Hyla sarda, assembly GCF_029499605.1. Lineage (NCBI taxonomy): Eukaryota > Metazoa > Chordata > Amphibia > Anura > Hylidae > Hyla > Hyla sarda. The sequence goes on along the minus strand of NC_079194.1, from coordinate 271,716,409 downwards.
CAGGGCACGATCACTTCATAACATTCTGTCCCCCAGTGAGTTTAGCTCCTCACCTAAACAGGACACTTGGTTAACTTGTAAAGGGAGTTATAAATGTAGCCATTCTAGATGTTCTATATGTCAGTATATGACCAATCAAACTACATTTCATTCATGCACTACTGGACAGATACACAATATAAAAAGTTTTATTAACTGTCAAACGCATCATGTAGTTTATAGCATTACCTGCCTACGGTGCAATCTACAATATGTGGGCTGCACTAGCAGGAAACTTAAGGTTAGAATTCAAGAACATCTCCATATACCTGACAGTAACAAGATTACAAATAGATCCATGTCAGGCTTTACGAAATATATCATTGAAAAACATGCAGGTACTATTCCCCAAATAACTGTGACTGGCTTAGAGAGGGTACGCCCACCATCACGGGGTGGTGACTGGAGTAGGGCCGTGTTCAGACGGGAAGCGTATTGGATTTTGGTTTTGGATACTCTCTTCCCGTATGGACTTAATTTAACACACGACTTGAGTTATATCTATTAGAGGTTTCTAAGTATATTTTCTTTTCTTTTGTATAATAACTCTCCAGTATATACCATCTGTCAAGTATTATCCATGTCTTATTTTACCTCTTGCCATGTGTTCACCTGATTTCAGAGGGTGACGTCACCAGTTGCAATAGTATATAAGGTTTATCTGTTGTCTTTAGCATTGACCATGATTAAGACTTGTTAACAAGTCAAAACGCGTTGGTGCGTTTCGTTTGTGCTTTTAGCTTATTCTTTTTTCTACTTTGGATTTTAATATGATTCATTAAAGCTACAAATTTTTATCCAGTCCTGGGAGCCGGATTTTCCTCTTTTTTGCTTCAAAGTGTTCCACACCCCTATTGAGGTTCTCTGTAGGCTAGAAAAAGCAGTTTTTAATACAGGTTTGCTATGATTAAGTTCAGACGGAATAAAAATTTTTCAGAAAATTCGGCGACTCGGCCGTATCGAATTTTTCAAAAATTCATTCATCTCTAAACAGGACGATGGCCCCTCCCTTGTCAGCCCTCTTTATGATGAGGAAGGGGTCATTTCTAAGGGATTCTAATGCTCTTTTTTTCTTCCACAGAAATATTAGAATGAGGTCTTTTTATTTCATTCCATTTTTTTTTTTTTTTTTTTTTACACTTCATTAGTTACGGTTTGCACAAAAGTATCTACAATGCGAGATATAATATCTGGGACAAAAGTAGATTTTTTGCGTAATTTTTCAGGAAAATCATGTAGTGGTAAAGAACTTTCTTTTTTCATATACCCTTTTACATGCATGAACATTTTAACCCCTTAAGGACCGGGGGGGTTTCCGTTTTTGCATTTTCGTTTTTTGCTCCTTACCTTTAAAAAATCATAACTCTTTCAATTTTGCACCTAAAAATCCATATGATGGCTTATTTTTTGTGCCACCAATTCTACTTTGTAATGTTTATACGATTAAGATGATACGTAGGGCATAGGTTTGATTTTGTCGGACTTCTGGAAAAAAATCATAACTACATGCAGGAAAATTAATACGTTTAAAATTGTCATCTTCTGACCCCTATAACTTTTTAATTTTGTGTATGGGGCGGTATGAGGGCTCATTTTTTGCGCTGTGATCTGAAGTTTTGAACGGTACCATTTTTGCATTGATACGACTTATTGATCTATTCATTTTTAAATTATATAAAAAGTGACCAAAAATGCACTATTTTGGACTTTGGAATTTTTTTGCGCGCACGCCATTGACCGAGCGGTTTAATTAATGATATATTTTTATAATTCGGACATTTCCGCACGCGGTGATACCATATATGTTTATTTTTTATTTACACTGTGTTTTTTTTTTTTTTATTGGAAAAGGGGGGTGATTCAAACTTTTAATAGGGGAGGAGTTAAATGACCTTCATTCACTTTTTTTTTCCACTTTTTTTGCAGTGTTATAGGTCCCATAGGGACCTATAACACTGCACACACTGATCTTCATCATTGATCACTGGTTTCTCATAAGAAACCAGTGATCGATGATTCTGCCGCATGACTGCTCAGGCCTGGATCTCAGGCACTGAGCAGTCATTCAGCGATCGGACAGCGAGGAGGCAGGTAGGGGCCCTCCCGCTGTCCTGTCAGCTGTTCGGGATGCCGCGATTAGCCGCAGCTATCCCGAACAGCTCGACTGAGCTAGCCGGCAACTTTCACTTTTAGCCGCGCGGCTCAGCTCTCAGCTCAGCTGCGCGCTATTAGTGGTGGGTCCCGGCTTCACTATGACGCCGGGCCCGCCGTGATATGACGCGGGGTTACTGTATAACCCCGCGTTATATCAGGAGAGCAGGACCAAGGACGTACCGGTACGTCCTTGGTCCTTAAGGGGTTAATATTACGACTGAACTTAAACAGATCTACTTTAACCCCTACAGGACCCATGACGTAACGTTACGTCCCGACACCCTGGATCTTAAGGACCAAGGACGTACAGTTACATCATGGGCAGTTCTGGTCCCTGCCGTGCGCCGGGCGGGGATCGGACCGGGATGCCTGCTGAAATCATTCAGCAGGCATCCTGTGCAAATGCCCAGGGGGGTCATTAGAATTCACACATGTGATTTGCGGCTATTCCGGCGATGCGGGTCACCCGGAGATACAAGGTGATCAGGGATTTATTTATGTATCTATGGGGAGGTGGCGATTTCAAACCCCCCCCCCAGGATCGCTGCTATTGGCTGGACGATAGCAGCCGGCAGGGGAGGAGTTAACAGCATCCTCCTGCGGCTCCCGCGGCTGGCTGAGTTCAGTCAGCGGTCAGAGCTGCTGGAGGAAGCCGGGGACGCCCCCTCTACCGAGATCGGAGCCCCCAGAGAAGAAAAGAAGCTCCCCATAGATCAGGGAAAGCATACAGCCAAGGGAAAGGTAGGGTAAATAGTAAAAAATTAAGTAAAAAAAAATAGGGGTTCAGGGTGCTGCATTAGCCCCCCCCCCCCCCCCCCATTTTTTTTTGGCTGCAGCATTTTTCCCCCCCATATAACGGCGTGTGATTTCTAATCACACACCATTATATATAGAATACACCAAGCACACACACAGTACATAACCACCCCCCCCCACGCACACACACACTCCTCCCCCCCCCTGGGCATTTTCGGTAGCGGAGACATACGCTTTTCTTGCCTCCGACTCCGAATCTGTCAGTGAGGACGATGAAGATCCAACATTTCTGTGTTCTTCATTGTCCTCCTCATCATCTAGTAGTGATGATGAGCCCCCTGCACGGCCGCGGAGAAGCCGCCAGGCGAGGCCACGCACCCCCCATGATAGTGGCCCAGTGGCAGGCACTAGTGCGAGTGGTGATGCCGCACTAGTGTCTGGAGACCCCCAGAGGGTTATCAGCCACGGGTTCCGGAGTTTGTTGGCGACTCCAGAATCCGGATTGACAATTCTGGATTCACTGAAATTGACTAAAAATTTATTATTTTTTCAGTGACAGTTTTGTCAATCACATGGTGGAGCAGACTAATCTGTACGCCAGGCAGTTCATCGCCCACCACCCTGATTCTTTTTTGGCCAGGTCCAATGAATGGTGCGCCATTGATGCAGAAGAAATGAGGACATTTTTGGGCCTCTTGCTGCATATGGGCCTGGTCAAAAAGCCCAGTGTCGGACAGTACTGGAGCGGGGACATCCTATACCAGACCCCGCTTTACAGTATGGTCATGACACGGAGGCGGTTCGAGGCCATTTGGAAATGCCTGCATTACGCAGATAATGAGGCATGTCCACCCCGAGGTGATCCCGCCTATGACCGGCTTTACAAAGTGAGGCCAGTCATCGATCACTTAGGGGCCAAATTTTTGGAAGCCTATGTACCCCTCAGGGAGCTCTCGGGTTGCTCTCATCTTCCGCCAGTATATTCCCTCGAAGGGTGATATGGCGTGAAGCTCTATAAACTTTGTGAGAGTACCTCCGGGTACACTCTCAAGTTTAGAGTGTATGAGGGACGAGAGTCCCGTATTGAACCCCCAGATTGTTCCCCCACTCTGGGTGTTAGCGGGAAAATCGTTTGGGAGCTTGTGCACCCATTGCTGGATAAGGGTTACCACGTGTACGTGGACAACTTTTATACCAGCATCCCTCTGTTCACATCCCTTGCCGCCAGATCCACGTCCGCTTGTGGGACCGTGCGGAAAAACCAGAGAGGCCTCCCTCTAAATTATGTTAAGACATCTATTCCCAAGGGCGAGTCCCGTGCCCTTGCCCATGAAAACCTGTTGCTCGTCAAGTATAAGGATAAGAGGGATGTCCTTATGCTGACCACTATTCATGGCAACGGCTGTTCACCTGTCCCTGTGCGAGGTACCACAACACCGGTCCTCAAGCCCGATTGTATTCTGGACTACAATCGGTATATGGGGGGAGTTGATCTTTCTGATTAAGTCCTCAAGCCATATAACGAAATGCGGAAAACACGGGTATGGTACAAGAAAGTTGCGGTCTACATGGTACAGGTTGCCATGTACAACTCTTTTGTACTGTCCCAGTACGTTGGCAACACAGGGACATTCCTCCAGTTACAAGAAGAAGTCCTAAAGGTCCTGATCTTTGGCGACCGGGAAAGAGCAGGCCAGACTTCCCAAGGAACTGAAGTAATAGGTGCCAGGATCGTCCCAGGCCAACACTTTCCAGGTGAGGTCCCCCACACTGGAAAGAAGGGACGAGCCCAGAAAAGATGCAGAGTGTGTTACAAGAGGGGGATTCGGAAGGACACTACCACTCAATGTGACACTTGCCCAGATAATCCGGGCCTCTGCATTAAGGATTGCTTCAGGGAGTATCACACTTCCATGGAGTTCTAAATTTTCCCTCTTCATTTTAATTTTCCACAATTTGACCCAAATGTACCAAGTCCAGAGTACATTCCAAGTTTTAACCCCATAAAACCACTAAATTGCCCCAAAAAATATTTAATTAAAAAAAAAACTGATAATACCTCTGGGGTATTTTTTTTTATAAAAAATGGTTCATGGGTCACTGAGTCACTATCATCGGGGACTTTTTATGTTGCCTCGAATGCGCAGCGCTCTCTCTCCACCTGAGCGGGGTGCGCATTTGAGGCAACAAGTTAGGGACGGCCACACATATCACATTCCAGAATGAGGATTCATAGCATAGGGTTTGGGGCGGGGATATTTTTTTGTTTTGGCTATGCTCTGGGTCATCATTCTGGGAACATAATCTGTTTTATGATTTTATGTCCCACTGTACCCCATTTTAGTTACTTAGTGTACCTCAGTTATTTACCCCATGTAATGCCCCTTGAGGGGGGGTCCCACTGTTCTGGCTCCATAGGAGAAAGCCAAAGCTCAAGGACCCTGACTGATCTCCGGCACCTCTGAGACCGGTGTGCACGCTGTTTACGCCCAGACTTGAGGTATGTCCTTACTCCAAAGAAATGTATTTACACATTTACAATGACATTTTCTCCTTTTACCACTTGTGAAAATGAAAAATTTGGGGTAACCCCAGCATTTTAGTGTAAAAAAATCAAATATTTCATTTTCACATCCCACTTCATGAATATTTATCAAACATCTGTGGGGTGTTAAGGCTCTCTGTACCCCTTGTTATTTTCCTTGAGGGGTGTAGTTTCCAAAATAGTATGCCATGTGTTTTTTTTTTATGCTGTCCTGGCACCATAGGGGCTTCCTAAATGCGAAATGTCCCCCCCCCCCCCCATTTCAGCAAAATTTGCAAATGTGACTCCTTCTCTTCTGAGCATTGTAGCGCTTCCGTAGTGCATTTGACGTCCACTTATGGGGTACTTCCATACTCAGAAGAGATGGGGTTACAAATTTTGGGGGGTATTTTCTGCTATTAACCCTTGCAAAAATGTGAAATTAGAGGCGAATCACACATTTTAGTGAAAAAAAAAATGTTTTTACATATCCAAAGTCGTGAAACCCCTGTGGGGTATTAAGGCTCACTTTATTCCTTGTTACATTCCTCAAGGGGTCTAGTTTCCAAAATGGTATGCCATGTGTTTTTTTTTTTTGCTGTTCTGGCACCATAGGGGCTTCCTAAATGCGACATGCCCCCCGAGAAAAATTTGCTCTCAAAAAGCCAAATATGACTCCTTCTCTTCTGAGCATTGTAGTTTGCCCGTAGTGCACTTCAGGTCAACTTATGGGGTACCTCCATACTCAGAAGAGATAGGGTTACAAATTTTGGGGGGTATTTTCTGCTATTAACCCTTGCAAAAATGTGAAATTTGGGGGGAAACACACATTTTAGTGAAATTTTTTAATTTTTTTTACATATGCAAGTGTCGTGAAACCCGTGTGGGGTATTAAGGCTCACTTAATTCCTTGTTACGTTCCTCAAGGGGTCTAGTTTCCAAAATAGTATGCCATGTGTTTTTTTTTTTTGCTGTTCTGGCTCCATAGGGGCTTCCTAAATGCGACATGCCCCCCAAAAACCATTTCAGAAAAACGTACTCTCCAAAATCCCCTTGTCGCTCCTTTGCTTCTGAGCCCTCTACTGCGCCCGCCGAACACTTCACATAGACATATGAGGTATGTGCTTACTCGAGAGAAATTGGGCTACAAATACAAGTATAAATATTCTCCTTTTACCCCTTGTAAAAATTCAAAAATTTGGTCTACAAGAACATGCAAGTGTAAAAAATGAAGATTGTGAATTTTCTCCATCACTTTGCTGCTATTCCAGTGAAAAACCTAAAGGGTTAAACCGCTGACTGAATGTCATTTTGAATACTTTGGGGGGTGCAGTTTTTATAATGGGGTCTTTTATGGGGTATTTCTAATATGAAGACCCTTCAAATCCACTTCAAACTGGAACTGGTCCCTGAAAAATAGTGAGTTTGAAAATTTTGTGAAAAATTGGAAAATTGCTGCTGAATTTTGAAGCCCTCTGGTGTCTTCCAAAAAGTAAAAACATGTCAACTTTATGATGCAAACATAAAGTAGACATATTGGAAATGTGAATAAAAAAAAAAATTATTTGGAATATCCATTTTCCTTACAAGCAGAGAGCTTCAAAGTTAGAAAAATGCTAAATTTTCAATTTTTTCATCAATTTTTTTTTTTTTTTACCAAGACAGGATGCAAGTATCGACAAAAAAATTACCAACATGTTAAAGTAGAATATGTCACGAAAAAAACAATCTCGAAATCAGAATGATAACTAAAAGCATTCCAGAGTTATTAATGTTTAAAGTAACAGTGGTCACACGTTCTGGTCCTAAGGTGTAAAATGGCCTGGTCCTTAAGGGGTTAAAGTCAAAAAGATTTTTATCTTCTGTAGGAATAAATCCTAATCCCTTAATCAATATAGATTTCTCTGTAGTAGTAAGTTCATGATGTGAAATATTCACCACTAGATCTTGTATTAACCTGTTCAGGACCCCGGGCGCACAAGTACGTGCATGGGAATTTCGGTCCCCGAATGCTGATATCGATCAGCAGGCACCCCGTGCAAATGCCCAGGGGGGTAATCAGACCCCCCATGTCGGCGATCGTGGCAAATCGCAAGTGAATTCACACTTGCGATTTGCCCGATTCCGGGTCATTACGGGTCTATGGTGACCCGCTGACCCAGAATATAAGGGGGATCGCGGTTGTCCAAGACACTGATGATCCCCCCCGAAGGCATAGGCGTGAGGTGGCAGGGGTGTCACCCCTCCTATCCCTGCTATTGGTCGTCAGAAGCGACGACCAATAACAGATCGGGGGTGGGGGGGGGGATTACTTTCGGTTTCCCGATTCTGCCCACCCATAATAGGCGGGGCAGGATGGGGAAACCGACCGGCGCCGAAGGTCACTTACCGATCTGCGGAGGCTGCGGGCGACGGTGATTGTCGGGCGGTGATGTCGTGCGGCTGGCTTCCTGGATCCTACCGAAGCCGGTGAGTTGCCTAGCAACATCTGGAGGGCTACAGTCTGAGACCACTATACAGTGATCTCTAAACTATAGCTCTCCAGATGTTGCAAAGCTACAACTACCAGCATGCCCAGACAGCTGTTTGGGCATGCTGGGAGTTGTAGTTATGCAACAGCTGGAGGTCTACAATTTAGAGACCACTGCACAGTGATCTCCAAACTGTAGCCCTCTAGATTTTGCAAAACTACAACTCCTAGCATGCCCACACATCAGTTTTCTGTCTGTGCATGCTGGGATTTGTAGTTTTGCAACATCTGGAGGACCACAGTTTGGAGATCACTGTGCAGTGGTCTCTAAACTCTAGCCCTTCAGGTGTTGCAAAACTGCAAATCTTAGCATGCCTAAACAGCAAACAGCTGTCTCGGCATGCTGGGAGTTATAGTTGCATACCTCCAGCTGTTGCATAACGATCAGTACATGCTGGGAGTTGTAGTTTTGCAACAGCTGGAGACACACTGGTTGGAAAATACTGAGTTAGGTAACAGAACCTAACTGAAGGTTTTCCAACCAGTGTGCCTCCAGCTGTTGCAAAAGTACAACTCCCAGCATGCACGGTCTGTCAGTACATGCTGGGAGTTGTAATTTTGAAACAGCTGGAGTATTGCCCCCCCATGTGAATGTACAGGGTACATTCACATGGGCAGGTTTACAGTAAGTTTCCTGCTTGAAGTTTGAGCTTTTGCAAATTTTTCACCGCAGCGCAAACTCCAAGCGGAAAACTCACCATAACCCGCCAGTTCGAGTGTACCCTAAAAACACTACACTAACACATAATAAAGGGTAAAACACAACATATACACCCCCTTATACTGTCCTCCCCAATAAAAATGAAAAACGTATTGTATGGCAGTGTTTCCAAAACGAAGCCTCCAGCTGTTGCAAAACAACAACTCCCAGCATTTCCGGACAGCCACTGACTGTCCAGGCATGCTGGGAGTTTAGCAACAGCTGGAGGCACCCTCCTTGGGAATCACTGGCGTAGAATACCCCTTTGTCCACCCCTATGCAACCTCTATGTAGTCCTCAAATGTGCATGGCGCTCTCTCACTTCAAAGCCCTGTCGTATTTCAAGGAAACAGTTTAGGGCCAAATATGGGTTATCTCCGTACTTGGAAGAAACTGCACTACAAATTTTGGAGGGCTTTTTCTACTTTTACCCCTTATGAAAAGGAAAAGTTTGGGGCTACACCAGCCTGTTAGTGTAAAAAAAATTTTTTACAGTAACATGCTGGTGTTGCCCCATACTTTGTTTTCACAAGCGGTGAAAGCAAAAAAAGACCCCCAAAATTTGTAACACAATTTCTCCTGAATACGGAAATACCCCATACGTGGAGGTAAAATACTCTACAGACGCACAACAAGGCTCAGGAGTGAGAGTGCACTATGTACATTTGAGGCCTAAATTGGTGATTTGCACAGCGGTTCTGACATAAACGCAAAAAAATAAATACCCACATGTGACCCCATTTTGCAAACTACACCCCTCACGGTACGTAACAAGGGATATAGTGAGCCTTAACACCCCACAGGTGTTTGACAAATTTTCATTAAAGTTGGATGGGAAAATGAAAAAAAAATGTTTTCACAAAAATGCTGGTGTTACCCTAAATTTTTCATTTTCACAAGGGAAAATAGGAAAAAAGCCCCCCAAAATTGGTAACCCCATTTCTTCTGAGTAAGAACATACCCCATATGTGGATGTAAAGTGCTCTGAGGGCGAACTACAATGCTCAGAGAAGGAGCACCATTGGGATTTTGAAGAGAAAATTTGTCCGGAATTGAAGGCCGCGTGTATCCCTGAAACCAAGAAATATGATAATTTGACATTCAGCCAGAGGAAGGCGATTAAGGAATTGCAAGAAATGACTAATATAGTGATAAAACCCTCCGACAAGGGAGGTAACGTGGTACTATGGCCCACGGTTTTATAGGAAAAAGAGATGTATAAACAACTAAAGGACACTCAATGCTATCAGAGACTTACATTTAATCCTTTATCCTCCTTTAGGCAACAATTAGGCCAGATCTTGGATGACGCCAAGGAAAAGGGCATCTTAACTCAGAGACAGATGGCGGGCTTGCTACCTGAACACCCACAAATTCCAACGATCTATTTGCTCCCCAAGATACATAAGGACCCGAATACACCTCCGGGAAGGCCAATAGTATCTGGCAACAATTCTTTAACAGAACCGGCTTGCAGGTTAGTGGACTTTTACCTTAAACCACTAGTGGAGCTATTACCATCTTACATCAAAGACTCCAATGACATCTTAAAAAGGCCGGAGGGGGTACAGTTGGAAGATAACATGTTGTTAGTGACATGTGACGTTGAGTCACTGTATACTTCTATACGTCACTCAGATGGAATAGCAGCAACAAAATTCTTTCTGGAGGCAAACAATACTGATGTGGATTTATGTGCATTTATCATTGAACTACTTACCTTTGCTCTCAGTAAAAATGTCTTTATGTTTAAGGGGGTCCTCTACCTGCAGCGCCAGGGCACAGCGATGGGGGCGTCTTGTGCGCCCTCATACGCTAACCTGTTCCTGGGGCTGTGGGAGAGGACCCTTTTTACATCGGACATGGCCCCTCACCTCGACAAGGTGATCTCATGGGGCCGTTACATCGACGATATTCTGATTGTCTGGCAGGGTACAGTAAATGAATTGGAGGAATTTATAAGTTACCTCAATCAAAACGATTTGAACATACGCCTTACATATAAATGCAATAAAACTAACATCGACTTTTTGGACATTGGTATACAGGTGGCTGAAGATGGCACAGTACAAACTAACTTACATCGAAAAGCAACAGCTGCTAATACCCTACTCCATGCCAAGTCAGCACATCCGGATCACCTGGTAAGGAATATACCAGTGGGACAATTTTTAAGGGCCAGGAGATTATGTTCTGATGATTGTTTGTTTGAACAACAGGCACAGGACCTAAAAACTAGATTCCGAGAACGAGGCTACAGCAATCGTGTCATCAACAGAGCGTACTGGCGTGCTAAAAGAAGCAATCGGACCACTTTACTTCACCTACCAAAATCTGCCACCCAACCTTCTAAACAGGTGAGGTGCATACTCTATTTCCACTCACGAAGTGCAGAAGTAAGGGAAATCTTGGGCCGACATTGGCCAATTTTGCAAAATGATTAAATACTTAACAATATTGTTGGGGAAAGGCCATCCATTTCCTTTAGACGTGCTAAAAATTTGAAGGATCAACTTGTACAGAGCCACTATACAATTAGACCTGAACCCTACATTTTTGGTTCAAGGGGACCCAAAATGGGGAGCTATCCATGTGGTAATTGCGTTGCATGCACAAACATGGATAGGTGTACCACCTTTCAAAATTCTACAAACTCCCACACATACGATATTAGATATCACATCAATTGTGCAACCAAAGGTGTCGTCTACATTGCAACATGTCCCTGCGGGCTATTATATGTTGGCAAAACTATACGACCGCTCCGTAGAAGGGTTCGGGAACATGTGCTTGACATAAGAATGGCCCTAGAACAACCAGATCGCCCATGTGTGAAAACTATCCCCCGGCATTTTAAGATCAAACATGATTGTGACGCTAGCCTCTTGAGATTCAGAGGCATTGACCATGTACCTGTTGGCCCAAGAGGAGGGAACTGGCAGAAAGTGGTAGCCCAACGTGAAACACGCTGGATATTTCGACTTGATACGATGATTCCCCAAGGCCTAAATGAGGTTAACAGCTTTGTCCCTTTTCTGTAGACTTTGGGTGTGACGTGAGATTTCTGACATAGGGTTTTAACCTTTTTATAGTTCATTTTTTAAAAATTTTAATTGAATTTACACCTTGCTCTTTGTCACGATGCCGGCTGGCAGGAGGTGGATCCTCTGTGCCAGAGAGGGATTGGCGTAGACCGTGCTAGTGGACCGGTTCTAAGTCACTACTGGTTTTCACCAGAGCCCGCCGCAAAGCGGGATGGTCTTGCTGCGGCGGTAGTGACCAGGTCGTATCCACTAGCAACGGCTCAACCTCTCTGGCTGCTGAAGATAGGCGCGGTACAAGGGAGTAGACAGAAGCAAGGTCGGACGTAGCAGAAGGTCGGGGCAGGCAGCAAGGTTCGTAGTCAGGGTGGATAGCAGAAGTTCTGGTACACAGGCTTTGGACACACAAAACGCTTTCACTAGGCACAAGGGCAACAAGATCCGGCAAGGGAGTGCATGGGAGGAGGTCAGATATAGTCAGGGACCAGGTGGAAGCCAATTAAGCTAATTGGGCCAGGCACCAATCATTGGTGCACTGGCCCTTTAAGTCTCAGGGAGCTGGCGCGCGCGCGCCCTAGAGAGCGGAGCCGCGCGCGCCAGCACATGACAGCAGGGGACGGGAACGGGTAAGTGACCTGGGATGCGATTCGCGAGCGGGCGCGTCCCGCTGTGCGAATCGCATCCCCGACGGCCATGACAGTGCAGCGCTCCCGGTCAGCGGGACCGACCGGGGCGCTGCGGAGAGAGAGACGCCGTACGCGCTCCGGGGAGGAGCGGGGACCCGGAGCGCTAGGCGTAACAGTACCCCCCCCCTTAGGTCTCCCCTTCTCTTTGTCCGGTAACTGCCCCCCCTGGGATGAGGACACCGGGAAAGGATGGAGGGATTCCTCAACGGCAGGCAGTACAGCAGGAGTGGGAATGGGGAGGGAGGGCAGAGGGCGAGGCCTGGCACGGGGCAGTGTGACACCAGGACGAGGGCCACGAGGAGGCACCGAGGCTTGACTGACTGGACTGGGAGGGGGGGAGAGGCACTTCTTAAGGCGGGCAGAGTCCATAACGACCTTAGGGAGACCGGATACAGGAGGAACCACAGGGTCACGGCAGGGAGTACTGGGAACCGGCTTAAGGCAGTTCTTGAAGCAAGAGGTACCCCAGCTCTTGATCTCCCCTGAGGACCAATCCAGGGTTGGGGAATGGTGTTGAAGCCAGGGTAGTCCAAGGAGAATTTCAGAAGTGCAATTGGAGAGGACCAAAAACTCAATTTTCTCATGATGAGGTCCGATGCACATTAGGAGGGGCTCCGTGCGGAAACGCACGGTGCAATCCAACCTGGCTCCGTTGACCGCGGAAATGGGGAGTGGCTTGACAAGACGGGTCACCGGGATGCGGAATTTATTCACCAAGGACTCCCGAATAAAATTCCCAGAGGCACCAGAGTCCAGGCAGGCCACGGCTGAGAGGGAAGAACTGGCTGAAGAAGAAATCCGTACAGGCACCGTGAGACGTGGAGAAGCCGACTTAGCATCAAGAGACGCCACACCCACGAGAGCTGGGTGCGAGCGTGCGTTTCCCAGACGTGGAGGACGGATAGGGCAATCCACCAAAAAATGTTCGGTACTGGCACAGTACAGACAAAGATTCTCTTCCTTACGGCGATTCCTCTCTTCCAGGGTCAGGCGAGACCGATCCACTTGCATGGCCTCCTCGGCGGGAGGCCTAGGCGCAGATTGCAATGGAGACTGTGGGAGAGGTGTCCAGAGACCTAAGTCTTTTTCCTGGCGGAGCTCTTGATGCCTCTCAGAAAAACGCATGTCAATGCGAGTGGCTAGATGAATGAGTTCATGCAGATTAGCAGGAGTATCTCGTGCGGCCAGAACATCTTTAATGTTGCTGGATAGGCCTTTTTTAAAGGTCGCGCAGAGGGCCTCATTATTCCAGGAAAGTTCAGAAGCAAGAGTACGGAATTGTATGGCGTACTCGCCAACGGAAGAATTACCCTGGACCAGGTTCAGCAGGGCAGTCTCAGCAGAAGAGGCTCGGGCAGGTTCCTCAAAGACACTTCGAATTTCCGAGAAGAAGGAGTGTACAGAGGCAGTGACGGGGTCATTGCGGTCCCAGAGCGGTGTGGCCCATGACAGGGCTTTTCCAGACAGAAGGCTGACTACGAAAGCCACCTTAGACCTTTCAGTAGGAAACTGGTCCGACATCATCTCCAAGTGCAGGGAACATTGCGAAAGAAAGCCACGGCAAAACTTAGAGTCCCCATTAAATTTGTCCGGCAAGGACAGGCGGAGGCTAGGAGTGGCCACTCGCTGCGGAAGGGGTGCAGGAGCTGGCGGAGGAGATGATTGCTGCAGAAGTTGCGACTGAAGTTGCTGCACAATGGTGGACACTTCTGACAGCTGGTGGGTTAGATGGGCGATCTGTCGGGATTGCTGGGCGACCACCGTGGTGATATCAGAGATATAAGGCAGAGGAACTTCAGCGGGATCCATGGCCGGATCTACTGTCACGATGCCGGCTGGCAGGAGGTGGATCCTCTGTGCCAGAGAGGGATTGGCGTAGACCGTGCTAGTGGACCGGTTCTAAGTCACTACTGGTTTTCACCAGAGCCCGCCGCAAAGCGGGATGGTCTTGCTGCGGCGGTAGTGACCAGGTCGTATCCACTAGCAACGGCTCAACCTCTCTGGCTGCTGAAGATAGGCGCGGTACAAGGGAGTAGACAGAAGCAAGGTCGGACGTAGCAGAAGGTCGGGGCAGGCAGCAAGGTTCGTAGTCAGGGTGGATAGCAGAAGTTCTGGTACACAGGCTTTGGACACACAAAACGCTTTCACTAGGCACAAGGGCAACAAGATCCGGCAAGGGAGTGCATGGGAGGAGGTCAGATATAGTCAGGGACCAGGTGGAAGCCAATTAAGCTAATTGGGCCAGGCACCAATCATTGGTGCACTGGCCCTTTAAGTCTCAGGGAGCTGGCGCGCGCGCGCCCTAGAGAGCGGAGCCGCGCGCGCCAGCACATGACAGCAGGGGACGGGAACGGGTAAGTGACCTGGGATGCGATTCGCGAGCGGGCGCGTCCCGCTGTGCGAATCGCATCCCCGACTGCCATGACAGTGCAGCGCTCCCGGTCAGCGGGACCGACCGGGGCGCTGCGGAGAGAGAGACGCCGTACGCGCTCCGGGGAGGAGCGGGGACCCGGAGCGCTAGGCGTAACACTCTTCCTCCTTTTCTACTTAGGAATATTGAGTTATTAGCCTAATGTACTGAATATCTTTGGATGGTGCGGCACCTGGTTCCTTGAATTATGGGACATACCCTATACAAGATCAAACATAAAATTGCGATCATAAGAAGAATATTTCGGACGCTTGTGCAATATATATCCTCTGGACTAAGTGCAATATATAATATCGCATTGTGAATTGGGATTTTTTTACATGTCCTGGATTAAGTACAATACACCTCTGGTGTTACATAATGGGGTTTTATGCAATATACTGTGGGCTACACAACCCAAATGTCTTGTTCATCATATGATGGGGTAATTCTATCCTTTTTCTCCTGCCCCCCCCCCCCTTTTCTTCCTCTTCTCCCCTTCTTTTTTCTCTTCTTCTTTCTTTTTCTTCTTTCTCTTTTTTCCTTTTTCTCTTTTTTTCCTTTCTTTCTCTTTTTCTTTCCTTTTTTTCTCTTTTTTTCTTCTGTTTCTTTTCTTTTTTTTTTTTTTTCCCTTTTTCTTCTTTTTTCCTTCTCCTCCCTTCTCCTTTCCTCTTTCTCCCCCTCCCCCACCCCCCCTTTCTTTCCCTCCTTCTCTCCGTCCCCCTCCTTTCCCCCCCCTTCTTTCTCCTTCCTTTTCCTCCCTTTCCCCCCTCCATATGGTATCGATGTATTTAAGATACTGAGTATCAGAACCCACTCCTCCCAAATGGGGATTATTTATTATACCAAGTGACTTATTTAAAATAGGAATTTTAACATGTTAACACATTTATATACATGAACACAATCCACAAATAATTATTCCCTTTCCTTCCAGTACAGCACAAGATTTGTCACGTCTTCTCACTATGGTGGTGGTCACGGTATGTACACCTCACGTGGTGGTTTCAATTTCAATTTAATTTAATTTATTTTATTTTACTTCACTTTTATTTAATTTATTTTATATTTTTAATTATTTTTATTTTTATTTATCATATTATTTTATTACACAATTTTCTTTATTGTTGTTGTTTGTTGTTTGTGATGTGGCAGATTTAGATGTGTGTAATAAATGTAGAAATGTGGGCCCTGTATGTCCTTGTATGTGATATATGTTATATGTGGAATTATAATCACACTAATCCTAATCACTATGATACTCACACATTACACATCTTAATAATCTTCACATGGCCATTGGAATACCATCTGTCTCATTGACGGATTGATCTCCATCTTAAACAAAAGAAAATAAATACATAAAATTATTTCACCTTGTACACTGGGTGTTACATGGTATGGCTCGACCATGAGTATAATCGTGCCTGTGGTGTGAGCCATATCATTTAACCTAATTCTATAGGTGCCAAGTCACTATTGTTCTTTATATAGGGTTGTGACTGTACATAATATGTAATTGTAACTTATTCTTGGCATTGTATAATTTCATATCATGTGCAATGAATTGTTGGAGAAAGGGGTGAATAGTGTTTAATAGGTCACTGGGTGTAATATACAGGATAATATACATAGGGTATTTAGTTTATTTAATATCTTTTTGCAGTTTATAATAACTGCTTTACATGTCCTAATATCTGAGTTAAAGATATCGGTAACTATTGCACTTTTATTTTAAATTTTCACTTATCGGTATCGGTAACTATTGCACTTCTTTACTTTTAATTTTCACTTTTTACCTGTAGTTAGTATTTACACTGGAGTCTCCAATATATACAAATATAGAGGGAGATCGTTGTTAATATGGTCCCCATGGTTTCGGAGTTAGTTCTCCGTATTATGCTTTATTCTATGATGTGTCATGTGACCAGGATGGTCACCTGACATGTCCTCGGCTCAGTCAGCGGGTTATCACATGATGGTAGGATCTCGCGATGGTACAATGAATCCCGTGACCCTTAGATCTTTAGGTAGTGAGACCATTCTCCTTGACTCTCGCGATAGGTAGTCACATGACACGATGGGTCATGTGACACGGCGCGAAGTAAGGAAGCAGGGATGACGCACACCCGGAGGTGAGGCAATATTACGTAGACACATATGATAGGCTATTTAGGTGTATAAATAGGTGGCAGACCCACAGTAAACTACGCCCCGGAAGAAGCATTTAATTGCGAAACGTTGGGTGACGGAGGTCCTGGTGTGTCCTTAGAAGGTGAAGTTAACAACCTCTTGCTATGTATATAAATGTATATGGCTGTTACCTTACTGGGTGTAGCCACTAGTTGGGACACATTTGTTATTACAAAGTAGGCTCTTTTAGCCATCTGTATATACAGGCATTTTTTGGGGGGATCAACCCCTTGTTCTATGGACCTCCGGTTGTGTATCTGTAGGACCATCCTGGTATTTTGTACCTTTTTTTTTATGTTTTTAAATGTATGTCCTTTTTTCTAAACAATAAAGTTTGAAATTTGTGTCCCTGAATACCTTGGTTTTTCTTTGATGTTATAATTTTGCATGGTATGGGAACATACACATAGATGTTGGCATTTTGTATGCAAAAGCCCCCATAGTGCCAGAACAATGGACCCCTCCCACATGTGACTCCATTTTGGAAACTACACCCCTCATGTAATGTAATAAGGGGTACAGTGAGCATTTATGCCCAACAGGTGTCTGATAGATTTTTGGAACAGTGATCCGTGACCCCCGACTTCCATTCCAAACAAATTCTTTCAAAAAGCTCAATAGCGCTCCTTCTCTTCTGAGCATTGTAGTTCGCCAGCAGAGCACTTGATGTCAACACATGGGGTATTTCCATACTCAGAAGAAATTGGGTTCCAAATTTTGGGGGGCATTTTGTCCTATTATTCCTTGTAAAAATAATAAATTTGAGGGAAAACTAGCATTTTAGTGAAAAAAATAATAATTTACACATCCAACTTTAACGAAAATTCGTCAAACGCCTGTGGGGTGTTAAGGCTCACTGGACCCCTTGTTATGTGCTTTGAGGGGTGTAGTTTCCAAAATAGTATGCCATGTGTTTTTTTTTTTTTTTTGCTGTCCTGGCACCATAGGGGCTTCCTAAATGGGACATGCCCCTAAAAATCATTTTAGCAAAATTTGCTTTTCAAAAACCAAATGTGAATGCTTCTCTTCTGAGCATTGTAGTGCGCCAGCAGAGCACTTGACGTCCACACATGGGGTATTTCCATACTCAGAAGAGATGGGGTTACAAATTTTGGGGGGCATTTTGTCCTATTTTCCCTTGTAAAAATGTTAAATTTGAGGGAAAAGTTTTGAGGGGTATTCCGGGCACATTTTTTTTATAAGAAGTCTGATCATGGGGGGCCTGCTGCTGAGACCCCCAGCAATCTCCCTGCAGCACCCGCATTCTATGCGGGGCTGCGTCTCTAGTTTCGGAAACCTCCGGGTTTCCGGGATTGGGGACGTGACTTCATGCCACGCCCCCTCCATTCATGTCTATGGGAGGGGGCGTGACGGTGGGTGCTGCAGAGAGATCGCGGGGGTCTCAGCAGCGGGCCCCCCCGCCATCAGACATCTTATCCCCTATCCTTTGGATAGGGGATAAAATATTTTTGCCCAGAATACCCCTTTAAAGGGGTTATCCAGGAAAAAACTTTTTTATATATATATCAACTGGCTCCAGAAAGTTAAACAGATTTGTAAACTACTTCTATTAAAAAAAATCTTAATCCTTTCAGTACTTATGAGCTTCTGAAGTAGAATTGTTCTTTTCTGTCTAAGTGCTCTCTGATGACGTGTCTCGGGAGCTGTCCAGAGTAGAAGCAAATTCCCATAGGAACTGCCCCGAGCAGAATAGGTTTGCTATGGGAATTTGCTTCTACTCTGGACAGCTCCTGAGACACGTGTCATCAGAGAGCATCTAGACAGAAAAGAACAACTCAACTTCAGCAGCTGATAATGGATGGATTAAGATTTTTTAATAGAAGTAATTTACAAATCTGTTTAACTTTCCGGAGCCAATTGATCTAAAAAAAAAAGTTTTTTCCTGGAATACCCCTTTAAGTCTTTGTTGCTTTTTCTTTCTCTTATTTCTTTCTTGCTGACTCGTACACGTCTGTTGTAGTTTCAGATTCTCTGCTTTCTGTAGAAATCTTTGTTTTCCTTTTCTTTACCTTTCGATTTTCCTTAAAAACAGTTTTACTTTAGATGATGAATCATATTTATCCATATCCGATACCTGGGCTGAAGAAAGACTACAATAAAGACATACTAGAAGTGGTCGTTACAGTCAATTTTCTACACCTGATTCATCGGATACGGAGAAATGTGATTCATCATCAGCATTCGAAAACTAAGTGATTTTTCCTCCCATGGCCTGCGCTAGGTGGACGACATGTTCATGTTATGGGATGAGACAGGAATGGAAGTGCTGACATTTGTGGAAGATCTAAACAAAGTTCATCCTTCAATCAAATTTACTTTAACATATTGCCCTACCCTCCTCTGCTCTTATTCTACTTCTAACTTCCCTTTCGTTCTTCCCTCTCCCTATTGTGTGGCTGTACTGCTGTCAGTTTGTCGTACTTAGCTTCACTGCTATTTGCTCTAGCTGGCGAACTTCTTCACCTATCTAGTAGGGATGTAAGAAAAAATCGATTCTCGCGATAATCGCGATTTTTTCATTTGCCGATACAGAATCGATTCAAAATATTTTTGAATCGATTCTTTTAGGGATGTGGAATTTTTATCTGCGGACGCCCGGAACAGCATGTCATGTCCCGGGCATCAGGAGATAAAAGTTCCACATTAGTGGAGCCGGGCAGGCCGGTTCTGACACGGCTATGGAGCGGGCTCCGACTCGTGCCCACTCCGTACTATGCGACCCCCGGCTGATTTCAGTAGCCGGGGGCCGCCGCTAATAGCCAGCATGCGGCAATCGCCGCGGCTGGCTATTAAAGGAGTATCCGGTGCGCACTTTTCTCATTTTATCCTATCCAGGCTGCAAAATAAAACGCACTTTATCTTACCTGCCAACGAGCCCCCGGAGCTCCGGTACAGGTGTTCGGTCCCCGGGCTGTATTCTTCTTACTTCCTGTTAGTCCGGCACGTCACATGGAGCTTCAGCCTATCACCAGCCGCAGCGATGTCCCGCCTCCGCTGGTGATAGGCTGAAGCTCCATGTGACGTGCCGGACTAACAGGAAGTAAGAAGAATACAGCCCGGGGACCGAACACCTGTACCGGAGCTCCGGGGGCTCGTTGGCAGGTAAGATAAAGTGCGTTTTATTTTATTTTGCAGCCCGGACGGGATAACATGAGAAAAGTGAGCACCGGAGTACTAGATCGCCACTGTCAAAGCTGACAGCGGCATCTATTGGGATCTATGAATGCTCCCAGGTGGGCGATATATCGGGATATATCGCGATGTATCGTCACCTAGACGGTATCGCGATATATCGGGATATATCGAATCGCCACACTGGTATCGCGATTCGAATCGAATCGCCAAATTCTTGGCGATTCACACCCCTACTATCAAGGGACCGTACTATTAGTTGTAGAGTGTTATTCTTGTAACATCACCGTCTAGGGATCTTGGAGCCCAGTGGGGTTTTTAATTTATCAGTTGCAATCCTTCTCTTAGGAGCCGTAGCGGTAGACGTGTGTGATATCCTGGTCTACGTCTCTGTGGGTCCAGTCGAGTTTTTAACCTTTTATTTACCCAGCAAGTGCACCCTGTTCATTTCATTTGTGACCTCCTCGTCTATATCATCATGTGGTAAGTCGAGTTTTTAACAGTTTAACAGTTTTGAAATTGCTTAATTCGGTTCGCGATGGCGAACTTATTGTCTGTGGTGACTTTAATTCGGTCCAGGACCCAGCTCTTCATCTCTTTGGGGCAGCTAGACGTTGTTCGTGTGCCCTTGGTAGCTTACTATCTCAATATGATCTATTTGTTGCGTGGACAATCTACCACACCTCAGAACGCGGCTTTACCTACTTCTCCCCAAGGTTCCATGCGTATTCCAGAATAGATCTCATTCTAGTCTCTAGGGGACTGTTAGAGAGGGTTAGTACTACTGGGATTGGGGAACTGACATGGACAGACCATGCCCCAACATCCCTATTGCTTTCTGATTCTAGTCCCAAACACAGCGACTTTGTATGGAGGGCGCATACTGAACATAGCCAAACTATAGAGAATTCGATTCTAGAATATTTCAATCTAAATTCTACACCAGATGTGTCGAACACCTCCTTGTGGCTGGCCCACAAGGCGGTGGTCAGGGGCGAGTTTATACGACTAGAGTCTTTCCTTAAACAGCAACGTAGGAAGAATGTTCAGGAAGCCATCGACAGAGTCGCTGTGTTGGAATCCCTTCATAAGACTGACCCTATGCCCAACTTCTGCAGGCCCGCACTCTCCTGAGGCAGCTTCTCCTCTATCAGTATGAGTCGGCCATGCGTAAATCTAGGTTCTGCTTCTATACACAAGATAATAAGCCCATCGCCCTGTTCGCTTAACGTCTCAAGCCTCCCAGAATAAAATGCAGAATAGGTAGATTAAAGCATCCAACGTCACAGGCCACCCTACTCGCTCCTAGGGACATAGCAAATGCATTTCAAACCTACTATTGTGGTCTAAATAACCTCCAGGTGGACCCCCAGACGACTCAGCCTACTCAGACTGCTATTGACTCCTTCTTACACTCTTTACGTTTACCGCGTCTCCCCGACACTGCCCTATCTTCCCTTAACTCACCTATCTCCTTACTGGAAATAGAAAAGGCTATAGCGTCCCTACCCTCTCATAAAACCCCCGGCCCTGATGGTTTGCCGAATGAATACTATAAGAGATACAAGGCCATTGTTACGCCAAGCGCTCCGGGTCCCCGCTCCTCCCCGGAGTGCTCGCAGCGTTTACCTGCTCGCAGCGTCCCGGTCAGACCCGCTGACCGGGAGCGCTGCGCTAGTGTCTCTGGCGGGGATGCGACCCGCGATGCGGGACGCGCCCGCTCGAGGTTCGCATCCCAGCCTGCTTACCTGACCTGTTCCCCGTTTGTCCAGTCCCGGCGCGCGCGGCCACGCTCCCTAGGGCGCGCGCGCCGGCTCTCTGCAATTTAAAGGGCCAGTGCGCCGCTGATTGGCGCCTGGTCCAATTAGTTACTTCACCTGTGCCTTAGCCTATATTACCTCACTTCCCCTTCCCAGTATTGCCGGATCTTGTTGCCATTGTGCCAGTGAAGCGTTCCTTGTATGTCCCAAGCCAGTGTTCCAGACCTTCTGCCGTTGCCCCTGACTACGATCCTTGCTGCCTGCCCTGACCTTCTGCTACGTCCGACCTTGCTCTTGCCTAATCCCTTGTACCGCGCCAATCTCAGCCGTCAGTCAGGGTTGAGTCGCTATCGGGTGGAACGACCTGGGGGTTACCTGCCGCAGCAAGTCCATCTCGCTTTGCGGCGGGCTCTGGTGAATACCAGTAACCCCTTAGACTCCGTTCCCCTGGTACGTCCCACGTCATCACCCCACTGACACAGAGGATCCACCACCAGCATCCTCACAGTACCCGGATCCTGACAGCCATCTTACTGCCCCATCTCCCCGCAGTTTTTACTGATGCCATGGCCTATGGCTCCATCCCCCAGGAAATGCTTACAGCGTCAATCACACCATCCCCAAACTGGGTAAGCCCCCTGACCAAGTCACGAACTATAGACCTATTTCTCTTTTGAATGGGGATGTTTCCCATTTAAAAGGTCCGGACCAGGTGAGTTCACCCCCGGACGTCAGGCCCCAGATAACACCAGATGCGTCCTGTCCCGTCTCCAACATTGTGAACACTCCCTCGCCCCTGCAGTATTTCTGACCCTCGATGCCAAAAAGGCATTCGACAGGGTGAACTGGCAGTATGCATTTTTTGGCCTTGAGGGCTTTTGGCTTCTCGGGCCCCATACTAGAGGCTATTAGAGCCCTGTATTCTAATCCTGCTGCAATGGTTTTTACGGAAGGATCTCTATCTGACCGGTTCACCCTGTCGAACGGCACAAGACAGGGATGCCCCTTTTCACTCCTCCTATTCATACTTACCATAGAACCCCTAGCCTGCGCCATTAGGGCACATACGGACATCCATGGCATTACAGTTGGACAAGTGGAACATAAATTAGCCCTGTTCGCAGACGATGTTATCCTTACTCTGACTGACATCCCCTCTTCTTTGCCTGCTCTGTTTTCTCTTTTACAAGACTTCAGCGACATCTCCTTTTACAAGTTCAACTCCTCCAAATCGCAGATTTTGCCGCTCAACGTTCCTGATGCCCTTATGGCATCGCTTAAACTGAAGTATCACCTCGACTGGCAGTCGGAGTCGGTGTCTTATCTGGGTGTTCAGCTAACATTCCCCTCTTCCCGCACCTTCCTCACCAATTTTCCCCCTTTATGCACTTCTATCTCTGCTTCTCTGAGAGAATTCTTTAAATAACTGCCTTCTTGGCTGGGTCGTCTGGCGGCCTACAAAATGCTCCTGCTACCGAAGCTCCTCTACCTGTTCAGGACTCTCCCTATTGCCATACCTAAGACCTTTTTTGCCTCTCTGAATAGGACTATGGTTTTATCTGGGCGGGCAAAAGGTCTAGAGTAGCCAGGAGAATTATGTCTACTCATACTGATGCGGGTGGTCTTAGCATGCCTCACATTGAGGACTATTATCGAGCTTGCGTTCTCGACCAACTCCAATACTGGTGGTCTGGCAGTAGGGACAAGATGTGGATAGGTCTTGAGTAGTCCTCCTCCCACCCGGTCTCCCTTAAATCCCGTCTGATTATAGCCGCTTGAAATAGTTCTCTTCCCAACCCCTCCCATTTATCTTCTATCAATGTTTCTGATAGGATATGGGCACACTTTCTGAAGTAGCCGAGACAGAAGAGGACAGGCCCACTGAGAGAAATTCCTTTGGACTTACTCAACCAATTCATCCCCGACTTAACATTACGCCCCTGGATCATGACCTTGGGTGACCTAGTGGACGATCGGAATACCATACATTTTCCGTACTTAAGAGAAAAGTATGGACTTCCTTATTCTGACTTCTATAAGGGGCTACAAGTCAGGAGTCTGCTGACACCTGAGTTTGTCCGCAGAATCATTGTCCCTCATTTTAGCCTTCTTTCAGAGACCCACCCCATGCAGAAAGGGCATTACACAGTTCTATGACATGATAGGGGGCCGTGTAGAATTCTCTAAACTCCCATTTATGGAGAAATGGGAGTCGGACCTGGGTGAATCGTTCTCCACTGACCAATGGCAGCAGGCGTTGAGAAACTCCTGTGTGCTACTACGTTCTACTAATCATAGGGAGGCGATTATTGAATCTGTTTACAGATGGTATTTCACGCCCTCATGACTCCACCTTATCAACCCGGATTGTCCCAACCTCTGTTGGAGAAACTGTGGCCAATGGGGTACCCTCCTGCATACTCTATGGAGCTGCTCCAAGCTCTATCCCCTCTGGAACGGGACTCAATTGATATTGCGCAGGCTTATAGGCAATGACTTCACGCTCCACCCTATCTTGGCTCTACTACTCCTTGACCTAAACCGACTGCCCATAGGGGTTCGCTCTCCGGTCGCACATATTCTGATGATGGCTAAACTCCTGGTCACTAGATTGGCGTACACCAGAAATTCCTAGTCTGTTAGAATTGATCGGTATGGTTAACCTGACATGTAGCTATGAGAGGTCCTATGCATTGGTTCATTCCCATTCTGCAGCTTTTCAGAAAAGATGGGGTAGCTGGCTCTCCAGCCCACATTGCCCTCCTATGGGCCACACCTGAAAGGTTCCTTGATTTGGTTCCCCTTGTGGGATTTTGTCTTCTTCTTTCTTTCTACTACTTTTCTTTCTGCTATCTCTTGCGCTCTAGTTCTAGATTGGATTATAGGAGAGTTGGAGAGTTCTGCCTCTCTCCTTATTGTATGCACGTTAATGTGCCATCCACTGTTTTTTTTTTTTGCAATGTTTGCAAGTGTACATTGCTATGGTTATTTACTTGTTCTTTCTGTATAAGTCAAATAATAAAAATATTTGAATAAAAAAATTATTTACTTAGACATATGATCCCAAGACAATACAATTCTTAGATGTACAAGTAATGAAAAACGAAGACCACTTTAATACTACTTTATATATAAAAAAAAAAACAGATAAAAATAATATGCTTTATAGAAAGAGCTTCCACAACCCGTTAGTATTTTGTGGATGACCAAAAAGCCAGTTTATTAGAACAAAAAGAATAATTAATACAGAAGAAGAATATGTAATAAATATTGAAATGATGTCAAAGACATTTCTGGAGAGAGGGTACAACAAAAAAAGAGGTTAAAAATGCAGCTGATGAAGTTGCTAAATTAGATAGAGACTATCAAAAAAATAACCGCATAATATACACAGGTACTTATGATCGACATGCTAATCTGGTCAAAAAAACTGAATAAATATTGGGGACTCCTGAGGGCAGATCTTAAATTTGGGGATCTGTTTAGGGAGCCCCCGATGTTTGTCTACAGTAGAGGTAAAATGTTGGGTAATGGGGATGTGGATTGGCGTGCCAGAGACCGCACGCACCTGAACAGAGCTTCTGCCTGGGCAGTTTGATTTAATTGATTTAAGAGGTTTTTAGCCCAAAAAGAGGGGAGCCTCACTGGATCACCAGGAACTCTCACAGCCCATCACCGCATTCTTCCTACCCACGCAAGGGGACGCGAGGCCCGAAACACAGATGCGGCCCACACACTCTTTACCCCAACTCTACGCTGCCATTATCTCCTCCTCACACAGATCAAGCTGAGGATAGCTGACCGCGAGCGCACCGCTCACAGAGTTTGACCCGCTAGACTCACCGGACACCCCGCTCCTGCCCTTTGCTGCAGTTTCAGAGGTAAGAACTAGACTTTCTGCTGCGGTGACCCTGCTCTCAGTCAGCTGCGCCCTCTGCAAATGGTGCCAGGCATCAGGCAGCTCTTATGCCGCCTGCCTCTGCAGCGCTGCAGTCCCCCACTTCCTGGCACACTGTTAATGAGCCCCCTTCCCCCCTACTGCAGGAGAACACAGCGCAGCCTCTGCAAAGGAAGAGACTTTCTCCTTTAGAGCCATCACATATCTCTGCCCCATACCCTCCTGCTGCTGCTTCTGCACATGCAGCTTGGAGATCCTCTCACCACAGTCAAGCACCAAACCCTACACCATCTTGCAGTGACCCCTTCTCTCCTGGGTGTGACTCCTCCATGGCTGTCCCGTATGGGCTTCCACTCTATCCGTCACACCAGGCTGTGTATGATCCTGCTCAATATATGGATTCAGATGCCTCTACTTCAGGCAATGATTATTCTGACAACAGAGACATTCCAGATTATTGGGGCGAAAGCCCTCTGGCAGAAAAAATATTTGTTTGAAACACCTCTAAAGACTAAACAAGCAGCTGGAACCTGTACTCTACGCTTCCCTTCTGATGTTAAAGGAGTACTGCTGATACTCTACCTACCCATAGCCAACCTACGCTGTTAACACGCTATCCATCTCAGAAACATACTCCCCATGCTGGAGTTCAACTACAAGAGACTGCTATGATCTCTATTCTTCCTAGCCCTGAAGCAGCCGCCAACACATTGAAAAGTCACCCTGAACTCCATGCGCTCTAGGCTCTTCTAACAACTAAAATGTACAGTACATGTTGTCCCTAGCATCTGACCTGAAGAAAGCCTGGCACAAAGATCTTGCCCCTGTCCAACATGAAGTCGTCCATCTAAAAACCCAAGTGGCTGAGCTGGAGGCCTTCCGTACCTTGGTCTCCTCTGAAGTCCAGCAACTCAGGAACAGCACGTCCTCGCTGCTCACACAACAGTCTCTCATTATTGATCATATGGAGGATCTTGACAACAGAAACCGAAGGAACAATATCCGTACAAAGGTTCTTCCGGAAACCGTTCCTCCCCAAGATCTCCCTGTTGCTCTCCAAACACTCTTTAACCCCTAAAAGACTCAACCCCTTTTTCACCTTAAAGAGGTATTCCGGGCAAAAACATCTTATCCCCTATCGAAAGGTTAAGGGATAAGATATCTGATCGCGGGGGGCCCGCCGCTGGGATCCCCCGCATTCTCCCTGCAGCAGCCCGCATTCTATGCGTCTGCAGTTTTGCAAACCTCCGGCCTTCCGAGACGGGGATGTGACGTCATGCCACGCCCCCTCCATTCATTTCTATGGGAGGGGGTGCAACGGCTACAACGCCCCCTCCCATAGACATGAATGGAGGGGGCGTGGCGTGACGTCACGTCCCCGTCTCGGAAGCCCAGAGGTTTCCGAAACTTCAGACACAGCTACGAATAGAATGCGGGCTGCTGCAGGGAGATCGCAGGGGGTCCCAGTGGAGGGCTCCCCGCGATCAGACATCTTATCCCCTATCCTTTCGATAGGGGATAAGATGTTTTTGCCTGGAATACCCCTTTAAGGACTCCGCCCTTTTTTGCAATTCTGACCACTGTCACTTTATGCATTAATAATTCTGGGATGCTTTTACCGTTTATTCTGATTCCAAGATATTTTTTTCGTGACATATTCTACTTTAACATAGTGGTAAATTTTCGGCGTTACTTGCATCCTTTCTTGGTGAAAAATCCCAAAATTTCATAAAATTCTGAAAATTTTGCATTTTTCTAAATTTGAAACTCTTTTTATAAAGAAATTGGATGTTTCAAATAAATGTTATATTGATTCACATATACAATAAGTCTAGTTTATGTTGGCATCATAAAGTTGACATGTTTTTACTTTTTGAAGACATTAGAGGGCTTAAAGTATAGTATAGTATAGTATATTAATGTATAGCAGCAATTTTCAAAATTTTCACAAAAATTTCAAAGCCCAATTTCTCTCGAGTATGGAAATACCTCATATGTTAAAGGGGTATTCCAGGCCAAAACTTTTTTTATATATCAACTGGCTCCGGAAAGTTAAACAGATTTGTAAATTACTCCTATTAAAAAATCTTAATCCTTTCAATAGTTATTAGCTTCTGAAGTTGAGTTGGTATTTTCTGTTTAACTGCTCTCTGATGACTCACGTGAGCTGTGTAGTTCCTATGAGGATATTTTCCCATCATGCACAGCTCCCGGGACGTGACATCGTCATTGAGCAGTTAGACAGAAAACTTCAGAAGCTAATAACTATTGGAAGGATTAAGATTTTTTAATAGAAGTTTTACAAATCTGTTTAACTTTCCGGAGCCAGTTGATATATATAAAAAAAGGTTTTGCCTGGAATACCCCTTTAACAGAAAGTGCTCTGCGGGCTCACAACATGGCTGAAAAAGGGAAAGAGCAACTGTGGGATTTTTTAAAACAAATTTTGCTGTCATGGTTTTTGGGGTCCATGTCACATTTGGGAAGCCCCTATGGTGCCAGAACTGCAAAAAAAAAAAAAACAAACACTTAACATACTATTTTGGGTACTAAACCCCTCAAGGAACGTAACAAGGAGTCCAGTGAGCCTTAACACCTCAAAGGTGTTTGATGACTTTTTGTTAAAGTTAGATGTGTAAAATGAATTTGTATTTTTTTTTTCACTAAAATGCAGTTTTCCCTCCAAATTTTACATTTTTACAAGGGGTAATAGGAGAAAATGTCCCCCAGAAATTGTAACCACATCTCTTCTGAGTATGGAAATACACCATGTGTGGACGTCGAGTGCACTGCGGGTTCACTACAATGCTCAGAAGAGAAGCTTTTGGAAAGCAAATTTTGCTGAAATGGTTTTTGGGGGGGCATGTCACATTTAGGAAGCCTCTATGGTGCCAGAACAGCAAAACAAACCTACATAGCATACTATTTTGGAAACTACAACCCTCAAGGAACATAACAAGGGGTACAGTGAGCCTTAACACCTCACAGGTGTTTGACAACTTTTCGTTAAAGTCGGATGTGTAAATGAAAACTTTTTTTTTTCACTAAAGTGCCGTTTTTCCCAAATGTAACATTTTTACAAGGGGTAATAGGAGAAAATGCCCCCCAAAATTTGTAACCCCATTTCTTCTGAGTATGGAAATACCCCATGTGTGGACGTCTCTGCTGGCGCACTACAATGCTCAGAAGAGGAGCGCCATTGAGCTTTTGGAGAGAGAATTTGGTTGGAATAGAAGTCGGGGCCTTGTGCATTTACAAAGCCCACCGTGGTGCCAAAACAGTGGAACCCCCCCACATGTGACCCCATTTTGGAAATTACAACCTCACAGAATTTAATAAGGGGTGCAGTGAGCATTTATACCCAACTGGCATTTGACAGATCTTTGGAACAGTGGGCTGTGCAAATGAAAAATTACATTTTTCATTTTTACCGATCACTGTTCTAAAACTCTGTCAGACACCTGTGGGGCGTAAATGCTCACTGTATCCCTTATTACATTACGTGAGGGGTGTAGGTTCCAAAATGAGGTCACATGTGGGGGAGGGTCCATTGTTCTGGCACTATAAGGGCTTTGTAAACACTCATGGCCTTCAATTCCTGACAAATTTTCTCTTCAAAAGCCCAATGGCGCTCCTCTTCTGAGTACTGTAGTTCGCCCGCAGAGCACTTAACATCCACATATGGGGTATGTTCTTACTCAGATAAAATGGGGTTACAAATTGTGGGGGGCTTTTTTCCTATTTCCCCTTGTGAAAATGAAAAATGTAAGGTAACACCAACATTTTAGTAAAAAAAAAAAAAGAAGTTTTTTGCATTTTCCCATCCAACTTTAACAAAAATTTGTCAAAGACCTGTGGGGTTTTAAGGCTCTCTATACCCTTTGTTACGTTCCGTGAGGGATATTTTGCATTTATGTCAGAACCGCTGTAAAATCAGCCACCCCTGTGCAAATCACAGGGCTGTATAGTGGTCTCCAAACTGTAGCCCTCCAGATGTTGCTAGACAACAACTCACCGGCTTCCGTAGTCTGTACAAGGCCACCGATCGGAGGTAAGGAACCTCCACCAACGCCCCCGGTCACGCTACAGTTCCCCCATTCTGCCCAGATTACCGTCGGTGGGCAGAACGGGGGAACCAAACTTTAACCCCTCCGCCCCAATCTATTGGTCGGTCGCATCTGACCGACCAATAGCAGGGATAGGAGGGGTAGAACCCCTGCCACCTCAATCCTATCCCTTCACCAGAGACCCGTATGACCTGGAATTGCCAAAAATCGCCGGTCTGAGTTGGGGTCTCAGGACCCCCCTCAGCGATGTGCCGGGATGCCTGCTTAATGATTTTAGCAGGCATCTCGGTTCGGTCCACGGCCGGCTAGCGGCGGGGACCGGAATTCCCACAGGCGTACCTATACGCCCTACGTCCTCAGGATGCAGGGCATATGCATACGCCCTGCGTCCTAAAGAGGTTAAGTAAACGCCCCATATGTGGATGTTAAGTGCTCTGCTGGCGTTCTACAATGCTTAGAAGAGAAGGAGAAAATTTGGCTTTTTGAGAATTTGGCTGAAATGGTTTTTGAGGAGCAGGTTTAATTTAGTAAGTCCCCAGGGTGCCAGAACAGCAACATTTTGTTGATTTTTAACACTAAAATGATGGTGTTACCCCAATTTTTTCTTTTTCACAAGGGGTAATAGGAGAAAATGGACGCCAAAATTTGAAGCCTAATTCCTCCCGATTAAGAAAAGGCCCCATATGTGGACGATAAGTGTTCTGCTGGAGCACAACAGGTCTCAGAACAGAAGGAGCACCATTGGACTTTGTGAGAGAGAATTTTGCTGAAATTGAAGTCGGGGCCATGTGCATTTTCAAACCCTCCATGATGCCAAAACAGCAGAAACCCCCCACATGTGACACCATTTTGGAAACTACACCCCTACAGGAACGTAACAAGGTTTACAGTGAGTACTTACACCTCATAGGTTTTTTGAACAGTGGGCCGTAAAAGTGAAAAATTAGAAAAAAAAGCTCAACAAAATTTGTAGCCCAATTTCTCCAGAATAAGGATATATGGCAGTAAAGCACTATGCGGGTGCAAAACAGGGTTTAGGAGTGAGACAGCACCAATGAGATTTGAGGCCTAAAGTGGTCATTTGCACTGCAATGTTGAGGTTCCGAAAATCTAAAAAAAAAAAAATCCCGGCAAGTGACCACAATTTTGAAACTACACCCCTCAAGGAAGGTAACAAAGGGGTACAGTGAGTACTTATACCTCACAGGTTTTTTTTGAACAATGGGCTGTAAATTGCTAAATTAGATTTTTTTTTTACACTAAAATGCTGGGATTACCCAATTTTTTACATTTTCACAAGGGGTTATAAATTTTGGAGGGATTTTTCTCCTGACTATGGAAAAACATCCACATATGGGTTAAGGTGCTGGGTGGGCGCACAACAAGGCTTAGAAGTCATAGAGGTCTGTTTGCATTTGAGGCCTATGGCATATCAGTAGCTGACTGTTACATACATTCAGAGGAAAATACAAAAATGAAACACCCACATGTGACACCATTACAGAAAGTACCCACCCTGAGGAATGGGTATAGGGGTAAAGAGGACATTTTGAACGCACAGGTGTTTCCTAAATTTATTTTCCAGGAATGGATGAAGGGTGGCTTTTGATAATTGCAATTTTCAACATATACTCTGCTTCATATTTCTGGGAACAACTAACATGTGACTTCGAATTGTCGCCTGGAAATACGACAGAGCTCATTAGCGAGAACTCCGCATTTGAGGCCGATGTTTGTTATGGACCTAACAGTTAAATATATTCAGAGGAAAATACAAGAAAGGAACACCCACATGTGAGCCTATTACAAACAGTACACCCCCTAGGGAAGGTGTATAGGGGTGAAGTGGAGATTTGGAACAGACAGGTGTTCCCTAAATTTATTTTACAGGAATGGATGAAGTGTTGAAGTGTACTATGGGGGGGGGGGGGGATGAAAATTGCAATTTTAATACTGATATTCTAATTATATTCCCAGAATGATGCCCGCCCCAAACCTTATGCTCTGAATCATCATTCTGGGAATGTGATTTGTGTGGTCATCCCTAACTTGTTATCTCAAATACGCATCCCGCACAGGTGGGGAGAGAGCACTGCGGATTTGAGGCAACTGCAAACCCCCAATGCTGTTGACTCTGTGTCCCATGACGCATTTTTTTTTTTTGGTGCAGGGGGAGTGGGCAAAAGATATCAGGGGTATTGGGAAATCGGTTTTTGGTATTATTATTTTTGTTTTGGGGGGGGGGTTGGTTTTAAAATTTGGAAGACAATATACTCTGGACTGGTACATTGGAGTATAATTATGGGGAATTATGATCCGGGAAAAGGCAGTTTTTAATGCAGAGGCCCGGATGATCGGGGCAAGTGTCACACTGAGTGGTGGTGTCCGTCCGAATCCCCCCCCCCCCTCCTGTGACACAAACTGCATTTTTTCTGGGATTGTCCCTTTTTTCCAGTGTGGGGGAGCTCACCTGGAAAGTGTTGGACCGGGGACAATCTCGGGCACTGAAGTACCAGAGGTGCTCTGACACACTCCTTGGCAATCATCAAAGATGAGGGACTTCCTTTAGAACTTCCTCTTGAAACGGCAGGAATGTCCGTGTATTGCCAGCGTGCTTGAACAGTACAAGAGTTATACATGGCAACCTCTACCATGTAGACCGTAACTTTTTTGTACCATACCCGTGTTTTGCGCATGGCATCATATGGCTTGAGGACATGATGAGAGAGATCAACTCCCCCCATATACTGATTGTAGTCCAGAATACAAATCAGGCTTGAGGACCGGGACAAGGTTGCTGCCATTCCCATGAATTGTGGTGAGCATAAGGACATCCCTCTTGTCCTTATACCTGACCAGCAACAGGTGTTCATGGGAAAAGGCACCCCGGGGGATAGGAGCGTGTAGGGGATGGGGTGGAAGGCCTCTTTGATTCTTCCAGACTGTCCCACAAGCGACCGTGGATCTGGCAGTGAGGGATGTGACAAGAGGGATACTAGTATAAAAGTTCTTCAAGTAAAGGTGGTAATCTTTATCTAGTAATGGATGCAAAAGGCCCCAAACTATTTTCCCGCTAACACCCAGAGTGGGGGGACATTCTGGGGGTTCAATACGGGAATTTCGTCCCTCATACACCATAAACTTGCAAGTGTACCCTGAGGTACTCTCGCAAAGTTTATACATCTTCACGCCATACCGCGCTCGCTTGGTTGGGATGTCTTGCCGGAAGCTGCGTCTCCCCTTAAAGGTGAAGAGAGACTCATCAATAGCGACCTCCCGCTCAGGGACATCGGCTTCACAAAATTTGGCCCCAAAGTGGTTGATTACCGGCCTGATTTTATATAGGTGGTCGTACGCAGGATTGCTTCGGGGGGGGGGGGGGACATGCCGCATTTTCAGCACAATGCAAACATTTCCAGATGGCTTCGAACCGGGGACGTGTCATGGCCATACCGTAAAGGGGGTCTGGTAGAGGATGTCCCCACTTCCAGTATTGCCTGACACTGGGTTTTTTAACTAGACCCATATGCAGCACAAGGCCACAAAAGGTCCTCATTTCGGCTCTATTGATAGCGTACCATCCAATGGGTCTAGCTAAAAATGAGCTCGGGTTTGCAGCGACGAACTGTTGGGCGTACAGGTTCGTCTGGTCAACCATCAGATTGACAAAGTCATCACTGAAAAAAAAACTGTAATAGTCCATTTCAGTGAACCCGACGATGTCAATCTTGATTCCTGTGTCGCCAAGAAACTCAGGAATCACGGGTCCAGACAAGTTCGCCGGTATGGGGCACCAGTGAACTTGGCTAGGGGGCTTGACTAGTATGAGTGCCAGGGGGACTCATTAGTATGGGGCACAGAGTCAGGAGAAGAGGAGGTTTGTGACCTCGCTTGGCAGCATTTCCGCCGCCTTGGTGGCTCATCATCAGAAGATGATGAGGAGGACGAGGAAATTGGGAAGGTGGGGTCTTCCTCGTCCTCTGTGGCGCTTTCAGTGTCAGAGGCAAGTAAGGCATATGCCTCCTCCGCTGAAAACGCCCTGAGGGTCAATTTCCCTACTCTAATTGGGGGTGAAGTGTATATATGTGTGTGCTGCGATACTACCTCCCTAACTCACCCTAACCTAACTAACTAACTCGCCTTACTAACAAAAATATTAAATAAAACTTTAAAAAATTAAGAAACTTAAGAAAAAAAAGACTTGGGCCCTTATGGCCCCCCTCTTTAGCCAATGTGCACCCACTCGCTTGTGGATGCTCTTTTTTTCTTACTGTCCTCTAATCTCACATTTTTCCTTTCTCTTCCCTCCTTAGATTTGTCTGTTCTCATTATGATTGGCTTTGATGGATGGAGGCACAGGTGGGACTCCAACGTCACAGGGAGTTACTTCATTTCCACACTTTTAGCCATGGCAGCGGACATAACTGTAGCAACCCTAAATGTTAAGGGGTTTAACATGCCTGAGAAACATTCGCAAATACTATAGTCCCTCCATAAAAAACAAACCCATATCCTGGCCCTGCAGGAGACAAATTTTAAAGAAGGTCACACACCCACATTTAACAATAGATATTATCCGGTTTTCTCACAATTCTTATATGATTTTCACCCCAATATTTATTTTTAACAGCATACAAAATGACTGCCGTCTCGGATTTTTCAAAGCTTGCAATGCGGTCGAGACCTGACTCACTAGTCAGCTTGATGACAGGGAGCCTGTCTGCTTCAATGGGTGGAGAGAGCAATCTGCAAGTAATGCAACAGCTGGAGGCACCCTGATTGAAAACCACATGTCTGCAGCTCATTTAGGTTTCAATGGGTGGGGTGGCTGATGTGTGGGAAGGAGGAAAATGGAATCATTGGTAGGCAAACAAGAAAACTGAAAACAGGAAATACAAGTTCACAAAAAGCTAGCCACAGTGTTATGGTAATCTCACAGCATAGCCATTTAGCCCAAGACAAGCGCAGATCCTTCCTAAGCATGTCCATTACTGTCTGCCAGGTATGTACTAAAATCACCTTATGCTGGATAACCCCTTTAACCCCTTAAGGACCAAGGGCCTACAGCTACGCCTTTGCTCCCTGGTACTTAAGGACCAAGGGCGTACCTGTACGCCCGTGGGAATTTCGGTCCCCGCGCTTGCGCCGGGCGGGGACCGGGGTGACTGCTGATATCTATCAGCAGGCACCCTGCGCAAATGCCCAGGGGGGTCATCAGACCCCCCCATGTTGGCGATCTGCGCAAATCGCAAGTGAATTCACACTTGCGATTTGCGCTGTTCCGGGTCTATGGTGACCCGGAATATAAGGGGGATCGCGGGTGTCTAAGACACCCACAATCCCCCTGAAGAGATAGGAGTGAGGTGGCAGGGGTGCCACCCCTCCTATCCCTGCTATTGGTGGTCTAGAAACGACCACCAATAGCAGATCGGGGGCGGGGGGGTTAACTTTCGTTTTCCCCGTTCTGCCCACCAACAATAGGCGGGGCAGAACGGGGAAACGACAGAGGATCGGCGCCGGAGTCCACTAACCGATCTGCAGAGGCTGCGGGCGACGATCGGCGTCGGAGATCGGCGGGCGGCGATGTCGTGCAGCAGGCTCCCTGGATCCGACGGAAGCCGGCAAGTTGCCTAGCAACATCTGGAGGGCTGCAGTCCGAGACCACAATATAGTGGTCTCTATACTGTAGCACTCCAGATGTTGCAAAACTACAACTCCTAGCATGCCCACACAACTGTTTGCTGTCTGGGCATGCTGGGATTTGTAGTTTTGCAGCATCTGGAGGGCCACAGTTTGCAGTGGTCTCTATACTGTAGCTCTCCAGATGTTGCAAAACTGCAAATCCCAGCATGCTGGGAGTTGTAGTTGCGATCCCTCTAGCTGTTGCATAACTACATCTCCCAGCATGCCCTTTGGTGATCAGTACATGCTGGGAGTTGTAACTTTGCAACAGCTGGAGGCACACTGGTTGGAAAATATTGAGTTAGATAACAGAACCTAACTGAAGGTATTCCAACCAGTGTGCCTCCAGCTGTTGCAAAAGTACAACTCCCAGCCTGCATGGTCTGTCAGTACATGCTGGGAGTTGTAGGTTTGAAACAGCTGGAGGTTTGCCCCCCCCCCATGTGAACATACAGGGTACATTCACACGGGCAGGCTTACAATAAGTTTTCTGCTTCAAGTATGAGCTGCGGCAAATTTTTCGCCGCACCGCAAACTCCTAGCAGGGAACTCACTGTAAACCTCAGCCAGTGTGAATGTACCCTAAAAACACTACACTACACTAACACATAGTGCCATTGGGATTTTGAAGAGAAAATGTGTCCGGAATTGAAGGTCACGTGTGTTTACAAAGCCCCCATAGTGCCAGAACAATTGACCCCCCAACATGTGACCCCATTTTGGAAACTACACCCCTCACGTAATGTAATAAGGGGTACAGTGAGCCTTTACACCCCACAGGTGCCTGACAGATTTTTGGAACAGTGGTCCGTGAAAATGAAAAATTTTATTTTTCATTTGCACAGCCCACTGTTCCAAAGATCTGTCAAATGCCAGTGGGGTGTAAATACTCACTGCACCCCTTATTAAATTCTGTGAGGGGTGTAGTTTCCAAAATGGGGTCACATGCTCACATACTCAGAGGAAATGGGGTTACAAATTTTGGGGGGTATTTTCTGCTATTAACCCTTGCAAAAATATGAAATTTGGGGGAAACACATTTTAGTGAAAAAAAAATATATTTTTTTTTACATATGCAAAAGTTGTGAAACCCCGGTGGGGTATTAACGCTCACTTTATTCCTTGTTACATTCCCCAAGGGGTCTATATTCCAAAATGGTATGCCATGTGGGGGGGTTTGCTGTCCTGGCACCATAGGGGCTTCCTAAATGCGACATGCCCCCCGACCAAAATTTGCTCTCAAAAAGCCAAATATGACTCCTTCTCTTCTGAGCATTGTAGTTCGCCCGTAGTGCACTACAGGTCAACTTATGGGGTACCTTCATACTCAGAAGAGATGGGGTTACAAATTTTGGGGGGTATTTTCTGCTATTACCCCTTGCAAAAATGTGAAATTTGGGGGGAGACACACATTTTAGTGAAAATTTTAGGGGCTTCCTAAATGCAACATGCCCCCCAAAAGCCATTTCAGAAAAATGTACTCTCCAAAATCCCCTTGTCGCTCCTTCGCTTCTGAGCCCTCTACTACGCCCGCCGAACACTTTACATAGACATATGAGGTATGTGTTTACTCGAGAGAAATTGGGCTACAAATACAAGTATACATTTTCTCCTTTTACCCCTTGTAAAAATTCAAAAATTGGGTCTACAAGAACATACAAGTGTAAAAAAATGAAGATTTTGAATTTTCTCCTTCACTTTGCTGCCATTCCTGTGAAACACCTAAAGGGTTAAAAAACGCTGACTGAATGTC
Source organism: Hyla sarda (assembly GCF_029499605.1). NCBI lineage: Eukaryota > Metazoa > Chordata > Amphibia > Anura > Hylidae > Hyla > Hyla sarda. The sequence continues at coordinate 271,679,063 of NC_079194.1, read as the reverse complement.
ATTTTGAATACTTTGGGAGGTGCCGTTTTTATAATGGGGTCTTTTCTGGGGTATTTCTAATATGAAGACCCTTCAAATCCACTTTAAACCTGAACTGGTCCCTGAAAAATAGTGAGTTTGAAAATTTTGTGAAAAAATTGGAAAATTGCTGCTGAACTTTGAAGCCCTCTGGTGTCTTCCAAAAGTAAAAACCTGTCAATTTTATGATGCAAACATAAAGTAGACATATTGTATATGTGAATTTAAATTTTTTTATTTGGAATATCCATTTTCCTTACAAGCAGAGAGCTTCAAAGTTAGAAAAATGCTAAATTTTAAATTTTTTCATAAAATTTTGGGATTTTTCACCAAGAAAGGATGCAAGTTACCACAAAAATTTACCACCATGTTAAAGTAGAATTTGTCACGAAAAAACAAACAAACAATCTCGGAATCCGAATGATAACTAAAAGCATGCCAGACTTATTAATGTTTAAAGTGACAGTGGTCAGATGTTCAAAAAACGCTCTGGTCCTAAGGTGTAAAATGACCTGGTCCTTAAGGGGTTATTGCTCGAAATGTCTTTGCCTACTGCAAACTAGCTGGCCACAAACTCACAGTAGCCTCCATCTATTCCCCTAACAGAGAACAAGTGTCCTTCCTTATCGATGCCCTAGATACTCTATTCTCCTTTGCAACAGGCCAAGTCATTCTTTGTGGTGACATTTTAAAGGACATCTGCAGCGTTCATACATAAAAAAAAAAAGTTTACCTCATCTGATAGCTCTTTCAAAGACCTTTCCTACGATACCTCATTTGTCAAATTTGGCCCAGCCATTCTCTTGTAATTGCCACCTGTAGTAGTAAGTAGCCATGTCATAAAGACTACATTTCCCATGACTCCCTGCACCAGCTTCCTGTTAGCTGCTGCTCTTCCTCCTCCCCTTCGCTCTCCGAAGTTTTCCGAATCTAGAGCGGGGAGGAGCGAGGGCAGAGGCTGAGATCGCACGTCTGCAGGACATAAGCCACGCCCCTTGGGTTCGGAAATCTCACTTCACATCCCCCCCCCCCCCCCCCCATTACACAAGAAGCAAGGGGGAGAGCGGGGACGTATACAGCTCTGTACACTGCTCCATACACAGCTCCATCCCCCGCACACAGCCCAGTACACAGCACCATCCCCCATGCAGAGCTCCATCCCCTCCCCCTGCTCTGTCTCCCCAGGACCTCATCTACCACGGGGAGGCTGCAAGTTTGCACGGGGAAAACACAGAGCGGGGAGGGGAGATAGGACGTCCGTGCAGAGCTCCTGCACCTCCATAATGATGTGTGAGGATGACATACTGCACTACACAGGGCTGAGGATTTCTGTGTGTGAAGGAGACATAGACTGCAGGGGAATAAATATCATACTGGGGATGATTTCTATGTGTGAGGGGGACTCCTGAATGACACATGGTGGGAGTTGTAGTCCCTGTTATGTGTGTGTGTGTGTATGCCAGTGTTTCCCAACCAGGGAATGCTGGGAGTAGTAGTTTTGCAACATCTGTAGGCGCCCTGGTTGGGAAACACTGGTGTATGGACTACAACCCCCTGGAGACTACTGAGATACAATATAGGTGTTGATGAACTACAACCCCCAGGAGACTACTAAGATACAATAGAGGTGTTGGTGAACTACAACTCCCAGGAGACTACTGAGATACAATAGAGGTGTTGGTGAACTACAACTCCCAGGAGACTACTGAGATACAATAGAGGTGTTGTGAACTACAACTCCCAGGAGACTACTAAGATACAATGGCCCTCATTATTCAAAAAAGTAGTCTTTTAACTCGACCATCTTTTTCCCTATCAATTTATTAATTTGTCGCAAGTGTTGTTGCTGTTGGATTTTTTTAGGCGCAGTCGGATTTTTTGTCGCAAAAAAACAACAAAAATGATAAAGATTCCAAAATTAGGGAAATGGCAAACACTTTTTCCTACTTGAAGCAGTGGGAAAAAAAGGACACTGAAACCCTAAAATTTGGGTCGGGTTTCCTAATAAATCAGTGGGAAACCAAGGTTTTGGTTGGGAAACGCCCCTTTTTAGGCTTTCAAAAGCCCTGAGTCGGGTTTGTAGGAAAGGCTTGTCGCAGTTTGTCGCACGATGTCTGCGCCCAAAAAAAAAGAAAAACCCAGACAAAAACTGTCGGGTTTCCAATGATAAATGAGGGCCAATATAGGTGTTGGTGAACTACAACTCCCAGGAGACTTCTGAGATACAATATAGGTTTTGGTGAACTACAACTCCCAGGAGACTACTAAGATACAATATAGGTGTTGGTGAACTATAACTCCCAGGAGACTACTGAGATACAATATAGGTGTTGGTGAACTATAACTCCCAGGAGACAACTAAGATACAATATAGGTGTTGGTGAACTATAACTCCCAGGAGACTACTAAGATACAATATAGGTGTTGGTGAACTACAATTCCCAGGAGACTACTGAGATACAATATAGGTGTTGGTGAATTACAACTCCCAGGAAACTACTGAGATACAATAGAGGTGTTGGTGAACTACAACTCCCAGGAGACTACTAAGATACAATATAGGTGTTGGTGAACTACAACTCCCAGGAGACTACTGAGATACAATATAGGTGTTGGTGAACTACAACTCCAAGGAGACTACTGAGATACAATAGAGGTGTTGGTGAACTACAACCCCCATGAGACTACAGAGGCAGCGTGCTGGTGTTATACCACAGACTGAAGACTCCTGAATGACACATGCTGGGAGTTGTAGTCCCTTTTGTGTGTGTATGCCAGTGTATCCAAACCAGGGCTGAGTTATATGTAGTTCACCAACACCTATATTGTATCTTAGTAGTCTCCTGGGAGTTGTAGTTCACCAACACCTCTATTGTATCTCAGTAGTCTCCTGGGAGTTGTAGTTCATCAACACCTCTATGGTATCTCAGTAGTCTCCTGGGAGTTGTAGTTCACCAACACCTATATTGTATCTTAGTTGTCTCCTGGGATTTGTAGTTCACCAACACCTATATTGTATCTTAGTAGTCTCCCGGCAGTTTTAGTTCACCAACACCTCTATTGTATCTCTGTAGTCTCCTGGGAGTTGTAGTTCACCAACACCTATATTGTACCTCAGTAGTCTCCTGGGGGTTGTAGTCCATACACCAGTGTTTCTCAACCAGGGTGCCTCCAGATGTTGCAAAACTACCACTCCCAGCATTCCCTGGTTGGGAAACACTGGCATACACACACATAACAGGGACTACAACTCCCAGCATGCGTCATTCAGGAGTGTCCCCCCCCCCCCCGCCTCACACATAGAAATCATCCCCAGTATGATATTTATTCCCCTGCAGCACGGACGTCCTATCTCCCCTCCCCCGCTCTGTGTTTTCCCTGTGCAAACTTGCAGCCTCCCCATGGTAGATGAGGTCCTGGGGAGACAGGGGAGGGGGAGGGGATGGAGCTATGTACGGGGGATGGAGCTGTGTACCGAGCTGTGTGCGCGGGATGGAGCTGTGTACCGAGATGTGTGCGGGGGATGGAGCTGTGTACCGAGCTGTGTGAGGGGGATGGGGCTGTGTACCGAGCTGTGTGCGGGGGATGGAGCGGTGTACAGAGCTGTATACGTCCCTGCTCTCCCCCTGCTTCTTGTGTAATGTAAGAGCGGGGGGTGTGAAGTGAGATTTCCGAACCCAAGGGGCGTGGCTTATATCCTGCAGACGTGCGATCTCAGCCTCTGCCCTCGCTCCTCCCCGCTCTAGCTTCGGAGAACTTTGCAGGGGGAGTGAAGCAATCCCCCGGCGCATTATGGGCATTTGTGACGTAGATGGCGGCTCCATAGAGAATAATAGGTCGACGCTACGTGCGTTAGGGGACCTGGAGATCACTTCCGGTGGCGGCATAGCAGAGAAACGGTGCCAGCCAGGTAATGGATCCCATTTAGAAACTTATATAACTTTTGTTATTATTACATTTGGGCCCTAATTTGCTAGCGCTGCAGTTGTCCTTTAACACTCCTTTGCCCCCCCTGGTTGATACGTACTCGGGCCACTCACTTCTCTCACTGAACGCTCTACGGAAAAAGCATGTAAGGGCATGCACACGTGGAAAACAGGTTCCAGATTGCAAAAAAAAAAAAACATGAACAAAATTGTTTGATTTACTGTGAAGCACACAAAGTTCCCAAAGTTTTCTTGTCCACCATCCAGACAAAGGTGGCACTTTTATTAAACACCCCTGTCTCTGACTAATCAATTTCCAAGTGCTTAGCAGAAGGAAATTTGGTGTCCATTACCTGTCATGCCATTGACAGCCAGCCACCATCCCCTAAGTTTGCAGAGGTGTCAAGAACAAGAAACATGGACTGCTATGGACTAAGACCATATCGTCTTCAGAATGTAATCCAGGTTGTGTTTGGTATTTGAGAATATTCGAGTGTAGAGACTTCATGGTGAGCGATTAAATCCTGTCTTTGCTGGGAAGAGACAAATTTCCCTACCTGCTGCTGTGCTGCTGCGCCATTGCATATAACAGCCAGTCACCCCTAGTAGTGATACGAGGGATAAAATAACAGGTCAGCAATGAGTGCAGGACATTCTTTTTGCAACAATTCTGTTGACTGCTTGGTTGCCAGATTTATTGCCAATCGAGCATTCATGGGACCAACTGAGACACTATCTTTGCCAACTTATGAGTGAGCGAAATCTACAGGTCCAACTGCACAAATGTGTCACAGGATACCATATGGAACATTTAACCCCTTAAGGACGCAGCCCATTTGGGCCTTAAGGACGCAGACAATTTTATTTTTACGCTTTCGATTTTTCCTCCTCGCCTTCAAAAAATCATAACTTTTATATTTTCATCGACAGACTAGTAGGGGGCTTGTTTTTTTGCGCGACCAGTTGTCCATTGTAATGCCATCACTCACTTTACCATAAAATGTATGGCGCAACCAAAAAAATACTATTTGTGTGGGGAAATTAAAAAGAAAACCGCAATTTTGCTAATTTTGGAAGGTTTCGTTTTCACGCCGTACAATTTATGGTAAAAATGACATGTGTTATTTATTCTTTGGGCCAATACGATTAAAATGATACCCATGATGACGTACTTTTCTATTACTGTTGGGCTTAAAAAAAATCACAAACTTTTTAACCAAATTAGTACGTTTAAAATCCCCATATTTTGAAGACCGATAAAACTTTTTCATTTTTCCGTATAAGCGGTGGTATGAGGGCTCATTTTTTTTGCGTCGTGATCTGTACTTTTTATTGATACCATATTTGCTTATATAAAACTTAATACATTTTTTATAAAATTTTTTGTGAATAAAATGCTATAAAAAAAGCAGCTATTTTGGACTTTTTTATTTTTACGTTCACGTCGTTCCCCGTACGGTATCATAAACATTTTATTTTAATAGTTCAGATATTTACGCACACGGCGATACCAAATATGTGTATAAAATATTTTTTTTAACACTTTTTGGGGGTGAAATAGGGAAAACGGGACAATTTATATTTTTATTGGGGGAGGGGGGGGTTTTCACATTTTTTTTACTTTATTTTTTTACACTTTAATAGTCCCCATAGGGGACTATTTATAGCAATCATTCGATTGCTAATCCGGTTCAGTGCTATGTATAGGACAAAGCACTGATCAGGGTTATCGGTCATCTTCTGCTCTGGTCTGCGGGAATGCAGATCAGAGCAGAAGACTCCCGGAAGGCAGCGGAGCCAGGTGAGGGGACCTCCGTCTGCTGTGCAGGATGATCAGATCGCCGCGGCAGTGCTGCGGGCGATGCGATCATCAATTTAAGTAACCGTGATGCTGCACATGCAGCGGGATCGTGGGTGTCAGCCATTACCGGTGGGTCCCTGGCTGCGATCAACAGCCAGGACCCGCCGCGCATGATCCGGGCATCGCTCCGATGCCCACGGTTATGCTTAGGACGTAAATGTACGTCCTGGTGCCTTAAGTACCACCTCACCAGGACGTACATTTACATCCTTCGTTGTTAAGGGGTTAAACCTCCATGCCCAGCCGTATGTTATCTTGTATCTAGGCTAGAGGCGCCCAACAAAGTACTTGAGGCTCCGTTAAATTACAAAAAAGTACAGTTTTTCCCAATATACTTTTTGCTCTGGTATTGTAATCACTTACATATATCATCATTACATTCACACATCCAAAGTTTCAGTCAATTTAAACAAATGGATCTTGGTGCTTTAATTATAATTTTAATGTATTTTTTTTTTTTTGTAAATGAGTGTAGTATGTATGTTAAGAATTGTTCCATTATTTTTTTTAGAAAACAAATTAGACTTTCCACTCCCAACTTTGGCCCACATTGGGTTCACACATGTTGGGGCACTACTAATACGGTAGTATCTTTCATATTTATATATGTGAGCAATTTTATGTGGGTAAAAAAAATCATCTCTGTTCCACATGTATTCTACAGTAAACTAATCTTCGCTGGATTAATCATTAGACATTCCATCTGGGTTAATGCTTCTGCTTTTCTGAATGCTCTTATCTCCCTTTCATACCTATGTAAATTATTTGATGATAAGATTGTTATCACACATTTTCAGATTTCTCAATTTTTATTCATGTAAAACATGCAATGATAATATTGCTATTGCTTCTTCTCAAATTTATCCATTTTAAAGGGATTATTTATGTTTTAAATAAACATTGTAAAAGGCCCTAAATGTATTGAACAAACTAACTAAACTTACCTCTGTGATCCCACGCTGATCCCCCGTTTGGCCCCCCGATTCAACTTTGGCTTCTGCGGTTAAGTGACCTCCACTCCTAATCAGCAATCTCACATTCTGTACACCTGTACACCAGTGCAAATCAGTCAAAGCTGCTACATTTTTACACAAACCAGGGGTTTGCACAAAAAGTTACAACTTTTGGCTGATCTTCACCAGGCTCTGACCTTGATAAATCCCCCCTTGGCAATTACCTCTCACACACTATGGGGGAGATTTATCAAAACCTGTCCAGAGGAAAAGTCGATGAGTTGCCCATAGCAACCAATCAGATGGCTTCTTTCATTTTTCAGAGGCCTTTTAAAAAAAATTAAATAAGCGATCCGATTGGTTGCTATGGGCAACTCAGCAATTTTTCCTCTGGACAGGTTTTGATAAATCTCCCCCTATGTCCTCACCTTGCCCTCTCTGTGTTGGTGTCCCTGAAGCTTCTGTCCATGGCTTATAAAAAAAGACCACTAGGGGTCCCCATCCAGAACATAATCCTGTTCGGCTGCAGCATCATCTTTTGTCCCAGCTAAAGCAAAGGCTGGGGCACTCCTCTGTGCTCACCTCTGTCCTGTCTAGGGGTGTGAATCGCCAAGAATTTGGCGATTCGATTCGAATCGCGATACCAGTGTGGCGATTCGATATATCCCGATATATCGCGATACCGTCTAGGTGACGATACATCGCGATATATCCCGATATATCGCTCACCTGGGAGCATTCATAGATCCCAATAGACGCCACTGTCAGCTTTGACAGCGGCGATCTAGTACTCCGGTGCTCACTTTTCTCATGTTATCCCGTCCGGGCTGCAAAATAAAATAAAACGCACTTTATCTTACCTGCCAACGAGCCCCCGGAGCTCCGGTACAGGTGTTCGGTCCCCGAGCTGTATTCTTCTTACTTCCTGTTAGTCCGGCACGTCACATGGAGCTTCAGCCTATCACCAGCGGAGGCGGGACATCGCTGCGGCCGGTGATAGGCTGAAGCTCCATGTGACGTGCCGGACTAACAGGAAGTAAGAAGAATACAGCCCGGGGACCGAACACCTGTACCGGAGCTCCGGGGGCTCGTTGGCAGGTAAGATAAAGTGCGTTTTATTTTGCAGCCTGGATAGGATAAAATGAGAAAAGTGCGCACCGGATACTCCTTTAATAGCCAGCCGCGGCGATTGCCGCATGCTGGCTATTAGCGGCGGCCCCCGGCTACTGAAATCAGCCGGGGGTCGCATAGTACGGAGTGGGCACGAGTCGGAGCCCGCTCCATAGCCGTGTCAGATCCGGCCTGCCCGGCTCCACAAATGTGGAACTTTTATCTCCTGATGCCCGGGACATGACATGCTGTTCCGGGCGTCCGCAGATAAAAATTCCACATCCCTAAAAGAATCGATTCAAAAATATTTTGAATCGATTCTGTATCGGCAAATGAAAAAATCGCGATTATCGCGAGAATCGATTTTTTCTTACATCCCTAGTCCTGTCTATCAGACTTCTCCCTGAAATCAGACAGGAGGGGGCCACAGAGCAACCTGCAGTGATTGGCTGAAGAGACCCAGCACAGCAGATTTAGGGAGGAAGTGAATGCATGGTGAGTGAGGGCAGGCTCGGTGCTTGCCTCGGACATGCCCCTTTCTGGTAAGTGGATGTCAGAATGAGTGAGCAGTAGAACAGAGGGAGTTGTGAGCCAGATACAGAAGCTAGACACACAAGAAAGACATGTAAAAATCACTTGCATGACCAAGTGAGTAACATATATAAGCATTACTGTTTTTTTCTGTGATATGACAAGTGCGCTTGAATTCATCATCATCTTTGTCCCATGTCACTCAACCATCACACCTGAACTTTAAGTCATAGTTCAGAGGTTATCCAGCCTTATAAAATTTAAGGCCTATGATCAGGATAGGCCATCAATATTTGGTTGATTGGGGTTTGAGTCCTGGTACCCCCACTTATCAGCTGTGATGTGTTTACAAGTGCTTGTTCCTGCATTGTTGCACTATTAGTAGCAGCAGTGCAGTGTACTGCAGCATTATCTTAGCTCTCCTGTTGATTTTCCGGACTCCTGTATTTAGAGATCTCTGATATGCGGACCACATTGCAGCTGCCTCATAGATAAGTACCTGTAGACAGGGCCGCCATCAGGGGATACAACCAGTACCCCAGTAAGGGGCCCGGACCCCCAGGGGGGCCCGACTGGGCCAACCCCCTTTTATTTTTCTTTGTGAATCAGTGAGTAACTGCCACTCACTGACCGCTGGGGGGCATCACTATGCACTAACAGGCAGTCAGTCAGTTAAACCAGAGATGGGGCCCGCTGCTATCATCACGTTCCTTTTTTTTTTTTTATTACTGAGGCCCGACCAGACCATCCCAGCCCTACCCTGGCTGTCTGCGTCTGTGATCCGGATCTGGAGGGAGAGGTAGCGCCGTCCGGAGGGGAGCACACTGACACTTTGTGGCTGCAGCTAGTAAGAGACGTGCCTGCGCGTGGCCGTCAGTTTCCAGCAGGCCTGTGACGTCAGCCACGTGTCCCTCCTCTCCCTGCCCGGCACCCGCAATAGAGGAGCAGATTACCATGCAAATTACCATGGCCGGTATTTTTTTTGCAAACAAGGTGGCAACCCTATGTGTATGTGTGCATAAGGGCAATGTGTGTGTATATTGACACTGAGTATGTGTATATGGGGGCTGTGTATTTGTCTGTGTATATACAGTATATATATGGGGGCTGTGTATATATATATATATATATATATATATATATATGGGCTGTGTATGTGTGTGGGGGGCTGTGTATGTGGGAGTGTGTGTATAGGGGCTGTGCGCACAGGTGTTGGTGCTGTATCTGGGTATGGGGGGCACAAAGTGAACACTATTACTATGAGAGGCAATATTGATGGAGAGTTTGTATAGAGGTGGGGATGGTGCTTTAGAAAGGAGCCTAAATTGTGTGTTCATCAGGTTCTGCTGAGAAAAGTCTTCATGGAGGTCCAGGCCAGATGGAGAAGGAAAAGAAACTTGAACGACTTCGACCAGAGAAGATGTCGCCTGTGAGTCCTGTCATTGTAATCACCTATACTGTCAGCAGACGCTTTCTGGATTCTACCTCTGTATGGTCAGTGGGGGAGATTTATCAGAACCTGTAGAGAGGAAAAGTGATGCGGTTGCCCATAGCAACAATCAGATTGCTTCTATTTAATTTTCAAAGGCTTTCTTAATAATTAAAGCAGTGAGCTGTTTGGCTGCTGTGGACAACTTCTCCACTTTTCCTCTCACAGATTTTCATAAATCTCCCCCAGTATGTGGGAATATTCACTATTTTTTAGGGCAGTTTTACAGTAACCAGAATAGGATATATTTGATTATAGCAGAGTGCGGTGCAGTTACATACTTTGCAGCACAGTGTTTTACGGCACTGCCCTCTGCTGTAATCTAATAAAAAATTCATAATTAGAAAAAAACTGGGTGGGTGGTCCCTGGGGGCAAGCCACCTAGGGGGAAGGGGGCCCATGCCTTCACCTGTGTAAGGGGCCCCGAAATTTCTGATGGCAGCCCTGCCTGTAGATAAAGATAGATGAACAGCATCTAGTATCTGGAGTATATAAACATTCTATTTTAAGTGTCACATAAAAAAACAGAGTACATGATTTAAAAAAAAACAAGCCAACATATTTTCAGACTGTAGGCCCTTGCTAACTGCACGGAGAACTTTGTGTGGCCAAATGGAATTAGAAAAAATAACAAAAAAGACACACACTCCACCCCTTCAGTAGACATCTGCTTCTTAGAGTACAAAAGTGGCAGAACAAACATATCCCCCATCTGCAGGATAGGAGATAAGTGTCTTTTCGTGGGGGGTCCGACCACTGGGACCCCCCCGAGATCCCTCGTATGGGGCCCCTTGAATGTGAGAAAAAGAGATGGGCACCGCAAATATGTCCTCCGTGGGTGCAACAAGTTGCCAAAACGAAATTGTTACAAAAGAAGAAAAGAAAAGCTAGCAACCATAGGTAGATGCACACCAACACATGCATGTAATATGATAAATTACATTTTTATTAACATATAGCAAAAAGGGGATGAACACACAATTAAAAACAATATAAAAAAACATAAAAATGCAGGAGTATAGGAATGTTATCCTAACTCTACCCCCTAATTCTCGCTTAATGGTGAACAAGGGTGAAGCAAGTCCCATATATACACACTATGTATCAACACTGAAATATAAGGTGCATAGCTGCATAACCACCAAATTCCAAAAGTAAATTAGGGTAATATACATTTGAAAAGTGCCCAGTGCAAAAAAATTATAATCACAAAAACAACAACAATGACAACACCTATAATAATAATGATAATATTGCACTAACTATTGCACTCTATACAAACCACCATAAGCAGCTGTGCAAAACAATTTGTAAGAATATAGCAAAGAAATGACATACTATAGAAGGTGAAATAAAGAAAGTGCAAAGTGTATATTGCAGCTAAATAGACCCAGGCTTATAGCAATCTTAGAATAACTAAGTGTAGGGACAACTTCACTGGGAGTAAGGGGGACAACAGCCCCCACGCGTTTCGCCACCCGCTACGGCGGCTTCCTCAAGAGTGACTATCTACTTCCCAAAGTGCTATATATATATATATATATATATATATATATATATATATATATATAGGGATGTAAGAAAAAAATCGATTCCCGCGATTATCGCGATTTTTCACTTGCCGATACTGAATCGATTCAAAATATTTTTGAAGCAATTCTTTTAGTGATGTGGAATTTGTATCTCCTGATTCCCGGAACAGCATGTCATGTCCCGGGCATCAGGAGATATAAGTTCCACATTTTGTCTGCCGGATCTGACGCGGCGTAGCTCTGGGTGTATGGAGCATGCTCTGGACTCCTGCCCGCTCTGTACTCTGCGGCCACCGGCTGTTCTCAGTAGCCGGGGGCCGCCGCTAATAGCCAGCATGCGGCTGGCTATTAACCCTTTAGATCGCCGCTGTCAAAGCTGACAGCGGCATCTAAAGGAACATGTGTATGCTCCCTGGTGGGCTAGATCGCCCCCCCCCCCCCCCCCCCCCGCAGCGCGATTGCGGGCGGGCGATCCACTGTGGAGGTAGCCGGAGGGCTTACCTCTGCTTCCTGCTGTCCCGTGGCTCTGTCATTGATAGAGCCTGGCTGGACCAGGCTCTATCAATGGATCGCAGATAAATGGAGTTCAATAGAACTCTATTCATCTGTCTGAGGAATCTAATGATTCCTAAAAGACTAATTAAGTGTATAAAAAAAAAAAAAAAGTTTTAATAAAAGTGTCAAAGACATAGTTTTTTTAGACCGAATCGGGATATATCGCGATGTATCGTCACCTAGACGGTATCGCGATATATCGGGATATATCGAATCGCCACACTGGTATCGCGATTCGAATCGCCAAATTCTTGGCGATTCACACCCCTATATATATAATAGCCATATAAATATCAAACACTTGTATGGGTAATTACCTTTGATTGGCATACACAGAGACCATGGCCGTGTGGTTCTCCACACTTCACACTGGTCCTTTACAGTATAGGAACATCTATCTCAGAGAGAAAGGTGTAACATAACTCAATAATTTAGATAAATGGACAATCAATTTAAATATGCATAATGACAAAAAGATTATTATATGAACACATTCCATTATGGCTGAGGACGCATTCCCCTGATGCGTCAATAACTCGCATCTATATATACAAAAAACCTGAAAAAAAAACCTTGTATTTCCACCTTTCCCTCCATTCACACATCGAAAATCATGACCATCAAAGAAGCCCTTATGAACAGAATATTGGCCATCTCATAATAGCCGTATACTGAAGTCCAAACAGGCAGCCAAGGGATTCCTACCTTTGTAAGCCCCCTCATAAAGTCCTTAATAAAGAAAGTCCATAATGTAGGCTCCAATAATGCAGAAACAAAGGCATAATGAGGGACATTTATCAATGTTTGCTTATGTATTCTTTTTTTTAGTAATTTTTTCCTAACTGTTTTTTTGCTTATGTGTGACTTATTTATCAACTGGTTTCAGCCTGTTGATAATTTTCTTTCACGTAAGCAATTTTTCCTTTTTTACTTTGGTAGTAGCTTTTTATGCTCCATGTTTGAGCTGGAGTAAATTTAGTCAATTTTTAACCTTGTTGCGACTTTTTTTTGCGCAGTTGCGACTGTCGCAGTTGATAAATATCCGACTAAAGCAAATCCATTTTGAAAAATTTACTACGTGAGCAAGTTTGAATTTTCTTGCTTTTCTTGTTCTTCATGCAAATTGTCGCACGAAAACACACGTAGTCACAGTTGCGACAATTTTGCGACATTTATAGTAAAGAAAACCTGACTAAACCCGTTGATAAATGTCCATCAATATCCAAATCAATCTTCAATGCACGTCTCCTCACAGGTCCATTCCAAGCAAAAAGCCAGGTACCATAAACATGATACTGCACGGAGTAAGTCCTCCACAAGGAGATTAAGCCAAAAAGGGGGTATCTCATATTCCCAGGATCTCCAAATCACTTGTCTGATCTTCCACCAATGGTCCAGACATGTCAATCCATGCAATTCCAACAGACACTGATGTAGAATTATAAACCCAAACAAAGACAGGTAGTGAGAGCCTTTGGAGAATCTATGGGGCTGAGCAAAACATGAAATAAGTAAAACATAATAAATATATGTTATTATGTGCATAAAAATGGGGGTGGAGTAAATGAAAATGTAGAATGAATGAGTTCTGTACATGGAATGATGCTAAAATGATGTGCAATAGAAAATAATTGTGCATTTGGGCATGAAAAAAAAGGGGGGGGAAGGATGGTAAGAAGTGAAAAGTTGTGAAAAACCAAAACTCACAAGAAATATCAGTGAGAAAACCATGAAGAAAATTAAAACCTTAAATAAATTAAATATATTCCATAAACATGAAAAAACAATGGTAAAGGTTAATTCCTCGTTAAACCACGTTATGCGACTGTATTGAGATCAAAAATCCATTTCCATTTATGCCGCAGCAAGAGACTCACTACATCCCCCCCAAGCATTCCACATGAAAGTTTTTCCAACCCCACTACCCTCATGCCGCAAGACATACCAGAGTGTTGGCTCCTAAAATGCACAGCAACTGACGTCAATATCCGATCCCTCCTGAAATCCCTCTCAGCCACAGAGATGGTGGAAAAGTGCTTCTGAATGCATTTACGTAGTTCTTGTGATGTCTGTCCAACGTATACCTGGTGACAAGGACAAACAATGGCATATACTACATTCCGTGTTTTACAATTATTGTAGTGGTGTAGACCATGTCTGGAGCCATCACCAGGATTAGCAAATTCCTTGGTTGGCTCCATATATTGGCACACCGAGCACTCACCTATTCCTCAACCGGTCCTTAAAGGGGTATTCCGGTGAAAACCTTTTTTCTTTTAAATCAACTGGTGGCAGAAAGTTAAACATATTTGTAAATTACTTCTATTAAAAAATCTTAATCCTTCCAGTACTTATTAGCTGCTGATTGCTACAGAGGAAATTCCTTTCTTTTTGGAACACTAATGACATCACGAGCACAGTGCTCTCTGCTGACATCTCTGTCAATTTTAGCAACCATGCATAGCAGATGTATACTAAGGGCAGCATGGTAGCTTAGTGGTTAGCACTGCTGCCTTGCAGTGCTGGGGACTTGGGTTCAAATCCCACTAAGGAAAACAATAAATAAAGTGTTATTATTATTATAATAACGTCAGCAGAGAGAACTGTGCTCGTGATGTAATCAGAGAGCATTCCAAAAAGAAAAGAATTTCCTCTGTAGTATTCAGCAGCTAATAAGTACAGGAAGGATTAAGATTTTTTAATAGAAGTAATTTACAAATATGTTTAACTTTCTGCCACCAGTTGATTTAAAAGAAAAAAGGTTTTCACCGGAGTACCCCTTTAAGCATGTCTTTTGAAATCATCAACCCATAAACAATCTTGCCGGATTCTCAGAAACTGGCCTGTTGGAACCCCTTGTTGTATGGAGCCCCAGCTCGGCTCTGGCTCTGCTCCTGTAGTGACGTGTCGCACCCATTGTGGAAGCTGGTTGAAACACGCCTCCTCCATTTATCTCTATGGGAGAGGCAGAGACACACGAATGCTGTGTCTACACCTCTCCCATAGAGATGAATGGGAAAGCGTGTTTCGACCAGCCTCCGTGCTGGGTACAAAATGCGAATTAGAGGAGCAGAGCCGGGGCTGAACCAGGGCCCCGTACAGGAGATGGCGGGGGGGTTACAGAGGTCAGACCCCTCGTGATCAAACACTTTTCCCCTATTCACTGGATAAGTTTGTTCTGACGAATATCTCGTATGAGTCTAATCACATGAACAGGTGTCTTTTAAACAGCCATATACCAATTTTTTGTGCAATATTAAGGAATATACTGTACATAAACACTTGCTCCTGTGTTACCATAGTTACATAGTTCATAAGATTGAAAAAAGACCAGAGTCCATCAAGTTCAACCTATATCCCTAATGAGTCCCTACTGAATTGATCCAGAGGAAGGCAAAAAACCCTCATACTAGAGGTAAAAATTCCTTCCCGACTAGAAATATGGCAGTCAGAATAAAATGGGTTTTCAGATGGTGTCTTGCCTACAGTCAATCGGTGGGAGTGTTATGGTCTAGGCCTGCAAGTTCTGCTGGTGCTGTGAAGCTAGTGAGGGAACCATGAACTGTGACATACTAAAGCAAAGCATGATTCCTTCCCTTTGGAGACTGGGTCACCGTGGACCACTTCCTTGCTAAAGAAGATGTTTATAAAAATATTTATAAAGATGAGATACTGTATCTTTTCTCCCCCTTATTGTACTGTTTTTGACCGTGATGTAAATAGTCCATGAAATTAACTCTTTAAAGATACTGACTGGTGCATAGTAAGAAAAAATTAACACAGTTTAAAAAGACCCAGGGAACAACTCCAACAGGGTTAAAGGTCATGATACATGAATAAAAGTGTACATAAAATAGGACAATGTCAAACAAAAATTACAATATGATCCTATGGGTTAATATGGCAGTCATTAAGGGTCACATAAAAGTTATTAAAATACTGCATATTATAATCCTAGGAGGCACTGCTGTCACATTTTGCTGTGTAAGTAAACAATAGTGGAAATGTGATCTTGTCTGCAGAGTTGCGCTGTCAGAGATCCAGGAGCATTTTCTTAATTTTTGAGGCAGCATTGCATTGGTGGATGTGAATAGTTATCTTGATTATATATCTTGACTATAAACAGTGGTTAAAGAATGTGCCTTACAGACAATATAAAAGAGTACGGAAGAATTGCACAAATGACTATATGTTCAAGCAACAGGCTAAAATCCTAACTAACTAAGCAGTTTAAAGAAAAGAACTATCCGGAGCCCATAATTATAGATGCATATAAGAAAGTAAAAGATAAAAGTCAAAGGGAATGTCTAAAGTCCGATAAAATAATAAGTGGGAACTCAGATGCGAATGAGAGATTAAAATAAAATTTTGTCACCAAATACTGCAATTCTTCCTCAAAAATTAAGAAAATCCTGAGCAACCACTGGCACATCCTACAAAACGATGATTTACTTGGTGGGAAGTTACCAAACATGCCACAAGTTACTTTTAGATGGGCACCTACACTCAAAAATATTCTTGCCCCGAGCATTATTAAGCAGCACAAGACCTCTACCACCAACTCCACGCTACCTCCTGGATCATTCAAATGTAATCACAAAAGACGCCTGTGCTGCAAGGAAATTAAGAATGGGATTACCGATTTCTGCTCCAACAGCACTGGAGAGAAATATAAGGCAAAACATAGACTCACCTGTCAATCTTCTTTTGTAATTTATCTGTTGGACTCTGTCTGTGGAAAACAATATGTCGGATGGACTATCCAACCACTGCCGAACCGCCTAAACAAGCACAGGCAAAATATCAGGAATAAATTTATGCTTCATAGCGTATCCAGTAGGGATCGACAGATTATCGGTTTGGCCGATATTATCGGCCGATAATCACGGTTTTGGGCATTATCGGTATTGGCAATTACCTTGCCGATAAGCCGATAATGCCCCGCACCGCCCCCACCGCACCGCGACCGACCAACCCGTCGCACCGCGTCGCACCCCTAACCGCACCGTCCTGGCCCCATTGCCTCCCCCATCCCCAGTTTTATAATGACCTGTTCCCGGGGTCCACACTACTTCTGGCTCCTGCTGCCATCTGCATTACGCTGTGCGCAATGACGAGTGACGTGACGCGACGTGACGTCACCGTCAGTGCGCACAGTGACAGCTCAGGAGGATGCCACCGGAGCCAGATGTAGAGTGGACCCCGGGAACAGGTAATTATAAAACCGGGGGTGGGGAAGGCAATGGGGCCGGGGCGGTGCGGTGGGGGGTGTGGCGCGGTGCGACGATAGGACTCAGGACCCCCGGACAGGCAGAGGGAGAGTAGCAGGTGGAGGCGGCGGTCTATGGCACCGCAAAAGCCACTGCAGTTCATTGATTTAAAGCGCCCGTTTTAAATCAATGATCTGTAGCGGTGTCGCGGGGGGTAAATAGCCGATAACTTATACCGGAATATCGGTATAAGTTATCGGCTATCGGCCCTAACCTCCACCGATTATCGGTATCGTCCCTAAAAAAACGATATCGGTCGATCCCTAGTATCCAGACACTGCGCAATTTCACAACAGGATGGGGAAAATCTTATTTCAGTTATGCTAATTGATCATATACACAGTGACCTATCAAACCGATTCAAAATATTAAAAAAGAAGGAAGTCTTTTGGATGTATAAATTGTCCACCATTTCCCCGAGGGGACTCAACGAAATTGTTGAGACCATTATATGAGTCCATTACCATCTCTATATACATTAATAATAATATATAATACTATGGCATTATTTACTAGAAATAGCATTTTATCTACTTTACTACAGGTTGGTCTCATTTACATACACACATGTGCTTTTATGCATAAATCACTGGTTCCTGCTTTCATATAACATTATATATATTTTATATACATTGTGCCTCTATGCATAAATCTCTGGTCCAGTTTTAATATACATAATTTTATAACATTTATTTATTTACACTGTTACGTCGAGCGCTCCGAGTCCCTGCTCCTCCCCGGAGCACTCGCGGCGTTCTTCTGCGTGCAGCGACCCGGTCAGACCCGCTGACCGGGAGCGCTGCTCTGTCATCACCGGCGGGGATGCGATCCGCATAGCGGGACGCGCCCGCTCGCGGGTCACATCCCAATCTGCTCACCTGCCCCGTCCTCCTGCTGTCCTGTCCCGGCGCGCGGCCCCGCTCTCTAGGGCGCGCGCGCGACGGCTCTCTGAAATTTAAAGGGCCAGTGCACCATTAATTGGTGCCTGGCCCAATCAGTACCAAACACTTCCACATTATAAAAACCCACTTCCCATTCCTGTCCTTGCCGGATCTTGTTGCCTAGTGCCAGTGAAAGCGTTCCCGTGTGTCCTTTGCCTGTGTATCCAGACCCTTGCCGTTGCCCTTGACTATGAACCGTTGCTGCCTGCCCTGACCTTCTGCTATGTCTGACCTTGCCTTTTGCCTAGTCCTTCTGTACCGCGCCTGACTCAGCAGTCAGTGAGGTTGAGTAGCTATTGGGTGGAACGAACTGGGGGTTACCTGCCGCAGCAAGTCCATCCCGCTTTGCGGCGGGCTCTGGTGAAAACCAGTAACCCCTTAGATTCCGTTCCCCTGGTACGGCCCACGCCATCACCTCACTGACAGAGGATCCACTACCTTTGTCATCCCTGCATACGACTCCGGACCCTGACAGTAGATCCGGCCATGGATCCCGCTGAGGTCGCTGACCTAACCTCCGTGGTCGCCCAGCAATCACAGCAGATCGCGCTACAAGGACAACAGCTGACTCAGTTGACCGCTATGCTGCAACAGCTTCTGCCTCAACAACAGCAAGCATCTCCTCCGCCAGCTCCAGCATCTCCTCCGCAGCGAGTGGCCGCTCCCAGATTCCGCCTGTCCCTACCAGATAAGTTTGATGGGGACTCTAAACTGTGCAGTGGGTTCCTGTCCCAGTGTTTCCTACACCTGGAGATGATGTCAGACCAATTTCCTACAGAACGGTCTAAGGTGGCGTTCGTGGTCAGCCTGCTGTCTGGAAAGGCCTTGTCCTGGGCCACACCGCTTTGGGACCGCAACGATCCTGCCACTGCTACTATCCAGTCCTTCTTCTCAGAAGTTCGCTGTGTCTTTGAGGAGCCAGCCCGGGCTTCCTCAGCAGAGACAACCCTATTGAATCTTGTCCAAGGGAGTTCTTCAATGGGCGAATACGCCATTCAGTTCCGAACCCTTGCCTCTGAGCTATCCTGGAATAATGAGGCCCTCTGCGCGACCTTCAAAAAAGGCTTATCCAGTCACATCAAAGATGTTCTGGCCGCACGAGAAATTCCTGCTACCCTATCTGAACTCATCCATTTGGCCACCCACGTCGACATGCGTTTCACTGAAAGACACCAGGAGCTTCGTCAGGAAAAGGATCATGTTCGCACCAGGCGGTTTCCTCCCCTGGCACCTCTCTTCCAGCATCCTTTGCAATCTGTTCCTGTGCCTTCCACCGAGGAGGCTATGCAAGTGGATCGGTCTCGCCTGACCCAACAAGAGAGGACTCACCGTAGGAACGAAAACCTGTGCCTGTACTGTGCTAGTACTGAACATTTCCTAAAGGACTGTCCCATTTATCCTCCGCATCAGGGAAATGCTCGCACCTAGTTAACGTAGAAGAGGCGTTGCTAGGTGTGAATTCTTCCTCTCCACGATTCACTATTCCTGTGCGGATTGCCATACCCGCTAATACTAGTGCTTCCTTCCCCGCTGTGGCCTTCTTGGACTCTGGTTCAGCAGGAAGTTTCATTGAAGCCTCCCTAATCAACAGATTCAATATTCCGGTTACCCGTCTTGTCAAACCTCTCTTCATTTCATCCGTCAATGGAGAGATAGTGGTCTGCACCGTGCGTTACCACACTCAACCGCTACTCATGAGTGTTGGAGGTCCCCATCATCAACATATTACATTTTTTGTCCTACCCAACTGCACTTCTGAAATTCTTCTGGGCTTGCCCTGGCTCCAACGTCATTCGCCGAGCTTCGACTGGGCCACGGGGGATATTAAGAGTAGGGGAACTTCTTGCCACAAGCGATGTCTCCACCCAGTTCCTTCCTGCCAAGTCTCCATGGCTACTCCATTGCCAGGTCTTCCTAAGGCCTATCAGGACTTTTCGGACGTCTTTTGTAAAAAGCAAGCAGAGGTCTTACCTCCACATAGACCCTATGACTGCCCTATCGACTTGCTCCCTGGTACCACACCGCCCCGTGGTAGGATTTACCTACTTTCTTCCCCGGAAACACAAGCTATGACAGAGTACATACAGGAAAACCTCAAAAGAGGTTTTATCCGGAAATCTTCTTCTCCAGCTGGAGCTGGATTTTTCTTTGTTGCTAAAAAAGATGGATCTCTACGCCCCTGTATTGACTACCGCGGTCTTAATAAAATTACAGTAAAAAATTGCTATCCTCTGCCTCTCATCTCCGAACTCTTTGACCGACTGCGTGGAGCTAAGATTTTCACCAAACTTGATCTAAGGGGCGCATATAACCTCATCCGTATTCGAGCAGGTGATGAATGGAAAACTGTCTTCAATACTAGAGATGGTCACTTCGAGTACCTTGTCATGCCCTTTGGACTTTATGTGGCACTGGCAGGTGAGAGGGGTGGGATGTAAATCACTGCAGTGTCCCTGTAGCAAAGTGAGGGTAGCGGGGAGAAAGTATGTCGGAGTACGGGCGGCAGTAGCTTTTCCTGCTCCATGTTGGAGCAGGAGTAAATATAGTAAATTTTTAAGGCAATTGCGACTTTTTATTGCGCAGCTGCGACTGTCGCAGTTAATAAATACCCGACTAAAGCAAATCCATTTTGAAAAATTAACTACATAAGCAAGTTTGAATTTCCTTGCTTTTCTTGTTCTTCACGCAAATTGTCACACGAAAACACACGCAGTTGCGACAATTTTGCGGCAATTATAGTAAAGAAAACCTGACTAAACCCCTTGATAAATGTCCCCCATTATGCTGGGGATCGCCCATAGCAACAGACCACACAAGTGCAGGACCTCCACCCCAGCGTAGGTGCACAACTGCACTTGGGGTTGAGTACCTCCTGTCATTTCAGACCACGTCAATGTGAGCTTCAAAGTTAGAAAAATGCAACATTTTCTAACTTTGAATAGAAATGAAGTAAGTATCGACAAAAATATACCACTGTGATAAAGTAGAATATGTCACACAAAAAAACTCTCTAAATCAAATTCATAAGTAAAAGTATCCCAGAGTTATTAATGCTTAAAGTGACAGTGGTCAGATGTGCAAAAAATGCTCTGGTCCTTAAGGCCAAAATGACATCAGTCGTTAAATAACGTGTGCCTGCAACTAGTACTTCAGAAATTTTTTTATTTCCCCTTTTTACCCCCTAAGAATAAAAAGTCCATGCAAACCAATCAATATAGTCATATGAACCCAATAATCTATACTGATCTATGAATATAGTTATAAAAACTAAGCACAGCTCTGGGCAGTATCACACCGAATGAACTTAGATACATGACTCTGGGCAGTATCACACTGAATAGGCATTGATACAATATTCTGGGTAATATCACAATAAATGGGCTTAGATACAACACTCTGGATAGTATTTAGGTCCATTCAGTGATATTGCCCAGAGCCGTCTTTCTAAGCTGATTCACTGTGATACTACCCAGTAGGGATCGACCGATATTGTTTTTTTAGGGCCGATACCGATAATCGGTGGAGGTTAGGGCCGATAGCCGATAACTTATACCGATATTCCGGTATAAGTTATCGGCTATTTATCCCCCCGCGACACCGCTGCAGATCATTGATTTAAAGCGGGCGCTTTAAATCAATGCACTGCAGTGGCTTTTGCGGTGCCATAGACCGCCACCACCACCCGCTTCTCTCCCCCTACCTGTCAGGGTGGTCCGGGCCATCCATCCTTCCTGTAGTGTCCGGGGGCGTTTCGGGTGAAGGGTGAACCGGTCCAGGCTGTCCTTCTTCTCCGGCGGTGATCTTCTCCACTCCGGGCAGGCTCCGGCCTAGTACGCTGCATAGACGCCGCTGCGCAGTGACGCCCGTGCGCAGGCGACGCACCTGACGTAGCGTAGCGGCGTCTATGCAGCTACTAGGCCGGAGCCTGCCCGGAGTGGAGAAGATGACCGCCGGAGAAGAAGGACAGCCCGGACCGGTTCACCCTTCACCCGGAACGCCCACGGACACTACAGGAACGATGGATGGCCCGGACCACCCCCATTATGGGTACATTACATTTTTTTTATTGACTCGGAGGGTGGGGGAGGGGCCCGATCGGTAAAGCGGTATACCGCCCAGCACTACGGTGGGGGGTGCGACGCGGTGCGGTGGGTCGGGGGGCGGTCGCGGTGCGGCGGGGGCGGTGCGGGGGGCGGGGCATTATCGGCAAGGTAATTGCCGATACCGATAATGCCCAAAATCGTGATTATCGGCCGATAATATTGGCCATACCGATAATCGGTCGATCCCTACTACCCAGAGCCATGTATCTAAGCCCATTCAGTGTAATACTGCCAAAAGCATTGTGACTAAGCCCATTCAGTGTCATTCTAATAAAAGACTTGTGTCAAAGCCAATTTAGATACACTGCTTGGGGCAGTACCAAACTAAATCAGCTTAGATACACAGCTCTGGCTAGTATCACACAGAATCAGCAGAATCAGACTGAATCTGCATAAATACATGGCTCTGGACATTTTCACACAGAATTAGTTACAAGGCTCTAGGCAGTATCAGACATAATAGGCTGCAGGAAGTATCTAACATACGCTTAGATACACAGTTAAGAGCTTTCAGTATCACACATACTAGGCTGCAGGCAGTATCACGCATGTTTAGATACACAGCTGAAAGCTGTTTATTCATGCTTCCTTAGCTGCTAAGTATCACACATATTGTGCTTAGATACACAGCTAAGACCTGTGTGTTTATGCTCCCTTAGCTGGTGTATGCTTCCTTTCCGCTTTCTGAGCTGCTCGGAGATACTTTTACAAAGCTGAGCAGGGCACATGGTTAGGGAAGTGGTAAATATAGATGAGGGGTATGTAGGCATCAGCCAATCAGGGCCATTAACACTAAAGTGCTCTATGCTCTTTTTGAGATGTTAAAAAGCTGAAAATTGTGGCTTAGCACGCCCACTGTGATTAATATATAATTTCTGTGCAGGCCAGAACAAGCCGGGGAAGGTTCTGCTTACATATAGGGATGTTACAAAGTGGTGCCGGACAGTCATCATGTGCTAAGAACTACTGGACTTCCTGCCTAGAGGAAAAGCTGAGAAAAACAGGGTGATTTGCAAACATTACATTTGTACGTTACAAAATTATATAACTTTAGCATGTGCAGCTATGTAAAGGTAATTTCATTTGACTGGAGTTCCCCTTTAACCCCTTCCCGCAAATGGATTTATATTTACATCAACTGTGGTCTCCCGTGGCATGATGTGCGCTCAACAGGTGAGCATGCATCATACCCGGTGGGTCCCGGTTGCTATCAGAAACCAGGACCTACGGCTAAAACCGGACATTGCTGATCGGGCTGATGTCCGGTATTAACCCTTTAGATGCCGAGATCAAAGTTGAGCGCGGCTTTTAAAACGGGAGATTGCCGTTGCTGGTTAGCTCAGTGGGTTGTTCGGGACCTCCGCAGTGAAATTGCGGCATCCTGATCAGCTGAGAGGACAGTGGAAGGGTACTTACCTTCCTTCCCGTTGTCTGATCGTCACTTGATTGCTTCAAGCCTGAGATCCAGGCTTGAGCAATCGAGCACAGATAACACTGATCAATGCTATGCTATGGCATAGCATTGTTCAGTGTTTGCAATCAAAGTATTGCATGTAATAGTCCCCTTGTCACGATGCCGGCTGGCAGGTAGTGGATCCTCTGTGCCAGAGAGGGATTGGCGTGGACCGTGCTAGTGGATCGGTTCTAAGTCACTACTGGTTTTCACCAGAGCCCGCCGCAAAGCGGGATGGTCTTGCTGCGGCGGTAGTGACCAGGTCGTATCCACTAGCAACGGCTCACCTCTCTGGCTGCTGAAGATAGGCGCGGTACAAGGGAGTAGACAGAAGCAAGGTCGGACGTAGCAGAAGGTCGGGGCAGGCAGCAAGGATCGTAGTCAGGGGCAACGGCAGGAGGTCTGGAACACAGGCTAGGAACACACAAGGAAACGCTTTCACTGGCACGATGGCAACAAGATCCGGCAAGGGAGTGCAGGGGAAGTGAGGTGATATAGGGAAGTGCACAGGTGAACACACTAATTGGAATCACTGCGCCAATCAGCGGCGCAGTGGCCCTTTAAATCGCAAAGACCCGGCGCGCGCGCGCCCTAGGGAGCGGGGCCGCGCGCGCCGGGACAGGACCGAGGGAGAGCGAGTCAGGTACGGGAGCCGGGGTGCGCATCGCGAGCGGGCGCTACCCGCATCGCGAATCGCATCCCGGCTGGAAGCGGAATCGCAGCGCCCCGGGTCAGTGGATCTGACCGGAGCGCTGCAGTGGGGAGAGTGTAGCGAGCGCTCCGGGGAGGAGCGGGGACCCGGAGCGCTCGGCGTAACAGTACCCCCCCCCCCCTTGGGTCTCCCCCTTTTCTTAGAGCCTGAGAACCTGAGGAGCAGACTTTTGTCTAGGATGTTGTCCTCAGGTTCCCAGGATCTCTCTTCTGGACCACAACCCTCCCAATCCACTAAAAAAAAGGTTTTCCCTCTGACCTTTTTAGAAGCTAAGATCTCTTTGACGGAGAAGATGTCCGAGGAGCCGGAAACAGGAGTGGGAGGAACAGATTTGGGAGAAAAACGGTTGAGGATGAGTGGTTTAAGAAGAGAAACGTGAAAGGCATTAGGGATACGAAGAGAAGGAGGAAGAAGAAGTTTGTAAGAGACAGGATTAATCTGACACAAAATTTTAAAAGGACCAAGATAGCGTGGTCCCAACTTGTAGCTAGGGACACGGAAGCGGACATATTTAGCGGAGAGCCATACTGTTACGCCTAGCGCTCCGGGTCCCCGCTCCTCCCCGGAGCGCTCACGGCGTCTTTCTCCCTGCAGCTCCCCGGTCAGTCCCGCTGACCGGGAGCGCTGCTCTGTCATGGCCGTTGGGGATGCGATTCGCACAGCGGGACGCGCCCGCTCGCGAATCGCATCCCAGGTCACTTACCCGTTCCCGTCCCCTGCTGTCATGTGCTGGCGCGCGCGGCTCCGCTCTCTAGGGCGCGCGCGCGCCAGCTCCCTGAGACTTAAAGGGCCAGTGCACCAATGATTGGTGCCTGGCCCAATTAGCTTAATTGGCTTCCACCTGGTCCCTGACTATATCTATCCTCCTCCCTTGCACTTCCTTGCCGGATCTTGTTGCACTTGTGCCTAGTGAAAGCGTTTTGTGTGTTTAAAGCCTGTGTACCAGAACTTCTGCTATCTCCCCTGACTACGAACCTTGCCGCCTGCCCCCGACCTTCTGCTACGTCCGACTCTGCTTCTGCCTACTCCCTTGTACCTCGCCTATCTTCAGCAGCCAGAGAGGTGAGCCGTTGCTAGTGGATACGACCTGGTCACTACCGCCGCAGCAAGACCATCCCGCTTTGCGGCGGGCTCTGGTGAAAACCAGTAGTGTCTTAGAACCGGTCCACTAGCACGGTCCTCGCTATCCCTCTCTGGCACAGAGGATCCACCTCCTGCCAGCCGGCATCGTGACAGTAGATCCGGCCATGGATCCCGCTGAAGTTCCTCTGCCAGTTGTCGCTGACCTCCCTACGCTGGTCGCCCAGCAAGCTCGTCAGATCGCCCAACAAGATCACCAGCTGTCGTACTTGACCACCATGACACAGCAACTCCAGTCACAACTACAGCAGATTCAGTCTCAGCTACAGCAGCAACAACCATCTCCTCCGCCAGCTCCTGCACCTCTTCCGCAGCGAGTGGCCACTCCTAGCCTCCGCCTGTCCTTGCCGGACAAATTTAATGGGGACTCTAAGTTTTGCCGTGGCTTTCTTTCGCAATGTTCCCTGCACATGGAGATGATGTCGGACCAGTTTCCTACTGAAAGGTCTAAGGTGGCTTTCGTAGTCAGCCTTCTGTCTGGAAAAGCTCTGTCATGGGCCACACCGCTCTGGGACCGCAATGACCCCGTCACTGCCTCTGTACACTCCTTCTTCTCGGAAATTCGAAGTGTCTTTGAGGAACCTGCCCGAGCCTCTTCTGCTGAGACTGCCCTGCTGAACCTGGTCCAGGGTAATTCCTCCGTTGGCGAGTACGCCATACAATTCCGTACTCTTGCCTCTGAACTATCCTGGAATAATGAGGCTCTCTGCGCGACCTTTAAAAAAGGCCTATCCAGCAACATTAAAGATGTTCTGGCCGCACGAGAGACTCCTGCTAACCTGCATGAACTCATTCATCTAGCCACTCGCATTGACATGCGTTTTTCTGAGAGGCATCAAGAGCTCCGCCAGGAAAAAGACTTAGATCTCTGGACACCTCTCCCACAGTCTCCACTGCAATCTGCGCCTAGGCCTCCCGCCGAGGAGGCCATGCAAGTGGATCGGTCTCGCCTGACCCTGGAAGAGAGGAATCGCCGTAAGGAAGAGAATCTTTGCCTGTACTGTGCCAGTACTGAACATTTTTTGGTGGATTGCCCAATCCGTCCTCCACGTCTGGGAAACGCACGCTCGCACCCAGCTCTCGTGGGTGTGGCGTCTCTTGATGCTAAGTCGGCTTCTCCACGTCTCACGGTGCCTGTTCGGATTTCTACTTCAGCCAGCTCTTCTCTCTCAGCCGTGGCCTGCCTGGACTCTGGAGCTTCTGGGAATTTTATTCGGGAGTCCTTAGTGAATAAATTCCGCATTCCGGTGACCCGTCTTGTCAAGCCACTCCACGTTTCCGCGGTCAACGGAGCCAAGTTGGATTGCACCGTGCGTTTCCGCACGGAGCCCCTCCTAATGTGCATCGGACCTCATCACGAGGAAATTGTATTCTTGGTCCTTCCTAATTGCACTTCTGAAGTTCTCCTTGGACTACCCTGGCTTCAACACCATTCCCCAACCCTGGATTGGTCCACTGGGGAGATCAAGAGTTGGGGTCCCTCTTGTTCCAAGGACTGCCTTCAACCGGTTCCCAGTACTCCCTGCCGTGACCCTGTGGTTCCTCCTGTATCCGGTCCCCCTAAGGTCATTAAGGACTCTGCCTGCCACAGGAAATGCCTCTCCCCCCCTCCCAGTCCCATCAGGCAAGCCCCTGTGTCCCCGCATGGCCCTCGTCCTGGTGTCACACTGCCCCGTGCCAGGTCTCGCCCTCTGCCCTCTCTCCCCATTCCTACTCCTGCTGTTCTGCCTGCCGTTGAGGAATCCCTCCATCCTTTCCCGGTGTCCTCATCCCAGGGGAGGCAGTTACCGGATAAAGAGAGGGGGAGACCTAAGGGGGGGGGTACTGTTACGCCTAGCGCTCCGGGTCCCCGCTCCTCCCCGGAGCGCTCACGGCGTCTTTCTCCCTGCAGCTCCCCGGTCAGTCCCGCTGACCGGGAGCGCTGCTCTGTCATGGCCGTTGGGGATGCGATTCGCACAGCGGGACGCGCCCGCTCGCGAATCGCATCCCAGGTCACTTACCCGTTCCCGTCCCCTGCTGTCATGTGCTGGCGCGCGCGGCTCCGCTCTCTAGGGCGCGCGCGCGCCAGCTCCCTGAGACTTAAAGGGCCAGTGCACCAATGATTGGTGCCTGGCCCAATTAGCTTAATTGGCTTCCACCTGGTCCCTGACTATATCTATCCTCCTCCCTTGCACTTCCTTGCCGGATCTTGTTGCACTTGTGCCTAGTGAAAGCGTTTTGTGTGTTTAAAGCCTGTGTACCAGAACTTCTGCTATCTCCCCTGACTACGAACCTTGCCGCCTGCCCCCGACCTTCTGCTACGTCCGACTCTGCTTCTGCCTACTCCCTTGTACCTCGCCTATCTTCAGCAGCCAGAGAGGTGAGCCGTTGCTAGTGGATACGACCTGGTCACTACCGCCGCAGCAAGACCATCCCGCTTTGCGGCGGGCTCTGGTGAAAACCAGTAGTGTCTTAGAACCGGTCCACTAGCACGGTCCTCGCTATCCCTCTCTGGCACAGAGGATCCACCTCCTGCCAGCCGGCATCGTGACACATACCTTGTCTCCAGGGGAAAAAATGGGAGGGGCTCTTCTTTTCTTATCCGCGAACTTCTTCATGCGTGATGAAGCCTGTAAGAGAGAATTTTGGGTCTCTCTCCATATGATGGAAAGGTCACGAGAAATCTCATCTACAGCGGGCAGACCAGAGGGCAAGGGGGTAGGGAGGGGGGGAAGAGGGTGACGGCCGTACACCACGAAAAATGGGGATTTGGAGGAAGATTCAGAGACTCTGAAGTTATACGAGAATTCGGCCCATGGAAGGAGATCTGCCCAGTCATCCTGGCGGGAGGAAACAAAATGTCGTAAATAATCACCCAAGACCTGGTTAATTCTTTCTACTTGTCCATTGGACTGGGGATGATATGCAGAAGAAAAATTTAATTTAATCTTGAGTTGTTTACAGAGAGCCCTCCAGAATTTAGACACGAATTGGACGCCTCTATCCGAGACGATCTGCGTAGGCAACCCGTGAAGACGAAAAATGTGTACAAAAAATTGTTTAGCCAACTGAGGCGCTGAAGGAAGACCAGGAAGAGGGATGAAATGTGCCATTTTGGAGAATCGATCAACGACCACCCAAATAACAGTGTTGCCATGGGAAGGGGGTAAATCAGTAATAAAATCCATACCAATCAGAGACCAAGGCTGTTCGGGGACAGGCAGGGGATGAAGAAAACCAGCGGGCTTCTGGCGAGGAGTCTTATCCCGGGCACAGATAGTGCAGGCTCGCACAAAGTCCACAACATCCGTCTCCAGCGTCGGCCACCAATAGAAGCGGGAGATGAGTTGCACAGATTTCTTGATGCCCACATGACCTGCGAGATGGGAGGAGTGACCCCATTTGAGGATTCCGAGGCGTTGGCGTGGAGAAACAAAGGTCTTTCCTGGAGGAGTTTGCCTGATGGAGGCTGGAGAAGTGGAGATCAGGCAGTCAGGTGGAATGATGTGTTGCGGAGAGAGTTCAACTTCTGAGGCATCCGAGGAACGAGAGAGAGCATCGGCCCTAATGTTCTTATCGGCAGGCCGAAAGTGAATCTCAAAATTAAATCGGGCAAAGAACAGAGACCACCGGGCCTGGCGAGGATTCAGCCGTTGGGCAGACTGGAGGTAGGAGAGGTTCTTGTGGTCGGTGTAAATAATAACTGGAAATCTTGATCCCTCCAGCAGATGCCTCCATTCCTCAAGTGCTAATTTGATGGCTAGAAGCTCTCGATCCCCGATGGAGTAGTTCCTCTCCGCCGGAGAGAAGGTCCTAGAAAAAAAACCACAAGTGACAGCATGCCCGGAAGAATTTTTTTGTAGAAGAACAGCTCCAGCTCCCACTGAGGAGGCATCAACCTCCAATAGGAAGGGTTTGGAAGGGTCAGGTCTGGAGAGCACGGGAGCCGAAGAAAAGGCAGACTTGAGTCGTTTAAAGGCGTCTTCCGCTTGAGGAGGCCAAGACTTGGGATCGGCATTTTTTTTGGTTAAAGCCACGATAGGAGCCACAACGGTAGAAAAATGTGGAATAAATTGCCTGTAATAATTGGCGAACCCCAAAAAGCGTTGGATAGCACGGAGTCCGGAGGGGCGTGGCCAATCTAAGACGGCAGAGAGTTTGTCTGGATCCATTTGTAGTCCCTGGCCAGAGACCAAGTATCCTAGAAAAGGAAGAGATTGGCATTCAAACAGACATTTCTCAATTTTGGCATAGAGTTGATTGTCACGAAGTCTCTGAAGAACCATACGGACATGCTGGCGGTGTTCTTCTAGATTGGCAGAAAAAATTAGGATATCGTCCAGATATACAACAACACAGGAGTATAACAGATCACGAAAAATTTCATTAACAAAGTCTTGGAAGACAGCAGGGGCGTTGCACAGGCCAAAGGGCATGACCAGATACTCAAAGTGTCCATCTCTGGTGTTAAATGCCGTTTTCCACTCATCCCCCTCTCTGATGCGGATGAGGTTATAGGCACCTCTTAAGTCCAGTTTAGTAAAGATGTGGGCACCTTGGAGGCGATCAAAGAGTTCAGAGATGAGGGGTAGGGGGTAGCGGTTCTTAACCGTGATTTTATTAAGACCGCGGTAGTCAATGCAAGGACGTAGGGAGCCATCTTTTTTGGACACAAAGAAAAATCCGGCTCCGGCAGGAGAGGAGGATTTACGGATAAAGCCCTTTTTTAAATTTTCCTGGACGTATTCAGACATGGCAAGAGTCTCTGGGGCAGAGAGAGGATAAATTCTGCCCCGGGGTGGAGTAGTGCCCGGGAGGAGGTCGATAGGACAATCATAAGGCCTGTGAGGAGGTAGAGTCTCAGCTTGTTTTTTGCAGAAAACATCCGCGAAGTCCATATAGGCCTTAGGGAGACCGGTTACTGGAGGAACCACAGAGTCACGGCAAGGGTTACTGGGAACCGGTTTTAAACAGTCCTTGGAACAAGAGGGCCCCCAACTCTTGATCTCCCCAGTGGACCAATCCAGGGTTGGGGAATGAAGTTGAAGCCAGGGAAGTCCAAGGAGAATTTCCGAGGTGCAATTGGGGAGGACCAAAAGTTCAATCCTCTCGTGATGAGATCCGATGCTCATTAGAAGGGGCTCCGTGCGGAAACGTATGGTACAGTCCAATCTTTCATTGTTTACACAATTGATGTAAAGGGGTCTGGCGAGACTGGTCACTGGGATGTTGAACCTGTTGACGAGAGAGGCCAAAATAAAATTTCCTGCAGATCCAGAGTCCAAGAAGGCCACAGTAGAGAAGGAGAAGGCAGAGGCAGACATCCGCACAGGCACAGTAAGACGTGGAGAAGCAGAGTAGACATCAAGGACTGTCTCACCTTTGTGCGGAGTCAGCGTACGTCTTTCCAGGCGGGGAGGACGGATAGGACAATCCCTCAGGAAGTGTTCGGTACTAGCACAGTACAAGCAGAGGTTCTCCATGCGGCGTCGTGTCCTCTCTTGAGGTGTCAGGCGAGACCGGTCGACCTGCATAGCCTCCACGGCGGGAGGCACAGGAACGGATTGCAGGGGACCAGAGGAGAGAGGAGCCGAGGAGAAGAAACGCCTCGTGCGAACAGAGTCCATATCTTGGCGGAGCTCCTGACGCCTTTCGGAAAAACGCATGTCAATGCGAGTGGCTAGGTGAATGAGTTCATGTAGATTAGCAGGAATTTCTCGTGCGGCCAGAACATCTTTAATGTTGCTGGATAGGCCTTTTTTAAAGGTCGCGCAGAGGGCCTCATTATTCCAGGATAATTCTGAAGCAAGAGTACGGAATTGTACGGCATACTCGCCAACGGAAGAATTACCCTGGACCAGGTTCAACAGGGCAGTCTCAGCAGAAGAGGCTCGGGCAGGTTCCTCAAAGACACTTCGGATTTCCGAGAAGAAGGAGTGTACAGAGGCAGTGACGGGGTCATTGCGGTCCCAGAGCGGTGTGGCCCAAGACAGGGCTTTTCCAGACAGAAGGCTGACTACGAAAGCCACCTTAGACCTTTCAGTGGGAAACTGGTCCGACATCATCTCCAGATGCAGGGAACATTGGGAAAGAAAGCCACGGCAAAACTTAGAGTCCCCATCAAATTTATCCGGCAAGGATAGGCGTAGACCAGGAGCGGCCACTCGCTGCGGAGGAGGTGCAGGAGCTGGCGGAGGAGATGACTGCTGAAGCTGTGGTAGTAACTGCTGTAGCATAACGGTCAGTTGAGACAGCTGTTGGCCTTGTTGCGCTATCTGTTGTGACTGCTGGGCGACCACCGTGGTAAGGTCAGCGACAACTGGCAGAGGAACTTCAGCGGGATCCATGGCCGGATCTACTGTCACGATGCCGGCTGGCAGGTAGTGGATCCTCTGTGCCAGAGAGGGATTGGCGTGGACTGTGCTAGTGGATCGGTTCTAAGTCACTACTGGTTTTCACCAGAGCCCGCCGCAAAGCGGGATGGTCTTGCTGCGGCGGTAGTGACCAGGTCGTATCCACTAGCAACGGCTCACCTCTCTGGCTGCTGAAGATAGGCGCGGTACAAGGGAGTAGACAGAAGCAAGGTCGGACGTAGCAGAAGGTCGGGGCAGGCAGCAAGGATCGTAGTCAGGGGCAACGGCAGGAGGTCTGGAACACAGGCTAGGAACACACAAGGAAACGCTTTCACTGGCACGATGGCAACAAGATCCGGCAAGGGAGTGCAGGGGAAGTGAGGTGATATAGGGAAGTGCACAGGTGAACACACTAATTGGAATCACTGCGCCAATCAGCGGCGCAGTGGCCCTTTAAATCGCAAAGACCCGGCGCGCGCGCGCCCTAGGGAGCGGGGCCGCGCGCGCCGGGACAGGACCGAGGGAGAGCGAGTCAGGTACGGGAGCCGGGGTGCGCATCGCGAGCGGGCGCTACCCGCATCGCGAATCGCATCCCAGCTGGAAGCGGAATCGCAGCGCCCCGGGTCAGTGGATCTGACCGGAGCGCTGCAGTGGGGAGAGTGTAGCGAGCGCTCCGGGGAGGAGCGGGGACCCGGAGCGCTCGGCGTAACACCCCTATAGGGACTAAAATAAAGTGTAAAAAAAAAAGCAAAAAAATTAAAAGCTAATAAATGTGATTTAAATGTGATCACCCCCTTTCCCCATTTAATAAAAAAAATAGGAAAAAACAAAAAAGAAAATACATATGTGGTATCGCCGCATGCGTAAATTTCCTAACTATAAAAATATAAATGTTAATTAAACCACACAGTCAATGGCATACATGCAAAAAAGTTCCAAAGCCCAAAATTTTGTATTTTTTTGTCACTTTGTATACCCTAAAAAATGTATAAAAAGCGATCAAAAAGTCTCATCAAGACAAAAATGATACCGATAAAAACTTTAGATCATGGTGCAAAAAATTAGCCATCATACCACCCCGTATAACTGTATGGACCTACAGAATAAAGATATGGTGTCATATGTACTGAAAAGTGCACTGCGTAGAATCAGAAGCCCCCAAAATGTACAAAATGGCATTTTCTCTTTTTACATTTTGCCCCACAAATATTTTTTTTCTGGTTTTCAATGTAGATTTTGTGGTGAAATTCTTAATGGAATTACAAAGTAAAATTGGTGGTGCAAAAAACAAGCCCTATAAGAGTCTGTAAGTGGAAAATTGAAAGTTTTGAAAATGATTTTTAAAAGGTGAGGAGGAAAAAACAAAAGTGCAAAAATGAAAAATGGCCCGAGAGGGAAGGGATTAAGAACATTGCCCATTTTGGTCTTTTTTCCTCCTCTTCTTCTAACAGCCATAACCCTTTATTTTTTTCATCCACTGAGCCATATGAGGTCTAGCTTTTTGCGCAACCAATTGTACTTTGCAATTACATCTTTTTACCACAAAATGTATGTGGAAAAAAATGTGATTATTATATTGAGGGGAAAATAGAAAAAAAAAATTACAAATTGTGGAGGGTTTTGCTTTTACGCAGTGCACCTTGTGGTAAAGCAGAATTTTTATTCTGGGAGTCAATACAATTAACCCCTTAAGGACCCAGCCATTTTACACCTTAGGGCCTGGCCATTTTTTGCACATCTGACCACTGTCACTTTAAACATTAATAACTCTGGAATGCTTTTACCTTTCATTCTGATTGCGAGATTGTTTTTTCGTGACATATTCTACTTTAACATAGTGGTAAAATTTTGTGATAACTTGCATCCTTTCTTGGTGAAAAATCCCAAAATTTGATGAAAAATTTGAAAATTTAGCATTTTTCTAACTTTGAAGCTCTCTGCTTGTAAGGAAAATGGATATTCCAAATAATTTTTTTTATTCACATATAAAATATGTCCACTTTATGTTTGAATCATAAAATTGACGTTTTTACTTTTGGAAGACACCAGAGGGCTTCAAAGTTCAGCAGCAATTTTCCAGTTTTTCACAAAATTTTCAAACTCACTATTTTTCAGGGACCAGTTCAGGTTTGAAGTGGATTTGAAGGGTCTTCATCTTAGAAATACCCCACAAATGACCCCATTATAAAAACTGCACCCCCCAAAGTATTCAAAATGACATTCAGTCAGCGTTTTAACCCTTTAGGTGTTTCACAGGAATAGCAGCAAAGTGAAGGAGAAAATTCACAATCTTAATTTTTTACACTCGCATTTTCTTGTAGACCCAATTTTTTTATTTTTACATGGGGTAATAGGAGAAAATTTATGCTTGTATTTGTAGCCCAATTTCTCTCGAGTAAGCACATACCTCATATGTCTATGTAAAGTGTTCGGCAGGCGCAGTAGAGGGCTCAGAAGGGATTGAGCGACAAGGGGATTTTGGAGAGTACGTTTTTCAGAAATGGTTTTTGGGGGGCATGTTGCATTTAGGAAGCCCCTATGGTGCCAGAACAGCAAAAAAAAAAAACATATGCCATTTTGGAAACTAGGCTCCTTGAGGAACGTAAAAAGGAATTAAGTAAGCCTTAACCCCTTAAGGACGCAGCCCTTTTTCACCTTAAGGACTGAGCCCTTTTTCGCAATTACGACCACCGTTGTCACGATGCCGGCTGGCAGGTAGTGGATCCTCTGTGCCAGAGAGGGATTGGCGTGGACCGTGCTAGTGGATCGGTTCTAAGTCACTACTGGTTTTCACCAGAGCCCGCCGCAAAGCGGGATGGTCTTGCTGCGGCGGTAGTGACCAGGTCGTATCCACTAGCAACGGCTCAACCTCTCTGGCTGCTGAAGATAGGCGCGGTACAAGGGAGTAGACAGAAGCAAGGTCGGACGTAGCAGAAGGTCGGGGCAGGCAGCAAGGATCGTAGTCAGGGGCAACGGCAGGAGGTCTGGAACACAGGCTAGGAACATACAAGGAAACGCTTTCACTGGCACGATGGCAACAAGATCCGGCAAGGAAGTGCAGGGGAAGTGAGGTGATATAGGGAAGTGCACAGGTGATAACACTAATTGGAACCACTGCGCCAATCAGCGGCGCAGTGGCCCTTTAAATCGCAAAGACCCGGCGCGCGCGCGCCCTAGGGAGCGGGGCCGCGCGCGCCGGGACAGGACTGACGGAGAGCGAGTCAGGTACGGGAGCCGGGGTGCGCATCGCGAGCGGGCGCTACCCGCATCGCGAATCGCATCCCGGCTGGAGGCGGTATCGCAGCGCCCCGGGTCAGTGGATCTGACCGGAGCGCTGCAATGAGGAGAGTGTAGCGAGCGCTCCGGGGAGGAGCGGGGACCCGGAGCGCTTGGCGTAACAACCGTCACTTTATGAATTAATAACGCCAAAACGCTTTTACCGATTATTCTGATTCTGAGATTGTTTTTTCGTGACATATTCTACTTTATTTTGGTGTTAAATCTTTGGCGTTAATTGCATCCTTTTTTGGTGAAAAATCCCCAAATTTCATGAAAATTTTGAACATTTTGCATTTTTCTAACTTTGAAGCTCTCTAATTGTAAGGAAAATGGATATTCCAAATAAATTTTATTTTTCTTCACAAATACAATATGTCCATTTTATGTTGGCATCATAAAATGGACATACTTTTGCTTTTTGAAAAAATTAGAGGGCTTCAAAGTAGAGCAGCAATTTTCAAAAATGTCATGAAAATTGCTAAATCTGAAGGGACAGATGTTACAGAACTACAACTCCCAGCATGCCTGGGCAGTCGAGGCATGCTGAGAGCTGTAGTTTGGCAACATCTGGAGGGCAACTGTTTGGGCACCACTGTAACAGTGGTACCCAAACTGTGACCCTCCAGATGTTGCAAAACTACAACTCCCAGCATGCCCAGACAGCCTTTGGCTGCCACAGTAAAGATCAATTTACTTTCACTTTCAATCCCCCCCACTGTCGATTCCCAACCTGAGCAAAGATAAAGCAGGCTCCAGCGAAGATCCCAGGTCCCCAGGCATCTTCTCCTGCAGGTACGGCCTCCATCTTCTTCCCAGAGCCCCTCGACATCCAGGGGCGGGCATAACGGGGGTTGCCATGGCAACCCCCTGTCCTGCGCTGCCATTGGTCAGAACTCCGTTCTGAGTAATGGCAGGGGATAGGAGGAGATCGCAGCTTTGCGACCTCACTCCTATCCTTTAGGCTGATCGGGGCTGTTGCTGACAGCTCCGATCAGCCCTATTTTCCGGGTGATCGGGTCACCAGAGACCCGATCAGCCCGGAATTGGAGAAAATCGCATGCCTGAATTGACATGCGATTTTCTCCGAAGAGGTTAATACCCCACAGGTGTTTCCCGACTTTTGCATATGTAAAAAAAAAAAAAAAAAATGTCACTAAAATGTGTGTTTCCCCCCAAATTTCACATTTTTGCAAGAGTTAGTAGCAGAAAATATCCCCAAAAATTTGTAACCCCATCTCTTCTGAGTATAGAGGTACCCCATAAGTTGACCTGAAGTGCACTACGGGCGAACTACAATGCTCAGAAGAGAAGGAGTCATATTTGGCTTTTTGAGAGCAAATTTTGTTCGGGGGGCATGTCACATTTAGGAAGCCCCTATGGTGCCAGGACAGCAAAATAACCCCCACATGGCATACCATTGTGGAAACTAGACCCCTTGAGGAACGTAACAAGGGGTACAGTGAGCATTTACCCCCACTGGTGTCTGTCAGATCTTTGGAACAGTGGGCTGTACAAAATTTTTGATATGCACAGCCCACTGTTCCAAAGATCTGTCACACCAGTGGGGTATAAATTCTCACTGCACCCCTCATTACATTCCGTGAGGGGTGTAGTTTCCGAAATGGGGGTCACATGTGGGGTCTTGTTTTTTTTGCGTTTGTCAAAACCGCTGTAACAATCAGCAACCCCTGTGCAAATCACCTCAAATGTACATGGTGCACTCTCCCTTCTGGGCCTTGTTGTGCGCCCCCAGAGCACTTTGCGCCCACATATGGGGTATCTCCGTAGTCAGGAAAAACTGCATTACAAATTTTGGGGGGCTTTTTTCCCTTTTACCTCTTGTCAAAATGAAAAGTATAGGGCAACACCAGCATGTTGGTGTAAAAACATTTTTTTTTTTACACTAACATGCTGGTGTTGACCCCAAATTCACCTTTTCATAAGGGGTGAAAGGAGAAAAAGACCCCAAAATTTGTTAGGCAATTTCTCCCAAGTGCGGAGATACCCCATATGTGGCCCTAAACTGTTGCCTTGAAATACGACAGGGCTCCGAAGGGAGAGCGCCATGCGCATTTGAGGCCTGAATTAGGGATTTGCATAGGGGTGGACATAGGGGTATTCTAAGCCAGTGATTCCCAAACAGGGTGCCTCCAGCTGTTGCAAAACTCCCAGCATGCTTGGACAGTCAACGGCTGTCCGGCAATACTGGGAGTTGTTGTTTTGCAACAGCTGGAGGCTCCATTTTGGAAACAGTGGCGTACCAGACGTTTTTCATTTTTATTGGGGAGGGGGGCTGTGTAGGGGTATGTGTATATGTAGTGTTTTTTACTTATTTTATTTTGTGTTAGTGTAGTGTAGTGTTTTTAGGGTATAGTCACAGGGGCGGGGGATTACAGCGAGTTTCTCGCTGCGAGTTTGAGCTGCCGCGCAAAATTAGCTGCATCGCAAACTTGCAGCCTGATATTCACTGTAAGCCCCCCCCCTGCCCATGTGAATGTACCCTGTACATTCACAGGGGGGGGGGAACCTCCAGCTGTTGCAAAACTACAGCTCCCAGCATGCACAGTCTATCAGTGCATGCTGGTAGTTATAGTTTTGTAACAGCTGGAGGCACACGGGTTGGGAAACACTGAGTTAGGAAACAGACAATATTTCCCAACCAGTGTGCCTCCAGTTGTTGCAAAACCACAACTCCCAAACATTCTCAGGCATGCTGGAAGTAGTAGTTCGGCAACATCTTTAGAGCCAGATGTTGCCGAACTACAACTCCCAGCATGCTTGGAGTTGTAGTTTTGCAACATCTGGAGGACTACAGTTTGCAGACCACTAATACAGTGGTTCCCAATCTGTGCCCTTCCAGATGTTGCAAAACTACAACTCCCAGTATGCCAAAACTGTCCAGGCATGCTGGGAGTTGTAGTTCTGCAACATCTGAAGGGCCAGATGTTACAGAACTACAACTCCCAGCATGTCTGGACAGTAAGGGCATGCTGAGGATGTGTAGTTTTGCAACATCAGGAAGGGCACAATGGTCTCCAAACTCCAAGGGCTGTCTGGGCATGCTGGGAGTTGTAGTATACAGGGTCCCATTACAGCAATGCATGTCGCTTTATGGCGACGTGCTTTGCTGTAAAGGGCCCGACCGCGGCTGAAGAGGAACTCCCCTGTCGCCGCCGCCGTCTTCATCTCCGGGATCCGGGTCTTGAGGGACGAGATAAGTACCGGGGCCGGTCCCCAGCACTCCATTGTCCCCCGCCGCGTCCTCCGGTCTTCCTCCCCGGACTTCCAGGGGCCGGGCAGGGCGGGAGGAAGTAACCCCCCCCCCCCCCCTTGCGATTGGTCGGTTAGATAACCGACGGATCGCAGGGGATAGGAGGAGGTGGCAGGCTTGCCACCTCGCTCCTAGCCTCCAGCATGGTCCTGGCTGTCTGTGACAACAGGGATCATGCAAAATTACCGGGCAGTCGGGTCCCAGAGACCCGATCAGCCTGGTATCGCCGCAGATCGCTGTTGTGATTTCAGCAGCGATTTGCGGTGATCGCCGACATGGGGGGCCTACATGGCCCCCCTCGGTGTTTGCCCTGGATGCCTGCTGAACGATTTCAGCAGGCATCCGAATCCGATCTCTGCCCGGCGAGCGGCGGAGACCGGAATGACTCAGGATGTATGCATACGTCCTGGGTCCTTAAGTACCAGGATCCCAAGACGTACCATACGTCTTGGGTCCTGAACAGGTTAAAATGATATACATAGCTTTTGTATTATTGTACTACTTTGAAGAAAAAAAATTCACACTTTGACAAAATAAGTATTCTTAAAATTATCCTGTTCTGTAACTCTTTATTTTTCCATATACAGGGCTGTATAAGAGCTCACTTTTTGCACTGTGATCTGTAGTTTTAATCGGTAATTTTGATTGGATGAGACTTTTTTTTATCACTTTCTATAAAACATTTTTTTTTATATACTGTATATAATGTGATCAAAAATTAGCTGTTTGGTATTTTTTACATTTAATCTATTTACCATACAGGATCATAAACACTATGTTTTAATAAGTTGGATATTTCCGCATGTGGTGATACTAAATGTTTTTTTTTTCTATTTCACAAATGGGCTTTTTTATATTTTAAAAATATTATTTTATTTACAATTTTAAGTCACTACGGAGGACTTTTATATACAATCATTAGATTAATAACATTGAATAATGTTATGCAATTGCATATCATGACTCTACTAATAACAGATCAGCAGATCAGACCAGGGACAGGCATAGAGTAGGTGAAGTTACCTCCAGTCCAATTGTGTGTTTTTGCATTTTTCTGTTTTTAGTTCCTGTTCAGACTTTTTTTTTTTTTTATGTATGCACAGTTTCTGTGATAATTCTTCCTTAGGTTGGAAGAGTTAATGCTCTCAGCCTATGACAGCTTGGGTGTGGTTTTAAAACCTCAGTTCTGCTGGTACTCTGGGGTGGTGATTAGTTCTACTCTGACTGTTTTAGGATTCCCTTTTGCTATGTCTGTCTGTCTGAGTGTATATCATGGTTATTATGACTGTTTATGATATAGATTTTAGTCTTCTTGGTTTTTAGTATTATGTATGTCCGTTCTGCTTTAACCTTTTTATATCTTAGTCTGTGTTCACACTGTTAGTCTTGTGCTTATACCTGTGCTCAGTATTTAGTTTTCCTGTTTATTGTCCTGAGTGACCCGTATTCCTCCATGTTTTGGAGTTTGGCTTTTGAAGTTTTCTCTGGAGTCTGTTCAGACTCATCCGGTTCTCAGTCTAGTGTTCTGTCCCTCCATGTTTGGAGTGGTGTCTCTTGTTTGTTTCTGAATTGTGTGTCCAGTGTGAACTGTGTTCTATATTTCTGACCTGTCCATGACTACGTACTGTATTATTTGTGTACCTTTATGCCCATTGCACTTTAGCGCGGGAAGGGACCGGCGCCCAGGTGTCGATTCACTGTTTAGGGCGGATGGGCAAGTAGTCAGGGAGAGTGGTTCTTAGGGAAAGCTTAGGGCTCACTTCTCCCTGTTCATGACACCTATGTTATTGTATATTGATAAATCTAGCATTTGCGATGACCTATCGTTGTTATTCTTTTATGTCCTTTTGGAAAATCTAATAAAAAAACATAATAAAAAAAATTGAAAAACAGAAAAAAATATTTTTATAATAAATAATATTTTAAGTAGTGGGTCATTTATTGATGACATTTCCCGTACGTCTTTTGGTCCTCTATAAGTGGTTAAACAACCATGTGGCCTTGCAGTGACAAATGTGAGAAAAGTAGCTGCCGCATCATAAGGCAAATGCCTTGTGCATGTCCAGCTTGGTATGAATTCTTGTTTTTTCTTTTTTAAACACAGCATTTAGATTTAAAGCAGAAACTGTAATGCTAGCTTTTAGGCCAGCACTTCATAAATCAAAAGAAATATTGCTTTCAGTTAAGTTAAAAAATAATCTTGTCAATATATTATTTATATAGCTTTAAGTTATGATAAACAGTTATATATATATCTTCCTAATATTAGAACAGTAGAAATAAAAAACAGATGAGTAAAGGCGTGTGCCAAGAAAGATTAAATTAGACCTTTTGGCCTCATTTTTAATTCTGAAACAAACATTATATCAATGAAAGAAGAATCTGTTAAATATCTATTTTGCCTTCATATATATGCAAAGTTTAGCAGTGAAACACTCCTAGCTGATGGACCTGGCTTTGTGCGCTGGGGCACAGTCATGCTGGAACAGAAAAAGGGTGAACCCAAACTGTTGCTACAAAGTTGGAAATTTACAGAAAAGAAGGAAAAGTCCAGTGCGGCTTCATTGCAGTCTACAAATCCCATTTATTGTATAAAAGTTCATGAAGAGAAACATCAGAGGTGTGAACAAGTCACGTATTTCGGGTGTTGCCACACTTAAGCTAGGTTTACATATGTCAGTTGTGTCAGGCTCAGTTTTTTTTTTTTACATAAACTGTTCAACTGATGGAACGACTGATGCTCAAAAAGTGCATAAACTGTCATCAGTAAAACCATCAGTTGCCTGACAGGTATATGCGGCATGGATGGAGGGACGCAGCAAGTTGCGTTCCCCTTTCTGTGCCGGTCCGGCAAGTCAAATCATCTGGCGTATAAACAGAGATGGTGGATGACTGCAAAAGGTCTCTTTCAAATGAATGGGATCAGTTCTGGTTTAATTTTCCCCCCAGCGCATTTTTTTACAGTGCAGGAGGGAAAAGAAAACTGACGAGGGACATATATAAAGGGGGCCTTAGTCATACGAACAAACATATAACATTTTCACTGGCAAGGCAGATAATAAAAAAGCACCAGCAATGTCTCATTAACCCCTTATATATCGATACAACATTAAAAGGGTAATTTGCCCCTAGACATCTTATCCCCTATCCAAAGAATAGGGATAAGATGTCTGATCCCTGGGACCAGCCGTTGGCACCCTGACGTTCTGAACATTTATGTTCAGAACATTGGCTTCAGAAGGCCATAGTCTTGATGTTACGCCACTCCAGTCATGTCTATGTCTGGGTGTGACGAGTGACAACACTCACCTGAAGCCGGTGTTCTGAACATAAATGTTTAGAAAGCCAGAGTGCTGGCACAAAGATCGCGGGGGGTCCCATGATCCTTTGGATAGGAGATAAGATGTCTATGGGTGGAGTACCCCTTTAAGTGATTGTATGCTACAAAAATTGTTACATTAAGCAACTCATTAGTTATTAAAATGCACATCATATGTTCTATCTGTAGTAGCATATATTAACCCCTTAAGGACCAAGGGCGAACAGGTACGCCTTTGCTCCCTGGTACTTAAGGACCAAGGGCGTACCTGTACGCCCGTGGGAATTTCGGTCCACGCCACGCGCCGGGCGGGGATCGGGCCGGGGTGACTGCTGATATCTATCAGCAGGCCCCCCGCGCAAATGCCCAGGGGGGTCATTAGACCCCCCCCATGTCGGCGATCGGCGCAAATCGCAAGTGAATTCACACTTGCGATTTGCGCAGATTCCGGGTCATACGGGTCTATGGTGACCCGGAATAGACGGGGGATCGCGAGTGTCCTAGACATCCACGATCCCCCTGTAGCGATAGGAGTGAGGTGGCAGGGTTGCCACCCCTCCCATCTCTGCTATTGGTGGTCTAGACGCGACCAC
Organism: Hyla sarda; assembly: GCF_029499605.1. Lineage (NCBI taxonomy): Eukaryota > Metazoa > Chordata > Amphibia > Anura > Hylidae > Hyla > Hyla sarda. Next base: position 271,636,675 of record NC_079194.1, on the reverse strand, counting down.
CAATAGCAGATCGGGGGCGGAGGGGTTTACTTTCGGTTTCCCCGTCCTGCCCACCCACAATAGGCGGGGAAACCGACAGGGAACGGCGCCGAAGATCCACTTACCCATCGGCGACGGCAGCGGGCGAAGATCAGCGGCGGCAGCGGGCGACGATCGGCGTAAGAAGAGGACCGCGACGCAGCTCCCTGGATCCAACGGAAGCCGGTGAGTTACTTAGCAACATCTGGAGGGCTACAGTCTGAGACCACTTTAGTGGTCTCTAAACTGTAACCCTCCAGATGTTGCAAAACTACAACTCCCAGCATGCCAAGAGAGCTGTTTAGGCTTGCTGGGAGTTGCAGTTTTGCAACAGCTGGAGGTCTACAGTTTGAGACCACTGCAAAGTGATCTCTATACTGTGCACCTCCAGATCTTGCAAAACTACAACTCCCAGCATGCCCAGACAGCAGTTTGCTGTCTGGGCATGCTGGGAGTTGTAGTTTTGCAACATCTGGAGGTCCACAGTTTGGAGACCACTGTGCAGTGGTCTCTAAACTATAGCTCTCCAAATGTTGCAAAACTGCAACTCCCAGCAAGCCTAAACAGCAAACAGCTGTCTCTGCATGCTGGGAGTTGTAGTTGCGATCCTTCCAGCTGTTGCATAACTACATCTCCCAGCATGCCTTTCGGCGATCAGTACATGCTGGGAGTTGAAGTTTTGCAACAGCTGGAGGCACACTGGTTGGAAAATACTGAGTTAGGTAACAGAACCTAACTGAAGGTTTTCCAACCAGTGTGCCTCCAGCTGTTGCAAAAGTACAACTCCCAGCATGCACGGTCTGTCAGTACATGCTGGGAGTTGTAGTTTTGAAACAGCTGGAGGTTTGCCCCCCCCCCCCCCCCCCCCCCCCATGTGAACGAACAGGGTAAATTCGCACGGGCAGGCTTACAGTAAGTTTCCTGCTTCAAGTTTGGGCTGCGGCAAACTCCTAGCGGTAAATTCACTGTAAACTCGCCAGTGTGAACGTACCCTAAAAACACTACACTACACTACACTACCACATAATAAAGGGTAAAACACTACATATACACCCCTTACACTGTCCCCCTAATAAAAAATAAAAAATACATATTGTACGGCAGTGTTTCCAAAACAGAGCCTCCAGCTGTTGCAAAACAACAACTCCCAGCATTTCCGGACAGCCACTAACTGTCCAGGCATGCTGGGAGTTTAGCAACAGCTGGAGGCACCCTGTTTGGGAATCACTGGCGTAGAATACCCCTATGTCCACCCCTGTGCAATCCCTAATTTAGTCCTCAAATGCGCATGGTGCTCTCTCACTTCGGAGCCCTGTCGTATTTCAAGGAAACAGTTTAGTGCCACATATGGGGTATCTCCGTACTCGGGAGAAATTGCACTACAAATTTTGGGGGCTTTTTTTCCTTTTACCCCTTATGAAAAAGAAAAGTTGGGGTCTACACCAGCCTGTTAGTGCAAAAAACAACATGCTGGTGTTGTCCTTTACTTTTTATTTCCACGGGAGGTAAAAGGAAAAAAAGACCCCCAAAATTTGTAACGCAATTTCTCCTGAGTACGGAGATACCCCATATGTGGGCGTAAAATGCTCTGGGGGCGCACAACAAGGCTCAGGAGTGAGAGCGCACCATGTACATTTGAGGCCTAAATTGGTGATTTGCACAGGGGTGGCTGATTTTACAGCGGTTCTGACATAAACCCCAAAAAATAAATACCCACATGTGACCCCATTTTGGAAACGACACCCCTCACGCAACGTAACAAGGGGTATAGTGAGCCTGAACACCCCACATGTGTTTGACAAATTTTCATTAAAGTTGGATGGGAAAATGAAGAAAAAAAAATTTTCTCACTAAAATGCTGGTGTCACTCTACATTTTTCATTTTCACAAGGGAAAATAAAAAAAAAAGCCCCCCAAAATTTGTAACCCAATTTCTTCTGAGTAAGAGCATACCTCATATGTGGATGTAAAGTGCTCTATGGGTGCACTACAATGCTCAGAAGAGAAGGAGCGCCATGGGGATTTTGAAGAGAAAATTTGTCCGGAATTGAAGGCCACTTGTGTTTACAAAGCCCCCATGGTACCAGAACAATGGACCCCCCCATATGTGACCCCAGTGGGGTGTAAATGCTCACTGCACCACTTATTAAATTCTGTGAGGGGTGTAGTTTCCAAAATGGGGTCACATGTGGGGGGGTCCACTGTTCTGGCACCACGGGGGGCTTTGTAAATGCACATGGCCCCTGACTACCATTCCAAACGAATTCTCTTTCCAAAAGCTCAATGGTGCTCCTCCTCTTCTGAGCATTGTAGTTCGCACGTAGTGCACTTCAGGTCCACTTATGGGGTACCTCCATACTCAGAAGAGATGGGGTTACAAATTTTGGGGGGTATTTTCTGCTATTAACCCTTGCAAAAATGTGAAATTTGGGGGGAAACAAACATTTTAGTGAAAAATTTTTTATATTTTTTTTACATATGCAAAAGTCGTGAAACACCTGTGGGGTATTAAGGCTCACTTTATTCCTTGTTACGTTCCCCAAGGGGTCTAGTTTCCAAAATGGTATGTCATGTGGGTTATTTTTGCTGTTCTGGCACCATAGGGGCTTCCTAAATGCAACATGCCCCCCAAAAACCATTTCTGAAAAACGTACTCTCCAAAATCCCCTTGTCGCTCCTTCGCTTCTCAGCCCTCTACTGCGCCTGCCGAACACTTTACATAGACATATGAGGTATGTGCTTACTCGAGAGAAATTGGGCTACAAATATAAGTATACATTTTCTCCTTTTACCCCTTGTAAAAATTCAAAAATTGGGTTTACAAGAACATGCGAGTGTAAAAAATAAAGATTGTGAATTTTCTCCTTCACTTTGCTGCTTTTCCTGTGAAACACCTAAAGGGTTAAAACACTTACTGATTGTCATTTTGAATACTTTGGGGTGTAGTTTTTATAATGGGGTCATTTGTGGGGTATTTCTAATGGGAAGACCCTTCAAATCCACTTCAAACCTGAACTGGTCTCTGAAAAAAAGCGAGGTTCAAAATTTTGTGAAAAATTGGAAAATTGCTGCTGAACTTTGAAGCCTTCTGGTGTCTTCCAAAAGTAAAAACTCGTCAATTTTATGATGAAAACATAAAGTAGACATATTGGAAATGTGAATAAAAATTTTTTTTTTGAATATCCATTTTCCTTACAAGCAGAGAGCTTCAAAGTTAGAAAAATGCAAAATTTTCTAATTTTTCATCAAATTTTGGGATTTTTCACCAAGAAAGGATGCAAGTTAACACAAAATTTTACCACTATGTTAAAGTAGAATATGTCACGAAAAAACAATCTCGGAATCAGATTGATAATTAAAAGCATTCCAGAGTTATTAATGTTTAAAGTGACAGTGGTCAGATGTGCAAAAAACGCTCTGGTCCGAAGGTGTAAAATGGCCTGGTCCTTAAGGGGTTAAAATTATAAAGTAAATGTATGAAATGATAAGAATTAACAGTAGGAAAAATTTTATATTTTCCCATTCCTTTTTAATTAATCTGAATATACTGTTATAGGGAACTTACGGATTCCGAGTCCTCGTTGGATAATGCTTTGTTCCAGATACTTTTGTAAAGTGGATAAATCCCCCCAGATTCTAGATTCCTGCAGTAATGCACTTTCCAATTAATTTATTTTGATACGTAAGTCCACAACATTCTTTGTCTCAATATTAGCAGCATTTAACATTAGGGATATTTTATCTACATGAGAATGATGATCTTGTATGGATTGTATTTTCTGACAGTATTTTCTTGGTGTCGATAGTTATTGGGGGAATGCACAATCCGTAATTTCCTTTATTGTGTATAAAAGCTCATGAAGAGAGACATTAGTGGTGTAAACAAGTCACGTATTTCGGGTGTTGCCGAAATAAAAGCATAACATTTTCATCATGTGGCCAACAGGTGAAAAGCACCTACAATGTCTCATTAACCCCTAACAGATAAAAGACATTAAAATGATTGTATGCAACAAAAATATCCGGTCGGATATTCTGTAGTGTGAATGGGCCCTAGTAGGCTCCAGTTCTCAGAAATATAAGGTGACAGTGTTCTCTACTACCACCAAGTTTCTTAACAGTCAAACCATGAATCTTTTATTGAAAAGAGTTGGTAGCAATATACAGGACGTAAATGGTAGGTATGGATGCCCATATGGGCGTTGTATTACATGGTAACAAATAAAACAGTTACAACACATAACTAGGAGGAAATATCTGATCAGCATACAATAATAATTGCACTGGAATCATAATGCATACATAGGAGGAAAACAGGTAAGAATGATAATGGTTGGATTGGTCGTCGCCACAAAGGGAACCCCAGCCTATCGTAAAACAAGGAGGTCATCACCTTCCCCCAATCAATAGAGAGAAAGGCATGTTTGCATTGAAGGACAATAAGGAGAAAGCAGCCATGCCTCCCACAACTTATCAAAACATTCTACTCTACTCCCACGTATGGCTGATAACTTTTCACACAGCATGATGTAGTTAACCTTGTCAATAACCTTATGAAATGACAAAGATGGGGATTTCCATTGTGCAGCTATATGTATCCTGGTGGCCATAAGAATGAACTGAGCCATCCGAAATGTACGGAACGGCATCCTGCTAGGTTTATTACTTAAGAGACAAAAGGAGACAAAAGGAAGGGGAACAGGGCATGCGATCACCAAACAGGTTCTTCAAGACTACATGGATCTGCCTCCATAACCGTGCCGCCTGTGGGCAGCTCCACCAAATATGGTGCATAGAACCAACAGCTCGACACCCCCTAAAGCACAGGGGAGAGATCGAGGGATAAATTGAATGCAGTCTGGAGGGAACCATATAGACTCTATGCAGAATCTTGATCGAAGTCTCCATTGAGGAGACTTGCCAGCTGCCCCTGCTGACAGCCGTACAGAATGCGTGCCACTGGGGCAATGTGAGGGTCACATTCAGGTCACGCTCCCAGGCCTTCATGAAGCGTAATTTGGTGTCTGCGGGAGGTGCATTCAAATGTGCATAAATTCTAGAAAGCAGGTCCGGCAGTGTAGGGCTGTATAGCAAGGCCGCTTCGTAAAAGGTGGTATCCACCCTAAAGCCTCGAGGGCCCAGAGAGGAGTAATATGATAGAACCTGTAGAGCATGAAAGTGCTCCCCAGGGGGGTGATGATGTATAGAATATAGCTGTGCCAGAGTAATCAGTTGTTTGCCCACCAGCAGGTCATATAGTCTAGTCAATTTAGCAGTGTGCCACCATGAAAAGGGAGCGGTAGAAATGCCAGGCTGAAAAGTGTGATTAGAAAGAAAGGGAAGGAGGGGAGGGACCGAGGATTGTAAGAAAAATTTAAAGCGGACCAAGCGCCAAAGAGACAGAGAGAATAAAGTAATTTGCGCTGTAGAGGGGAGAAGGGTTGCAACAGGACAAGAGGACCACATCAAAGCTGAGATAGAATAGGGACAGATTAGAGATTCCTCCAGAGCCACCCACCTAGGAGCACCCCGTACCGCATGTGTAAGGGCAAGTTGGGCCAATCGGGCTGCATAATAGTATTTCATCAGGCATGGAACAGAAAGCCCACCCATTCTTTTATGATAATGCATAGATGTCCTATTACTCCGGGGGCGACGGCCATTCCAGATGTAATGGAATAAGGCACGTTGGAGAGAGCACACGTCCCTCTTCACCACCGGGATGGGGAGGGAACGAAACAGGTAAAGGACACGGGGCAGAATAACCATCTTAAAAACATTTATGCGGCCCACCCAAGAGATATGAGGGAACGACCATCTAGTTAAGTCCCCTCTAATAGAGCGAAAGAGTGGGGGGTAGTTAGCAACATACAGGGATTTGAGGGACGTAGTAAGAGTAACCCCCAGATATGACAAGCCCCGTGAGGAGTCATGGAACCCAAAATTCAGGGAAATCAAATGTTGCATCTCAGGTGGAACATTGCAGAACATAACCTCTGACTTAACCACATTCACTTTCAATCCCGACAACCCAGCAAACTTATCCAAAAGCAAGGTCAAATTAGGAAGGGAAATCTGGGGACTCGTCAGCGTCAATAAGAGATCATCAGCAAATAGGTTAGTCTTGTATTCGGTTGTACCCACTGTAAGCCCCTTAATGTCAAGATTGTCCCTAATAGCGACTGCTAGGGGTTCCATCACCAGCGCAAAGAGCGCTGGTGAAAGGGGGCATTCCCTGTCGGGTACCTCGGCCTATCGAGATAGGGGAGGGTGACGTAGAGGGTAGTTTGAGATAGGCTGTCGGGGTTGAGTAAATGCTCTGCAATGTGCGGACAAAGGGACCAGAGATGCCAAACTTAGATAACACCTGAAATAAGTACGGCCAGGAAACCGTATCAAAGGCCTTTTCGATGTCCAATGCAAGGGCTAACATTGGAGTTTTAGTGACATCAGAATAATTAATTAGATTTAGAATTTTCCTAATGTTATCCGGTGCTTGGCGGCCCGGAATGAACCCCACCTGGTCTTGGTGGACAAGGGAGGGTAGGAAAGAATTAAGTCTAGAAGCAAGGATAGAAGTGAGTAACTTAGAGTCAACATTAAGAAGAGAGATAGGGCGATAGTTAGAGGGGAGAGAGTGATCCTTAGAGGGTTTAGGTAAGACAGTGATCAAAGCGTCGAGGAATTCAGAAGGGGGGGTAGCACCAGACATTATGGAGTTAAAGAAGGAGACAAGATGGGGGATCAGCAGGGAAGAGAATGTCTTGAAGTATGAAGAGGAAAATCCGTCCGGGCCGGGGGACTTGCCCAATTTGAGATGATTAATAGCTTGCTCTACCTCCTCCACCGTTATGGGGCCATTCAGTACCTCCCGGTCCAGAGCAGATAGAGTAGGGAGCGACAGGGGGGACAAAAAAGCATGTAAAGAGGTGGAAAAAGAGTTGGGAAGAGGAGGGGCTGAGGAAAGGTGAGTATAGAAAGCAGAGAAAGTTTCATAGATACGGTCGGGGTGGGAAGTGCGGAGGCCAGGCTTCAATTGAACACTATGGACTCGATTGAACGAGGATGTTTTTTTGAGCATAGCAGCTAACAGTCTATCAGGCTTATTCGCCTGTCTATAATATGTCGCTCCAGTCCATCTCAAAGTCTTTTCCACCTTCGTGGAGAGTAGGGCATCCAGCTGCAACCTGGTCTCCGCAATAGATTTGTAGAGATAGGGGGTAGGGTCCTGCTGGTGGGCAAAAACTAACCTGGATAGTTTGGCTTCCAAGGCCACTTGAACTCTCGTTCTGTCTCGTTTCAAACCCGTTGCCACAGAGATCAGGCGACCTCGCACATAGGCCTTATGAGCCAGCCACGTCCAATGAGGGGATGATTGAGGAGAGCTGTTCAGAGTGAAATAAGAAGTGATATCAGATTCAAGTTGGGTCTTAATGCGTGGCATAGTCAATAGTGATTCATTCAATCTCCACCTATAAGGGAGTGTGAGGGGGGACATAAAGTTAAAGACCGACAACACCACATCGTGGTCTGACCACGACATGGGAACATGTCGGGAGTAAAGTAGCTGGGGTACCGTGGCAGCATTGACCAATATCCAGTCTATTCTCGTATAGTGACACTGAACCGGGGAATAATAAGTGTATCCTCTACTGGTACCGTTATGTTCTCTCCAAGTATCTACTAGGGAGTGTGTAGTGAACAGGTTAGAAAGCAGGCGCTGTTGGGTCCCCGACCTACGAAACTGAACCGTATTAGATCGGTCCAACTTGCCATTAAATACGAAATTAAAGTCGCCAGTCCAGATCAAGGTCTCGTACGTCAGGGATCCAAGAGCGGTGCACATGTCTTTAAAGAATAAAATAGGGTTATCAGTAGGGGCATAAGTATTCATAAGACACACTGTCTTCCCATACAAAGATCCCAAAATAATCAGGTAGCGACCCTCCGGATCGCATTTAGCGTCGGAAACCTCGAGTGGGAGGGAGTTGTGTAAAAAAAAACGCAACTCCCCTGCACTTACTAGTAAAAGACGCTCTATACCCCCTCATATAGGATTTATGGAAAAAGTTAGGGTAGCTGGACACAGTAAAATGCGATTCTTGTATACAAATGATATCAGGCCTAAGTCGGGTGTAAGCTAAGAATGCCATCTTTCTTTTAGAGGGGGAATTAAAGCCCCTCACATTATGAGAAATTACTCTACACATAGGCAATAGAATATAGAGCGCAAGGTTGACAAAAAAGGAAGGGGCCACCTCCTGATATACATTACATAAGGCGACGACCGATCCAGGAACATCTCCAGCAGTGCAATACAGGTACATAGATAGAGACCCTCCTAAAACAACAAGAGAAACAAAAACAAACAAAACAATACAAATAAAAACACAATTGTACTCGGGAAAGATGGTCCAGAGTACCACTAGAATCATCGAACTTCCCACACCCCAGCCGGGGTAGATGAGGCACATCAGTCCACTCATGTCTAGCCTATTACATGGATGATCCAAGCAAGGATTCCAAGCCAAGATAGGAGGAGGAAGGGAGAGAGCTGAGGAGGAGAAGGCAAAAAAGAAAACATAGGGCAGAGAATTAAGGGGTTAAGCAAGAGAAAAAGAGAACAGAGAGCCCGTAGAGGTGAAGGGAGTAGGAAAAGGTAAAGAAGCAGGGGAGAAGGAGGATAAGAGAAGGGCAGTTAGTGACACAGGGGAAAGGCCCGGCTGGCCAGGTCCAAGCAGTATAGACTAAAGTATAGTAGGCATCAGCGGTAGGGCCAGGCGTTGTAGGCTCCAATAAGAAGTCCCCAGGTATCCATCGCAGCATACAGGCAAGCGTGTCAGATAAGGGGGAATCGGGACTTTCACACTAAGACAGGGGTCCCGTATGAGTAATAGGGAAACACAGGCAGTTCGGAAACAAGCAACAGCGAGCAGTCATGGACAAAGAAAATCCAGGTGAATAGGGTCCAGGTCGCCTCGACCATTTTCCAATAAAAGTCAGGGGCAAAACAACATGTGTTGCAGATGGGGCAAGGAAGTCCCCAGGTCCTCAGTCCAACACATATGCGGGCACATCAAAATAAGGGGGGAACCGGGCGCCGCAAACACCATCAAGGGTCCCACAGGGGTTACATGGAGGCCCGGGTAGAGTAAAATGGAGCAGGTAGGATACAGCCCACAAACAGAGTCCTGAACGGTGACTTCAAGCAGGCTGGCGTGGTTCTTGGGAGAGGGGCCGATCCCGTCCAGCCCCTGGCGCCGGGGTCCATACTCTAGAAGGACGATTCGCTCTTTGAGGCATGGATGGAAGGTCCACAAGGGGTATGCAGGCCTGCAGCAGGACCTCCTGTGCATCAGGTAATGAGCGCACCGTGTGAGATTTCCCCTTCAGTTGAAAGGACAGGGAGAACGGAAACCCCCATTTGTACTTTATCTGTTCCCGCTGCAATGCCAAAGTAACCGGACGAAAGTCCCTGCGGCGGGCTAATGTGGAGGGAGCCAGATCTGAGTACAGGTGCACCGAAGGAGGCATCCCAGGAAGCACCGTTAGGTTGCGGGCAGCGGTCAGCAGGACATCGCGGACCTCGGGGTAGTGCAGCTTTAAGACCACATCCCGAGGTAAGTCAGGGCCCCTCGGTTTGGCTAAGGCCCGGTGGATGCGGTCAAACCTGAGTAGCTCCGGCTCCAGTTGGGGGGCAAGGTCAAAAAACAGAGAGGTTACCGTTTTAGTGAGATCTGTATCAGGTTCAGGAAGGCCACGAATGCGTAGGTTAGCCCGCCTCGAGCGGTTCTCGAGGTCCTCCAATTTCAGCTCCAGATCCCGCAGCTGGGCCGAATGATCATCGAGGTCCCTTCTGTCTTCTTCGGCGGCATCAGCCAGCACGTCCAACTTGGCTTCATTATCTGAGACCCTCTTGCCCAGGTCTTGCAGCTGAGATGTGAAGTCGTCCACTGCTTTAGTCAGAGCCGAGTGGAACATTTTCTTGATGTTGCGAAACATGGCCGCTGGCGTGAGGTCTGAGGGTGCAGCTGGCTCCTCCCCATCAGATAGTCCCAGCGGGGAGGCATCCCGCTCCGCCGCCATCTTTGAGCGGGCCCCCGAGTGGAATAAGTCAGGAATAGACTGTGAGAGAGCTTGCGAATTGCGGAGCGCCCCCCTCCTTCCCGACCTGGGCATATTCAGTAGTAGATTGGTATGTGGATCAGCTTTGTGGAGCCAAGATTCGGCGCTTAAGAAGGCTATAAAGACACGAGTGGCGCGGAGCTCACATCACCTGCTTCCTCTCCGTGAGCCGCGCGCATGCGCCCCCCTACCACCAAGTTTCTTGTCTGAAATTGCAGGGCTGTCAACTAATCCCCTGGTCCCCACTCCTAAACTGCACATACTGCTCGCTCTGTAAGGAGTTGCAGTGTACACTAAAATTCATTAGAATTCACAGGTGTGAATTTTGCTGCAGATTATCTGAAGCTGATCTTGAAAGCCATTGACTTCAATGAATAGCAAAATCCACTGTGAAAAATCTGTGGCAGAACATGCATGCATGTGTGAACGTTCCCTAAGGGTAGGGCCACACATACTGAAATTGTCACAATGCAGGAAATAGGCTGTGGATCTTCTACAAGCAGACACATAGGGCTACCCAGCGGCAGCCCTTTCTGTGTGGTAAGGACCCTGGATGGCAGATCAGTGCGCATCCACAATGTGAGAGATGCTGCTGATGTAGTATGTGTAACCCTACCCTTAAAGAGGTATTCCACTGGAAAACATTTTTGTTTAAATTAACTGGTGCCAGAAAGTTAAACAGTTTTGTAAATTACTTCTATTAAAAACATCTTAATCCTTCCAGTATTTATCAGCTGCTGTTATGATCAACAGGAAGTTCTTTCTTTTTTGAATTTCCTTTCTGTCTGACCACAGTGCTCTCTGCTGACACCTCTGTCCATTTTAGGAACTGTCCAGAGTAGGAGCAAATCCCCATACAAAAACCTTTCCTGCTCCGGACAGTTCCTAAAATGGACAGAGGTGTCAGCAGAGAGCACTGTGGTCAGACAGAAAGGACATTCAAAAAGAAAAGAACTTCCTATGGATCCTAACAGCAGCTGATAAGTACTGGAAGGATTAAGATTTTTTAATAGAAGTAATTTACAAATCAACTTTCTGGCACCAGTTTATAAAAAAATAAAAATAAATCTTTTCCAGGGGAGTACCCCTTTAAGAGGTATTCCAGTTTAGATAATTGTATTTAAATACAGTGAAGGAAAAAAATAATTTGATTCCCTTGCTGACTTTGTTCATTTGCCCACTCTCAACGAAACGATCATCATAATTTTAGTAGCAGGTTTTTATGAACAATGCAAAACAAAAACAAAAAAAGGAGAAACACAATTTAAATAAAGTTATTAATTGATTAGCATTTTGAAATGGGTATTTGATCCTCACTTAATCAATCCATCAAGATTTCCGGCTCCCAGGTGTCCTTTATACAGGTAATGAGGTAAGCTAAGGAGCACTCTCTTAAATGGAGTGCTACTAATCTCAGCATGTTACCTGTATAAAAGACACCTATCATCAGACTACAAACTCTCCACCATGGCCAAGACTAAAAACGAGCAGTCCAAGGATATCAGGGGTAAGATTGTAGACCTACACAAGGCTGGAATGGGCTACAAGACTCTCGCCAACAGCTTGGAGAAGTTTACAACAGTTGGTGCTATTATTCGCAGAGAGAAGAAACACAGCAGCACCCCTGGCTACTCCTTTCTCAGAATACTTGGCTGGACCACTCCAAGTAACATCACAACTTCTAAGCAGCTTTTATAACCTACATCACCATCTCCCTGTCCAATACACATATAAATCTTTATTGGGGCATTTAGGGAGAATGTGCTTTGTTTTCAGCATGCTACCTTGTGCTTAAAGGGTTACTCCCCTACCCAGCATCCGGAACATTGAGTTCCGAAAGCTGTGTGCGGGCTTCTGTGTTCATGCCCGCCCCCTCGTGATGTCATGCCCCGTTATGTGACGTCACGTCCCGCCCCCTCAATACAAGTCTATGGGAGGGGGCGTGACGACCGTTGCGTCCCCTTCCCATAGACTTTCATTGAGGGGGCAGGCGGTGACGTTACGAGGGGGTGGAAGCCCCCACACAGCACGGAAGCCCCCACACAGCGTTCGGCACTCAATGTTCCGGACACTGGGGAGTGGAGTAACCCTTTAAGTCTGAGTCCACACGTGACATTTAATTAGTGGCACTGATGTGAACAGGAACTAGGGCAGACAGGTCATGGTATATGCTTCCGCAGAATATACATTTTTTCCTGATATGACATGACCAATAATCTGCATTTTTTCCCCCCGTTTACACCATTCACCATACAGGATCAATAATGTTATATTTTAACAACAATACCACATGTGTGTTTTATGTCATTTTTCAAATTAAAAAGGTTAAAAAGGATAGGAATTTTTTATTAAAGGGGTAATCCAGTCCTGAAAAACTTATCCCCTATCCTAAGGATAGGGGATAAGTTTCAGATGGCGGGGGTTCGACCACTGATACATCGCTATGGCACAGTCGGAGATTGCCGAAGGCAGCGCTCCGGCTCTGCCATAGAGTTGTATTGAGGGGGCGTGTCAGCCGAAGCTTCGTGTGGTAGTCAACACGCCCCCTTCCAAGGGCTGCCGTGGCCCCGTACAGGAGATTGCGGGGGGCCCCAGCGGTCAGACCTGAAACTTAAGTATGTTTTTCAGCACTGGATATCTTTTTAATGCTTACTGAATGATGCACTTTACATGTATGGTGCAGTGCGCTACGGCCCTGACAGTCATGCTGTACATGTATGGCGCACGATGTGCATAGGTATTAAGACCGGTGTCTTTAATAAATTCATCCCTAGGTGTGTAGAAAAATCTCTTTGGTTTTTTATATTCTGGGTGTTCGGGCATAATGGGTTCATATTTTTCTAGATGAGATTTCTCCTTTAAAAGGATTCTCCACCATAAGGTGATTTTAGTACGTACGTGGCAGGCAGTAATGGACATGCTTAGGAAGGATCTGCGCTTGTCTTGGGGCTAAATGGCTATGTTGTGAGATTACCATAACACTGTGGCTAGCTGTTTGTGTACTGGTATTTCCTGTTTGACTTTTCTTTTTTTGACTAAAAATCCCATAATTCCATCTTCCTCCCTCCCACACATCAGCCACCCCACCCATTGAAACATAAATGAGCTGCATCCATTCAAATCAGTTTGGTTTTCAATCAGGGTGCCTACAGCTGTTGCAGATTGTTCTCCCTCCCACCAAGCGATCCCTCCACCCATTGAAGCAGACAGGCTCCTTGTCCTCAGCTGACTATTGAGTCAGGTCGTGGTCACATTGCAACCTGTGAAAAATCTGAGACAACAGTCATTTTGTATACTGGTAAAAATAAATATTGGAGTGAAAATCACAGAAGAATTGTGAGAAAACCATCACACACAGGTACAGACACTGTTACGCTGAGCGCTCCGGGTCCTTGCTCCTCCCCGGAGCGCTCGTGGCGTTCTCCTTTCTGCAGCGCCCCGGTCAGACCCGCTGACCGGGAGCACTGCACTGATATTCGCAATGGGGATGCGATTCGCATAGCGGGACGCGCCCGCTCGCGAATCGCATCCCAAGCCACTTACCCGTCCCGGTCCCCGGCTGTCATGTTCTGGCGCGCGCGGCTCCGCTCTCTAGGGGGCGCGCGCGTGCCAGCTCTCTAAGATTTAAAGGGCCAGTGCACCAGTGATTGGTGCCTGGCCCAATCAGTCTAATTAGCTTCCACCTGCTCCCTGTCCATATAACCTCCCTTCCCCTTCCCTTCCTTGCCGGATCTTGTTGCCTTCTGCCAGAGAAAGCGTTAGTGTTGTCCAAAGCCTGTGTTTCCAGATCTTCTGCTATCCTCATTGTCTACAAACCTTGCCGCCTGCCCCGACCTTCTGCTACGTCTGACCTTGCCTCTGCCTAGTCCTTCTGTCCCACCCCTTCTCAGCAGTCAGCGAGGTTGAGCCGTTGCCGATGGATACGACCTGGTTGCTACCGCCGCAGCAAGACCATCCCACTTTGCGGCGGGCTCTGGTGAAAACCAGTAGCAACCCTAGAACCGGTCCACCGACACGGTCCACGCCAATCCCTCGCTGACACAGTGGATCCACATCCAGCTAGCCGAATCATAACAGACACTATATTATGAACTACACTAACTTTAGAGCCCCTGTAGCATAGTGAAATAAAAAAAATCCTGGAACACCCCTTTAAGGACGCAGCCCATTTTCACCTTAAAGGGGTACTCCGGCACTAAGACATCTTATCCCCGCACCCAGTTAGAATCAGTCCCGTGAGTGTGTTCGCTCTGGCTCCGATTACTGGCGATCACGGGGACGTGCAAGCCTATGGGAGGGGGTGTGACAGCTGCCACGCCCCTCCAATAGACTTGCATTGAGGGGGAGGAGCGTGACTTCACATGGGGGCTGAGCCGTGACGTCACTATGCTCCGTCCTCGTGGTCGAGATGGACCTCGAGCCTGAGGACCTCGAGCGGATCCGGAAGCCGCTAAAGGTGGGTGCTGCATGGTAGATCCCGGGGGTCCCAAGCAGCGGGACCCCGGCGATCTGACATCTCATCCCCTAACCTTTGGATAGGGGATAAGATGTCTAGGGGCGGAGTGCCCCTTTAGGTATGCAGCCGTTTTTTGCAAATCTGACCACTGTCACTTTAACCCCTTGGGGACGGAGCCAATTATGACCCCAAGGACGGGAGCATTTTTTGCACATCTGACCACTGTCACTTTAAGCATTAATAACTCTGGGATGCTTTTACTTATAAATTTGATTCCGAGATAGTTTTTTCGTGACATTCTACTTTATGTTAGTGGTAAATTTTCGTCGATACTTGCATCATTTCTTAGTGAAAAATTCCAAAATTTCATGAAAAATTAGAAAATTTTGCATTTTTCTAACTTTGAAGCTCTCTGCTTATAAGGAATATGGATATTCCAAATAAACTATATATTGGTTCACATATACAATATGTCTACTTTATGTTTGCATCATAAAGTTGACATGTTTTTACTTTTGGAAAACATCAGAGGGCTTCAAAGTATAGCAGCAATTTTCAAATTTTTCGCAAAATTTTCAAAATCTGAATTTTTCAGGGACCAGTTCAGGTTTGAAGTGGATTTGAAGGGTCTTCTGGTTAGAAATACCCCATACATTACCCCATTATAAAAACTGCACCCCTCAAAGTATTCAAAATGACATTCAGTAAGTGTGTTAACCCTTTAGGTGTTTCCCAGGAATAGCAGCAAATTGAAGGAGAAAATTCAAAATCTTCATTTTTTACACTCGCATGTTCTTGTAGACCCAGTTTTTGAATTTTAAAAGGTAAAAGGAAAAAAATCCTCTCAAAATTTGTAACCCAATTTCTCTCGAGTAAGAAAAAACCTCAAATGTGTATGTCAAGTGTTCGGCGGGTGCACTAGAGGGCTCAGAAGCGAAGGAGCAACAATGGGATTTAGGAGAGTGAGTTTTTCTGAAATGGTTTTTGGGGGGCATGTCCCATTTAGGAAGCCCCCTAGGACAGCAAAACCCCCCCACATCGCACACTATTATGGAAACTACACCCCTCAAGGAACGTAACAAGGGGTACGGTGAGCCTTAACACCTCACAGGTGTTTGACAACTTTTTGCTAAAGTCGGATGTGTAAATGAAAAAAAAAAAATTTTTTTTTTTATTCTGTTTTTTCCCCAAATTTTACTTTTCTACAAGGGGTAATAGGAGAAAATGCCCCCCAAAATTTGTAACCCCATTTCTTCTGAGTATGGAAATACCCCATGTTTGGACATCAAGTGTACTGCGAGCGAACTACAATGTTCAGAAGAGAAGGAGCGCCATTGAGCTTTTAGAGAGATAATTTGTTTGGAAGGGAAGTCGGGGGCCATGTGCGTTTGCAAAGCCCCACGTGGTGCCAGAACAGTGGACCCCCCCACATGTGACCCCATTTTGGAAAATACACCCCTCACGGAATGTAATTAGGGGTACAGTGAGCATTTACACCCTACTGGCGTTTGACAGATCTTTGGAACAGTGGGCTGTGCAAACAAACAAAATTCATTTTTCATTTTCACTGACCACTGTTCCAAAAATCTGTCAGACACCTGTTGGGCGTAAATGCTCACTGTACCCCTTGTTACATTCCGTGAGGGGTGTAGTTTCCAAAATGGGGTCACATGTGGGTATTAATTTTTTTGGGTTTATGTCAGAACCGCTGTAAAATCAGCCACCCCTGTGCAAATCATCAATTTAGGCCTCAAATGTACATAGAGCGCTCTCACTCCTGAGCTTTGTTGTGCGCCCACAGAGCATTTTACGCCCACATATGGGGTATTTCCGTACTCAGGAGAAATTGTGTTACAAATTTTGGGGGTCTTTTTTTCCTTTTACCTCTTGTGAAAATAAAAAGTAAAGGGCAACACCAGCATGTTAGTGTAAACATTTTTTTTTTTTACACTAACAGGCTGGTGTAGACCCCAACTTTTCCTTTTCATAAGGAGTAAAAGGAGAAAAAGCCCCCCAAAATTAGTAGTGCAATTTCTCCCGAGTACGCAGATACCCCATGTGTGGCCCTAAACTGTTTCCTTGAAATACCACAGGGCTTCGAAGTGAGAGAGTGCCATGCGCATTTGAGGACTAAATTAGGGATTGCATAGGGGTGGACATAGGGGTATTCTACGCCAGTGATTCCCAAACAGGGTGCCTCCAGCTGTTGCTAAACTCCCAGCATGCCTGGACAGTCAGTGGTTGTCAGGAAATGCTGGGAGTTGTTGTTTTGCAACAGCTGGAGGCTCCGTTTTGGAAACACTGCCATACAATACGTTTTTCATTTTTATTGGGGGGGGGGGACACAGTGTAAGGGGGTGTATATGTTGTGTTTTACTCTTTATTAGGTGTTAGTGTAGTGTAGTGTTTTTAGGGTACATTCACACTGGCGGGTTACGGTGAGTTTCCCGCTAGGAATTTGCGCTGTGGCGAAAAATTTGCCGCAGCTCATACTTTAAGCAGGAAACTTACTGTAAACCCGCCCGTGTGAATGTACCCTGTACGTTCACATGGGGGGGGGGGGGGCAAACCTCCAGCTGTTTCAAAACTACAACTGCCAGCATGTACTGACAGGCCGTGCATGCTGGGAGTTGTAGTTTTGCAACAGCTGGAGGCACACTGGTTGGAAAACCTTCAGTTAGGTTCTGTTACCTAACTCAGTATTTTCCAACCAGCGTGCCTCCAGCTGTTGCAAAACTACAATTCCCAGCATGTAGTGATCACAGAAGGGCATGTTGGGAGATGTAGATATGCAACAGCTGGAGGTACGCAACTACAACTCCCAGCATGCCGAGACAGCTGTTTGCTGTGTGGGCATGCTGGAATTTGTAGTTTTGCAACATCTGGAGTGCTACAATTTAGAGACCACTGAACAATGATCTCCAAACTGTGGACCTCCAGATGTTGCAAAACTACAACTCCCAGCATGCCCAGACAGCAAACAGCTGTGTGGGCATGCTAGGAGTTGTAGTTTTGCAAGATCTAGTGGGCAGTATAGAGATCACTGTGCAGTGGTCTCTAAACTGTAGACTTCCAGCTGTTGCAAAACTACAAATTCCAGCATGCCCACACAGCAAACAGCTGTCTGGGCATGCTGGGAGTTGTAGTTTTGCAACATCTGGAGGGCTACAGTCTAGAGACCACTATAGTGGTCTCAGACTGTAGCCCTCTAGATGTTGCTAGGCAACTCACCGGCTTCCGTCGCATCCAGTGAGCCGTCCTCTTCTGCTGCACGCCGCCCGCAGATCTCCGTCGTCGCCCGCTGATCACCACCGCTCCGCTGCCTCCGGACGGGTAAGTGGACTCTGGCGCCACTTCTCTTCGTTTTCCCCGTTCTGGCCCGCCTATTGTGGGTGGGCAGAACGGGGAAAACTAAAGTAAACCCCCCCCCCCCCCGCCCCAGATCTGCTATTGGTGGTCGCGTCTAGACCACCAATAGCAGGGATAGGAGGGGTGGCACCCGTGCCACCTCACTCCTATCGCTTTAGGGGGATCGTGGGTGTCTTAGACACCCGCGGTCCCCCTTATATTCCGGGTCACCGGGTCACCATAGACCCGTAATGACCCGGAATCGGCGCAAATCGCAAGTGTGAATTCACTTGCGATTTGCGCCGATCGCCGACATGGGGGCCCCCTGGGCATTTGCACGGAGTGCCTGCTGATAGATATCAGCAGTCACCCCGGTCCGGTCCGAAATTCCCACGGGCGTATGGATACGCCCTTCGTCCTTAAGTACCAGGACGCAAGGGCGTATGCATACGCCCTTCGTCCCCAACAGGTTAAGCATTAATAACTCTGGGATGCTTTAACTTATGAATTTGATTCTGAGACTGTTTTTTCATGACATATTCTACGTTATGTTAGTGGTAAATTTTTGTCGATACTTGCATGATTTCTTGGTAAAAAAAAAATCCATAATTTAATGAAAAATGTGAAAATTAAGCATTTTTCGAACTTTGAAGCTTTCTGCTTGTAAGGAAAGTGGACATTCCAAATAAATGATATGTTGATTCACCTATATAATATGTATAGTTTGTGTTTGCATCATAAAGTTTACATATTTTTACTTTTTGAAGACATTATAGGGCTTTTTAATTTATCAGCATTTTTCCAATTTTTCATGAAAATTTCAAAATTGGAATTTTTCAGGGACCAGTTCAGTTTCAAAGTGCATTTGAGGGTCTTTATGTTAGAAATGCCCTATAATGGACCCCATTATGAAAACTGCACCCCTTAAAGTATTCAAAATGAGATTCAGAAAGTTTGTTAACCCTTAAGGTGTTTCACAGGAATAGCAGCAAAGTGGAGGAGAAAATTCAAAAGCTTTATTTTTTACACTAACATGTTCTTGTAAACCCATTTTTTTTTCCAAGGGGTAATAGGTAAAATGGCCCCCAAAATTTGTAACCCTATTTCTCTCAAGTAAGGAAATACCTCATATTGGAGAGTGAATTTTGCTGAAATGGTTTTTGGGGGGCATGTCTCATTTAGGAATCCCTATGGTGCCATAACAGCAAAAAAAAAAAAAAAAAAAACGCATGGCACACTATTTTGGAAATTACACCCCTCAAGGAACGTAACAAGGGGTATAGTGAGCTTTAACACCCCACAGGTGATTGATGAATTTTCGCTAAAATTGGACATGAGAATGAAAATGTTTATTTTTTTTCACTAAAATGCTGGTGTTATCCCAAATTTTTCATTTTTACAAGGGGTAATAGGAGAACCCCCCCCCCCCAAAAAAAAAAAAATGTATTAACACAAATTCTTTTTAGTATTGAAATACCCCATATGGCGATGTAAAGTGCTCTGCGGGCGAACTACAAAGCTCAGAAGAGAAGGAGTGCATTGGGCTTTTGGAAAGAGAATTTGGTTGGAATAGAAGTCGGGGGCTTTGTGCGTTTACAAAGCTCCCGTGCTACCAGAACAGTGGACTCCACCCCCCCCATGTGACCCAATTTTGGAAACTACACCCCTCACAGACTTTAATAAAGTGTGCAGTTAGCATTTACACCCCACTGGCGTTTGACAGATTTTTTGAACAGTGGGCTGTGCAAACGAAAAATGAAATTTTTCATTTTCACGGACCACTGTTGCAAAAATCTGTCAGACACCTGTGGGGTGTAAATGTTCACTGTACCACTTATTACATTCCGTAAGGGGTGTAGTTTCTAAAATGGAGTCGCATGTGGGGGTTCTGCTGTTCTGGCACCATGGGGGCTTTGTAAACACACATGGCATACATTTCCAGCCAAATTCTCTCTCAAAAAGCCCAATGGCGCTCCTTCTCTTCTGAGCCCTGAAGTGCGCCCGCAGAGCACTTTACATCCACTTGTGGGGTATTTCTATACTCAGAAAAAATGGTGTTACAAATTTTTGGGGGGCTTTTTCTCCTATTGCCCCTTGTGAAAATAAAAACTTTGGGGTAACCCCAGCATTTTAGTGAAAAAAAATCAGATTTTCACGTCCAACTTTAACGAAAATTTGTCGAACCCCTGTGGGGTGTTAAGGCTCACTATATCCCTTGTTACGTTCCGTGAGGGGTGAAGTTTCCAAAATGGGATCACATGTGGGTGATTTTTTTTCAGGACCGCTGTAACTATCAGCTACCCCTGTGCAAATCACCAATTTAGACCTCAAATGTACATAGTGCGCTCTCACGTCTGAGCCATGTTGTGCGCCCACAGAGCACTTTACACCCACATATGGGGTATTTCCGTACGTAGAAATTACGATACAAATTTTGGGGGTCTTTTTTTCCTTTTACCTCTTGTAAAAATGAAAAGTATGGGGCAACACCAGCATGTTAGTGTAAATTTTTTTATTTTTTTACATTAACATGCTGGTGTAGACCCCAACTTTACCCTTTCATATGGGGTAAAAGGAGAAAAAGCCCCCAAAATGTTTCAGGCAATTTCTCCTGAGTACTGAAATTGTTGCCTTGAAATACGACAGGGCTCCGAATTGAGAGAGCACCATGTGCATTTGAGGCCTAAATTAGGGATTTGCATAGGGACGGACACGGTAGTGTTCCCTAAACAGGGTGCCTCCAGCTGTTGCAGAACTCCCAGCATGCCTGACCTTCAACTGTTGCAAAACTACAACTCCCAGCATGCACTGAAAGACCATGCATGCTGGGAGTTGTAGTTATGCAACAGCTGGAGGCACACTAGTTGGGAAACACTAAGCTAGGTAACGGACTACTGCAGTGTTTCCGCACCAGTGTACCTCCAGCTGTTGCAAAGCTACAACTCCCAGCATGCATGGTCTGTCACAACAACTCCCAGCATGCCCTTCGGCTCTCCGTGCATGCTGGGAGTTGTAGTTTTGCAACAGTTGGAGGCACACAGGTTGGGAAACACTGAGTTAGCAAAGAGATAGTGTTTCCCAACCAGTGTGCCTCCAGTTGTTGCAAAACTACAACTCCCAGCATGCACGGAGAGCCGAAGGGCATGCTGGGAGTTGTTGTGTTGCAACATCTGGCCCTTCAGATGTTGTCAAACTACAACGCTCAGCATGCCTGGACAGTCTTGGCATGCTGGGAGTTGTAGTTTTGCAACATCTGGAAGTGCACAGTTTGGAGACCACTATACAGTGGTCTCCAAACTATAGCCCTCCAGATGTTGCAAAACTACAACTCCCAGCATGCCCAGACCGCCTTTGGCTATCTGGGCATGCTGGGATTTGTAGTTGTGAAACTACAATGCAGCAGTGAAGATCACTTATCAGATTTTCACTGCTGCATTCTGCTGCCGCTGGTCCTCCCCGCCGCTGGTCCCCCGCTGTCTGCCGCCGGTAACCGATGTCTGCCGCTGTATGCCGCCGGTAACCTCCGCAGCATCTTTGTCCCGCTCTGCCCCGACATCCAGAGCGGGGATCTCAACTCCGATTATTCCTATTTTCCGGGCTATCGGGTCACCAGAGACCCGATCAGCCCAGAAAATTTGTGATTCCCTGGTTTCAGGTTAGTGTAGGTGACCCTGATTTTAAATTTCATGTAATGTATCCTATTGGGTGAAATAGTGTAGTGCTCAATAAGTAAATTAATGTGGGGTACAGACGCAAAAATAGTGCACATAAAGGGGGAGATTTATCAAAACCTGTCTATAGGAAAAATTGCTGAGTTGCCACAGCAACCAATCAGATTGCTTCTTTCATTTTTCACAGACCTTTTCAAAAATGAAAGAAGCAATCTGATTGGTTGCTATGGGCAACTCAGCAACCTTTCGTCTGGACAGGTTTTAATAAATCTCCCCCAAATGCAACGGGGCAATTGCACTAGATCATAACCCCTGACCAGAGGAGCGGTGGTCGCAGCACTGAAGTGGGGCAGTACACAGACATACAGCCTCCAGTCATCCACTGTATATGGCTGAAGGCTGTATGTCTGTGGGGGCCACTGCCTACCTTATGTGGGTGAACTACAACCTAATGTGGGGAAACTATACTGCCTACCAAAGGTGGGGGGAACTATACTGTCAACCTAATGTGGTGGAACTATGCTGCCTACCTAGTGTGGGGGAAAAATGCCGCCAACCTAATGTGGTGGAACTATGCTGCCTACATAGTGTGGGGGAACTATGCTGCATACCTAAAGGTGAACTCTTTTTTCCGAACTCTGGGAGCGGGCTGCGGGGGTTGTGACTTCACAGCCACACCCCTTGTGACGTCACACCATGCCCCCTCAATGCAAGTCTATGGGAGGGGGCGTGTCAACCACCGCACGATACTCTGATATTGCCCCTACCGAGACTAGGCTCTGTATTCCAAAGGAGCCTGGAGGCATTTTTGGGAAGTAATAACATTACAGGTTATGGATACTAGATTTATAGGGACAGAAGGTTGATCCAGGGATTTATTCTAATGCCATATTTGGATTAGGTAAGGAATTTTTACCTCTAAGATTTTTTTTCAACTCAGTAGGGACTCATTAGGGATATAGGTTGAACTTGATGGACTCTTTTTTTCAACCTTATGAAGTTTGTTACTATGTTACACCTTTGATTTTAACATAAAATGTACACCGCAACCAAAAAATATTATTTTATGGGGAGACTGAAAAGAAAAAAACGCAATTTTGTAACTTTTGGAGGGTTTCAGTTTTACGCAGTGCACTTTAGGGTAAAAAATTACATTTTCTAATTACTGTGGGTCAATACGATTAAAATGATACCCATGTTCACATGCTTTACTTTTATTGTACTACATAAAAAAAAAAAAAACCTTTTAACCCCTTAAGGACCAGGCCATTTTACACCTTAAGGACCAGAGCGTTTTTTGCAATTCTGACCACTGTCACTTTAAACATTAATAACTCTGGAATGCTTTTAGTTATCATTCTGATTCTGAGATTGTTTTTTCGTGACATATTCTACTTTAACTTAGTGGTAAAATTTTATGGTAACTTGCATCCTTTCTTGGTGAAAAATCCCAAAATTTGATGAAAAAAATGAAAATTTTGCATTTTTCTAACTTTGAAGCTCTCTGCTTGTAAGGAAAATGGATATTCCAAATAAATTTTTTTTGGATTCACATATACAATATGTCTACTTTATGTTTGCATCATAAAATTAATGAGTTTTTACTTTTGGAAGACACCAGAGGGCTTCAAAGTTCAGCAGCAATTTGGAAATTTTTCATAAAATTTTCAAACTCGCTATTTTTCATGGACCAGTTCAGGTTTGAAGTGGATTTGAAGGGTCTTCATATTAGAAATATCCCATAAAAGACCCCATTATAAAAACTACACCCCCCAAAGTATTCAAAATGACATTCAATAAGTGTATTAACCCTTTAGGTGTTTCACAGGAATAGCAGAAAAGTGAAGGAGAAAATTCACAATCTTCATTTTTTACACTCGCATGTTCTTGTAGACCCAATTTTTGAATTTTTGCAATTGGTAGAAAGGAGAAAATTTTTACTTGTATTTGAAACCCAATTTCTCTCAAGTAAGCACATATGTCATATGTCTATGTTAATTGTTCGGCGGGTGCAGGAGAGGGCTCAGAAGGGAAGGAGCGACAAATGGTTTTTGGGGGGCATGTCACCTTTAGGAAGCCCCTATGGTGCCAGGACAGCAAAAAAAAAACACATGGCATACCATTTTGGAAACTACACCCCTCGGGGAACGTAACAAGGGGTAAAGTGAACCTTAATACCCCACAGGTGATTCATGACTTTTGCATATGTAAAAAAAAAAAAATGTTTTACCTAAAATGCTTGGTTTCCCAAAAATTTTACATTTTTAAAAAGGATAATAGCAGAAAATACCCCCCAAAATTTGAAGCTCAATTTCTCCCGATTCAGAAAACACCCCATATGGGGGTGAAAAGTCCTCTGCTGGCGCACTACAGGTCTCAGAAGAGAAGGAGTCACATTTGGCTTTTTGAAAGCAAATTTTGCTCTGGGGGCATGCCGCATTTAGGAAGCCCCTATGGTGCCAGAACCGCAAAAAAAAAACACGGCATACTATTTTGGAAACTAGACCCCTCGGGGAACGTAAAAAGGGGTAAAGTGAACCTTAATACCCTACAGGTGTTTCACGACTTTTGCATATGTAAAAAAAAAATGCTTGGTTTCCCAAAATTTTTACATTTTTAAAAAGGGTAATAGCAGAAAATACCCCCCAAAATTTGTAACACAATTTCTCCCGAGTACGGCCATACCCCATATGTGGCCCTAAACTGTTGCCTTGAAATACGACAGGGCTCCAAAGTGAGAGCGCCATGCGCATTTGAGGCCTAAATTAGGGACTTGCATAGGGGTGGACATAGGGGTATTCTACGCCAGTGATTCCCAAACAGGGTGCCTCCAGCTGTTGTAAAACTCCCAGCATGCCTGGACAGTCAGTGGCTGTCTGGTAATACTGGGAGTAGTTGTTTTGCAACAGCTGGAGGCTCCGTTTTGGAACCAGACATTTTTCATTTTTATTGGGGAGGGGGGCTGTGTAGGGGAATGTGTATATGTAGTGTTTTTTACTTTTTATTTTATTTTGTGTTAGTGTAGTGTAGTGTTTTTAGGGTACAGTCGCACGGGCGGGGGGTTCACAGTAGTTTCTCGCTGGCAGTTTGAGCTGCGGCAGAAAATTTGCCGCAGCTCAAACTTGCAGCCGGATACTTACTGTAATCCTCCGCCCATGTGAGTGTACCCTGTACGTTCACATTGGGGGGGGGGGGGGGGGGGACATCCAGCTGTTGCAAAACTACAACTCCCAGCATGTAGGGTCTATAAGTGCATGCTGGGAGTTGTAGTTTTGCAACAGCTGGAGGCTCCGTTTTGGAAACAGTGGCGTACCAGACGTTTTTCATTTTTATTGGGGAGGGGGGCTGTGTAGGGGTATGTGTATATGTAGTGTTTTTTACTTTTTATTTTATTTTGTGTTAGTGTAGTGTTTTTAGGGTACAGTCGCACGGGCGGGTGGTTCACAGTAGTTTCTCGCTGGCAGTTTGAGCTGCAGCAGAAAATTTGCCGCTGCTCAAACTTGCAGCCGGATACTTACTGTAATCCTCCGCCCATGTGAGTGTACCCTGTACATTCACATGGGGGGGGGGGGGGGGGGACATCCAGCTGTTGCAAAACTACAACTCCCAGCATGTATGGTCTATCAGTGCATGCTGGGAGTTGTAGTTTTGCAACAGCTGGAGGCACACTGGTTGCGAAACACAGAGTTTGGCAACAAACTCAGTGTTTTGCAACCAGTGTGCCTTCAGCTGTTGCAAAAGCTACAACCCCCAGCATGTACGGACAGCGGAAGGGCAAGCTGGGTGTTGTAGTTATGCAACAGCGGGAGGCATACTACTTTGGCTGGGGATGCTGGGGATTGTAGTTATGCAACAGCTGGAGACACACTGGTTTGCTACTTAACTCAGTGTGCCTTCAGCTGTTGCAAAACTACAACTCTCAGCAGTCACCGACAGCCAACGGGCATGCTGGGAGTTGTAGTTATGCAACCAGCAGATGCACCACTACAACTCCCAGCATGCACTTTAGCTGTTTGTGCAAGCTGGGAGTTGTAGTTACACAACAGCTGAAGGTACACTTTTCCATAGAAAGAATGTGCCTCCAGCTGTTGCAAAACCATAAGTCCCAGCATGCCCATAAGGGAATGCTGGGAGTTATGGTGGTCTGCCTCCTCCTGTTGCATAACTACAGCTCCCAGCATGCCCTTTTTGCATGCTGGGAGCTGTTGCTAAGCAACAGCAGGAGGCTGTCACTCACCTCCTGCTGCTGCTGATCGACGCTGCAGGTCAGTCCCGCCGCCGCCGTCGCTCCTGGGGCCCCGATCCCAACATTAACGCCGGGGATCGGGGTCCCCAGCACCCGGAGTCGTCTTCCCGCACCCGCTCACATCCTCCGGAAGAGGGGCGGAGCGGGTGCGGGAGTGACACCCGCAGCAGGCGCCCTGATTGGTCGGCCGGGAATCCGGCCGACGAATCAGGGCGATCGTGAGGTGGCACCAGTGCCACCTCACCCCTGCAGGCTCTGGCTGTTCGGGGCCGTCTCTGACTGCCCCGATCAGCCAGTAATTCCGGGTCACCGGGTCACTGGAGACCCGATTGACCCGGAATCGCCGCAGTTAGCTGGACTGAATTGTCCAGCGATCTGCGGCCATCGCCGACATGGGGGGGCATAATGACTGGGATGATTTTTCTGGGATGTGATGTGACCAAAAAGCAGCAATTACTGTTTTTTTTTTGTTTTACATTTATGCCATTCACTGTACCATTCACTGTACCATTCACTGTACATCCTTAACATTATATTTTAATAATTTGGACATTTAAGCTTGCGCGGATATCAAATATGTTTATTTTTTTTTATTTGTGGGTACCTCTGTCTGCATTTTGGATGATCTGATCCTCAAGGGCATGCCGTGGGCGATCAGATCAGCCATTAGAAGTCCCGCACTACCACAGATGCCGTGATCTGTATTGATCATGGCATTTGAGGGGTTAATGGCGGAAATCAGTGCGATTGCCAAATCAGCTAAAACAAGCACAAAGCATACACAAGAACTTCTCCTTTATTCTCTATTAATAGCATATGCTGCACTGCGTAAGCAAAAAAAAATAAAAAAATAAAAAGTTTCCTGGAGTGCTGCTGTGACAAGGGAGAAATAGAAAATAAAAGCCATATTTACCTAGCCCCAGTCCCTCCCTGCTCCCATGATCTTCTGTAAGGTGCGCTTGCTCTGGGCTTTCATTTTTGCCCAAGACAGAAGATCGAAGGGGTGGGGCGTCGTCGTGCAACCAGACAGAGCGGAACGAGAGTTGGTGGGGTCCAGGGCTAGGTAAGTATGCCTTTTGTTGCCTATTTTTCCCCCACTCCAGCAGCATATATGTGAAGATGTGTCAAAACTTGTGTAGAGCAAGAGTGGTGCAGTTGCCCATAGCAACCAGATTAAACCTGAAAGCCACAATCTGGTTACTATGGGCAACTTCACCACTCTTGCTCTACACTGGTCTTGACAACTCTCCCCCATAAATTTGTAAATAACAGTGGAACACCCACTGAACTGTGTTGGTACACGAAGGGGCATGTTCTAGTGATCAGTTGTGACCTCGGCAGCCGGACCCCACTGATCACAACTTCTGATGTCTCTATGAGGCTATATCCACGCACTTCGACCACTGGGATCTCCGTGATCTCTGGAATGAGTCCCTGACAACTCTTAGTGAGGAGTGCACGTGGTAAATGGCATGTGCTCTATTCATTCCTATGGGAGCACCAAACAGACCCGAGTCCCGTTCCAGAGATTGCCGGGGACCGGCGGCAGCACAGACACACACAGGACCTCCGACCAGCTCTCCAGTACTACCACAGGCATCGACGTGGGCACTGTAAGTGGACCTGAGGAAGGCATGCGTATATGCCGAAACGCGTTGTCCCCGTTTTACCAATAAAAATATTTTATTGTCCTGTGCTGCTCGAGTCTTCGCTTCATATTCTTGTTGTGCAGCGCCTCCGAAATACTGTTTTTTTATGCCTCATCTGTCTATCTTCACCATCGACCCCCATCATTGGGGCCCGATACCGGTAGGAGCGCAGCAGCCAACCAACACCATTCACCCAACTCGTACTTATCGCCGGACCATCCAGCTCACGGCTGTATAAGGTGGGTATCTTACTGTGGTGTGGTGAAGGGCACACAACAGCAGATACCCCTCATCAGGGAGCGCCCCCTGTTTTTTATCCTTCTTCAAGTTTGTACAGACTAACAATACCAAAAATACCAGAATATAAACAATAACAGGACCAAATAATACTGCATCATCAGGAACACGCTTTACATCACACAGCGACTGACTAATGCACCATACTGTTACTGAATAAAACCACTGTATACAGACCTGTATCTCCCTGTACAGTGACCATAAACGTTGCTGTTCCGAAGTCTTGGAAAGCTGGGTGATAAAAATATGTCTGTAATTACATTTCTCACATAAATCATCACTCAGCTTTCCTAGTAGGAAAGCTGAATGATGATTCCTGTTATTTCTCATAGGAATCATCATTCAGCTTTCCTACTAGGAAAGCTGAGTGATGATTCCTGTGAGAAATATAATTAAAGCCATATTTTTTTTCACCCAGCTTTCCTAGACTTCAAAACAGCAAAGTTTGCCTAAATATGTGGTAACACATATAATTGCAGAAATATTATTGCAGCCATATTTTTTCACCCAGCTTTCCTAGACTTCCGAACTGCAAAGTTTGCCTAAATATGTGGTAAAACATAATATAATTCAATTATATTATGTGTTACCACATATTTAGGCAAACTTTGCTGTTCCAAAATCTTGGAAAGCTGGGTGAAAAAAAATATGGCTGTAATTATATTTCTCACATGAATCATCACCCAGCTTTCCTAGACTTCCGAACAGCAAAGTTTGCCTTAATATGTGGTAATGCATAATATAATTCAATTTTATTATGTGTTAACACATATTAAGGCAAACTTTGTTCAGAAGTCTAGGAAAGCTGGATGAAAAAAATATGGCTGCAATTATATTTCTTACAGGAATCACGATGCTGTAGTTGGTTCCTTATTCATCCAGTTTCTTATTCACTGAAGTTGGTTTCTTATTCGTGCATTGTCTTATAGATGACTGTGACTAATAAACCTTTTCTCCTCTTATTTCTCTGCAGTAAATCTGTTTTTTTATACATAAATGTTGAATATTATTTGGGAACAATCAGATTCAGAAGAAAAACTCTAGATTGTTTGTATTTTTCCTGAAAAAAACAATAGTAAAAAATGGATGAAAAAATCTGCATTTTGAATAAGTAACTGATGATATCAAGGGGTTAAACGCCATTGGGCCACTGAATTAAAGATGGAAATATAAAGAGTAAGGACCCCTCCATAATACCCAACTGTATCCAGCCTGGCCCAAACAGTGGATTGGCATTAAAACAGGTGCCAACTATATACATTTTTTGCATTTTGAATAAGTAACTGATGATTTTAAGGGGTTAAACGCAGTTGGGCCACTGACCAAAGGGTTGAAAAATAAAGAGTAAGGGCCCCTACATAATACCCAACCATATCCAGCCTGGCCCAAACAGTGGATTGGCATTAAAACAGGTGCCAACTTTGCCAAATATATACATTTTCTGCATTTTGAATAAGTAACTGATGATTTTAAGGGGTTAAACGCGGTTGGGCCACTGACCTAATGGTAGGGGTATAACGAGTAAGGGCCCCTCTATAATACCCAACTGTATCCAGCCTTGCCCAAACTGTGAACTGACATGAAAACAGGTGCCAACCTTGCCAACTATATACATTTTTTGCATTTTGAATAAGTAACTGGTGATTTTATGTAAATACAAAACGCTCCTATTATGCTTTTTAACTTCATTTTACTGATCAGCAGCAAAAGAAATATTAATGAATATTACACAAGAAAAAACTTTAAAACATAGGTATGGTGTAGCCTAACATGCTACCATAATATTAACCAATCATGTAACGGTATCAGATATATGAGTGACAGTTAATATAATATCTTCCTTCTTCTTTTGCTGCTCAGCAGTGATAACAAGCTAAGTGTCTTTACTCCATATATAATACACATTATTTATATTTCTTTATTCTGTTTATTTCGATTTCTTTATCTATTAATTATCAGAATTTTAATTATATTTCATTATTTTCATTTAACATTATTCCATTTGCATTTATTTTATAACCTAAATATTAATTATATCTTTATTAATTATAATCATCACCTATTATTCCTATATTTCTTATTGAATTATTATCTCTTATTGTTATTTCCATTCCTTTTGTCCCATTTCGTTCTGCTCTTCCTGTTTTTACATTAGCAAATGTATTCCGTCTCTGAAATATTATATATTGTTTTGAATAATTGAAAATTTTCTCTCTCTTGTGTACTAACTTACCTATCTGACATCTCAGATCGATATCCCAAACATCCTTCTTCGGTATTTCTTCCCCTGCACTCCGCATTTGCTTCTTCTTTTCTCCTGCGTCATCGCCGCCATCTTCTCCCTGCTCCCGTGTTCTCGCGAGACTTCGGCAAAGTAGTCATTACCTGCCGTTGGGCGGGAATCCTGTCAGTCAGTCAGGTTCCCTCGGCGACGCAACAACTCTCTCCCTGTTTTACAGAATATATTAGTACTGATTGGTTACTCATTAGTAACCTTTTTAATTACATTTCTAACTGTCACGATGCCGGCTGGCAGGAGGTGGATCCTCTGTGCCAGAGAGGGATTGGCGTGGACCGTGCTATTGGACCGGTTCTAAGTCACTACTGGTATTCACCAGAGCCCGCCGCAAAGCGGGATGGTCTTGCTGCGGCGGTAGTGACCAGGTCGTATCCACTAGCAACGGCTCAACCTCTGACTGCTGAAGATAGGCGCGGTACAAGGGAGTAGACAGAAGCAAGGTCGGACGTAGCAGAAGGTCGGGGCAGGCAGCAAGGATCGTAGTCAGGGGCAACGGCAGGAGGTCTGGAACACAGGCTAGGAACACACAAGGGAACGCTTTCACTAGGCACAAGGGCAACAAGATCCGGCGAGGGAGTGCAGGGGAAGTGAGGTATAAATATGGAGTGCACAGGTGAACACACTAATTAGAACCACTGCACCAATCAGCGGCGCAGTGGCCCTTTAAATCGCAGAGACCCGGCGCGCGTGCGCCTAAGGGAGCGGGGCCGCGCGCGCCGGGACAGGACCGACGGAGAGCGAGTCAGGTACGGGAGCCGGGGTGCGCATCGCGAGCGGGCGCCACCCGCATCGCGAATCGCATCCCGGCTGGAGGCGGTATAGCAGCGCACCCGGTCAGTGGATCTGACCGGGGCGCTGCAGTAGCGAGAGTGTAGCGAGCGCTCCGGGGAGGAGCGGGGACCCGGAGCGCTCGGCGTAACAGTACCCCCCCCCCCTTGGGTCTCCCCCTCTTCTTTGAGCCTGAGAACCTGAGGACCAGACTTTTATCTAGGATATTGTCCTCAGGTTCCCAGGATCTCTCTTCAGGACCACAGCCCTCCCAGTCGACCAGAAAAAAGGTTTTCCCTCTGACCTTTTTGGAGGCCAGTATCTCCTTTACCGGAAAGATGTCCGAAGAACCGGAGACAGGAGTGGGAGAAATAAGTTTAGGAGAGAAACGGTTGAGGATGAGTGGTTTAAGAAGAGAGACATGAAAGGCATTAGGAATACGAAGAGAAGGAGGAAGAAGAAGTTTGTAAGAGACAGGATTAATCTGGCACAAAACTTTGAAAGGACCAAGATAGCGTGGTCCCAATTTGTAGCTGGGAACACGGAAGCGGACATATTTAGCGGAGAGCCATACCTTGTCTCCGGGAGAAAAAATGGGGGGAGCTCTTCTTTTCTTATCAGCAAACTTCTTCATGTGTGATGAAGCCTGTAAGAGAGAATTTTGGGTCTCTTTCCATATAGTGGAAAGATCACGAGTTATTTCATCCACAGCGGGCAAAGCAGAGGGCAAGGGAGTAGGGAGGGGGGAAGAGGGTGACGGCCGTACACCACGAAAAATGGGGATTTGGAAGAAGATTCAGAGACTCTGAAGTTATACGAGAATTCGGCCCATGGTAGAAGATCTGCCCAGTCATCCTGGCGGGAAGAAACAAAATGCCGTAAATAATCACCCAGGACCTGGTTAATTCTTTCTACTTGCCCATTGGATTGAGGATGATAAGCAGAAGAAAAGTTTAATTTAATCTTGAGTTGTTTACAGAGAGCCCTCCAGAATTTTGACACGAATTGGACGCCTCTATCCGAGACGATCTGCGTGGGCAACCCGTGAAGACGAAAAATGTGTACAAAAAATTGTTTTGCCAACTGAGGCGCTGAAGGAAGACCAGGAAGAGGAATAAAATGTGCCATCTTGGAAAATCGATCAACGACCACCCAAACAACAGTGTTGCCACGGGATGGGGGTAAGTCTGTAATAAAGTCCATACCAATCAGAGACCAAGGCTGTTCGGGGACAGGCAGAGGGTGAAGGAGGCCAGCAGGCTTCTGGCGAGGAGTCTTGTCCCGGGCACAGACAGTGCAGGCCCGCACAAAATCAACAACATCCGTCTCCAGAGTCGGCCACCAATAGAAACGAGAGATGAGTTGCACGGATTTCTTGATGCCCGCATGGCCTGCGAGATGGGAGGAGTGACCCCATTTGAGGATTCCGAGGCGTTGGCGTGGAGAGACGAAGGTCTTCCCTGGAGGAGTTTGCCTGATGGAGGCTGGAGAAGTGGAGATCAGGCAGTCAGGAGGAATGATGTGTTGCGGAGAGAGCTCTACTGCCGAGGCATCCGAGGAACGAGAGAGAGCATCGGCCCTGATGTTCTTATCGGCAGGGCGAAAGTGAATTTCAAAATTAAACCGGGCAAAGAACAGAGACCACCTGGCCTGGCGAGGATTCAGCCGTTGGGCAGACTGGAGATAGGAGAGATTCTTGTGATCGGTGTAAATAATAACTGGAAATTTAGATCCCTCCAGCAGATGCCTCCATTCCTCAAGTGCTAATTTAATGGCCAGTAACTCTCGATCCCCGATGGAGTAGTTCCTCTCCGCCGGAGAGAAGGTCCTAGATAAAAAACCACAGGTAACAGCATGCCCGGAAGAATTTTTTTGTAGAAGAACCGCTCCAGCTCCTACTGAGGAGGCATCAACCTCCAATAGGAAGGGTTTAGATGGGTCAGGTCTGGAGAGCACGGGAGCAGAAGAAAAGGCCGACTTGAGCCGTTTAAAGGCGTCTTCCGCTTGAGGAGGCCAGGACTTAGGATTGGCATTCTTCTTGGTTAAAGCCACGATAGGAGCCACAATGGTGGAAAAATGTGGAATAAATTGTCTGTAATAATTGGCGAACCCCAAAAAACGTTGGATAGCACGGAGTCCGGAGGGGCGTGGCCAATCTAAGACGGCAGAGAGTTTGTCTGGATCCATTTGTAGTCCCTGGCCAGAGACCAAGTATCCTAGGAAAGGAAGAGATTGACATTCAAACAGACATTTCTCCATTTTGGCATAAAGTTGATTGTCACGAAGTCTCTGAAGAACCATGCGGACATGCTGGCGGTGTTCTTCTAGGTTGGCAGAAAAAATCAGAATATCGTCCAGATATACAACAACACAGGAATATAAGAGATCACGAAAAATTTCATTAACAAAGTCTTGGAAGACGGCAGGGGCGTTGCACAGGCCAAAGGGCATGACCAGATACTCAAAGTGTCCATCTCTAGTGTTAAATGCCGTTTTCCATTCATCCCCCTCCCTGATGCGGATGAGATTATAAGCACCTCTTAAGTCCAGTTTGGTAAAGATGTGGGCACCTTGGAGGCGATCAAAGAGTTCAGAGATAAGAGGGAGAGGGTAGCGGTTCTTTACCGTGATTTTATTAAGACCGCGGTAGTCAATGCAAGGACGTAGGGAGCCATCTTTTTTGGACACAAAGAAAAATCCAGCTCCGGCAGGAGAGGAGGATTTGCGGATAAACCCCTTTTTTAAATTTTCCTG
The DNA here is from genome assembly GCF_029499605.1 of Hyla sarda. Taxonomy (NCBI): domain Eukaryota; kingdom Metazoa; phylum Chordata; class Amphibia; order Anura; family Hylidae; genus Hyla; species Hyla sarda. The sequence goes on along the minus strand of NC_079194.1, from coordinate 271,603,044 downwards.
GATGTACTCAGACATAGCAAGAGTCTCTGGGGCGGACAGAGGATAAATTCTGCCCCGGGGTGGAGTAGTGCCCGGGAGGAGGTCAATAGGACAGTCATAAGGCCTGTGAGGAGGTAGAGTCTCAGCTTGTTTTTTGCAAAACACATCAGCAAAGTCCATATAGGCCTTAGGGAGACCGGTTACAGGGGGAACCACAGGGTCACGGCAGGGAGTACTGGGAACCGGTTTAAGGCAGTCCTTGAAACAAGAGATACCCCAGCTCTTGATCTCCCCCGTGGACCAATCCAGGGTTGGGGAATGGCGTTGGAGCCAGGGTAGTCCAAGGAGAATTTCGGAAGTGCAATTGGGGAGGACCAAGAACTCAATTTTTTCTTGATGAGGTCCGATGCACATTAGAAGGGGCTCCGTGCGGTAACGTATGGTACAGTCCAATCTTTCATTGTTAACACAATTGATGTAGAGAGGCCTGGCGAGACTGGTTACCGGGATGTTGAACCTGTTGACGAGAGAGGCCAAAATAAAGTTTCCTGCAGATCCGGAATCCAAGAAGGCCATAGTAGAGAAGGAGAAGGTAGATGCAGATATCCGCACAGGCACAGTAAGACGTGGAGAAGCAGAGTAGACATCAAGGACTGTCTCACTTTTGTGCGGAGTCTGCGTGCGTCTTTCCAGGCGGGGAGGACGGATAGGACAATCCTTCAGGAAGTGTTCGGTACCGGCACAGTACAGGCAGAGATTCTCCATGCGGCGTCGTGTCCTCTCTTGAGGTGTCAGGCGAGACCGGTCAATTTGCATAGCCTCCACGGCGGGAGGCACAGGAACGGATTGCAGAGGACCAGAGGAGAGAGGAGCCGGGGAGAAAAAACGCCTCGTGCGAACAAAGTCCATATCCTGGCGGAGCTCCTGACGCCTTTCGGAAAAACGCATGTCAATGCGAGAGGCAAGATGAATGAGTTCATGTAGATTAGCAGGAATTTCTCGTGTGGCCAGAACATCTTTAATGTTGCTGGATAGGCCTTTTTTAAAGGTCGCGCAGAGGGCCTCATTATTCCAGGATAGTTCAGAAGCAAGAGTACGGAATTGTATGGCGTACTCGCCAACGGAAGAATTACCCTGGACCAGGTTCAGCAGGGCAGTCTCAGCAGAGGAGGCTCGGGCAGGTTCCTCAAAGACACGACGAATTTCCGAGAAGAAGGAGTGTACAGAGGCAGTGACGGGGTCATTGCGGTCCCAGAGCGGTGTGGCCCATGACAGAGCTTTTCCAGACAGAAGGCTGACTACGAAAGCCACCTTAGACCTTTCAGTAGGAAACTGGTCCGACATCATCTCCAAGTGCAGGGAACATTGTGAAAGAAAGCCACGGCAAAACTTAGAGTCCCCATCAAATTTATCCGGCAAGGATAGTCGTAGGCCTGAAGCGGCCACTCGCTGCGGAGGAGGTGCAGGAGCTGGCGGAGGAGATGATTGCTGAAGCTGTGGTAGTAGCTGCTGTAGCATCACGGTCAGTTGAGACAGCTGGTGGCCTTGTTGCGCTATCTGTTGTGACTGCTGGGCGACCACCGTGGTGAGGTCAGCGACAACTGGCAGAGGTACTTCAGCGGGATCCATGGCCGGATCTACTGTCACGATGCCGGCTGGCAGGAGGTGGATCCTCTGTGCCAGAGAGGGATTGGCGTGGACCGTGCTAGTGGACCGGTTCTAAGTCACTACTGGTATTCACCAGAGCCCGCCGCAAAGCGGGATGGTCTTGCTGCGGCGGTAGTGACCAGGTCGTATCCACTAGCAACGGCTCAACCTCTCTGACTGCTGAAGATAGGCGCGGTACAAGGGAGTAGACAGAAACAAGGTCGGACGTAGCAGAAGGTCGGGGCAGGCAGCAAGGATCGTAGTCAGGGGCAACGGCAGGAGGTCTGGAACACAGGCTAGGAACACACAAGGGAACGCTTTCACTAGGCACAAGGGCAACAAGATCCGGCGAGGGAGTGCAGGGGAAGTGAGGTATAAATATGGAGTGCACAGGTGAACACACTAATTAGAACCACTGCACCAATCAGCGGCGCAGTGGCCCTTTAAATCGCAGAGACCCGGCGCGCGCGCGCCCTAGGGAGCGGGGCCGCGCGCGCCGGGACAGGACCGACGGAGAGCGAGTCAGGTACGGGAGCCGGGGTGCGCATCGCGAGCGGGCGACACCCGCATCGCGAATCACATCCCGGCTGGAGGCGGTATCGCAGCGCACCCGGTCAGTGGATCTGACCGGGGCGCTGCAGTAACGAGAGTGTAGCGAGCGCTCCGGGGAGGAGCGGGGACCCGGAGCGCTCGGCGTAACACTAACCTCTCTCCTCTATTATACTACCACCTAGTGGTTGAATTACTAACTGCTTTTTTAAAAGCATAAGTTTTTCTATAGATTTTACCTCAGAATTGTGAATACAGCACTATCACCACTACTATCATTTATTATATCTGCATCAAATAAATATAAATTATCCCTCATGGACATGACAGAAGAATCCAGAAATGCCCCTAGGGATATTTGTTCTCAATCTGTCTCTGAGGTAGTTCATAATGAAAACCTCCAAAATTTTATTGATAACTCTGTGGCCCGCTCTGTAAACACTGCGGTGCAATCCGCAGTACAATCTGCAGTTATTATATTACAAGATAATATCCAAAAATCCATTTCTACAGCATTATCTCATCCCTCTGTCAGTAATCCTAAAACACCTTCTGATCACTATTTTTCACCTGAGACATCTGTTTCAAAATTAGCTACAGGATTTAACATCCCTAAAAAAGCTAAATCCAAAAAACGCCACACTAATGACGGCGACGTTCCACCTTTTAATAAATCTAAAAAGAGTCGCCATGAAAAATCTAAGGACAGATCTATGTTAGATCACCATGACCGTGCATCTCAGTCACAAAATATACCCTCTGCCCTAGAGGACGTACAGGTTAAAAGGGTTCAAAAAACCGTCAGACGATCTAAACCTGACTCTTATGTAGAACCTGAGTCTAATTCATCTTCAGATTCTCAGGATGAGGAAATTGTTACGCCGAGCGCTCCGGGTCCCCGCTCCTCCCCGGAGCGCTCGCTTCTCTCTCGCTACCGCAGCGCTCCGGGCAGCTCCACTGACCCGGTGCGCTGCGATACCGTCTCCAGCCGGGATGCGATTCGCGATGCGGGTAGCGCCCGCTCGCGATGCGCGTCCCGGCTCCCGTACCTGACTCGCTCTCCGTCTGTCCTGTCCCGGCGCGCGCGGCCCCGCTCCCTAGGGCGCGCGCGCGCCGGGTCTCTGCGATTTAAAGGGCCACTGCGCCGCTGATTGGCGCAGTGGTTCCAATTAGTGTGTTCACCTGTGCACTCCCTATTTATACCTCACTTCCCCTTCACTCCCTCGCCGGATCTTGTTGCCATTGTGCCAGTGAAAGCGTTTCCTTGTGTGTTCCTAGCCTGTGTTCCAGACCTCCTGCCGTTGCCCCCGACTACGATCCTTGCTGCCTGCCCCGACCTTCTGCTACGTCCGACCTTGCTTCTGTCTACTCCCTTGTACCGCGCCTATCTTCAGCAGTCAGAGAGGTTGAGCCGTTGCTAGTGGATACGACCTGGTCACTACCGCCGCAGCAAGACCATCCCGCTTTGCGGCGGGCTCTGGTGAAAACCAGTAGTGACTTAGAACCGATCCACTAGCACGGTCCACGCCAATCCCTCTCTGGCACAGAGGATCCACTACCTGCCAGCCGGCATCGTGACAGAAATATTAGATTCCTTTGAATATATGTCTCAGGAAAGTGGCGAACTAGTAGATGACCCTGAAAATCATGAGGACGACCCTTCGGAGGAAATAGACCCTTCCTCTTTTGATCCCTCCCTTATTCTTCATCCCAGGTCGGGAGAATGGTTACCAAAACCCCTTGTTGCAAAATTTTTATCCCAGAGGATTAATAAATCTATGGACAGAGGAACACGTAATAAACTGAAGGCAGAGTGTCCTCGTCCTACCCTTCCCCATAGTTCTTCAGTTACCCCTGAACTGGACCCAGTTCTTACAAAATTTTTGACAAAATCGGGAAAAAATCCCAAGAAGGGCATAGACGAGTTTTCGAGCATGCCAGGACAAACTCCTTGATATTCTAGGCCCCTTGTCCAAAATTTTGGACATGGTTGAGGAATCTTCCTCCTCCACTAAAGCAGTTGACACTGAGATTTTAAGAGGGTGGGCACAACGCATTGCGTGCTTTTTGGGCAACGCAAATACTGCCCTTACCACTGAACGCAAACGTTCAGTTCTTATGCGTATTGACCCCCAGTTGACAAACTTAGCATCTAACAAACCATCAAAACTCACTGATGGGATGCTTTTTGGGGAAGATTTTATCCACCAAATGGGAAAATATGTGGGATTATTTTCATCAATCACCAAATCACAGGCTTCCCTAAAGAAAGTTTTTTCAAATAGAGTTTTTAAAAGGGCCGGAAAAGGTAGGAGCTGCTTTTCCGGCCGCTACCTACCCTCTAGACAACAATCAAGAGGCTCCCTCCCAACATATCAACAATACCAACCTTATACTCCACCGCAGAATCCATTCTTCCCCTACCATGCTAGACCCTGGCATCCCAGAGGACAACGTGGAGTTCAACGCGCTAAACAAACTACAGGTAAGTTCTCAATTTTCTCCTGCCAATCTTCCATTAGGCGGAAGACTAATAAATTTTTTAACACAATAGAGTATGATTACATCAGACTCTTGGATTCTAAATACCGTTTCAGGCTTCCTTATAGAGTTTGTTTCCCCTCCCATTCAGTTCACTCTACCTCACCCTATCCGTTTTTCTACAACAGAACAAGAATTGATCAATCTAGAGGTGGAAGATCTTATATTAAAGAAAGCAATCATTCCTGTACCTCTCAATTCTCAAGGTTTTCTCAGCAACCTTTTCCTTGTACAGAAAAAAGACGGAGGTCACAGACCCGTAATAAATCTAAGACTACTCAACAATTTAGTTGTGTACCGACACTTCAAGATGGAAGGTATCCATCTACTGAGAGACATATTACTAAAAGACGACTGGTTAGTCAAGATAGATTTAAAGGATGCATATCTGACAATCCCAGTTCATCCATCTTCACAAATCTTTCTTCAATTTCTATGGAACAACCAAAAATGGCAGTTCACCTGCCTTCTATTCGGCCTATCATCGGCCCCTTGGTGCTTCACGAAACTTCTGAAACCAATTGTCTCTTTACTCAGAAGTCGAGGTGTAAGACTAATTATTTATCTAGACGACATTCTTCTAATGGCTCAATTCAAATCTCTTCTACTAATTCACAGAGATTGGACTCTCTCTCTTCTATCCAATCTGGGTTTTCTAATCAACTTCAAAAAATCCATTCTTCAACCATCTCAAGAGATGGAATTTTTGGGATTTCTAATCAATACCCAATCTACTACTCTGAGTCTTCCTCCGAAGAAACTCAAAGTTATAAGGAAGGAAATTCGCCAAATCCTTCGCAAAGATCTTACTTCTCTCCGAACTATATCTCGTATTGTAGGTCTCCTCTCAGCATCCATTCAAGCTGTATTTCCAGCTCCTCTTCATTATCGAGCCCTTCAACGTCTAAAGATCAGACATTTAAGAGAAGGCCTGGGTTACTCAGACGAAGTTCGTCTTTCTTCAGACGCCAAAGAAGAACTTCTTTGGTGGCTCTCCCATATTCAAATTTGGAACGGAAAAACCATTTTCCATCCGAATCCAGATATCATCATAGAATCGGACGCAAGTCTCTCGGGATGGGGGGCCCGTTGTGGTTCCCTATCTACTGGAGGGAAATGGTCTCCTTCCGAATCCCAGCTTCATATCAATTGCCTAGAGCTTTTAGCTGGGTCCTTCGCTCTAAAGAGTTTTGTGAAGAATTCCTCACATTGTTGTGTTTTGCTTCGCATGGACAATATATCCGCAGTCCAATATATAAATCATCTGGGTGGAACACATTCCAAAGCCCTTGCAGACATTGCCAAAGATTTTTGGCATTTTTGTCTAGACAGACACATTACACTCAAAGCGGAATACCTTCCCGGCATCTCCAATTCAATCGCGGACTGGAATTCTCGCTTCCTAACAGATTTCAGCGATTGGAGGCTCCTTTCACCCATTTTTCAAACAATCAATCAATTATGGGGCCCTCTTCATCTAGACATGTTCGCTTCTCGACTGAACTGTCAGATTCCTCAATTTTTCAGTTGGAGACCAGACCCAGATGCTTTAGGCATAGATGCCTTCCTCCAACATTGGCCTCAGGAAACACTTTATGCATTTCCACCTTTCAATCTAATCCCTCGGGTTCTTCTTCAAACTTCGATTCGGAAATCTACCATGGTTTTAATTGTTCCTTGGTGGTAGACTCAATCGTGGTTTCCCCAACTACTTCAACTTCTCATGGATTATCCTCGTGTACTTCCATCTGTTCCAGATCTCCTCCAAGATCCTCTTGGCAATTATCATCCATTAATACTATCGAACCAACTAACCCTGTTGGCTTGTCTAATATCAGGTATCCCAGAACATCATCTCCACTTTCTCTCACAACTAGAGAACTTCTCTCCGACGCTTGGGCTCCAGGTACCAGATCTGCTTACAGATCAAAAACTAAAAATAAGGTGCAGCTCACAACAGAAGGACCGAGGCAGTTAAAGCTAAAGCCGGACCCCACCGGCAACAATAATGTGAATTAATAAAAACCTATAGCTTATGCCTCTAGGACCTCACCAATGGTGCATAATGGTGTGGACAAAGATAGATGTAACAGCGTTTATTCAAAAATTGCTTTTAATTCAGATATAAAATGTAATATATATATAAATAAAATGGTAGCAAAATATCAAAATAGTAGCAAAATATCACATTACACTGGCATTGGTCTAATGAAGATCTCACTGGGCCCTAGTGAGGTATCAAAAAATGTGTGAATTGGTACTTAAAGGAGTCCATAAATCTGCAGATAAAAAAGTATAAAAATAAAAAATAAAAATACCAATATAAAAATAAGTCCGTAAGAAACGTATGGATATTGTAACATAAAGTCAATGAAGAAATTAATGAATGAATGAATGATACGGAGTACCTCTCACCACTGCTTCTGGCTTGGTCTGTTGTAGTGGATGGATCGCAGCCTCATAATCTTCATGTGCCCCAATGAGTGGAAGGGGGGCACAGATTGATCTCCCTTAGCAGCCCCGTTGGCAAGGAGGCGCAGATGTTGCGTATCGTGGGCTCTGATGGCAGGGGAGCAAGCAGCAGTTGCAGCGCTCGGGACCTCGTTCGCTTACCGGCTTAGCACAGACGGCACTAGTCTGGCACTCCGGCAGGAGTGTCAGTCAGCTCGGGTGCGGCAACGGGTCTGCTGGTGATGGTAATCCGGGAGCAATGGAAGGTCTGGGATTGGCGTCCCACGTGGAGGCAGAAGATGAGGCTATGAGATGCAATGGATGGTAAGGTTACAGCCAGGCAGGGCGGAGTAGAACAGGTTTAACTCCTCTGTAGCCGAGGTATTTGCAGATGGACGCTGATGATAACTGTGCGAATAGTGCCAGATTTCTAAACGCGTTTCGGGGTACTGGGAAACAAAGACCTCCGACCCCTTCCTCAGTAGTAATGTGTATATGATACAATTTAATGATGACGCTGTTTTTATAGTGAATTCACACCTGATAGTGGTTAATAGCATTCAAAAACAATACACGGTCATGGAATAATAGTGGATTGACTCTTAAGACTAGTAAGAAATGGAGTGGAGCAGCTCTTAAACAATAACTCATGAAAAACCGGATGGTGAGATAGGACGTTATTCACACCCTATTAGTTCTGATAGTAAAATCGGTCATGTTACTTGTAGTTAGACAATGTGAATTAATACAAATTTACTATAACTAATACATATAGCAATAAAAGAGTGTTATATTGAATCAACCTATATACAGAAAAAAAATAAAATAAAATAAATAAAAATAAAAATGAAAATGTCATAAGGATGTTAGAAATAATATATGAAAAATAAGTATAGAGATGGTAGATGTGGAAAAGGAAAATATGTAAATTGAGAAATATGAAAATAAGGATAGAAAAAATGAATGAAGTAAAAATAAAATGAAAATAAAAATAGGTATAATTGATGAAAATTAAAATGAAGATAAAATTAAATAAAATTAAGATCAAAAATGAATGAGAGATAAAAAGAATAAAAATAAAAATAAATGGATAAAGAACAACGGAAACAAAAACAAAAACAGAAAAATAAAACGATAAAGAATAATAATAATGGAAAATAAAATGAAATATACAGTAGATGATAAATGATAATAAGAAGGATGAAGATAAAAAATAAAAAATTAAAATATGAAATGGCCTGGGGTCACGTAATTAAAAATGATAATGAACAAAGTTAATAAAAATAAAAAATAAAAAAAGATGATAAGAACAAATAAAAGAGATTAACAGTGAACACGGAATATCTGAAACCTGGAAGATGGTTGGTGAGAGGTTCCCATCAAACCACGAACCGCCGACAAGAGTAAAACATGGCGGCGGGTGGTGGTCGGAGGGGAACCACCTCATAAAAAAACAAACAATTCAAAGCTGGAGTTCAAACCTCTGGGTTCCATTGATCCAAATTCGTAGATCATTTTGCTCTCGGCCCTGGACATTTGGACCATGTAGCTACCACCCCTCCAATCTGGTTTAATAGTTCGGAGTCCTACAAATTTTAATTTTGATGGATCTCTGTTATGAGTGATTGAAAAATGTGTTGATAGTGGATGTTTTAAATCCCCTTTTTTGATATTATTGATATGTTCTGCTATTCTTAGTTTCAATGTACTTTTTGTTCTCCCCACATACTGTTTTTTACAGTCACATTCCAAAATATATATGACTCCTTTTGTATTGCAAGTAATGCACTTATCTATTTTCCATATGAAATTATTGGTTCGGGATTTTACTTCTACAGTTTTTTTGAAATCTACAGTGGTGTTGCAACTGTTGCATATTCCACAACGAAAAAAACCTTTAGTGGAAAGCCAAGTTTTGTTATCTTTGTTATTCGTTGGTGGTTTGATGGAGGGAGCAACGGTTATACCCAGGTTCGGCGCCTTAGTGTATATGATAGGGGGGTGGTGTGGTAATAATTCTCCTATGATTTTATCCTGTCTTATTATTTCCCAATGTTTGTTGATCACTTTTTCAACTTTTTTATGTGAACTATTGAATGGCAGAATGATTCTAAATTCAGGTATTTCTTTTTGATTGGTTTTATCCAAAGTGAAAAAATAAGTTCTATCTAGTACTCTTACTTTGTCCAAAGATTGCTTTAGAATCTCATCTGGATAACCTTTATCTAAAAATTGTTTAGTGAGGGTCTCGGCTTCTACCAAAAAAGTGTCATTATTAGTACAATTGCGTTTTAAACGACGATATTGGCCAGTTGGCACATTCAATAGCCAGCGTGGCAAATGACAACTATTATAGGTGATAAAGCTATTCTTAGCTGTGGGTTTAGTGAATGTGTTGCAGATTAATCTATCCTTGGATACCTTAATCTGTAAATCCAAAAAATCAATGTGGCTAGTGCTGATGGTAGAAGTGAAATTGAGATAGTGCTCATTAACATTTAACTGGTGAATGAAGTGTTCTAATTCTAATAAAGTGCCACCCCAAATCAAAAAAATATCATCTATATATCGTCGCCAGAGCACCAGACTCGCGCCAAGTATCTTCCTCCCAAGATGCCATGAATAAATTGGCATAACTTGGCGCGAATCTGGTGCCCATGGCAGTACCAGTTCGCTGTAAATAAAAATCACCTTCAAAGAAAAAATAGTTGTGAGTGAGAATAAAATGGATTGCCTGTGTTATAAAGTCTACCTGATCTGTTTTGATGTCACCTTCCTCCAGGAATTTTCTAATCGCTTTCAGACCCAAATTGTGACGTATTATGGTATAAAGGGAAGATACATCAAGTGTGGCCATGATGTAGTGATCCTCCCATTTTAGAGACTCCACCATGGCCACCACCTGAGTAGTATCTCTTAAATAAGATCTTGTTTTCTGTACAAATGGTTGTAGAAATTTATCCACGTATTGGGATAGGTTAGATGTTAAAGAACCTATTCCTGATATAATGGGTTTTCCTGGGGGTGTTTTGATGTCTTTATGGGTTTTAGGTAGACAATAAAACACAGGCAATCTACCCGGGGTGCTTAAAATAAATTTGTATTCATTCGTGGTGATAATACCCTTCTCCTGTGCATTGTGACAAAAATCATGCAATTGTTTAGTGAAATTTTCAGTAGGATCTTTGGACAATTTTTGGTATGTGTCGTGATCATGGAGTTGTCTCCAACATTTCTTCATTCCTTTTTATAATCTACAGTGTTTAACAAGACCACACCACCCCCCTTGTCAGCTGGACGTATAGTCAAGTCTTTATTGGATTGAAGTTCTTTAATGGCTTTTCTTTCTTGTGGAGTTATATTGCCCCTACTGTATTTAGGTGGATTAATTTTACGTAAATCCTGCTCTACTAGTTTTTTGAAGGTAGTGATTTCCGGACCCATTTCGGTTTTAGGAAAAAAACAGGATTTTGGTTTGCAATCTGTTTGTATATATGTTGTTTGAAATGTTTGTTTTTCTACAGGATGTTTTTGAAAGTATTTTTTTAAACACAGATTGCATACAAACTTTTCGATTCCAACATATGCATCAAATTTTTTAAGAGGATAAGTTGGAGCAAATTTCAGACCTTTTTCTAAAAGTGTTTTTTGTGATGACGTAAGATTATGAGTACTGATATTTATAATGGATGTTTCTGTTATAGCTGTTATAGTTTGCCTATTTTTGTTGGTGGTTGTGATAGAATTTCGATGTCTGGTTCTTCTACGTGTGTTCTTTTTCTTGGTGGCGTGGGATTGTGATTTGGAAATTGATGAACTTCTGCCTGGATGGTCTGTATTTTGGGTTTTGGAATATTTACTGGATCTTGGATGACGTGTGTGTTCTGTTGTGGAATAAAGTTGTTGGACAGATATGGTCTCTGGTTGTTGTGATATGTTGGATTGTGACGTCTGTATTGGGGTTGTGGATGATAATATGGTTTGTGATAAGGTTTGTTGTATGGTCTGTGTGGGGAGTATCGTGGTTGCCATGGGTGATAATTTGGTCGTATAGGTGTTCTCTTTATAGTATCTTGACCTAAAAAATTCTCAGAAAGGGGTGTGTATTTGTTTTGTGTGGGAATTGTATATGTTGCTGTTTGATCACCAACCTGGTTTAAACCATTCGGTTGTTGCCATAATGATTTTTTTGTTTTTCTATTAATAATCTCTAGTTCTAATTTATCTAACTTTTTACATAAAAATTCCTGCTGTTTCAGATATTCCGTGTTTTGGGAAAATTGTTCCAATTCTACTCTGAGTAAATTAATATCTTGATCACATTCTAATAGGAGCTGCTCCCTCCTTTCAATGACCATTTTAACCAAACTCCTGGAGTGGTTTCTGAGGGCGTCATTCAATTTTTTATTAAAATCTGGATTTTCCAAATCGCCTGCTGGAGTCTTGGATAGGATCAAGCCCCTAGGAATAATATCATTATCCAAAAGGTGGGACAAACTTTTTATCTCCCACTGATTTTTCAATCTTCTACTCATAGATAGCTCTAATTTTTTAAATTTCTGTATTAATGACACATTCAGAAAATCTCCCCCAGGAGTCTGTTGAGAAATGTTACCATTATCAAATTTGTAATCTTCTATTGATTTTTTTCTTGTTTTCTAAGTATTGCCACACATTCATTATGGTGTTGGAGCACGTTCACACTAGGGGTGAAAATTAAAAACTAAAAATAAGGTGCAGCTCACAACAGAAGGACCGAGGCAGTTAAAGCTAAAGCCGGACCCCACCGGCAACAATAATGTGAATTAATAAAAACCTATAGCTTATGCCTCTAGGACCTCACCAATGGTGCATAATGGTGTGGACAAAGATAGATGTAACAGCGTTTATTCAAAAATTGCTTTTAATTCAGATATAAAATGTAATATATATATAAATAAAATGGTAGCAAAATATCAAAATAGTAGCAAAATATCACATTACACTGGCATTGGTCTAATGAAGATCTCACTGGGCCCTAGTGAGGTATCAAAAAATGTGTGAATTGGTACTTAAAGGAGTCCATAAATCTGCAGATAAAGTATAAAAATAAAAAATAAAAATACCAATATAAAAATAAGTCCGTAAGAAACGTATGGATATTGTAACATAAAATCAATGAAGAAATTAATAAAAAAGTTGATGAATGAATGAATGATACGGAGTATCTCTCACCACTGCTTCTGGCTTGGTCTGTTGTAGTGGATGGATCGCAGCCTCATAATCTTCATGTGCCCCAATGAGTGGAAGGGGGGCACAGATTGATCTCCCTTAGCAGCCCCGTTGGCAAGGAGGTGCAGATGTTGCGTATCGTGGGCTCCGATGGCAGGGGAGCAAGCGGCAGTTGCAGCGCTCGGGACCTCGTTCGCTTACCGGCTTAGCACAGACGGCACTAGTCTGGCACTCCGGCAGGAGTGTCAGTCAGCTCGGGTGTGGCAACGGGTCTGCTGGTGATGGTAATCCGGGAGCAATGGAAGGTCTGGGATTGGTTTCAGATATTCCGTGTTCACTGTTAATCTCTTTTATTTGTTCTTATCTTTTTTTATTAACTTTGTTCATTATCATTTTTAGTTACGTGACCCCCGGCCCTTTCATATTTTTATTTTTTATCTTCATCCTTCTTATTATCATTTATCATCTACTGTATATTTCATTTTATTTTCCATTATTATTATTCTTTATCGTTTTATTTTTCTGTTTTTGTTTCCGTTGTTCTTTATCCATTTATTTTTATTTTTATTCTTTTTATCTCTCATTCATTTTTGATCTTAATTTTATTTAATTTTATCTTCATTTTAATTTTCATCAATTATACCTATTTTTATTTTCATTTTATTTTTACTTCATTCATTTTTTCTATCCTTATTTTCATATTTCTCAATTTACATATTTTCCTTTTCCACATCTACCATCTCTATACTTATTTTTCATATATTATTTCTAACATCCTTATGACATTTTCATTTTTATTTTATTTTATTTTTTTATGTATATAAGTTGATTCAATAAAACACTCTTTTATTGCTATATGTATTAGTTATAGTAAATTTGTATTAATTCACATTGTCTAACTACAAGTAACATGACCGATTTTACTATCAGAACTAATAGGGTGTGAATAACGTCCTATCTCACCATCCGGTTTTTCATGAGTTATTGTTTAAGAGCTGCTCCACTCCATTTCTTACTAGTCTTAAGAGTCAATCCACTATTATTCCATGACCGTGTATTGTTTTTGAATGCTATTAACCACTATTAGGTGTGAATTCACTATAAAAACAGCGTCATCATTAAATTGTATCATATACACATTTCTACTGAGGAAGGGGTCGGAGGTCTTTGTTTCCCAGTACCCCGAAACGCGTTTAGAAATCTGGCACTATTCACACAGTTATCATCAGCGTCCATCTGCAAATACCTCGGCTACAGAGGAGTTAAACCTGTTCTACTCCGCCCTGCCTGGCTGTAACCTTACCATCCATTGCATCTCATAGCCTCATCTTCTGCCTCCACGTGGGACGCCAATCCCAGACCTTCCATTGCTCCCGGATTACCATCACCAGCAGACCCGTTGCCACACCCGAGCTGACTGACACTCCTGCCGGAGTGCCAGACTAGTGCCATCTGTGCTAAGCCGGTAAGCGAACGAGGTCCCGAGCGCTGCAACTGCCGCTTGCTCCCCTGCCATCGGAGCCCACGATACGCAACATCTGCACCTCCTTGCCAACGGGGCTGCTAAGGGAGATCAATCTGTGCCCCCCTTCCACTCATTGGGGCACATGAAGATTATGAGGTTGCGATCCATCCACTACAACAGACCAAGCCAGAAGCAGTGGTGAGAGATACTCCGTATCATTCATTCATTCATTAATTTCTTCATTGACTTTATGTTAAAATATCCATACGTTTCTTACGGACTTATTTTTATATTGGTATTTTTATTTTTTATTTTTATACTTTTTTATCTGCAGATTTATGGACTCCTTTAAGTACCAATTCACACATTTTTTTGATACCTCACTAGGGCCCAGTGAGATCTTCATTAGACCAATGCCAGTGTAATGTGATATTTTGCTACTATTTTGATATTTTGCTACCATTTTATTTATATATATATATATATATATATATATATATTACATTTTATATCTGAATTAAAAGCAATTTTTGAATAAACGCTGTTACATCTATCTTTGTCCACACCATTATGCACCATTGGTGAGGTCCTAGAGGCATAAGCTATAGGTTTTTATTAATTCTGCTTACAGATCAGCCAGGAAAATTTGGCTTCATTGGTGCTCTCAACGGGACTTGGATCCCTTACAAACCTCTCTTAATAACATCTTAAATTTTCTTTCAGATTCCTTTGATGCTGGTAGAGCTTATAGAACTATCAATCTTTACCGCTCCGCCATTTCGGCTAGACATTCCCTTATCGATTCTGTCCCTATTGGCCGCCATCCTCTTGTATGCAAACTCTTAAAAGGCATACGCTTTAGATGTCCTCCTTTACCCAAATACAGTTCTACTTGGGATGTGAACATTCTTTTGAATCTCTTTCTTTCATGGGAGGATAATGATTCTTTATCTCTAACACTTCTTTCCTTTAAACTTACGATTCTATTATGTCTCATTTCAATCAAACGCATATCTGATGTCAGAGCCCTTGACATTTCTAGAAGACAATACTCTCCGGAAGGAGTTTTATTCACTGTCTATCGCCGTACAAAAACTAATTTACATTCAGTATTCTACCCTTCTTTTCCACATCAACAAAAATTATGTGTAGTTCGCTGTTTACGATCCTATGAATTCAGGACTGAACCCTTACGTTCTCCTTCTTCCTCCCAATTACTCATTTCTTTCTGTAAACCCCATAAACCGGTTTCTTCCAATACCCTTGCTCGTTGGGTAAAATCGATTATGACTATGGCCGATATCGATACCTCCATGTATGGTGCTCACTCTACTAGAAGTGCAGTTTCTACAAAATTATTTCAATCAGGCGCTTCACTGTCTGATATTATTAAGGCTGCAAATTGGTCTCTGATTCAACATTCAAAATGTTTTATTTTAGACCAGATTCACATGTTTCTATGGTTCTTTTGTAATCTGTATTGTTTAATAAGCCTATTTCCTCTAGCTTTAAACTAGCATAATAGGAGCGTTTTGTATTTACATAAAATTGAAGATTTTCCTATCCTTGGTGAAGGAAAATATAGATTTTATTAAAGACAAAACGCGAGTATTATCCCCCCCCCTATGAACCCATCCCTTTGATTTTTATTATTATTTTGTCTTCACAGCTACTTAAGAAGACTTGCTTCAGAATAAAAATTGTTCTTCGTTGGAATTTCGCTTATTATTAATTCAATTTCTTCAACTATGGAAGATGACCTTCTTCTAGATTCCTACATCTTCTACGAGTACCAAGTTTCTACTACTATCTTCTAGTTCCAGTTTTACTTCCAAGATTACACATCCGTATTTGGACTGTTTTACCTTCGCTCAAAAGAAGAAGGAAGATATTATATTAACTGTCACTCATATATCTGATACCGTTACATGATTGGTTGATATTATGGTAGCATGTTAGGCTACACCATACCTATGTTTTAAAGTTTTTTCTTGTGTAATATTCATTAATATTTCTTTTGCTGCTGATCAGTAAAATGAAGTTAAAAAGCATAATACTCACGTTTTGTCTTTAATAAAATCTATATTTTCCTTCACCAAGGATAGGAAAATCTTCAATTTCAAGGGGTTAAACACCATTGGGCCACTGAATTAAGGATGGGAATATAAAGAGTAAGGGCCCCTCCATAATACCCAACCATATCCAGCCTGGCCCAAATTGTGGATTGGCATTATAACAGGTGAAACCTTGCCAACTATATACATTTTCTACATTTTGAATAAGTAACTGGTGATTTTAAGGGGTTAACCCCTTAAGGACCAAGCATTTTTCTGTTTTTACACTTTCGTTTCTTCCTCCTTACCTTTTAAAAATCATAACCCTTTCAATTTTGCACCTAAAAATCCATATGAGGGCTTATTTTTTGCGCCACCAATTCTACTTTTTTAATGACATCAGTCATTTTACACAAACATTTATGCCGAAACAGAAAAAAAAATCATTGTGCGACAAATTGAAGAAAAAACATCATTTTGTACATTTTGGGGGCTTCTGTTTCTAGGCAGTACATTTTTCGGTAAAAATGACACTTTATCTTTATTCTGTAGGTCCATACGATTAAAATGATACCCTACTTATATAGGTTTGATTTTGTCGTACTTCTGGAAAAAATCATAACTACATGCAGGAAAATTTATACATTTAAAATTGTCCTTTTCTGACCCCTATAACTTTTTTATTTTTCCACGTACAGGGTAGTTTGAGGGCTCGGTACCATTTTTATTTTGATCGAACTTCTGGATCGCTTTTTATTCCTTTTTTTATGGTATGAAAAGTGACCAAAAATACGCTATTTTGGACTTTTTGGAATTTTTTTGCGTGTACGCCATTGACCGTGCGGTTTAATTAATGATATATTTTTATAGTTCAGACATTTACGCATGCGGCGATACCACATATGTTCATTTTTATTATGGTTACATATTTTTAATATGGAATTTGGAAAAAGGGGGGTGATTTAAACTTTTAATAAGGAAGGGGTTAATGTGTGTGTATTTAAACTTTTGTTAAACTTTTTTTTTTTACACTTTTAGTCCCTTAGGGGACTTTTAGGAGGAATCATTAGATTCCTCATACAGATCATTGTGGTTTCATAAAACCATAATGATCTGCGTGCTCTGCGCTCAATTGATAAAGCCTGTCAACTTTGACAGCGGCGATCTAAAGGGTTAATAGCCGGCCGCGGCGATCGCCGCATGTCGGCTATTAATGCCGGCCCCCAGCTACAAGAATCAGCTGGGGGCTGGCCGGTATGACGCGGGCTCGAGTCGGGAGCCCGCGTCATACCCCGGTAACGGCCATTGGACGAGTATAGACGTCCATGGTCGTTATCGGGTTAAACGCCATTGACCTGAGGGTTGAAAAATAAAGGGTAAGGACCCCTCCATAATTCCCAACTGTATCCAGCCTGACCCAAACAGTGGATTGGCATTAAAACAGGTGCCAACCTTGCCATTTATATACATTTTTTGCATTTTGAATAAGTAACTGATAATTTCAAGGGGTTAAATGCTGTTGGGCCACTGAACTAAGGGTTGAAAAATAAAGAGTAAGGGCCCCTCCATAATACCCAACTGTATCCAGCATGGCCCAAACAGTGGATTGGCATTAAAACAGGTGCCAACCTTGTCAACTATGTATATTTTCTACATTTTGAATAAGTAACTGGTGATTTCAAGGGGTTAAACGCGGTTCGGCCACTTACCTAAGGGATGAAAAATAAAGAGTAAGGGCCCCTCTATAATACCAAACCATATCCAGCCTGGCGCAAACTGTGGATTGGCATGAAAACAGGTGCCAACCTTGCCAACTATATACATTTTCTATGTTTTGAATAAGTAACTGGTGATTTCAAGGGGTTAAACGCTGTTGGGCCACTGACCTGAGGGTTGAAAAATAAAGGGTAAGGGCCCCTCCATAATACCCAACTGTATCCAGCCTGGCCCAAACAGTGGATTGGCATTAAAACAGGTGCCAACCTTGCCAACTATATAATTTTTTTGTATTTTGAATAAATAACTGATGAATTTAAGGGGTTAAACGCAGTTAGGCCACTGACCTAAGGGATGAAAAATAAAGAGTAAAGGCCCCTCCATAACACCCAACTGTGTCCAGCCTGGCCCAAACTGTGGATTGGCATGAAAACAGGTGCCAACATTCCCAACTATATACATTTTCTGCATTTTGACAAAGTAACTGATGATTTTAAAGGGGTTAAATGCTGTTGGGCCACTTACCTAAGGGATACAAAATAAAGCGTAAGGGCCCCTCTATAATTCCCAACTATATCCAGCCTGGCCCAAACAGTGGATTGGCATGAAAACAGGTGCCAACCTTGCCAACTACATACATTTTCTACATTTTGAATAAGTAACTGGTGATTTCAAGGGGTTAAACGCTGTTAGGCCACTGACTTGAGTGTTTAAAAATAAAGGTTAAGGGCCCCTCCATAATACCCAACTGTATCCAGCCTGGCCCAAACAGTGGAGTGGCATTAAATCAGGTGCCAACCTTGACATATATATACATTTTCTGCATTTTGAATAAGTAACTGGTAATTTCAAGGGGTTAAACGCTGTTGGGCCACTGACCTGAGGGTTGAAAAATAAAGGGTAAGGACCCCTCCATAATACCCAACTGTATCCAGCCTGGCCCAAACAGTGGATTGGGATTAAAACAGGTGCCAACCTTGACAACTATATACATTTTCTGCATTTTGAATAAGTTACTGATGATTTTAAGGGGTTAAACGCCATTGGGTCAGTGAATTAAGGGTTGAAAAATAAAGACCCTGTACCAAACTGTGAATTGGCATGAAAAGAGGTGACAACCTTGGCAGCCGTATGCATTTTTTACATTTTGAATAAGTAACTGAGGAATTTAAGGGGTTAAACGCTGTTGGGCCACTGACCTAAGGGTGGAAATAAAAGGAGTAAGGGCCCCTCCATAATACCCAACTGTATCCAGCCTGGCCCAAACTGTGGATTGGCATGAAAACAGGTGCCAACCTTTCCAACTATATACATTTTCTACATTTTGAATAAGTAACTGGTGATTTTTAAGGGGTTAAACACTGTTGGGCCACTGACCTGAGGGTTGAAAAATAAAGAGTAAGGGCTCCTCCATAATACCAAAACTGTATATAGCCATGCCCAAACTGTGGATTGGCAAATAGGTGCCAACCTTGCCATTTATATACATTTTGAATAAGTAACTGAGGAATTTAAGGGCTTAAATGCCATTGGGCCACTGAATTAAGGGTGCAAATGTAAAGAGTAGGGGCCCCTCCATAATACCCAAGTGTATCCAGCCTGGCCCAAACAGTGGATTGGCATTAAAACAGGGGCCAAGTTTACAAACGATATACATTTTCAGTATTTGAATAAGTAACTGAGGAATGTAAGGGGTTAAACGCTGTTGGACCACTGACTTAAGGATGGAAATTGAAAAAGTAAGAGCCCCTCCATAATACCCAACTGTATCCAGCCTGGCCCACACTGTGGATTGGCATGAAAACAGGTGCCAACCTTGCCAACTATATACATTTTCAGTAATTGAATAAGTAACTGAGGAATTTAAGGGGTTAAACGTAGTTGGGTCACTAATCTAAGGGATGAAAAATAAAGAGTAAGGGCCCCTCCATGATACCTAACTGTATCCAGCCTGGCCTAAACCGTGAATTGGCGTCAAAAGAGGTGCCAACCTTGGCAGCCGTATACATATTTTTACGTTTTGAATAAGTAACTGAGGAATTTAAGGGGTTAAATGCTGTTGGGCCACTGACCTAAGGGTGGAAATAGAAAGGGCCCCTCATAATATACAACTGTATCCAGCCTGGCCCAAACCGTGAATTGGTAGGAAAACTGGTGCCAACCTTGCCAGCCGTATACATTTTCTGCATTTTGAATAAGGAACTGGTGATTTTAAGGGGTTAAATGCCATTTGGCCACTAATCTACAGGTAGGCATCTAAAGCGTAAGGGCCCCTCCATAATACCCAACTGTATCCAGCATGGCCCAAACTGTAGATTGGCAGGAAAACAGTTGCCAACTTTGCCAACTATCTACATTTTCAGTATTTGAATAAGTAACTGAGGAATTTAAGAGGTTAAATGCTGTTGGGCCACTGAGCTAAGGGTGGAAATAGAAAGAGCAAGGACCCTTGCATTTTGAATAAGTAACTGGTGATTTCAAGGGGTTAAACGCTGTTGGGCCACTGACCTGAGGGTTGAAAAATAAAGGGTAAGTGCCCCTCCATAATACCTAACTGTAACCAGCCTGGCCCAAACAGTGGATTGACAAGAAAACTAAGCTCCGGCATAGTAATGGATTCCGTCTATAAGACAGATTCCACTACTAAGCCTGTAAAGGAAAAAAAAAAAAAAAAAACAACACCACAACATAAAACATTTTTTTCCAAATGCCACTCCCTTACAAGCCCTCTTTTAAGTTTTTGTGTGACTTAACAATCCTGTAAAAAGCAAGTTTTTTTTAAGCTAGGTCTGACCTTGCTTACACTTGCAACTTTTTAAAGGGGTTCTGCAACTTTTTTTTTTTTTTTTGCTTAAGTGCGACTTAAATTCCCGACCACAGCAAAGTGAAAACTGAAAATTGCACTGCATTGAAATGAAAAGGCAAACGTGTGACTTTTGGCAAGCAAAAAAGACAAACCTTCAAAATCCCTTGATAAATGGCCCTCATGGAGATCCTGACATGGAGATTATTCTCCTTTCCAAAGGAGCAACCGAGGTCGCTTTTGAGGGTGACAACAAGCGATATTTCGTAACGATATAAAATGGCTTCAGGGGCAATACCACAGCCACGGGCAATACCACAACCGCGGGCAATACCACAGCCGCGGGCAATACCACAGCCACACTCATGGGGGGTGTTGGGGCTATACAGGGCAAGCAGATTTTAAGATGCCCTTCCACACAAAAAAATTATAGCACTTGTTGTTTGGCCACTACCTTTTTGGATATAAGATAGGGGCCATTCTTCTTCTTATTTATTTCACTCACTTGAGTGTCCCAATGGTGTTTAACCCCTTTAAATCACCAGTTACTTATTCAAAATGTAGAAAATGTACATAGTTGGCAAGGTTGGCATCTGTTTTCTTGCAAATCCACAGTTTGGGCCAGGCTGGATATGGTTGGGTATTATAGAGGGGCCCTTACTCTTTATATTTCCACCCTTAAGTCAGTGGCCCAACAATGATTAACCCCTTAAATTCATCAGTTACTTATTCAAATACTGAAACTGCATATAGTTGGCAAGGTTGGCACCTGTTTTCGTGCCAATCCACTGTTTGGGCCAGGCTGGATACAGTTCGTTATTATGGAGGGGCCCTTACTCTTTATTTTTCAACCCTCAGGTCAGTGGCCCAACAGTGTTTAACCCCTTGAAATCACCAGTTACTTATTCAAAATGTAGAAAATGTATATAGTTGGCAAGGTTGGCACCTGTTTTAATGCCAATCCACTGTTTGGGCCAGGCTGGATACAGATGGGTATTATGGAAGGGCCCTTACCCTTTATTTTTCAACCCTCAGGTCAGTGGCCCAACAGCGTTTAACCCCTTGAAATCACCAGTTACTTATTCAAAATGCAAAAAATGTATATAAATGGCAAGGTTGGCACCTGTTTTGATGCCAATCCACGGTTTGGGCCAGGCTGGATACAGTTCGTTATTATGGAGGGGTCCTAACCCGTTATTTGTTAACCCTCGGGTCAGTGGCCCAACAGCGTTTAACCCCTTGAAATCACCAGTTACTTATTCAAAATGTAGAAAATGTATATAGTTGGCAAGGTTGGCACCTGTTTTAATGCCAATCCACAGTTTGGGCCAGGCTGGATACAGTTGGGTATTATGGAGGGGCCCTTACCCTTTATTTTTCAACCCTTAGGTCAGTGGCCCATCAGCGTTTAACCCCTTAAAATCACCAGTTACTTATTCAAAATGTAGAAAATGTATATAGTTGGCAAGGTTTCACCTGTTTTAATGCCAATCCACTGTTTGGGCCAGGCTGGATACAGTTGGATATTATGGAGGGGCCCTTACCCTTTATTTTTAAACCCTTTGGTCAGTGGCCCAACAGCGTTTAACCCCTTGTAATCACCAGTTACTTATTCAAAATGTAGAAAATGTACATAGTTGGCAAGGTTGGCACCTGTTTTAATGCCAATCCACTGTTTGGGCCAGGCTGGATATGGTTGGGTATTATGGAGGGGCCCTTACTCTTTATATTCCCATCCTTAATTCAGTGGCCCAATGGTGTTTAACCCCTTGAAATCACAAGTTTCTTATTCAAATTGTAGAAAATGTATATAGTTGGCAAGGTTGGCACCTGTTTTTAATGCAAATCCACTGTTTGGGCCAGTTGGGTATTATGGAGGGGCCCTTACTCTTTTCTTTATATTTCCATCCTTAATTCAGTGGCCCAATGGCGTTTAACCCCTTGAAATCATCAGTTACTTATTCCATTTTTTACTATTGTTTTTTTCAGGAAAAATACAAACAATCTAGAGTTTTTCTTCTGAATCTGATTGTCCCCAAATAATATTCAACATTTATGTATAAAAAACAGATTTATTGCAGAGAAATAAGAGGAGAAAAGGTTTATTAGTCACAGTCATCTATCTATAAGACAATGCTAGAATAAGAAACCAACTTCAGTGAATAAGAAACCAACTTCAGCCTTGTACAGGAATCATCACTCAGCTTTCCTAGTAAGAAAGCTGAGTGATGATTCCTGTGAGAAATATAATTGCAGCCATATTTCTAAGATGAATAGCTGGAGGTTACCTGTTGGAGTCTCTTCACCAGGTCCCGGCACCACAGATTTACTACTTCTTCACAGCTCCCTCTTTGGCGGGCAAGTAGAACTACGCTGCAGTAATGTAGCTGCGCACAGGCACGTCGGCTCATCACCCAGAATGCCTCACTCCCTTAAAGTGACAGAAATGAATTACTATGGGCAGGCCGCAGGCATCGGTTCCTGGTTCCTACGCCCCTGCCCCTATCATTCGAAAAGGAGATACGTTAAGTTGCACAACAGTTCTCCTATAGGTGAGAGTTTCCCAACCAGAGTGCCTCCAGCTGTTGTAAAACTCCAACTCCAACCATGGTGGGAGATGAAGTTTTCCGGGCATGCTGGGAGTTGAAGTTTTACAACAGCTGGAGGCACCCTGGTTGGGAATCACTGCCTTAGGTTCTCATGTCCTATTTCGGTCAGTATTTTAGCCAAAACCAGAAATGAGTCAAATAAAGTAAAAACACAACAAGGAAAATCACTCATTTATATAATGTTTACGGTTTATTCCTGACGAAAGAAAACCCTGTGTGAAGATGACCAAACTGCAGACTCAGCAGATTCGTCACGTCTCTCCTCAGCAGCGGCGCTATACAGAGCCATTGCTCACGGCCGTGCGGTACCGTGCAGTCAGTGACAGGCGGAACACGTGTCTAGGTGAGAAGATGCGTTTTCTTGTGAGGGGACCTCGAAACCGCGGGAATCGTATTGCCGCCTTTTCTTCTATAGAAAACTCCCGCTAAAATCGTCAGCACGTACAGAGAGCGGATCACCCGGAGAGCTCGCCTGTCACCCCCAAGCCGTGAGGTGAGTATAACGGGACATAGCCGGAGATTGGCGTTTCTCGGTGATCCGTCCTATGTATGTTGAATGTGTGGGCGCACAGCGGGCTGTTATTGGGCGCCAGAGTGACAGCATGTTATTGAGTCATCCATAGCTGGTAATCCCGGACAGCACGTGTTGTGTGTGGCTGCACATGTTCCGGGGCTGGAGCGGCGGTGCTGTGTACTGGAGTGTGCAGGTCAGTCTTGGTCTCCTCTGCTGGTCAGTCTTTAGGTGGTCCTCCTCCTCCTCTGCTGGTCAGTGTTGTGGTGGTCCTCCTCCTCCTCTGCTGGTCAGTCTTGTGGTGGTCCTCCTCCTCCTCTGCTGGTGGTCCTCCTCCTCCTCTGCTGGTCAGTCTTGTGGTGGTCCTCCTCCTCCTCTGCTGGTGGTCCTCCTCCTCCTCTGCTGGTCAGTCTTGTGGTGGTCCTCCTCTGCAGGTCAGTCTTTAGGTGCTCCTCCTCCTCTGCAGGTCAGTCTTTAGGTGGTCCTCCTCCTCCTCTGCTGGTCAGTCTTGTGGTGGTCCTCCTCCTCCTCTGCTGTGGTCCTCCTCCTCCTCTGCAGGTCAGTCTTTAGGTGGTCCTCCTCTGCAGGTCAGTCTTTAGGTGGTCCTCCTCCTCCTCTGCAGGTCAGTCTTGTGGTGGTCCTCCTCCTCCTCTGCTGGTCAGTCGTGTGGTGGTCCTCCTCTTCCTCTGCTGGTCAGTCGTGTGGTGGTCCTCCTCTTCCTTTGCTGGTCAGTCTTTAGGTGGTCCTCCTCTGCTGGTCAGTCTTTAGGTGGTCCTCCTCCTCTGCTGGTCAGTCTTTAGGTGGTCCTCCTCCTCTGCTGGTCAGTCTTTAGGTGGTCCTCCTCCTCTGCTGGTCAGTCTTTAGGTGGTCCTCCTCCTCTGCTGGTCAGTCTTTAGGTGGTCCTCCTCCTCTGCTGGTCAGTCTTTAGGTGGTCCTCCTCCTCTGCTGGTCAGTCTTTAGGTGGTCCTCCTCCTCTGCTGGTCAGCTGTCAGTCGGGCTAATGTCCATTATGTCACAGCCTCAGGTGTAGGAGTACATGTATAGCAAAGCTTTGGGTACTTGTTATTAGTAATGGGGGCCACGAGTGCCAAAAGAACCTTAGGAGTAGGTTAGATTTACAGCCAAATTCATTTAACGCAGATGCCAGAAATGGTCCCAGCACGTAAAAGGATCCCTAGACCCCAATTTACCTGATGGAGGCCAAAAGTGTCCTTTTTGGACATAGTGGTTGGAATATTGCAGTCCTCTGCCCTATTCTATTGAGCTGGATCCCATGAAAATGTTTACTGCGCAGTTTTTATTATATATATATATATATAATTTTATTATTATTATTATTATTATATTTATTTTTTTTTGTGTGTGTGTGTGTGACTTTAACTGCCGTTCTAGTGACTGGCAACAACAGGTCCCGACAGTTCCCATTTACTATTAAGGGGGCTGTCGGCGCTGTTGTTTTTTGTTGGGAATAACGGGAGAAAAAGATGGCGCACGCAGTATAACAGATGTCACAACATTGCTGTGTCCTAGTGGCAGTGTGAAAGAAGCCTAACAATAAGAAACCAGTCTACCAAGCCACTTTATATAAAGGTATAGAGCAGAGTGTATTTTTATTTATTTTGTTATAAAGGGGTATCTTTACGGCTAGCTGATCGGTGGGGGTCTGGCTGTTGACTCGGTTGCCGAATACAAGACCAAAGTCCAAACGCCTTCCGAGTGAATGGACCGGCAGCATGCGTGTCCAGCCACCACTTCTTTATTCTCTATGGCAGGGTTTTACAATCAGTGTGTGTCCAGCTGTTGGAAAACTTAATTCCCAGCATGCCTGGAGATTTGAAACAGCTGGAGGCACATTATTTAGTCAGAGACTCTGCAGATTTTATAGAACAGGGAACCTGTGACTAGTTTCATGCTATCCGAACAATGGGCAGCATTCCTTATCTCAGTGGAATGATTATTCAGAATGGTTGTGCCTTTTTTTTTTTTTTAGAGAAATCTTAGTTTTACCTTCAGCTGGGAAACAGGGCTCCAAGTTGTTGGGGTGGTCCCTGGTCCTATGATTTACAGATCTCCCTCTGTACCTGATCAATCAAGCTGATGGGGACTGCCCAATGATTTGCAGCCCTGTTCCCTGCCATGAATTACAGCTATGAAAAGGCTCGACCAGGCAGCGTGAATAACTTATTGTGGAAAGGAGCCCGTCAAGTGTTTCATGCTTTCTGTTGTTTGCGTAGCATGAGGCTATTAAAGGAGGACTCTGTTTCTAATGCTTTATACTGGGTAAAATAGTTGTGGAGAGACTCATCTTGTTGCTAATATGATCACTATAGAGGACAGGACACTGCTACAAATGGATCTTGATAGGTTTGGGCTGGGAAGTGGCAGATGAGGTTCAACACTGATAAATGTAAGGTAATGCACATAGGGAGGAAAAATCCGGGCTGGGATTATGTATTAAATGGGAGAACACTTGGGATGACTGATGTCGAAAAGGACTTGGGAGTTTTAGTTAACAGTAAATTTAGCTGTAGTGACCAGTGTCGGGCAGCTGCTGCCAAGGCAAATAAAATCATGGGGTGCATCCATAGGGGCATATAAGCCCACGACAAGGAAATAATTCTACCGCTGTACAAATCACTAGTCAGACCACACATAGAATGTGTACAGTACTGGGCACCAGTGTACAAGAAAGATACAGTGGCGCTGGAGAGGGTTCAAAGACGGGCAACCAGGGTAATACAGGGAATGGGAGGACTACAGTACCCAGAAAGATTATCAGAATTAGGGTTATTTAGTTTAGAAAAAAGGCTTAGGGGAGACCTAATAACTATGTATAAATATATCAGGGGACAGTACATAGATCTCTCCCATGATCTATTTATACCCAGGACTGTATCTATAACAAGGGGGCATCCTCTATGTCTAGAGGAAAGAAGGTTTCTACACCAGCACAGACGGGGGTTCTTTACTGTAAGAGCAGTGAGACTGAGGAATTCTCTCCCGGAGGAGGTGGTCATGATGAACTCTGTAAAAGAGTTCAAAAGGGGTCTGGATGCATTTTTGGGGAGTAATAACATTACAGGTTATGGATACTAGATTTATATGGACAGAACGTTTATCCAGGGATTTATTCTGATGCCATATTTGGAGTCGGGATGGAATTTTTAGGGTTTTTTGCGTTCCTCTGGATCAACTCAGTAGGGACTCATTAGGGATATAGGTTGGACTTGATGGACTCAGGTCTGTTTTCCACCTTATGAACTATGTCACTATGTATTTCTTCTTAACCACAACTTACATGGGCTGTTGCTGTCTATGACATACTTTCTCCTACTGGCTCCAGTCAATCACTCTGCCCCTTACATAACTATTCATTCTCTTTCTCCGCATTTCCATGAAGGGGGCAGAGTTACCATCATTATGGGTGGAGAAAGCATTGCACATACAACAGTGTCCCGCCTCCAGTGCAGATAACAAAAATATAACCATATTAGCAACAAGATGAAGATATTCTGAACGGCTGCACAAATTTTCACCCAGTAAGAAGCGTTAGTGCAGGTGATCCTGTTTCTACTGCTTATCTAATTTTGCTGCAGACGTTCAGGAGATATTCAACTTGTTGCTAATATGGTAATTTTTTTTTATCTGTAGATGGGCTGCTGTTGTATATTTAAAGGGGTACTCCGCCCCTAGCATCTTATCCCCTATCCAAAGGATAGGGGATAAGATGTCAGATCGCCGGGGTCCCGCTGCTGGGGACCCCGGGGATCGCTGCTGCAGCACCCCGCTATCATTACTGCGCAGAGCGAGTTCGCTCTGTGCGTAATGACGGGCGATACAGGGGCCGGAGCAGCGTGACGTCATGGCTCCGCCCCTCATGACATCACGGCCCCTCCCCTTAATGCAAGTCTATGGCAGAGGGCGTGACGACCGCCATGCCCCCTTCCCATAGACTTGTATTGACGGGGGGCGGGCCGTGATGTCACGAGGGGCGGAGCTGTGACGTAACGATGCTCCGGCCCCTGTATTGCCCGTTATTACGTGCAGAGCAATCTCGCTCTGCGCAGTAATGATAGCGGGGTGCTGCAGCAGCATCCCCGGGGTCCCGCTGCTGGGACATCCACGGGGTCCCGCTGCGATCTGACATCTTATCCACTATCCTTTGGATAGGGAATAAGATGTCTAGGGGCGGAGTACCCCTTTAAGTATGGCGATAACCCTGCCTCCTTTTGCCGATTACTCTACCCCCTTCATGGAAATGCTGAGAAAAAGGGGACGAATACAGAGGGTACATTAGCAAATTTGTTTTTTTTTCTGATCTGTCAAAGACATGCCCCTTTTCCCATGCAACACAATTTGGATTACCTTAGTAAATGACACCCGTTGACCGACCCTGTTCAAAGGGAATCGCTCAGTTGCAATTCTCATATCAAACTAACACTGATAAATAGCTGTAAGACACACATTACACACACAACTATATATATATATATATATATATATATATATATATATATATATATATGTGTATATATATATATATATGTGTGTATATATATATATATGTAATATATAAAATTAGGGCTGCACGATATATTGCAATTCGCAATAGAATAGTGTACCGCATGCCAGAGGGGCCGCACGCAGGGGAGGGACAATAAGGTGAAACACGGGAGTCGTCGGCTGTGGTATGCTCAGCTCCAGTGCGGACTGGCCCATCTATTGTGTGTCTCACTGTCTCCTCCCACCACGACTGGCCGCCAGGTGATGTCTGGCATTAACTCTTTAGACGCCGTGATCAAAGTTGATTGTTTTTGGCATTTTAGATGCTGCAATCTCTGGTAGATCGGTGGAGCTGGTAGATCAGGACACCCGTGATCCCGATCAGCTGAGAGGACGAGTGGAGGATCCCTACCTTCCTCCGGCTCGTCCAATCAGAGCTCCAATATTGCTTGCAGCTGTAGTAATGGAGCACCGATAACACTGATCAATACTATGCTATAGCTTTACATTTTGGGTGTAGAGACAGACAGGTCCCGGTACCGGAGGCGGATTGTTAGTTGATCGTTAGTTGTCAGTGAGAGGAAGCGCTGTACTGGAGTTCACAGGGGGAAGGTGCCAATTAAAAAATGTGTATCATGAAAATATGTTGGGGGGGGGGGGGGGGGACTGATGCCAGCACTCATCCTTTATGATGAACAATCGTGGTGTCTTTATTGAAGATATTCACGGCTTCTCCCACTTGGTCACACCTTGTTCATCATAAAGGGTGAGTGCTGGCATCAGTCTCTCGCTCTGTCTTTAAGACAGATTTGTAAATTACTTCTATTAAAAAATCTTAATCCTTCCAATAGTTATTAGCTTCTGAAGTTTTCTGTCTAACTGCTCAATGATGATGTCACGTCCCGGGAGCTGTGCATGATGGGAGAATATCCTCATAGGAACTGCACAGCTCCCAAGACGTGAGTCATCAGAGAGCAGTTAGACAGAAAACAACAACAACTCAACTTCAGAAGCTAATAACTATTGGAAGGATTAAGATTTTTTAATAGAAGTAATTTACAAATCTGTTTAACTTTCTGGAGCCAGTTGATATATATAAAAAAAAGTTTTGGCCTGGAATGCCCCTTTAAGATCTCTCCACAGGTGTTCAATGGGATTTAGATGTGGACTCATTGCTGGCCGCTTCAGAACCCTCCATTTCTGGATGCTTTTTGACGTATGTTTGACACTGATGCTCCCTGAGCCTGCAGGACAGCTTGAACATCTTTGGAACTTGTTTGGGGCTGCTTATGCACTATCCAGACTATCCTGCGTTCACACCTTTCATCAATTTTTCTCTTCCGTCCACGCCCAGGCAGATTAGCTACAGTGCCATTGGTTGCAAACTTCTTAAAAATGTTGCGCACTGTGGACAAAGGCAAATTTCGATCTCTGGAGATGGACTTGTAACCTTGAGATGTTGATATTTTTCCACAATTTAGGTCCTCAAGTCCTCAGACAGTTCTCTTCTCCTCTTTCTGTTGTCCATGCTTAGTGTGGCACATACAGACTCACAATGCAAAGACTAAGTGAACTTCTGTCCTTTTTATCTGCTTTTAGGTGTGATTTTTATATTGCCCACACCTGTTACTTGCTCCGGGTGAATTTTAAAGGAGCATCACATGCTTGAAACAATCTTATATTTCCACAATTTTGAAAGAGTGCCAATAATTTTGTCCAGCCCATTTTTGGAGTTTGGTGACATTATGTCCAATTTGCTTTTTTTCCTCGCTTTTGGTTTAGTACCAATACACAGAAGGGGGGGGGGGGGGATTTATCATTATGTGTCTATTGTAAACACAGTTCTACCCCTTTACACTGCTTGTCTATTGTACACTCTTGCTCAGAATTTACTAAGGCTGTGCAGGCCTTTGATAAATCTTGTGGCAATATAGAAACTCCCCCCCTCGCTCTACCGTACACTCCTTCTCTACCTCACAGGAAAAGTGGACGTAGGGATTTTGTTCTATTGCTTTGAGGCCAGGATTCC
Source organism: Hyla sarda (assembly GCF_029499605.1). Taxonomy (NCBI): domain Eukaryota; kingdom Metazoa; phylum Chordata; class Amphibia; order Anura; family Hylidae; genus Hyla; species Hyla sarda. The sequence continues at coordinate 271,572,976 of NC_079194.1, read as the reverse complement.
ATTGAGGTTTTTCGTCCATCAGCAAAAAACGCCAGAAAAAAACTGTCACAGCTCTATCCTTTGTTTTGTCAGTTTTTCTTGTGTTTTTGCTGGTGTGTGGAAACAAAAAAAAAATTTACTAAACTTTTTGTTTTCTTCGAAAATTTAGATAAGTGAATGCGGAGGACTATGTCAGATTTGGTGGATTACGACGATGAACAGCGTTTTTAAAAAAATGTCAATAAAAGGGTTAACGAGGGCTGTGGGGAGTTTTTTTAAATTTATTTTTAATTATTTTTTTGTTTTGTTTTTTAAATAACATTTTTTTTACAATTGAATTTTCAGGCATAGTAGTAGAAGGCGTCTTGTAGACAGAATCCATTACTAAGACGCGGCTTAGTGTTAGCCCCCGAAACAGCTAGCGCTAACCCCCAATTATTACCCCGGTACCGACTGCTACAGGGGTGCCAAGAAGAGCCGGTACCAACAGGCCCGGAGCATCAAAAATGGTGCTCCTGGGCCTAGGTGGTAACAGGCTGGGGTTATTTAGGCTGGGGAGGGCCAGTATCAATGGTCCTCACCCACCGTAACATCAGCCTGTTGCTGCTTGGTTGATATCTGGCTGATACTGAAAAAATGAGGGAACCACGCACTTTTTTTATTTATTTATTTTTATTTATAAAAAAAATGCATAGGGTTCCCCCTATTTTCAGTATAAGCCAGATACCAACCAAGCAGCAACAGCCTGACGTTACGGTGGGTGAGGACCATTGTTACTGGCCCTCCCCAGCCTGAATAAAGCCAGCCTGTTACCGCCTAGGCCCAGGAGCGCCATTTTTTACGCCACGGGCCTGTTGGTACCGTCTCTTCCCAGCACCCCTGTGGCGGTTGGTACCGGGGGGGGTAATTGGGGGTTAGCGCTAGCTGATTTTGGGGCTAACACTAAGCCCTGGCTTAGTAATGGATTCCGAAGATGGCTTCCACTACTAAGTATGAAAATTCAATTATAAAAAACACGACACAGTAATAAAAAAAATTTTAATCAAAAAAATCACTCCCCCACAGCCCTTGTTAACCATTTTATTGAAATAAATAAAAAAAAACGCTGGTCATAGTCGCAGTCCACCGAATCTGACGTAGTCCTCCACATTCACATATCTGAAATGAGAAGAAAAGAAAAACAAGAAATATGGGTTAGTACTTTTTTTGCGCTCTCCCCTGGGAAGAGCGCACATAATGCAGCGTGTTCCTAAACAGTGAGCTTCAAATTGTTGCTAAAGTACAACTCCCATCATAGGGGGCAGTAGTTAAGCAACAGCTGGAGTCTCCCTGTTTGGGAACAGACTGCTCTGTTCCCATTATGCAAAACACATAATGTGAACAGAGATCTGTCCCTCTGCCCTTGGACTACTACTCCATCATGGGACAGTCTGTCACATGATGGGAGTAGTTGTAGTACCGCAACGCTGCTGAGGGATGGCACTTTCACATCGCCCGGCTGCAGGACTTTTAGGACTACTATTCCCCCAGAATGGACAAACTCTGTCCATGATGGGAGTTGTAGTCCAGGGGCTGAGGTGCAGATCGCATCGGGTCATTCTGCAGAGACCCGCTGCGATCCGCATTTGTTAGGAAGCCGGGCGGTACATGCGTCTACATCGCTCTGCCCGCGTCTTCTATATCCACTGTCATAATTATTAATCCCCGCCTGGAAAGGGGAGCTCTGGTTGGTCAATAGCTATTCTCCAATCAGAGCTCTCCTCTCCCGGCGGGGATTATGAATTATGGCAGTGTATATAGAAGCTGCAGGCAGCGCGATGTAGACGCATGTACCGCCTGGCTTGCTAAATTAAATGCTGATCGCAGCAGATCATTCTCTGGAGATCCGCTGCGATCCGCATTCACTAACTATACAAAGCGGCGGTACATGTGTCTACACTGCAGCTTCTATATACAGCTGTCATAATTCATAATCGCCGCCGCCGGAACACGGGAGCTCTGATTGGAGAACAGCTATTGACCAATCAGAGCTCCCCTCTCCCGGCGGCGGCGATTATGACAGTGTATATAGAAGCCGCAATGTAGACGCATGTACCGCCGCTTTGTATAGTTAAATGCGGATCGCAGCGGATCTCCAGAGAATGATCTGCTGCGATCCGCATTTATTAAGCAGTACATGTGTCTACATTGCTGCTCTCCAATCAGAGCTCCTGTGTTCCGGCGGTGGCGATTATGAATTATGACAGCTGTATATAGAAGCCGCAATATAGACGCATGTACCGCTGCTTTGTATAGTTAAATGCGGATCGCAGCGGATCTCCAGAGAATGATCTGCTGCGAGCCGCATTTGTGAGGAAGCCAGGCGATACATACGTCTACATTGGGCTGCCCGCAGCTTCTATATACACTGTCATAATTCATAATCCCTGCTGGGAGAGGAGAGCTCTGATTGGAGAATAGCTATTGACCAACCAGAGCTCCCCTCTCCCGGCGGGGATTATGAATTATGACAGTGGATATAGAAGACGCGGGCAGTGCGATGTAGACGCATGTACCGCCCGGCTTCCTAACAAATGCGGATCGCAGCGGGTCTCTGCAGAATGACCCGATGCGATCTGCACCTCAGCCCCTGGACTATGACTCCCATCATGGGCAGAGTCTGTCAGTCTCCATGATGGGAATAGTAGTCCTATAAAGTCCCGCATCCGGGGGATGTGCAAGTGCCATCATGGGACAGACTCATGATAGGAGTAGTCGTCCAAGGGCAGAGGGGCAGATCACAGATCATTCTCCAGAGACCTGCTGCGATCCGCATTAAAGGAGTAGTCCAGTGGTGATTCAGTGGTGAGCAACTTATCCCCTATCCTAAGGATAGGGGATACGTTGCAGATCGCGGGGGGTCCGACCCCTGGGGCCCCCCGCGATCTCCTGTACGGAGCCCCGACAGCCCGCTGGAAGGGGGCGTGTCGACCTCCGCACGAGGCGGCGGCCGACACGCCCCCTCAATACAACTCTATGGCAGAGCCGAAGCGCTGCCTTCGGCAATCTCCGGCTCTGCCATAGAGATGTATTGAGGGGGCGTGTCGGCCGCCGCCTCGTGCGGGGGTCGACACCCGCTATCTCGGCGGAGAGCCGGGGTCCCGTACAGAGAGATCGCAGGGGGCCCCAGCGGTCGGACCCCCCGCGATCTCAAACTTATCCCCTATCCTTAGGATAGGGGATAAGTTTTTCACCACTGGACTACCCCTTTAACTATACAAGCCGGCGGTACATGCGGCTACACTGCACTGCCCACCAGCTTCTATATACAGCTCTTATAATTCATAATCCTGCCGGGAGAGGGGAACTCTGATTGGTGGATAGCTATTGACCAATCAGAGCTCCTGTATCCCGGCGGTGGGGATTAAGAATTATGACGGTGTAAACAGGAGCCGCGGGCAGCGCAGTGGAGCCGCATGTGCCGCCGGCTTTTTAAGTTAATAAATGCAGATTGCGGCGGTGTCAGGCCCAAGGCCTGATTATTAAAATCCTATATGTGTATTATAATTATAACTGTGTGATGTATTATCCAAGCCATGGGTGAGAGGTCATTCAGACTGTGTTTTTGTGTATTGCATTTTATTGGGGGGGGGGGGTCTGCCTGTTTGTTTACATCTCCTTTGAAGTCAAAGGCGTTTTTGAAGTCATGCACTCTGGTCCCATCATATAATCAAACAGATAAGGGGCCAGGAAGAGAGAAGACCCCCTGGTGGGATTAGAGGTGAGGGGGGGAATGGAGTCTCCCTTCCAAAAAGGCAGATATATAATATTTAACAATGCTAGACTCATGGTGTTCAATGCTGTGCAACAAGCTGACAAGACCATCCTAAGAACAGCACTCTCACGGACTGCTATACCATCATGCTGTAAGAACTTCATCTTTTGTTTTCTGAACTTGTCTTGCTAAACTCTTTTATACATTTTTGTAACTGTAGGTCATTTGTTCCTGTATTTTTATATATATATATATATATATATATATATATATATATATATATATATATATATATATATATATATATATATATATATATATATATAGCACTGGGATACCTTTTATCAGATTCAATGTTTAATCAATCAGCTCTGGTCTTCGATCTCTAAATATATGAGCTCACCTTTCTGAAGGAGGCTGTGGTAAAACACGTTTATCTAAAGGCTAATTTGGTGACTTGCTGGGACTAGTAGTGGATACCCAGAGGTCTGGCGGCTTTAACCCTTGCACCATCACACACTCTCTAGCGTCTTAGCTGGACCGATAGGGTGTGATCGCGACAGGCGGGTCTCCGCAGAATGACCTGCTGAGATCTGCACCTCAGCCGCTGGACTACAGCTCCCATCATGGGCAGAGTCTGTCCATGATGGGAGTAGTAGTCCTTACTGTCCCAAAATAGACACTTCGGTACGTGTCCTCCGAGGTGGTGTATATTTGCGCAAGAAAAGTGCTTTTGCGCTTTTTTTTGCGTTAAAAAAAAAAAACCGCAGTTAATAAATTTGATTCTACAGTAGAAAGAATTTTTCATGGCCATGTCTACGGTTAAGTTTACCATAAAGCACTATCAGATTTTGCGCAAGAAATGCGCAAAAAAACCTCCTGAGCAAATTTTTACGTTAAAAATACACCAAAAAAAAGCTCTATATATACAATGATAAATTCCCCCCAAAGGGAATAAACATGTGTATAGCAAAATATGTTACTGCAATCCTTTTCTGTGAGAAAGACTTCATTTTCTTGAAAAATTTCAGGGGTGTCAACATTTACGGCCATGACTGTGTTTGTGTATATAAGTATAGTCTGTGCTTCTATGTGGAAAAAAAAAATATTTTTTCTCCTGTCAAAGGGGTGTTTTTGAACTCTTAAAGTGCTGAGGGCTAAAATGCCTCCTTACTTACCTTCCCATCCATATCCCTGCTTGCATGACAGTCAGACTATTTTCACAAGGGCAATGTCTGCACAGAAAATTTCCATGCGGACATTCATCCAACAGAGTATCGGGCAGGACATGCGGGCTCTGGGACAGCTTGTGAATGCGCCATCTCCTAGATGGCAGTGCATTTCCATGCGTACTCCGTAATCGATGTTTCAGCAGCATTGATTGATATCAATGGGACTCTGTTGCTGCAGAATCTCCGTGTGGTATTCCGCACAGAAATTCCATCATGTGAACATACCCTCAGAGGTCTGCTTCCATTGCTGAGCACGGTTTCCGAATCTCACACCTGCGCATAACTTGTAGGCAAAGTGCAGATGCAAGATTTGGAAGCAAATTTCTTTCTGTAAGTTAAATGAGTACTGCAGTGTAAGACACTTTCCCCGTGTTTGATCGCAGGGGGTCAGACCCCTACGATCTCCCTCTACGGGGACCTGGCATTGCGGTGGCTGTTAGGGGTGTGAATCGCCAAGAATTTGGCGATTTGATTCGAATCGCGATATCAGTGTGGCGATTCGATATATCCCGATATATCGCGATACCGTCTAGGTGACGATACATCGCGATATATCCCGATACATCGCCCACCTGGGAGCATTCATAGATCCCAATAGACGCCGCTGTCAGCTTTGACAGCGGCGATCTAGTACTCCGGTGCTCACTTTTCTCATTTTATCCCGTCCGGGCTGCAAAATAAAAGAAAACGCACTTTATCTTACCTGCCAAACGGAGTACTCCTTTAATAGCCAGCCACGGCGATCGCCGCATGCTGGCTATTAGCGGCCGCCCCCGGCTACTGAAATCAGCCGGGGGTCGCAGAGTACGGAGCGGGCATGAGTCGGAGCCCGCTCCATACACCCAGAGCGACGCAGTGTCAGATCCGGCCTGCCCGGCTCCACAAATGTGGAACTTTTATCTCCTGATGCCCAGGACATGCTGTTCCGGGCGTCAGGAGATAAAAATTCCACATCCCTAAAAGAATCGATTCAAAAATATTTTGAATCGATTCAGTATCGGCAAATGAGAAAATCGCGATTATCACGAGAATCGATTTTTTTTCTTACATCCCTAGTGGCTGTATGTGGCTATTGCGCATTTCGTCGACCTCACTGCCATTTTCGAACCTTATAAGAATAAGGTTATGAAAAGCTATACTTACGTTCACTCTCCTCCTCCCGTACGTCGTCTTTCATTCCCCTGCTGCTCCTCTCTTCTGCCCACTTCCGAGATGAGCTGTGAGTAGGACCAACACACACAACCAATCAGAGTTCATTGGGGAGATTTGTCAATACCAGGGGGAAAGTGGTGCAGTGGCCTATAGCAACAAATCAGATTTCTTCTTTAATTTTTCAAAGGCCTTTAAATAAAAAAAAAATGTCAATCTGGATGCTATTGGCAACTGCACCACTATTACTCTACACAAGTTTTGATGAATCTCCCAACTTGTTTACAGTGTCGACCTAGTCATCCATCCTCCTACTGTTATCCCTTCCCGGGCGACTGGAAAGAGTAAAGGAAAAGGCATTCCACTTTCACGGCCTATTGTTTGAGATCTTAGAATGACAAGACTGACTGAAAGTCATGTTTAGTGGGGAGCTGGGACAAGTAGTGAGACATTTAGGGGGAGATTTATCAAAACCTGTCCAGAGGAAAAGTTGTTCATAGCAACCAATCAAATAGCTTCTTTTATGTTTTTTAGAGGCCTTTTCAAAAATGAAAGAAGTAAGCTGGGCAGGTTTTGATAAATCTCACCCTTAGATCTTACTGGGTGTCAGTTCTGAGAACCCCCCCCCCCCCCCCCCCCATGAATGAATTGGCCAGCCGGCTGGGGAGTGAAGAACATTGCTGTCCACTTTTCATGATTGTAACTCACCATTTGTGTGTCTTCAAATGGCGGTAATGAATTTAGGAGACACATGCTTCTTAATAAATCTGCAACTGTAGTGACTGGTGAAGATTTCAGCAGTGATTTATGAAAGGTCCCAAAAAGCTCCAGACTTTTGTGCAACTGAGTGTTGCACAAAATGTGCTATATATTTTAGTTTAACTCTACATATCTGTAATAAACTTTTTGAAAGTTAATAATTTTTTTTTTCTTCTTTTAAACAAAATCTGCCCAATTATGCAGGAAGGGGGAGGAGGGAAGCTGTGACCATCACCCTTTGGGGATGTTGATTCTGTGTTATCTATATCATGGTATAAGAGGAGATTGTGTTTCCTAAAGGACCAATGTCAAAGGAGTATCTGCCAGTAGACACCATATGGGATATTTACCAATACCTGTGCAGAGTAAAGGTTGCCCATAGCAACCAATCAGATTGCTTCTCACATTTTTCAAAGGCCTTGTTAAAAATGAAAGAAGCAATCTGGTTGCTATGGGCAACTGCACCGCTCTTCCTCTACACTGGTTTTGATGAATCTCCCCCATGTCCAGACGAGGAGCGAGAAACCGCTTTACAGATGGGTAACTCTTTGGAGGAGATTCTGGTTTGGATACTAAATCTTAGTTGTAGAGTAATAATATAGTACAGAGTAAAAGAAATTAACTTAAAACAGCTGGTTCCAGAAAGTTATACAGACTATTTGATCTGTTTTTCTTTATGGAACACTCATTGGGATATTTATGTGAATATGCAGAGGCCTTATATAGTTAGAAGGATTTCATCCTTCATTTTAATGAATCAAATAAAAGTTTTAGAATACTTATTCTGGCCTTCATAATCCAAAAAGATATGATGGGTGATCTGTTAAAGGAGCTGCCTGTTCTCCTTATGAAGCTGTTTTTCTTCACATACAGATCTGGCTGTTTTTCTCCATCATCTATTTATAGATACCCCTGCAATTTCCCAATCCATCACAGCTATAAATTCTAAGCTTTCCTCCCAGTGCGCATCTCCATCTATATTCTTCTTGCATTCTCTGCTCCATCTATTTACTGCATCCTCTTTGTTCAGTCCCTTTTTATAAGCATTTACTTACATACAGTGATATTTGCTATGGTAGTTGTAGTGTGTATGAAGGAAAAAATAGTTTCTATCTGAAGGTAATTTTAAAATTGTGGTAAAAAACATATCTTCTATAGGCTTCTTTATGCAGTTCTAGATGCAGGAGAGAATAATGGTCAGGCCGGTTTCACATGGGCATATTATGGATGCATTTTTGCATCTGTATTTTGACCACAAGCACCGACCTGAGCCTGACACCTGTCAATCTGGGTAATCGGACCTGCGGTCAGGCCATAATGGTGACACAAATGTGTCTGTAATATGCTTATGTAAAACCAGTCTAACATTTTGTTCCACAGCAAGGACTGTCAACATAGTGATTGTAGTGTGTAAACAGGGACTGCAGATCGGTGTAAATAAGTGTTGAAGACCTCACCATTTTTCTCACTAAATATAAATTCAAAGGTGCCGTTGACTAAAAATTTTCAACCCAATTAATCCATACATGCAAAGAAACCAAAACAAATAACCTCAGAAATGAAGTTATATGTAATAATGTAAAATTACATTGTGGTGGTGGGGTGGGGGGGGAGTATTGAAAACACGAAAAACCAAGACAACAGCTGTAATCTGTCAGTAATTAAAAAGCAACCCACCCCCTTGTCAGTTCTAATGATGTAACGGCTGGCTCAGTCACATCTGATTCCTACAAAATGGTCTCATTGCCATGGTGTCACACAAGACACATCTCATTATGGGTAAAAGCAAAGACCTTTCCAACCTAATTGTAGCAATAGCAATGGTTACAGGCTCATTTCTAAGCTTCTGAAGCTTCTAAGCTCCTCACAAGATTTCTCCAGAGAGGAGTGAAAAGAATTAAAGGAGAAACGCGGTGCTAAACTTTTAACTCTCCCTGTGCCCGGGCTGCAAAAACTAAAAAAGGCTGAGCGCACTGTCATATAAGGAGCCTGTGCACTACCTTCTCCTGCTGCCCGGGCTCCTTACATGACAGTACACTCAGCCTATCACTGGCCGAGGCGGGACATCACTGCGGCCGGCAATATGCTGACCTCATTGTGACAATACGAGCCTAAGAAGCAGGGAGCCGAGCAGCAGCGGAGGGAATGTAGAAAGGTGAGTTAAAGCTTTTTTAGTTTTTGCAGCCCGGGCGCAGCAAGTTTCCCGTCACATTGTGCAGCTTGATGTGCCTTCCACTTTGAGGTAAAAGCTCCAATAAAAAACATTTCTGGACTGCAGATCTCATAGTATTCCTTGATGCATGCCTCCTAATAAAGGTGGTAGTTATCCCACAGTATAGGAGAGTGCAGCACATTAAGCAATCCTATAGTTCTAAAACAGAGCAAAAGAAATACACTCAATATGCTTGTTGAACAAAGATATGCAAATAACCATATATATCCACTGTTTATGAAATGATCCTGTATAACTAATTCTCTGTATACTTTGGCCTCTTTATGAAAGCCGTATTATATGTAGAGGCAGGAGGGAGGAGATGCTTTCCTCACATCATCTTATGGGAGAGAACGAAAGTAAATGCTCTTTTTTTGTTGACTTAACACACAGTTATTGCAGTTTTTATCATGCAGATGTTACATGTGAGCAAATGTGGATTTATGCAGACATAAACGTAATACTCGCAGTTTCCTTATAACAGAAAAATACTTTTCTGCTGAATGTTCCCTGTGGTGAGAGAGTTTGTTTCTCAACTACACCACTATTGCACTATGTTAACCCAAGGTGGATTTGCTGTTACAGCAGAATATACACTTTAACTCATTGATGTTATTGACATGTTAGGATAGGTTCATGCTGTATGTCAGTGGTGTCTGTCCCACCGAGAAAGGGATGACAAGAACACTGTAGCGTACTGCATTGGGCCTCATTCATTCACTCAAATAGCCTCAATGTAGTCACCTAGAGACTTTGGGGCCACTGTTTGTGTACACTAGTTTAATGGGGAACAATAGTGCAGCTTACAATGTCACTGAGTCCCTTTTTAAATTACTGTGTACTAATGGAATGATACCTTAACATTGTCAGGATTTAAAAATCTACATATATGGTGGTTTTGTGGTCAGTACTTGTGAAGTACTAGAGAATTTTGGCATTTGCTGAATTTCTGCTCTGGCATATGTTCATTTCTGTTCCGAATCGGTGCATAATCCCTGAATGTGCAGGCAGACTTTTTTATGCTCCATTAACCAACTACCCGTAGGGCCTCTCAGATGGTTTTATCTTATCAGTACATTCACCATGGGTAAACCAGTACTGGCCTCATGAAAATACAGCTGTCATAAGGATCAATGATCCTTGTGAGAACCACTAGTTCCCGTGTGTGTGTGTGTGTTACCAGTAGAACAGACAGGCATTCTGAATGTTTTTTGCCTGTTTTGTATCACTATAGAAGGCATTTAACAAATGATTTAACCTCTTGGGGACGCATGCCGTAAGCATACACCCTGCATCCCTGATCCTTAAGGAATCACGGCGTACCTGTATGCCCTGAGTATTTCCGGTCCCTGCCGGGTGGGGACCGGACCAGGATGTCTGCTGAAATCATTCAGCAGGCATCCCGTGACAACGCCTAGGGGGGTCCGGAGAATATCAATTCAGATTGCAGATTTGCGGCAATTCCAGGCTGATCAGGTCTCTGATGACCCGATAGCCTGGAAAATAGGGATGATGGTGCCACCGCCTCCTATCCCCTGCCATTGGTCAGTCAGGACTGACTGACCAATGGCAGTTGGGGGCGGGGGGGTTGAAGTTGAAATCCCCACTCTACCCGCCCCTGGATGTCCGGGCAGAGAGGGGGGAAGATGGCGGCGGGGGTCAGAGTACCGGGGGACCGGCGGCACAAAGCAGCGGGAGGCGGGAGGCATCAGTGGAGATCAGTGGTAAGTGATCTTCACTGCTGCCTTCTAGAAGTTGCCAAACTACAGTGATGCCCAAGCTGTAGCCCTCAAGATTATGCAAAACTACAACTCCAAGCATGCCTGGGAGTTGTAGTTCTGTAAAATCTGGCCCTTCAGATGTTGCCAAACTACAACATCTGGAGGCACACTGGTTGGGAAACACTGAGTTAAGTAACAAACTCTGTGTTTTGCAACCAGTGTGCCTCCAGCTGTTGCAAAACTACAACCCCCCATCATGCACGGACAGCCAAAGGGCATGCTGGAAGTTGGAGTTGTATGCCTCCAGCTGTTGCATAACTGAAAGTCCCAGCATGCCCTTCTGCTGTCACTGCATCCTGAGTTGTAGTTTTTTGCAACAGCTGAGGGCACAGGTTGCGAAACACTGAGTTTACCTAACTCAGTGTTTCCCAACCAGTGTGCCTTCAGCTGTTGCAAACTACAACTCCCAGCATGCCCTTTGGCTGTCCGTACATGCTGGGGGTTGTACTTTTGCAACAGCTGGAGGCACACTGTTACTTAACTCAAAGTTTCGCAACCAAACTCTGTGTTTTGCAACCAGTATGCTTCAAGATGTTGCATAACTACAACCCCCGGCATGCACGGACAGCCAAAGGGCATGCTGGGAGTTGTAGTTTTGCAACAGCTGGAGGTTTGCACATGGGCGGCAGCTTACACTGAATTTCTCACTGCAAGTTTGAGCACTCGTAAATGCAGTCTTAGACTCAATGCATTTCCAAGTGGAATCTGCAGAAAGAATAGACTTGTCTATTCTTTTTACCGAAGCTGGAATCTGGATTTCCACGGCAGAAACGTCTGAAACGTCCGTGGAACTTCAGTCGTGTGCTCAGTGTAGCAGAATCCCATTGAAATCAATGGGACTCTGCTGCAGTGGAATTTCCTGGAGAAAAATTTCGCTCACAGCCTAAGGCTGGGTTCACACTACAGCAGGAAATTTGGCTGCATGATTCAAGTGAATGGGTTTTCCACCCCATCACGACAGCACCACTAGAGAGATGGACTCCACCTCCAGGACCAGGAAATCTAGAGTATAAAAAGGATGCACATCCCTCTCTGCCTCAGTGATTTCCTGTTCCTGCAGGAAGCCTGGAGTAGACAAGGCCTCTGATGGTGTGGATATTGTGACGGGAGTGTGTGTGTGTGTTCCGTTCTGTGCCCCCAGTTGCGGTATCCCGGCATCGCTGCCAGCCTCCCTTCTCCCTCCGCCTCCTCATCGAAGGTATGTGCATGGCCGGACTGCAGTTGCGGGTCAGGCTGCGCTTTTTACCTAGCTGGCGATGAGGAGGTCTGGAGCTCTGGCGGAGTCACGCGGAGAGCTCCATGGCTGCGGCCTTCCTGGAGGCGGGGCTACGAGGTCACATTACGTGACTGCTGGGGAGGAGAGCGGCGCACGTGACGGTGGATGTGACGTCAGATACCGCAGTACGGGCCTTTCGGGGCGGCAGTTTTAAAAGGGGTACTTTCGTTGAAAACTTTTAGATTTTTTTTTTATCAACTGGGGCCAGGAAGTTAAACAGATTTGTAAATTTACTTCTATTAAAAAATCTTAATCTTGCCAGTACTTTTTAGGGGCTGTATACTACATAGGAAATGTTTTTCTTTTTGGATTACTCATGTCATGACCACGGTGCTCTCTGCTGACCTCTGCTGTCCATTTTAGGAACTGTCCTGAGCAGGAGAAAACTCCCATAGCAAACATATGCTGCTCTGAACAGTTCCTAAAATGGACAGCAGAGGTTAGCAGAGAGCACTGTGGTCATGCCATAAGAGAAATCCAAAAAGAAAAACATTTCCTCTGTAGTATACAGCCCTTAAAAAGTACTGGAAGGATTAAGAGTTTTTTAATAGAAGTAATTTACAAATCTGTTTAACTTTCTGGCACCAGTTGATCTAAGAGAAGATAATTTTTTTTTCCCCTAGGAGTACCCGATTAACCCCTTAAGGACCCTTGACGTACACGTACATCATGACACCCTGGTACTTAAGGACCCATGACATATGCGTATGTCATGGAGAATTCCGGTCCCCGCCTGCTGAATTCACACTTGCGATTTGCGCGGTTCCGGGTCATACGGGTCTATGGTGACCCGGAATATAAGGGGGATCGCGGTTGTCCAAGACACCCACAATTCCCCTGAAGGGATAGGAGTGAAGTGGCACGGGTGCCACTCCTCCTATCCTTGTTATTGATCGTATAGACGATACGACCAATAGCCGATCGGGGCGGGGGGGGGGGGGTTAACTTTCGCTTTCTCCGTTCTGCCCACCCACAATAGGCAGGGCAGAACGGCGAAACCGAAGGGGACCGGCGACTAAGTCCATTTACCCATCCGTGGCAGTGGAGCGACGATCGGGGACGGAGATCAGTCACAGAAGAGGAATGCAATGCGGCTCCCTGAATCCTACGGAAGCCGGTGAATTGCCTAGCAACATCTGGAGGGCTACAGTCTGAGACCACTTAGTGGTCTCTAAACTCCAGATGTTGCAAAACTACATCTCCCAGCATGCCCTTCAGCGATCAGTACATGCTGGGAGTTGTAGTTTTGCAACAGCTGGAGGCACACTAGTTGGAAAATACCGAGTTAGGTAACAGAACCTAACTGAAGGTTTTCCAACCAGTGTGCCTCCAGCTGTTGCAAAAGTACAACTCCCAGCATGCACTGTCTTTCAGTACATGCTGGGAGTTGCAGTTTTGAAACAGCTGGTGGTTTGCCCCCCCGTCCCCTTCCCCCCCCCCCCCCTTACAGGGTACATTCACTCGGGCAAGTTTACAGTCAGTTTCTTGAAGTTTGAGCTGCGGCAAATGTTTCGCCGCAGCGCAAACTCCTAGTGGGAAACATGCCAGTAACATGCCAGTGTGAATGTACCCTAAAAACACTACACTAACACATAAGAAAGGGTAAAACACTACATATACACCCCCTTACACTGTCTCCCCCCCCCCCCAATAAAAACAACAACTCCCAGCATTTCTGGACAGCCACTGACTGTCCAGGCATGCTGGGAGTTTAGCAACAGCTGGAGGCACACTGTTTGGGAATCACTGGCGTAGAATACCCCTATGTCCACCCCTATGGAACCCCTAATTTAGTCCTCAAATGCGCATTAGCGCTCTCTCACTTCAGAGCCCTGTCGTATTTCAAGGAAACAGTTTAGGGCCACACATGGGGTATTTCCGTACTTGGGAGAAATTGCACTACAAATTTTGGGGGGCTTTTTCTCCTTTTACCTTTTTAAAGGAAAAGTTGGGCACTATACCAGCCTGTTAGTGTAAAAAAAAGCGGTAAAAGGAAAAAGACCCCCCAAATTTGTAACTCAATTTCTCCTGAGTACGGAAATACCCCACATGTGGGCGTAAAATGCTCTGCGGGCAAACAAAAAGGCTCAGGAGTGAGAGCGCACTATGCACATTTGAGGCCTAAATTGGGGATTTGAACAGGGGTGGCTGATTTTACAGCCGTTCTGACATAAACCCAAAAAAATAAATACCCACATGTGACCTCATTTTGGAAACTACACCCCTCACGGAACGTAACAAGGGGTATAGTGAGCTTTAACACCCCACAGGTGTTTTGAGGAATTTTCGTTAAAGTTGGATGGGAGCATGAAAAGAGAAAAAAATTTCAATAAAATGCTGGTGTTACCCTAAATTTTTCATTTTCACAAGGGAAAATAGGAAAAAAAATCCCCCAAAATTTGTAACCCCACTTCTTCTTCTCAGTAAGAACATACCCCATATGTGGATGTAAAGTGCTCTGCAGGTGAACTACAATGCTCAGACGAGAAGGAGCGCCATTGGGATTTTGAAGAGAAAATTTGTCCGGAATTGAAGGCCACGTGTGTTTACAAAGCCCCCATAGTGCCAGAACAATGGACCTCCCCAACATGTGACCCCATTTTGTAAACTAAACCCCTCATGTAATGTGATAAGGGGTACAGTGAGCATTTACACCCCACAGGTGTCTGGCAGATTTTTGGAACAGTGGTCCGTGAAAATGAAGAATGTAATTTTTAATTTGCACAGCACACTGTTCCAAAGATCTGTCAAATGCCAGTGGGGTGTAAATACTCACTGCACCCCTTATTAAATTCTGTGAGGGGTGTAGTTTCCAAAATGGGGTCACATGTAGGGGGGGGGGTCCACTGTCCTGGCACCACGGGGGCTTTGTAAATGCACATGTCCCCTGATTTCCATTCCAAACAAATTCACTCTTCAAAAGCTCGATGGCGCTCCTTCTCTTCTGAGCATTGTAGTGCGCCAGCAGAGCACTTGATGTCCAAACATGGGGTATTTCCATACTCAGAAGAAATAAGGTTACACATTTTTGGGTTCATTTTCTCCTATTACCCCTTGTAAAAATGAAAAATTTGGGGAAAAACCAGCATTTTAGTGAAAATATTTTTTTTTTCATTTACACATCCAACTTTAACAAAAAGTCATGAAATACCTGTGAGGTGTTAAGGCTCACTATACCCCTTGTTACGTTCCTTGAGGGGTGTAGTTTCGAAAATAGTATGCCATGTGTTATTTTTTCTATTTTTTATTCTTGCTGTGCTGGCACCATAGGGGCTTCCTAAATGGGACATGCCCACCAAAAACCATTTCAGCAAAATTTGCTTTCCAAAAGCCAAATGTGACGTTCTATTCTGAGCATTGTAGTGCACCCGCACTGCACTTGACGTCCACACATGGGATATTTCCATACTCAGAAGAGATGGGGTTACAAATTTTGGGTGGCATTTTCTCCCATTACCTTTTGTAAAAATGGTACATTTGGGGGAAAAACTGCACTTTAGTGAAAAAATTTTTTTTCCATTTACACATCCGAATTTAACGGAAAGTCGTCAAACACCTGTGGGGTGTTAAGGCTCACTGGACCCCTTATTACGTTTCTTGAGGGGTGTAGTTTCCAAAATGGTATGCCATGTGTTTTTTGTTTTTTTTATGCTGTTCTGGCACCAAAGGGGCTTCCTAAATGCGACATGCCCCCCAAAAACCATTTCAGCAAAATCCCATTGTCCCTCCTTTCCTTCTGAGCCCTCTACTGCACCCGCCGAATACTTGACATACACATATTATGTATTTCCTTACTCGAGAGAAATTGGGTTACAAATTTTGTGGGGCTTTTTCTCCTATTACCACTTGCAAAAATTCAAAAACTGGGTCTACAAGAACATGCCAGTGTAAAAAATTAAGATTTTGAGTTTTCTCCTTCAATTTGCTGCTATTCCTGTGAAACACCTAAAGGGTTAACAAACCTTTTGAATGTCATTTTGAATACTTTGAGGGGTGCAGTTTTTAATAATGGGGTCATATATAGGGTATTTCTAATAAGAAGGCCTTTCAAATCCACTTCAAAACTGAACTGGTCCCTGAAATTTCGATTTTGAAAATGTTGTGAAAAATTGGAAAATTGCTGCTATACTTTGAAGCCCTCTGATGTCTTCCAAAAGTAAAAACATGTCAACATTATGATGCAAATATAAAGTAGACATATTGTATTTGTGAATCAATATATATAATTTATTTGGAATATCCATTTTCCTTATAAGCAGAGAACTTCAAAGTTAAATTCAAAATTTTCAATTTTTTCATCAAATTTTTGAATTTTTCACCAAGAAATGATGCAAGTATTGACAAAATTTTACCACTAATATAAAGTAGAATATGTCACGAAAAAAAACTGTCTCGGAATCAGAATGAAAGGTAAAAGAATCCCAGAGTTATTAATGTTTAAAGTGACAGTGGTCAGATGTGCAAAAAATGGCCGTCTGGAAGCTGTAGCTGCTGGCATCCAGGAGGGAGAAGTGTGAAGGAAGATGGGGAGGTTTCTTCCAAGTGGGACCATGAGGATTCAAAGACTACTTCCACGGTACTGTCTCTAGCGGAGGGATGAGTGTCATGGCTCTTTTTTGTTCCATTTTTGTTCTTATTGTTATCTTATTTCTTAGGATACTCCTAGGAAAGGGGTTAAGAAGACTAAACATAGGGAATGCCTTATGTGTAAAGTTGCTTTAACAGCTGATTATTATAAGCCTAAATGTCCAGCATGTATTAACCCCTTAAGGACCCGGGGGTTTTCCGTTTTTGCATTTTTGTTTTTTCTTCCTTACCTTTTAAAAAAATAACTTTAAATTTTGCACCTAAAAATCCATATGATGGCTTATTTTTTGCACCACCAATTCTACTTTGTAATGACGTCAGTCATTTTACCCAAAAATCTACGGCGAAACAGGAAAAAAAATCATTGTGAGACAAAATTGGGGAAAAAAACACCATTTTGAAACTCTTCCGTTTCTACACAGTAAATTTTTCGGTAAAAATGACACCTTCTCTTTATTCTGTAGGTCCATACGATTAAAATGATACCCTACTTATATAGGTTTGATTTTGTTGTACTTCTGGAAAAAATCATAACTACATGCAGGAAAATTTATATGTTTAAAATTGTCATCTTCTGACCCCTATAACTTTTTTTATTTTTCCGCGTATGGGGCGGTTTGAGTTCTCATTTTTTGCGCCGTAATCAGAAGTTATTAGTGGTACCATTTTTGCATTGATAGGACTTAAAATTGATCGCTTTTTATTCATTTTTTCATGATATAAAAAGTGACCAAAAATGCACTATTTAGGACTTAGGAATTTTTTTGCGCATACGCTATTGACCGTGCGGTTTAATTAACAATATATTTTTTATAATTCGGACATTTCCGCACAAGGCGATACCACATATGTTTATTTTTATTTACACTGGTTTTTTTTTATGGGAAAAGGGGGGTGATTCAAACTTTTGTTAGGGAAGGGGTTAAATAATCTTTATTCACTTTTTTTTGCAATGGTATAGCTCCCATAGGAAGCTATAACACTGCACACACTGATCTTTTACATTGATCAGTGGTTTCTCATAAGAATCCACTGAGCAATGATTCTGCCACTTGACTGCTCATGTCTGGATCTCAGGCACTGAGCAGTCATTCGGCGATCGGACAGCGAGGAAGCAGGTAGGGATCCTCCGGCTGTCATGTAAGCTGTTCGGGATTCTGTTATATAAAGGGAGCGGACTCATGACGTCCCGGTACGTCATGGGTCCTTAGGAGGTAGGAATAGTATCATTGTTGCAGATGGGTGCAGGTGTAGTTATAAAAAATAAAATAAAAAGTTTTTGTTATTTAACCCCTTCATGACCAAGGGTTTTTCCATTTTTGCACTTTCGTTTTTTTCTCCTTACCTTTAAAAAACCATAACTCTTTCAATTTTGCACCTAAAAATCCATATGATTGCTTATTTTTTGCACCATGAATTTTACTTTGTAATGACATCAGTCATTTTAGCCAAAAATCTACAGAGAAACGGGAAAAAAAATTCATTGTGCAACAAAATTGAAGAAAAAACACAATTTTGTAACTTTTGGGGGCTTCCGTTTCTACGCAGTACATTTTTCGGTAAAAATGAAACTTTCTCTTCTGTAGGTCCATACGGTTAAAATGATACCCTACTTATATAGGTTTGTTTTTATTGTACTTCTGGAAAAAATCATAACTACATGCAGGAAAATTTATATGTTTAAAATTGTCATCTTCTGACCCCTATAACTTTTTTATTTTTCACCGTATGGGACGGTATGAGGGTATGCGTCGTGATCTGAAGTTTTTAGCGGTACCATTTTTGTAATGATCGGACTTTTTGATCGCTTTTTATTCATTTTTTCATGATATAAAAAGTGACCAAAAATACGCTTTTTTGGACTTTGGAATTTTTTTGCGCGTACGCCATTGACCGTATGGTTTAATGAATGATATATTTTTATAATTCAGACATTTCCGCACGCGAAGATACCACATGTTTATTTTTATTTACACAGTTTTTTTTTTTTAAATAGGAAAAGGGGGGTGATTCAAACTTTTATTAGGGAAGGGGTTAAATGATCTTTATTCACTTTTTTTTTCACTTTTTTTTTTTGCAGTGTTATAGCTCCCATAGGGGCCTATAACACTGCACACACTGATCTTCATCATTGATCACTGGTTTCTCATAGGAAACCAGTGATCGATGATTCTGCCACTTGACTGCTCATGCCTGGATCTCAGGCACTGAGCAGTCATTCGGCGATCGGACAGCATGGAGGCAGGTAAGGATCCTCCGGCTGTCATGTAAGCTGTTCGGGATTGCCGCGGCGATCCCGAGCAGCTCTCTGAGCTAACCGGCATTAGTTTACTTTCACTTTAGACGCGGCATTCAACTTTGAACGCCGCGTCTCACGGGTCCTGGCCGTTGCTAGGTGACGGGCCCAACCCGCTATGACGAGGGGCCACGCCGTGGCCCCACGTTATAGAATGGGAGCCAACCCATGACATACATGTATGCCATGGGTCGGGAAGGGGTTAAATTTGTGTTACATTTTAGAGTCCCCATCACTGATTATGCAGATGCAAGACACGGTTAAGAGCCAGATAGAGTCCGCAGCCAGTAATGGCCCCTTCTGTCCCTGGTGATATTGAGGAGGAGAGAGGTTTGATTTCTGTTCATTCTGATTCAGGCATTTCTTTTATCTGATATTGGGTTGTTCAGTTTTTTTTATATACTATGGGTGGTCATAGTTATATATTCCCTACAGGGGATGACTCCCGTTCATCAGAGGATGACTTGTCGGGAAAGCCTATTTTTCTGTCGGAGGATTCTGAGAAATTGATTAACCCCTTCAGGACCAAGCCCATTTTGGCCTTAAGGACCAGAGCGTTTTTTGCACATCTGACCACTGTCACTTTAAACATTAATAACTCTGGAATGCTTTTAGTTATCATTCTGATTCCGAGATTGTTTTTTCGTGACATATTCTACTTTAACATGGTGGTAAAATTTTGTGGTAACTTGCATCCTTTCCTTGTGAAAAATCCTAAAATTTGATGAAAAATTAGAAAATTTTGCATTTTTCTAACTTTGAAACTCTCTGCTTGTAAGGAAAATGTATATTACAAATAAAAAAAAAATTGTATTCACATATACAATATGTCTACTTTGTTTGCATCATAAAAGTGACGAGTTTTTACTTTTGGAAGACACCAGAGGGCTTCAAAGTTCAGCAGAAATTTTCCAATTTTTCACAAAATTTTAAAACTCACTATTTTTCAGGGACCAGTTCAGGTTTGAAGTGGATTTGAAGGGTCTTCATATTAGAAATACCCCACAAAAGACCCCATTATAAAAACTGCACCCCCCAAAGTATTCAAAATGACATTCAGTCATCATTTTAACCCTTTAATTGTTTCACAGGAATAGAAGCAAAGTGAAGGAGAAAATTCACAATCTTCATTTTTTACACTCGCATGTTCTTGTAGACCCAATTTTTGAATTTTTACAAGGGGTAAAAGAAGAAAATGTATACTTATATTTGTAGCCCAATTGCTTTCGAGTAAGCACATACCTCATATGTCTATGTAAAGTGTTCGGCATGCGCAGTAGAGGGCTCAGAAGGGAAAGAGCGACAAGGGGATTTTGGAGAGTACGTTTTTTCCGAAATGGTTTTTGGGGGGCATGTTGCATTTAGGAAGCCCCTATGGTGCCAGAACAGCATAAAACTCTCACATGGCATACCATTTTGGAAACTAGACCCCTTGAGGAACATAACAAGGAATAAAGTGAGCCTTAATACCCCACAGGTGTTTCACGACTTTTGCATATGTAAAAAAAAAAAAAAAAAAAAAATTTTTTTCACTAAAATGTGTTTCCCCCCAAATTTCACATTTTTCCAAGGGTTAATAGCAGAAATTACCCCCCAAAATTTGTAACCCCATCTCTTCTGAGTATGGAGGTACCCCACAAGTTGACCTGAAGTGCACTATGGGCGAACTACAATGCTCAGAAGAGAAGGAGTCATATTTGGCTTTTTGAGAGCAAATTTTGCTCTGGGAGCATGTCGCATTTAGGAAGCCCCTATGGTGCCAGGACAGCAAAAAAAACACATGGCATACCATTTTGGAAACTAGACCCCTTGAGGAACGTAACAAGGGGTACAGTGAGCATTTGCCCCCCACTGGTGTCTGACAGATCTTTGGAACAGTGGGCTGTACAAGTTTTCATTTTCACGGACCACTGTTCCAAAGATCAGTCAGACACCTGTGGGGGGTAAATTCTCACTGCACCCCTCATTACATTCCGTGAGGGGTTTATTTTCCGAAATGGGGTCACATGTGGGGTTTTGTTTTTTTTGCGTTTGTCAAAACCGCTGTAACAATCAGCCACCCCTGTGCAAATCACCTCAAATGTACATGGTGCGCTCTCCTTTCTGGGCCTTGTTGTGCGCCCCCAGAGCACTTTGCGCCCACATATGGAGTATCTCCGTAGTCGGGAGAAATTGCTTTACAAATTTTGGGGGTCTTTTTTCCCTTTTACCTCTTGTGAAAATGTAAAGTATAGGGCAACATCAGCATGTTAGTGTAAAAACTTAAAAATTTTTACACTAACATTCTGGTGTAGACCCCAACATTTCCTTTTCATGAAGGGTTAAAGAAGAAAATACCCCCCAAACCTTGTAACGCAATTTCTCCCGAGTACGGCGATACCCCATATGTGGCCCTAAACTGTTGCCTTGAAATACGACAGGGCTCCGAAGTGAGAGAGCGCCATGTGCATTTGAGGCCTAAATTAGGGATTTGCATAGGGGTGGACATAGGGGTATTCTACGCCAGTGATTCCCAAACAGGGTGCCTCCAGCTGTTGCAAAACTCCCAGCATGCGTGGACAGTCGACGGCTGTCCGGCAATACTGGGAGTTGTTGTTTTTCAACAGCTGGAGGCTCTGCTTTGGAAGCAGTGGTGTACCGGACGTTCTTATTGGGGGAGGGGGGCTGTGTAGGGGTATATGTAGTGTTTTTTACTTTTTATTTTATTTTGTGTAGGTGTAGTGTAGTGTTTTTAGGGTACAGTCACATGGGCGGGGGATTACAGCGAGTTTCCCAGCGCAAAATTTGCTGCATCTCAAACTTGCAGCGAGAAACCCACTGTAAAAGCCTCGCCCATGTGAATGTACCCTGTACATTCACAGGGGGGGGGGGGGGGGTGCACCAGCTGTTGCAAAACCACAACTCCCAGCATGCATGGTCTTAGTGCATGCTGGGAGTTATAGTTTTGCAACAGCTGGAGGCACACAGGTTGGGAAACACTGAGTTAGAAACAGACAATGTTTCCCAACCAGTGTGTCTCCAGTTGTTGCAAAACTACAACTCCCAGCATGCCCAGACAGCTGAAGGGCATGCTGGGAGTTGTAGTTCGGCAACATCTGAAGGGCCAGATGTTGCTGAACTAAAACTCCCAGCATGCCTGGACAGTCAGTGCATACTGGGAGTTGTAGTTTTGCAACAGCTGGAAGAGCACAGATTGGAGACCATTATACAATGGTCTCCAAACTGGGGCCCTCCAGATGTTGCAAAACTACAACTCCCCGCATGCATGGTCTGTTAGTGCATGCTGGGAGTTATAGTTTTGCAACAGCTGGAGGCACACAGGTTGGGAAACACTGAGTTAGAAACAGACAATGTTTCCCAACCAGTGTGTCTCCAGTTGTTGCAAAACTACAACTCCCAGCATGCCCAGACAGCTGAAGGGCATGCTGGGAGTTGTAGTTCGGCAATATCTGAAGGGCCAGATGTTGCTGAACTAAAACTCCCAGCATGCCTGGACAGTCAGTGCATGCTGGGAGTTGTAGTTTTGCAACAGCTGGAAGAGCACAGATTGGAGACCATTATATAATGGTCTCCAAACTGGGGCCCTCCAGATGTTGCAAAACTACAACTCCCAGCATGCCCAGACAGCCAAAGGCTGTCTAGGCATGCTGGGAGTTGTAGTTTTCAGACTCCTAGAAGCAGCAGTGAAGTTCTTCACTGCTGCTTCTGAGGACCATATACTCACCTGCCGGTCCCGTCGCTGCTCGTCCACGTGGCCGGTCCCGCCGCTGGTTTGGGTAAGGCCGCCGGTCCCCACGTATTCCCCCACCTATGCCGCGAGCCCCCGCAGCCATCGTCCCCCGTACTGCCTGACTTCCAGGGGCGGGCAGTGCGGGGGATCTGAACTTTCACCCTAGATCACTGTGATTGGTCCACAGGGACCAATCACAGTGATCGCTGACCAGGACCATCAATGGATGGTCCTGAGGGTGAAGCAGAAGTTGTCCCCTGATGGAAACAGCGGGACTTCTGCCAGTTAACCCGTGCGATGCTGCGCATCGCCGGGTTAACTGAATGTCATTTATAAACGTCGGAATGCGCGAACGCACCGCACAACCCGGCGTTTATATATGACATTCTGCGGGAAGGGGTTAAGGCTGTTAGATCCACCATGAGGCTTGAGGAGACTAAAGAGCAGAAGTCTATTCAAGACATAATGTTAAAGGGCCTAGAAGAAAGAAAATGCAGATTTTTCCTGGTTCATGGAATCATTTCTCAATTAAGAAAGAATGGGAGACTCCGGATAAGAAAACCTTCATTCCTAGGGCAATTAAAAGAAAATACCCTTTTTCGGAGGCAGAAACTAAGTATTGGGATCGCCCTCCTAAGATTGATGTGGCAAAAGGGCTGGGGAGACTGCAGGGGCCACTCTAAAACCCACAGTCTCTGGTACCAATGTTGAAAGATCCCTGGTGATGTGGGTTGACCAGTTGTCTTCATTTGTGCAAAATGATGTGCCCAAAGAGCAGACTCTTTCCTTAATATCTACAATTAACAAAGCTTCTGCTTTTCTGGCGGATTCATCTTCAGATGCAGTTAGGTTGTCCGCCAGATCTGCAGCACTTACTAACTCTGCCAGAAGAGCTCTATGGATAAAAAATTGGTCAGGGGAAAGTGGCTCAAAAAGTAAGTTATGTGCCATTCCCTGTGAGGGAGAATTTTTGTTTGGTTCTGTCCTCTGACATGTTAGACAAGGCTGGGGATAGGAAGAATGGGTTCCCAGGCTCCTTGACAAAATTAGCCTTTTCACTTTAAAAGGAAGAGACGTGGTCAGATTAAAAATAGAGATCCTTCTAACAAGGGGAAGTTTTCTCGTAAGGGGAGTGGCCTTATTTTCAATCAGCCTAGCACTTCCACCAAAAAGCCTGACTCCCAATGACTAGATCTCTGAGTAGGTGGCAGACCTAAGGAGTTTTTTCCAGAGTGGGAAAAAATTTCAAATAGTTCCTGGATAATCCAAACTTCAAGACGGTCTCCGTCTGGATTTTGTTAGTTTACCATCTACTCGGGTCCTACAGGACCTACAGGTCAGTCTTCTTTACAGGGAAAAGTATTCTCCCCTAGAGAGAAAGGGTTTTGGTTCCTGTAGCTCCACAAGAACAAGGTTTGGGGATTTATTCTACTCCTTTTTCTTGTGGGAAAGCCAAATGGAACATTTAGGATGATTATTAATCTTAAACCTCTGAATCGTTATTTGATTTATAATCTTTTTAAAATGGAGACAATAAAATCCAGTTAACCTTTTGTTTAAGGATTGTTTTATGTCGTCTTTAGATTCAAAAGATGCATACCTTCATGTCCCTTTTCACTCAGATTATCAGAAATATTTAAGGATTGCAGGTGTTCTAAATTCTCAACTCCTTAATTTACAGTTTTCCGCCCTGCCCTTTGTTATAGCCATGGCTCCTAGATTATTTACAAAGGCAGTTTCAAAAATGGAAGCTCATATTCTGGAGGGAGAAGGGATTTTTATTCCCTATCTAGATGATTTTCTGCTGGTAGCAGAATCAGAAGTACTATTGATATCCTCCATAAGCTGGGTTGGCTAATTAATCGGGAAAAATCCTTCCTTATCCCTTCTCAACAGAAAGTTTTTTTGGGGCATTTTG
Source organism: Hyla sarda (assembly GCF_029499605.1). Taxonomy (NCBI): domain Eukaryota; kingdom Metazoa; phylum Chordata; class Amphibia; order Anura; family Hylidae; genus Hyla; species Hyla sarda. The sequence continues at coordinate 271,548,303 of NC_079194.1, read as the reverse complement.
TTTGACTTGTCAGTACAAAAATCTTTTTTCCCTCTAGCTAACATAGCCTGGCCCTTTTCCATTCTCGGGTTTTACAATTAGAACTCCTTGGGGCTTGGGATGGTTCCCAACAGGAATTGGATAGACTTATTGTGTTGCCCCCTCAAGTGCTGGCTTCTTTAGACAGGTGGTTAGTGAGTGATAACCTTTCTAAAGGTGTAGATTGGGTTTGTCAGGACCCTGTTGTAATCACTACTGATGCTAGTCCTTGGAGATGGGGTGCTCCTTTGGATAACCTTTAATTTTAAGTGCCTTTGGGAAGAAGAGGTGATTGATAGATCCACAAATTTTAACCTCTTAAGGACTTAGGGCGTACCACGCCGCGACCCTGCATCTCACCGGGTCGGTCCTGGCTGCTAACGATAGCCGGGACCCTGGGCTAACAGCGTGCGGCACCGATCATTGTGCCGTGCGCTGTTAACCCTTCAGACGTGGCGATCAAAGTTGACCGCCGCGTCTGAAAACGAAAGTAAACGCTTCCCGGCAGCTCAGTTGGGCTGATCGGGACATCGTGATAAAATCTCAATGTTCCGATCAGCTGGGTCGCAGGCAGAGGTCTCCTTACCTGACTCTGCGGCGTCTGATTGTCGATTGATTGCTCCAAGCCTGAGCTACTGGCTTGAGCAATCAAGCCCCTATCTGACTGATCCGTGCAAAGCTATGGCTTTGCAGGGATCAGCATAAGAGATCAGTGTGTGCAGTGCTATAGGTCCCTATGGGAGCTAGAACACTGCAATAAAAAAGTGAACAAATGTCATTTAACCCTTTCCCTAATAAAAGTTTGAATCACCCCCCCTTTTCCCATAAAAAAAAACTTTGTAAATAAAAAAAAATTAACATGTGGTATCGCCGCGTGCGTAAATGTCCGAACTATAAAATTATATAATTAATTAAACCACACGGTCAATGTCGTACGCGCAAAAAAATTCCAAAGTCCAGAATAGCGTATTTTTGGTCACTTTTTATATCAGAAGAAAATGAATAAAAAGCGATAAAGTCCGATCAACACAAAAATGGTACCGATAAAAACTTCAGAACACGGCGCAAAAAATTAGCCCTCACACCGTCCCGTACGCGGAAAAATAAAAAAGTTACAGGGGTCAGAAGATGACCATTTTAAACGTATACATTTCCTGCATGTAGTTATGATTTTTTTTACGAAGTATAACAATATCCATCCTATATAAGTAGGGTATCATTTTAACCGTATGGACCTACAGAATAAAGATAAGGTAATTTTGACCAAAAAATGCACTGCGTTGAAACGGAAGCCCCCAAAAGTTACAAAATGAAATTTTTGTCTTCAATTCCTCATCACCTTCTAAAAATCATAACGCTTTCAATTTAGAAATTGAAGAAAAAATTTCATTTTGTAACTTTTGGGGGCTTCCGTTTCTACGCAGTGCATTTTTTGGTGTAAATTACACCTTACCTTATGAAATTTTTTCTTCAATTTTGTCGCACAATTATTATATTTTTCTGTTTCGCCGTGGATTTTTGGGTAAAATGACTGTCACTGCAAAGTAGAATTGGTGGTGCAAAAAATAAGCCATCATATGGATTTTAGGTACAAAATTGAAAGCATTATGATTTTTAGAAGCTGATGAGGGAAAAATGAAAATGCAAAAACGGAATAACGCTGAGTCCTTAAAGGGGTTGTGCGCTGCCCTGCAGTTCTGAGCTCCGCTCACAGCGTCCGGATGTTCATTACTCCGAACGCTGTGTGCGGGCTTCCGTTTTCGCAGCCGCCGGGCGTGATGAAAAGACAAATTCATAAGGGATGGACTTCTCGTAGTTCCCTATCTATTTATGACAGACAGTGGTGGTATTATCCAAGAAGAACTTTACATTAGAGCCCCTAATGAAGTCACTAGCTGATTCAAGAGCCCTAGACACTGCTAAAAGCTCCTTAACCCCTTAAAGGGGTTGTGCGCTGCCCTGCAGTTCGGAGCTCCGCTCACAGCGTCCGGAAGTTCATTACTCCGAACACTGTGTGCGGGCTTCCGTGTTCGTGGCCGCCAGGCGTGACGTCTCGCCCGGCCCCTTCGTGACGTCTCGCCCGGCCCCTTCGTGACGTCTCGCCCGGCCCCTTCGTGACGTCTCGCCCGGCCCCCTCGTGACGTCTCGCCCGGCCCCCTCGTGACGTCTCGCCCGGCCCCCTCGTGACGTCTCGCCCGGCCCCCTCGTGACGTCTCGCCCGGCCCCCTCGTGACGTCTCGCCCGGCCCCTCGACGAAAGTCTATGGAAAGTGGGTGCGACCGCTGTCACGCCCCCTTCCCATAGACTTTGGTAGAGGGGGCGGGCGAGACGTCACGAAGGGGCTGGGCGGGACGTCACGCCCGGCGGCCGCGAACACGGAAGCCCGCACACAGTGTTCGGAGTAATGAACTTCCGGACGCTGTGAGCGGATCTCCGAACTGCAGGGCAGCGCACAACCCCTTTAAGGGGTTAAGGAGCTTTTAGCAGTGTCTAGGGCTCTTGAATCAGCTAGTGACTTCATTAGGGGCTCTAATGTAAAGATCTTCTTGGATAATACCACCACTGTCTGTCATAAATAGATAGGGAACTACGAGAAGTCCATCCCTTATGAATTTGTCTTTTCAGGTCCTGTCCTTTGCAGAATCTCATCTAAAGACAATCTCTGCAGTGCATATCAAAGGGGATCTCCATTTCAAGGCAGACTTTCCTAACTGCCAATCAATTCTTCAAGGGGAATGGCGGTTGAATCCCAAAAAATTTGTGAAGATAACAGCCCTATGGGGAACCCCTCAAGTGGATCTTTTCGCTACCAGGCTCAACAGACAGGTCAGACACTTTCTTTCCCTAAGTCCAGCAGACAGTCCCTTAGCGGTGGACGCACTTTCTCAGACTTAGGATTGGGGCTTGGCCTATGCCTTTCCTCCCCTAGCTCTAATTCTCAGTCATAAGTAAAATCCAAGAGGGCAGAGGGTCAGTCATCCTAATCGCCCCATTCTGGCCACGGAGAGCATGGTTCTGCTGTCTGAGGACAATGAGGGACATTTATCAATGTTTGCTTATGTATTCTTTTTTTTTAGTACTTTTTTCTTAACTTTTTTTTTTTACTTATGTGTGACTTATTTATCAACTGGTTTCAGCCTGTTGATAATTTTCTTTCACGTAAGCAATTTTTCCTTTTTTACTTTGGTAGTAGCTTTTTCTGCTCCATGTTTGAGCTGGAGTAAATGTAGTCAATTTTTAACCCTGTTGCGACTGTTGCAGTTAATAAATACCTGACTACCCGTAGTCCATTTTAAAATTATTACTACGTAGTTAATTTTTGAAAAACTTGCACGAAAAATCGCGTAGTCGCAATTGCGACAATTTTGTGACAATAATAGTAAAGAAAACCTGACTAAACCGTTGATAAATGTCCATAAATGTCTCTAGCAGATCCCTGGGTTCTCCCGGAAATCCAGGACCTTCTCAGCCAAGGCCTGGTCCTTCATCCAGATATCCGTAACCTTCATCTGACTGCTTGGCTCTTGAAAGTATAATTTTGAGGTCCAAGGATCTGTCAGATGCTGTTATATCCACTTTACAATACAGTAGAAAACCAGTGACTGCAAAGATTTATTTTAGAACTTGGAAAAAGTTTTTGTCATTTTCAGACTCTACCAATTTTGAATTGGACAGCCAAATTATGCCTTTATTCTTGATTATAATTTTTTTTTTTTTTTTTTTTTTTTACAAAAAGGACTTTAGAAGGGATTAAGGGCTGCCACCCTAAAAGTAGCTGCTTTAGGGGAGTTATATGGCCAGAAGATCGCTAATCATTCCTGGGTGGTGAGATTTTTTTGAGTCTGTTACCGGAATGCACCGGGTGCTTAACTCTCTCTGCAGGAGTCCCTTTGAGCCTTTGTCTTCTATACCGCTGAAGATTTTGGTTAAAAAAACAGCTTTTCTTATAGCTGTCACGTCTGCCAGGAGAGTAGGGGAGCTAGCGGCCTTATCCACTAGAGAATCCTATATTCAGATATTAGATGATGGATGGATTATTTTAAGACCTGATCCTGTTTTTTTTTTTTACCTATGGTTGTTTCAGATTTCCATTTATCTCAGGAAGTTGTCCTTCTGTGCGAATCCATCTTCAGAAAGTGAAATTTTGTTCCACATGCTTGATGTCCGCAGATGTGTTTTATAGAATATTTTTAGAAGGGACCAAAAATTTTAGGAAATCAGATAAACTGTTTGTTAAGTTTGCAGGTCCCAATAGGGAAGATAGTGTCAGAGCAGATACTATTGCTAGAGGGGTTAGGCAGGCCATTGTAGCAGTTCATTCCTCTGCAGTTCTGCCTCCACCTACTAACCTGAGAGCCCACTCTACTAGAGCTGTCGCCTCATCATGGGCAAAGAAAAGAGGTGCTTCTATTGCTCAAATCTGTAGGGTGGCTAATTGGTCGTCCGCACATACTTTTTTCGGCACTATAGGCTCAGGGCTGACTATCCTTCTTGGCTTTTGGGTGCAAAGTTCTTCAGACGGTGGTACCTCCCTAATACTTCTCTGGTATTCTCCCTGTGGGTGATGTTGTGAGGGGGTGGAAAGCCGGTAATTACTCACCGGTAATTCTATTTTCTCGTAGTCACGACAGCACCACATACTATTCCCACCCTTCTTCTTGTTCTTTTCACATGTGATGTGATGTGTTCACTGTGGTGGTGGTGCAAAAAAAAATAAAAAAAAAATTGTATATACATTTGGTGTTTATAGTGTTGTTTTCTAACTTTATGTAGGATGCTTCTTAACCCCTTAAGGACCAGGCCAATTTTCACTGAAGGACCAGAGCGTTTTTTGCACATCTGACCACTTTCACTTTAAGCATTAATAACTCTGGGATGCTTTTACCTATCATTCTGATTCCGAGATTGTTTTTTCGCGACATATTCTACTTTATGTTATTGGTAAAATTTTGTCGATTCTTGCATCGTTTCTTGGTGAAAAATTCCAAAATTAGAAAATTTTGCATTTTTCTAACTTTGAAGCTCTCTGCTTGTAAGGAAAATAAACATTCTAAATAAATAATATTTTGATTCACATATACAATATGTCTACTTTATGTTTGCATTATAAAGTTGACATGTGTTTACTTTTGGAAGACATCAGAGGGCTTCAAAGTTCAGCAGCAATTTTTTAATTTTTCACCAAATTTTCAAAATCTGAATTTTTCATGGACCAGTTCAGGTTTGAAGTGGATTTGAAGGGCCTTCATATTAGAAATACCCCACAAATGACCCCATTATAAAAACGGCACCCCTCAAAGTATTTAAAATGACATTCAGTAAGTGTGTTAACCCTTTAGGTGTTTCAGAGGAATAGCAGCAAAGTGAAGGAGAAAATTCAAAATCTTCATTTTTTACACTCGCATGTTCTTGTAGACCCAGTTTTTGAATTTTTACAATAGGTAAAAGGAAAAAAATCCTCTCAAAATTTGTAACCCAATTTCTCTCGTAAGAAAATACCTCATGTGTATGTCAAGTGTTCGGTGGGCGCAGTAGAGGGCTCAGAAGGGAGGGAGCGACAATGGGATTTTGGAGAGTGAGTTTTTCTGAAATGGTTTTTGGGGGGCATGTCACATTTAGGAATCCCCTATGGTGCCAAAACAGCAAAAAAAAATAAAAACACATGGCATACTATTTTGGAAACTACACCCCTAAAGGAATGTAACGAGGCCTACAGTGAGCCTTAACACCTCACAGGTATTTCACGACTTTTTGTTAAAGTCGGATGTGTAAATGAAAATAAAAATTTTTTTCACTAAAATGCTGTTTCCCCCCCCCCCCCCTTCAAATGTAAAATTTTTACAAGGGGTAATAGGAGAAAATGACCCCCCAAATTTCTAACCCCATTTCTTCTGAGTATGGAAATACCCCTTGTGTGTACGTCAAGTGCTTTGCTGGCACACTACAACGCTCAGAAGAGAAGGAGCGCCATTAAGCTTTTGAAAAGGGAATTTGTTTGGAATGGAAGTCAGGGGCCATGTGCGTTTACAAAGCCCCCCGTGGTGCCAGAACAGTGGACCCCCCCCCCCCCCCCCCATATGTGACCCCATTTTGGAAACTACACCCCTCACAGAATGTAATAAGGGGTGCAGTGAGCATTTACACCCCACTGGCGTTTGACAGATCTTTGGAACAGTGGGCTGAGCAAATGAAAAATTACAATTTTCATTTTCACGGACCACTGTTCCAAAAATCTGTCAGACCCCTGTGGGGTGTAAATGCTCACTGTACCCCTTATTACATTACATGAGGGGTGTAGTTTCCAAAATGGGGTCACGTGGGTATTTATTGTTTTGCATTTATGTCAGAACCGCTGTAAAATCAGCCACCCCTGTGCAAATCACCAATTTAGGCCTCAAATGTACATAGTGCGCTCTCACTCCGGAGCCTTGTTGTGCGCCCGCAGAGCATTTTACGCCCACATATGGGGTATTTCCGTACTCAGGAGAAATTGCGTTACAAATTTTGGGGGTCTTTTTTTTTATTTTTTTTTTTTACCTCTTGTGAAAATAAAAAGTAAAGGACAACACCAGCATGTTAGTGTAAAAAAAAATTTTTTTTTACACTAACAGGCTGGTGTAGACCCCAACTTTTCTTTTTCATAAGGGGTAAAAGGAGAAAAAGCCCCCCAAAATTTGTAGTGCAATTTCTCCCGAGTACGGCAATACCCCATATGTGGCCCTAAACTGTTTCCTTGAAATACGACAGGGCTCCGAAAGTGATTCCCAAACAGGGTGCCTCCAGCTGTTGCTAAACTCCCAGCATGCCTGGACAGTCAGTGGCTGTCCGGAAATGCTGGGAGTTGTTGTTTTGCAACAGCTGGAGGCTCCGATTTGGAAACACTGCCGTACAATACGTTTTTCGTTTTTATTGGGGGGGGGGAGAGACAGTGTAAGGGGGTGTATATCTTGTGTTTTACCCTTTTTGTGTTAGTGTAGTGTTTTTAGGGTACATTCACACTGGTGGCGGTTTGCAGTGAGCTTACCGCTAGGAGTATGCACTGCGGCGAAAATTTTGCCGCAGCTCATACTTGAAGCAGGAAACTTACTGTAAACCTGCCTGTGTGAATGTACCCTGTACATTCACATGGGGGGGGGGGGCAAACCTCCAGCTGATTCAAAACTACAACTCCCAGCATGCACTGACAGTGCATGCTGGGAGTTGTACTTTTGCAACGGCTGGAGACACACTGGTTGGAAAACCTTCAGTTAGGTTCTGTTACCTAACTCAGTATTTTCCAACCAGTGTGCCTCCAGCTGTTGCAAAACTACAGCTCCCAGCATGTACTGATCGCTGAAGGGCATGCTGGGAGATGTAGTTATGCAACAGCTGAAGGTACGCAACTACAACTTCCAGCATGCCGTGACAGCTGTTTGCTGTTAGGGCATGCAGGGATTTGCAGTTTTGCAACATCTGGAGGGCTACAATTTAGAGATCTCCAAACTGTGGACCTCCAGCTGTTGCAAAACTACAAATCCCAGCATGCCCTGACAGCAAACTGCTATTTGGGCATGCTAGGAGTTGCAGTTTTGCAACATCTGGAGGGCCACATTTAGAGATCACTGCCAGTGATCTCCAAACTGGGGCCCTCCAGCTGTTGCAAAACTACAAATCCCTGCATGCCCTAACAGCTGTCTGGGCATGCTGGGAGTTGTAGTTTTGCAACATCTGGAGGGTTACAGTTTAGAGACCACTGTATAGTGGTCTCAAACTATACCCTCCAGATGTTGCTAGGCAACTTACCGGCTTCTGTCGGATCCAGGGAGCCAGCCACACGACATCGCCGGACTCCGATCTCCTCCACCGATGGTCGCCTGCAGCCTCGCCTGCGGGGTAAGTGGACGTCGGCGCCGATCCTCTGTCGGTTCCTCATTCTGCCCCGCCTATTGTGGGTGGGCAGAACGGGGAAACCAAAAGTAAAGCCCCCCCGCCCCCGATCCCCGTCGCGTCTAGACCACCAATAGCAGGGATAGGAGGGGTGGCACCTCTGCCACCTCACTCCTATGCCTTCAGGGGGATCGTGGGTGTCTTGGACAACCGCAATCCCCGTTATATTCCGGGTCATCATAGACCCGGAATAGCCGCAAATCGCAAGTGTGAATTCACTTGCGATTTGTGGCGATCGCCGACATGGGGGGGTCTGATGACCCCCCCCCCCCCCTGGGCATTTGCGCGGGGTGCCTGCTGATATCAGCAGTCACCCCCGTCCGCTCCCCGCCCGGCGTGCGGCAGGGACCGAAATTCCCACGGGCGTACAGGTATGCCCTTAGTCCTCAAGTACCAGGGAGCAAAGGCATACCTGTACGCCCTTCGTCCTTAAGGGGTTAAAGGGGTACTCCGGTGAAATTTTTTTTTCTTTTAAATCAACTGGTGGCAGAAAGTTAAACATATTTGTAAATTACTTCTATTAAAAAAATCTTAATCCTTCCTGTACTTATTAGCTGCTGAATACTACAGAGGAAATTCTTTTCTTTTTGGAATGCTCTCTGATGACATCACGAGCACAATTCTCTGCTGACGTTATTATAATAATAACGCTTTATTTATAGTTGTCCTTAGTGGGATTTGAACCCAAGTCCTGAGCACTGCAAGGCAACAGTGCTAACCACTGAACCACCATGCTGCCCTTAGCATACATCTGCTATGCATGGTTGCTAAAATGGACAGAGGTGTCAGCAGAGAGCACTGTGCTCGTGATGTCATCAGTGTTCCAAAAAGAAAGGAATTTCCTCTGTAGCATTCAGCAGCTAATAAGTACTGGAAGGATTAAGATTTTTTAATAGAAGTAATTTACAAATATGTTTAACTTTCTGGCACCAGTTGATTTAAAAGTAAAAAGGCTTTCACCAGAGTACCCCTTTTAAGTCTCGGTAATTCACTGAGGCAGAGAGGGATGTGCATCCTTTTTATACTCTAGGTTTCCTGTTCCTGGAGGAGGAGTCCATCTCTCTGGTGGTGCTGTCGTGACTATGAGGAAATAGAATTACCGGCTTTCCTTGAACCCATTCACACAGGAATATCTAACAGGAAATTATGATCAAAAAATTCCGCCCAGAAGATTGGACCTGCTCCGCAGACATTGCAGTCTATGGGGACGACAATGTCTGCATGGTCCTAGCGCACGAAAGGCTGGGTTTACATGTCAGAATTTCCTCACAAAATTTTTCTCTCTGTCTCCATGCAAAAATCATGGCACAAAAGTAATTTTAGACAGATTCCACTGTGTGAACTTAGCCTCAGGCTAGGTTCATATGTCAGAATTTCCTTTTGGAATTCCGTTTATGTCTGCATGGAAATTCTGCTGCAGCAGAGTCCCACTGAATTCAACAGGATTCTGCTGTGCTGTGCACACGGCGGAATTCGCGTGCCAGATGTTTCCATTATGGAAATTCCATTTTAAGTGTCCGCATAAAGAATGAACATTTTCCTCCTCTTTGTGCGAAGTCCACACAGAATGCATAGCAGTCTATGAGAAGGTGTATTCCTGGGCAGTTTGCGGAATGTCCGCATGGAGATTATCTGTGTGGACATTCTGTTGTGTGGACATTAGGGATCGACCGATTATCGGTATGGCCGATATTATCGGCCAATAATCACAATTTTGGGCATTATCGGTATCGGCAATTATCTTGCCGATAATGGCCCCCCCCCCCCCCGCACCGCCCCCACCGCACCGTGAGTATGCGAGTAGTAGTACCTGTACTAAGACAGATCACCCCGGGTGTTATTCCTGACACCCGATGCGATCGTCCATAATATAGCAGAGATGCGGAGTGGCTCTATACAGCGCTTGCATCTCTGCTCTGTACTACGGCCAGTGATGTGAATAGAACATCACTCATTCGTATTTTCCGCCCAGAGTGTTGATAGGCCGGATGGTTGCAGCCAATCACAGCTCTGAGGGAAATATAAATGAGCGATGTTCTATTCACATCACTGGCCAGAGTACAGAGCAGAGATGCAAGCGCTGTATAGAGCCGCTCCGCATCTCTGCTATATTATGGACGATCGCATCAGGTGTCAGGAGTAATACCCGCTATGATCTGTCCTTAACTGCAGGTATTACTACTCCCAACATGGAGCACACTGGGAGTTGTAGTACCTGCATTAATCGACAGATCGCAGCGAGTGTAACTTCAGACACACTCTGTGATCCTCCTGTATAATATATAGATGCGACCGGCCGCTCTTCTATGGTCCCCTGCACTGATGTATATATACACATATTCATATTTCCCACAGAGAGTTGTGATTGGCTGGAGCCATCTGGCCAATCAAAACTCTGTAGGAAATATGAATAGGTGTATATATACGGCAGTGCAGGGGACCATAGAAGAGCGGCCGGCCGCATCTATACATTATACAGGAGGATCGCAAGGGACCCGGGGCGATCCATCAATTAGTACAGGTACTACTACTCCCATCATGAAACAGTGTGTTCCATGCTATTAGTAGTACTATTAACGAAAAAATTTAAAAAAAAGGGAAAAACACACACTACATTTTTATTGTTTGCTACATTTTTAGGTTCCCGCCAGCCCACATAAATTGATCCCTGTTTAAAAATTAATAAATATTTCATTATAATAAAGAAAATTTTTGTTAAATACAATTTTTTCCATCAATACTGTATCTTTTAATTTTTTAATGGCACCCTACGAAAGTCCAAAAAAGAATAAAAACCGCCAGTAAAAACGCCAAAGTTAAAACCAACTTGTCGTTTTTCTTGGTGTTTTTGCTCTCCCATAGACTTCTATGGGAAGAAAACACCACGATTTCTGTGCAAAAAAAACGCCAAACTGAGTTTTGTCGGGCGTTTTGGAAAACCAGCCTCTGAGCCCAAAATAGCCGAAAAACGCCAAAAGGATAAAAAAAACACTAAACTGTGGATCTCGCATTTTGCAGATTACTATTGACTTGCAGCTAACATCTGGACCCGGCGTTTTTTCGCTGAAAAAATTGGCGTTTTTGCAAAAAAAAAATACTCCAGCCTCAGGCTAGGTTCACACTATGGAATTTCTGCCTTTCCACTTTGAAATTGCAGGCAGGAATTCCGCTTACTAAAATGTATAGTATAGTGAATGGGTTTCCGTTAGCAAATTCACACTTCGTAATTTGTGAACGGAAAATACGCTTACATTTCTGCCTGAAGAATGGCGTTACTCATTCTTCAGGCATAAATACTCGCAGAACGCATTGCAGTCTATTGGAGGCTGCAGTGTCTGAGTGGTTCTAGTGCCTATTGATTCAGGGCTGGCCGCACTCGGAATCTCCAGGCAGAAATCAAGTTTTCTCAGTCCTCAGTATACAATCTGTACATATTACTGTTGTATGGTCGATGTTTGGATAATCACAGTACAGTGGTCCCTCAACATACGATGGTAATTTGTTCCAAACGAGCCATCGTTTGTCGAATCCATCGTATGTTGAGGGATTCGTGCAATGTAAAGTATAGGAAGCTGTACTCACCTGTCCCTGCCGCTCGCGATGGTGTCCCCGCCACTCGCGATGGTGACCCCGGGCCTCCGCTGGGCTCTCCTGGTCCTCTCCGGTCCTCTGCTGTCTTCTCCGGTCCTCCGCTTTCTTCCGCAAGGCCTTACTGGGCCTGCGTAGCGACGTCATTACGCCGCTGCGTACGCCATTCCTATTGGATGACGTGCGCAGCAGCGTATTGACGTCATCGGAGAGGGCCGAGAAGACACTGGAAGACCAGCGCTGGACCCGGAGGGCACCCCGGAGCATCGTTGTGGGGTAAGTAATACTCACCGCACCACACGGGGAACATTAAGCTGCTATCCGGCAGCAGCTTAAGCATTTTGCGCTGCCGAATAGCACTTAATGCGATGGCCCCGACATAAAAAAGCATCGTATGTCGATGCTGACATAGACATGCGATGGCCTCTGAGAGGCCATCATATGTCGATTTGATCATATGATGGGGCCATCGTAGGTCGGGGGGTGCCTGTACATCAATATCCATATATTGATGTACTGTGATTATGCAAACGTCCACCATACAACAGTACTATGTACAGATGGTGTACTGAGGACTGAGAAAACTTGATTTTATCACATGTTGTAGACACCCTAATTTGATTAACCTTTATTAAGATGTAAAACATATGTAAAAGGAATTCACACTAGTGTGAAATAAAACAGGACACAGGTGTGAATGTCATCCTGCGAACATTTGTAAGGGTGATCCACATAAAACCCGGATGCAAGCAGGTTTTTCCTTGAAGTCCCCTGCACATATAAGCAGCTAGCCTGTGCTACTGCGCCTTCTTAGAACTATGTACACACTTTTTTTGTACTTTTTTTTTTTTTTTTTTTTTGGGGGGGGGGGGGGGGGTTGTCCATTTTTTATTTTTTTTCTTCAGGTATGTTGCCATAGTTTGATACATTACCATTATACATTTTGCAAACCAGCAGTTTTGAAGGATGAAAACAACCCAGAAAAGTGCAAAAAAAAGAAAATAATAATTCTTTTTGAGCAGCAAATGCGACTCTACAGCTCAAAATTGGCACAAAATACTGTGAATACTGGAACAAAATACGCAAGCTTGTGAGCTTGTTTAACCCCTTGGTCGCTGCGGCACGGGAGGGTTATTAAGCGAGCTCACTTGGAACTTTATTGCAAAGACAGACACGTCCTCATTTACTCAGACAACACAACCGCAGTGGCGTTCATTCGTCATCAGGGGGGGCCTCGCCACTTAGGCCTACAGTCAGTCTCAGGTCAAATATTCTGTTGGGCAGAACAGAATGTACTTTCCATCTCCACAGTTCATCTCAGGGGGATATGGAACATCAGAGCAGACTTTCTAAGTCGGCACTTAACAGATCCGGGGGAATGGACACTAGCCGACTGGGCATTTTCGTCAAGTCAACGCCTGGGGTCTACCCCAGATAGACCTGTTTGCCTCCAGGAAGAATCGCAAAGTGAGCAGTTTCTTCTCTCTGAATCCCAGAGACTCTTCAGTGGCAGTGGATGCTCTAGTTCAGGAATAGTCTTTCAGCCTGGGATAAGCCTTCCCCCAATAGTCCTAATACGCAGAGTACTACACAAGCTGATGATCCACTCTTGCATGTTAATCCTCATCACCCCCTTTTGGCCCAAACGAAGTTGGTTTCCTCTTCTAAAATCTGAGTGTGGAAGATCCAATACGGTCTCCTCCTCTTCCAGATCTACTAACCCAAGGTCCAGCACAGTCAGGTTCATACCCTCAGCTTAGTGGCCTGGAAACTGAGAAGCTCCTACTAGAAAGAAAGGGTTTCTCTGAAAGAGTAATTAAAGGACAAGTCTCACAGTAAATAATTGTTCAGCTTTTAGTGCAGAAGGTAAAGTTATATAGGTTTGTAAATCACTTCCATTACCAATGCTGCTTAGAAACAAGCTTTTTCTGCATTCTTCTGTCTGACAGGAAATTCAGCTGTTCCAGGTTTTCATGACTTTCGACCCCCTATTCAGGCTGTTATCAGCAGCATCCCGGGGCCGTGACGTGACAATTACCCAGAAAACCCCTGTGCTGCAGAGAGCTCCCTGTGCTTGGCCTTAGCCCCTCCCATCTGATGAATATTCACACTGTCCTCCCTCTGTTCTGCAGTGATTGGCTGAGCAGCACTGCCTATATGCCGGCTGATTCAGATCATAGTTCTCTCCCCTCTCCTTGCTAATGTTTTTACACTGAGAACGGAGGAGAGGGGGGAGGGGGAGGGAGCTGCCAGCGTAGACCTGTCACACTGAGAATGGAGGGGAGGGAGAGTAGAGTTGTCACACTGAGCACTGGGGAGAGAGGAGTGCAGGGCAGAGGAGGGGGGAGGTGATTGTACCACTGTAAAGCAGGAGGGGGAGGGAGTGATTTTACAGTGTAAAACTGCAGCTTCCACTCCAGGGTCCCTCTCTCTGTGCACTGAGATTACATTTTGTTTCCTCGTGGCCACCCTGCTGTATAGGGCTATGATTGGAGCTCAGTGTTATGTGGGAGTGACTAACATAAGTTAGGGGTGGTAACAAGCTCTCTGCTCAGGCAGCTGAGAGCAGGAAATGTGAGCAGTGCATGCAGGGAAATGTAGTCTTTGAGATCACAGGCATAGCCACCATAACCAGGAAGTAACTGGAATTTATGAGCTGAATAGCCGGTGAATGGGGGCGGAAAAAAAAATCACAAACATGTCAGAGAGGTGGTAGGTGAATATACTATGGAATGGCTAGGTATTTTTTTTTTCTTTGCTGCATGGGATATCTTCTTTAACACCCTACTAGCCAGTCGCAAGTCTTCCACCTGTAAGAGCTATTCTAAGGTTTGGAAAAAATACATTTCCTGGTGTGGGTCTTCTTTTTCACTTGAATCCCCTAACATTCCTCAGATACTTAATTTTCTGCAAGATGGCTTTGACTTGGGTGAAATTAGGAGATGATTGTTGGGTGTCTAGGATTATTAAAGCCTCTGAAAAATTTAGGCCTAGGATTACAAATCTCTACCCTCCGTGGAACCTTAATGTAGTCCTTGAGGCCCTTACTGAAGCTCCCTTTGAGCCAATAGAGTCCATCTCTATCAAATTACTTACCTTAAAAACTGTATTTTTGGTAGCAATAACTTCTGCACGTAGAGTCCGTGAGATTCGGGCTCTCTACTTTACAGCCTTTTTTTTTTTTTTTATAGTTGGAGATGATAGAATCATTCTCAAATTAGACCCTAATTTTGTATCAAAAGTATCTTCATCTTTTTAAAGATCCCAGGATATTGTTATTCCTTCCTTCTGCTCAGCTCCTAAGAAAGATCGTTCAACTGTTTAGATGTAAGGAGAGCAGTGTTACAATATGGTGAATCCTCCCGTCCCTGGAGGAAAGACACCTATTTGGCAAAGGGAAAAAATCCCCCTCTTGAATTAAAGGCTCATTCTACCCGTGCAGTCTCTTCTTCATGGGCAGAGAGAGCATCTGCCTCTGTGGAGCAGATTTGTCGTGCAGCCACTTGGAAAAATTTACATACGTTTTCCAAACATTATAGATTAGATGTTCTTTCTAATCAGGACATGGTGTTCGGACGCAAGGTCTTGAGTGCTGTGGTCCCTCCCTGAATACTATTCTTTGGTATTATCTCCGGGTGCTGTCATGAAGACTTGGGAAATGGTGAATTATACTCACCGATAATTGTATTTCCTGGAAGTCTCCATGACAACACCCATAATACTCACCCTTTGGTTTTTCTTTCTGGTTTGGTCATTTGGTGATCACTTTTCCTTTCTACTCAGTGTTCTTTATAATACACTGGGAATGGAGAGGAAGGGGGGAGTTTTAAACTGTGTTTTTTCTGTCCCAATTAGGCAGGTGCTGTCATGGAGACTTCCAGGAAATACAATTATCGGTGAGTATAATTCACCATTTCTTTTCTGTCTGACCACAGTGCTCTCTGCTGACACCTCTGTCCATGTCAGGAACTGTCCAGAGCAAGAGAGGTTTGCTATGGGGATTTGCTCCTACTCTGGACAGTTCCTGACATGGACAAAGGTGGCAGAAGAGAGCACTGTGGTCAGACAGAAAAGAACTCAACTTCCTCTGTAGTATACAGCAGCTGATAAGTACTGGAAGGATTAAGATTTTTTTTTAATAAAAATAATTTACAAATCTGTTTAAAGGGGTTATCCAGGAAAAAACTCTTTTTCATATATCAACTGGCACCAGAAAGTTTAAACAGATTTGTAAATTACTTCTATTAAAAAGTCTTAATCCTTTCAGTACTTATGAGCTTCTGAAGTTAAGGTTGTTCTTTTCTGTCTAAGTGCTCTCTGATGACACGTGTCTCGGGAAACGCCCAGTTTAGAAGCAAATCCCCATAGCAAACCTCTTCTAAACTGGGCGGTTCCCGAGACAGGTGTCATCAGAGAGGACTTGGACAGAAAAGAACAACCTCAACTTCAGAAGCTCATAAGTACTGAAAGGATTAATATTTTTTAATAGAAGTAATTTACAAATCTGTTTAACTTTCTGGAGCCAGTTGATTATATATAAAAAAGTTTTTATTCCTGGAATACCCCTTTAACTTTCCGGAGCCATTTGATCTGGGGGGAAAAAAATTCCCCGGTGTACCCCATTAAAGTAGCAGTTGCCGCGCTAAGCAGCTGGTATTGTCAGAATAGGTATCCAGACATTTGTACGTAGGGAAGCGCATGACTAGTACATGACTAGGGTAGTGCAGATAATGTGAGTGGACTGTAGACTGCTGCAGCATTTACAGCAGAAGGTTATTCTCTAAACTGTTGACAGTCAGTAAACATAGTTACCTTACCATCATTGTCCAAATTAAAAATAAATGTGTCCATGTTTTTATCTTTGGGTGGAGTTTGCTGGTACATAATTTACCATGGCACAGTTCCCAGTAAATCAGTGTTTCCCAACCAGGGAGCTTCGAGCTGTTGCAAAACTACAATTCCCAGCACACTCATATATATTACTTAGAATTATTTTTTATATTTTTACTTATCTTTTTAGAATGGAATTGTGTTGTATATGTCATAACTCCATTTATAAGATCCTATAAAAAAAAAAATCTATCAAATATGTCCATAGGTGACAAATGCTGCTATATGGCATCAGTCACAGATTGTTCAGTATAGAATACCAAGAAAAGCTGCTGGTGTAGACATTAAACAGAGACAAAAAGCAATATGGGTCTTTGGCTGAATTCTCATTATATATACATATATATATATATATATATATATATATATATATATATATATATATATATATATATATATTTATATATTGCTCAAAAAACTAAAGGAAACACTTAAATACACAATGTAACTCAAAGTCAATCACACTTCTGTGAAATCACACTGTCCACTCAGGAAGCAACACTGACAATCAATTTCACATGCTGTTGTGCAAATGGAACAGAAAACAGGTTGAAATTATAGGCAATTAGCAGGACACCCCCCTAATAAAGGAGTGGTTCTGCAGACCACTTCTCCTATGCTTTCTGGCTAATGTTTTACAAAACGGAACAGACACGGAGCACTCCCTGTATGGAATCAGTGGTGTCGCCTGATGAAAAAACCAGACTGTTTTGAAACGCGTTGTGTGTGCACAGTTTTTAAATACATTTGTGAACAATATCTGACTCCCCCTCCTTCTCCGACATCGCGGATACAAGCTTCCATTTCCTGCCTACCACTGAACTCCATTGGCTGATGTTTTGGTCACTTTTGAATGCTGGCGGTGCTTTCACTCTAGTGGTAGCAAGAGACTGAGTCTACAACCCACACAAGTAGCTCAGGTAGTGCAGCTCATCCAGGATGGCACATCAATGCGAGCTGTGGCAATAAGGTTGGATGTGTCTGTCAGTGTAGTGTCCAGAGCATGGAGGCGCTACCAGGAGACAGGCCAGTACATCAGGAGATGTGGAGGAGGTCATAGGAGGGCAGCAACCCAGCAGCAGGACCACTACCTCTGCCTTTGTGCAAAGGAGGAGCACTGCCAGAGCCCTGCAAAATGACCTCCAGCAGGCCACAAATGTGCATGTGTCCACTCAAATTGTCAGAAACAGACTCCCGGGCCGACAGGGCCTGATGTCCACAGGTGGGGGTTGTGCTTACAGCCCAACACCGTGCAGGACGTTTGCCATATGCCAGAGAACACAAAGATTGGCAAATTTGCCACTGGCGCCCTGTGTTCTTTACAGATGAAAGCAGGTTCACACTGAGCACATGTGACAGAATCTGGAGACTCTGTGGAGCACGTTCTGCTGCCTGCAACATCCTCCTGCATGACTGGCTTGGCGGTGGGTCAGTAATGGTGTGGGGTGGCATTTTTTTGGGGGGGCCGCACAGCCATCCATGTGCTTGCCAGAGGTAGCCTGACTGCCATTAGGTACCTAGAGGAGATCCTCAGACCCCTTGTGATTTTTATATTGTCCTCACCTGTTGCCCCAGGTGAGTTTAAATGAGCATCACATGCTTGAAACAATCTTATTTGTCCACAATTTTGAAAGGGTGCCAATAATTTTGTCCAGCCCATTTTTGGAGTTTGGTGTGACATTCTGTCCAATTTGCCTTTTTTCCTCCCTTTTTTGGTTTAGTTCCAATACACACAAAGGGAATAAACATGTGTATAGCAAAACATGTGTAACTGCAATCCTTTTCGGTGAGAAATACATTTTACATACAACTTTCTTGAAAAATTTCAGGCGAGGGGGGGGGGGGGGGGGGGGGCAACATTTACGGCCATGAATGTGTAGGGGTGTGTGTGTGTGTGTGTGTGTGTATGTATGTGTGTATATATATATATATATATATATATATATATATATATATATATATATATATATGTGTGTGTGTGTATATGTATATATATATATATATATATATATATATATATATATATATATATATATATATAATTTTTATTATTTTTTTTTTTTTTTGCCTGAGGAATTCATTGAGACTAAAACTGCATGTTAAAAATGCACAGTGTGAATGCACCTTTAAGTTATCATCTCTGAGCCAAGTCAACGAATAGCTGACAGTCACCAAGGCCGACTACTTGTATCAGGTAAAGCTATTGTTTTCAGGAATATATATACTGGATAATTTGATACACATGTATACTTATGATTAATATCACAAAGCAGACAATATATGTATCCTGTTATTGTATTATGAATTGTGCCAGTGTCTTTTGTTCTATTAGGTTTCCTATTGGTGTGTATGCTTAATTTCCTTCTAAACTGTCCTGTGTCTATTGTTTAGACCTGTGAGGCTGTAACTACTCCCTGAAATGTGTTACTGTACCTTCTTTTATAATGCAGATGAAATAACATGGACATTGATTGGCTTTCACTGATCAATTGTTAGTAGAAGAGGTGAATGAATATGTGTGTGGTAGGGCCAGAAGGACTCTTTACAGGAATGGTGGGGGAGGTACAGAATAGGACTGGACAGACAAAAACAAGAGAGAATTTGTGCTTAAATAGTGAACCAAGGTGATACACTTCTGAGACGACTGGAGGAGCCTAAAGGGCAGTAGAAGGGATATTAGGGCCTGCAGAGGGAAAATATCAGGGCACTATTAGAGGAGGGTGAATGAAAGGGGCAGGGGAGGGGAACAGCCGGTAAAAGAAGGATTTTATACAGGGAACACCATGGGGAGGGACCTGACTCTGCTCAGCCTATTATTCTCATTCCAAGGCTTTAGGAAATATCCACGTGACTCTTTCTCCTCCTCTCCTGACAGTCTACACAGCTTATTAGGAAAGAGTCGAGGACATTGGAGGAACACAGATCGCAGGATGTCTCGCAAGGATGATCCACAAGACAAGTGAGTGAGCAGGTTTTTCAAGCCATTTTGTGTTATGTTGTGTCCTTTCCTTATTTAGCCATGTCAGCCTTCATCATGCTGTGTACGTTAACCCCTTCCTTCTGACATCCCCTTTTTATTTTTATGTTCTTCTGTTGTATCACTCTACGTCCCACTCCATATACCTTCCTGAGGTAGCTTTTCTCCTGCACGGTTTCTTATGGTATTTGACAGCTTCCGGTTTTACCAGTTTATTTTCTTCCTTGCCTTGCTAAGAAAATAGAAATAATGCTAGACATTTGCTTCCACTTGGCAGCCTCCTGTGGAGCTGACATATATTCATTCACTGTCAGTTTGTTCAGTGTGTACAATGTGTTATTTGGTCCCTGTGCCCTGTCCCTGTGCTGAGTAAAGTCAGCCAGGAATTACATTATATGCTTTACACTTTGTGACTTGGCAGCATTGTTTTTATATAATGACTTTAACACTCATAGTTTGCTGCGATATATGTTTAGCACTGACCATTCAATATAAGCATTTTCATGCATCGGATTCTTTACAGTCTAACCTGTTGTATTGCTGATTTAACAGGTTGTTTTTATCCAAGTCTGTCATTGACATTTATTCTTTCCTTTACAGGTTCCATGCTGTCACTATTATATTCCTGATCTTAGGCCTTGGGACATTACTTCCCTGGAATTTCTTCATCACTGCAATTCCTGTAAGTAAAACATACAATTCCTTTTGCTTTTAATCTACTGTACAGCTGATCACTGAACAAATAGCTTTTTCTTGGTATGTGTGGGAAATTGCTGTTAGCATTTTGACAGTAAAAGATTGTCCCTTTTTAATTGTTACCAGAAATGCAAAAATTAAATGTTTGAAGTACATATTCCAAAAGGAAAGCTTTTTATGCTTTCCTGTTTGTTTAGCAATTTTTTGGAGAAGTGCATACTTGTGCCACAGCTCTGTGTTCTGTGTAAAACCATCTTCTGTTTCGCATACCCAGTGTTTCCCAGACAGTGAGCCTTAAAGGGGTATTCCATGAAAAAAAAAAATCTCCATATCAACTGGCTCCAGAAAGTTGAACAGGTTTGTAAATGACTTCTATTAAAGAAATCTTAATTCTACCTGTACTTAACAGCTACTGAAGTTGAGTTGTGCTTTTCTGTCTGACCAGAGTGCTCTCTGCTGACACCTGTCTGTTTCAGGAACTGTCCAGAGCAGTAGAGGTTTGCTATTGGGATTTGCAGCTGCTCTGGACAGTTGCTGAGACGGACAGAGGTGTTAGCAGAGAGCACTGTTGTCAGACAGAAAAGAACAACTCCACTTCAGCAGCTAAAAAGTACTTGTAGGATTAAGATTTTTTTAATAGAAGTAACTTACAAATCTGTTTAACTTTCTTGAGCCAGTTGATATTAAGAAAAAATTTTTTTTCTTCATGGAATTACCCTTTAAGCTGTTGGACAACTACAACTCCCAGCATGCCAGGGCAGCCTTTGGCAACAGCTGGAAGGACACTAGCTGGGAAACTCTGCACAAGCACCTGGGTGATTCTGAAAATGTTACCTGACATGATAGTTTACTGCTTAGCACTGAGTAAGGGGCCCATTTAATACCAGTCCAACAGAGGCGTGCCTAGAAACCACAGTGCCCTGCTGCGAAAAATGTGTCCTGGGCCCCCCTGACGACCCGCTTCCCCAAACCCCGACGACCCCCTTACTCGGTCGCACATAGATATCAGTGACTACAGCACTGATGGGACACAGTCAGGAGAATACACAGTGATTTAAGTGACTTACAGGCAGGGCTGGACTGGGACCAAAAATAGACCCAGACATTTTAAAATAAGCAGCCCATTTTTATGGTGGGGGTCAAACTGCCTGGACCCCCACCAATCACCTCTGTTCAAGTGGCTCTCCAGCTGTTGCAAAGCTGCAACTCCCATCATGTCTGCAGAGCCTCGGGAATTAAGGAAGTTGCCGGTTTGCAACAGCTGGAGAGCCTCAGAATGGGGTACAGTGTCACCCATCATCTCTGAACCTACAAGTGACTCCAGCTGATGGGACAGTCAGGAGAATACACAATGATATCACTGACCTGAGTGATGTCTTCTGTTGTCTTTCCTTTCCTTCTTTATCTGGTTCGTATACCAGGACGTCTTCCAGCTCCATCCTCTCTTCAGAGTCTGATGCCCGGACATCATTGGTTCCTTAATTTGTCAGCAGATCCAAATCCTCTATATAAAGACAATGCTTATTATAACACATTATAATTCTGCCAAATACTGTACCACCTGAATATAATACCGTTACGCACTGTACCCTCTAAATATATTATTGTAACACACTGTACCCCTGAATAGTAGTCACAACCTGTACCCCTGAATATAATACTGCCATACACTGTACCCCTGAATATAATACTGCCTACCACTGTACCCTCTAAATATTACCACACACAATACCACCTGAATATAAGAACTCCACACTGTACCCCTGAATATAATACTACCATACACTGTACTCTCTGAAGATAATACTGCCACACACATTGTACCCTCTGAATATAATACTGCCACACAAACTGTACCGTCTGAATATAATTCTGTCATACACCGCATACCCCCACCCCATGCTTGGTCAGCTTATCACCCCAATGCCCCCTCCCCTCCGCCCAATCCTCGGTATTCTCATCACCCCATACACCCACACTCAGTCTCATCATCACTCCCACTGCAACGCGGTGCATGTCTACTCCCATGAGCCCCTGTCTGTCCGACCAGTAAATGATTTGTAACCCCTTAAGGACCAAGGACGTACGCGTACGTCCGTGGGAATTTTGGTCCCTGCCGGGCGGGGAGTGTACCAGGGTGACTGCTGATATCTATTAGCAGACACCCTGTGCAAAATGCCCAGGGGGTCATCAGACCCTCCCCATGTCGGCAATCGCCGGTGAATTCACACCGGCGATTTGCTGCAATTCTGGCTCTCCGGTGAGCCTGAAAATAAGGGGGATCGGGGTTGTCCAAGACACCCACGATCCCCTGAAGGTATAGGAGTGAGGTGGCAGGGGTGCCACCTCTCCTATCCCTGCTATTGGTCGTCAAGAAGCGACGACCACTAGCAGATCGGGGCGGGGGGGGGGTTAACTTTCTGTTTCCCCATTCTGACCACCCACTGTAAGCTGGGTAGAACGGGGAAACCGCCGAGGACCGGCGCCGAAGTCCACTTACCCATTGGCGGTGATTGGCGGCAGAAGAGGATGGCGATGCGGCTCCGTGGATCCTACGGAAGCTGGTGAGTTGCCTAGAAACATCTGGAGGGCTACAATTTGAGACCACTATACATTGGTCTCTAAATTGTAGCCCTCCAAAACTACAACTCTCAGCATGCCAGACAGCTGTTTGCCGACTGGGCATGCTGGAATTTGTAATTTTGCAACATATGGAGGGCCTCAGTTTGGAGGTCACTGTGTAGTGGTCTCTATACTGTAGCCCTCCAGATGTTGCAAAACTGCAAATCCAGGCATGCCCAAACAGCAAACAGTTGTCTCGGCATGTTGGGAGTTGTAGTTGCGTACCTCAAGCTGTTGCATAACTAAATCTCCCAGCATGCCCTTCCGTGATGAGTACATGCTGTGAGTTGTAGTTTTGCAACAGCTGGAGGCACAATGGTTGGAAAATACTGAGTTAGGTAAAAGAGCCTAACTGAAAGTTTTCCAACCAGTGTGCCTCCAGCTGCAAAAGTACAACTCCAAGAATGCACGGTCTGTCAGTACATGCTGGGAGTTGTAGTTTGAAACAGCTGGAGGTTTGACCCCCCCCCCCCCCCCCACACGTAAATGTACAGGGTACATTCACACAGGCGGGTTTACAGTGAGTTTCCTGCTTCAAGTTTGTGCTGGGGCAAATTTTTCGCCGCATTGCAAACTCCTAGCGGGAAACTCACCGTAAACTCGCCCGTGCGAATGTACCCTAAAAACACTACACTACACAAACGCTTAATAAAGGGTAAAACACTACATATACACCCGCTTACACTGTCCTCCCCAATAAAAATGAAAAACATATTGTACGGCAGTGTTTCCAAAACGGAGCCTCCAGCTGTTGCAAAACACCTCCCAGCATTTCTGGTCAGCCACTGACTGTCCAGGCATGCTGGGAGTTTAGCAACAACTACAGGCACCCTGTTTGGGGATCACTGGCGTAGAATACCCCTATGTCCACCCCTATGCAATCCCTAATTTAGTCCTCAAATGCACATGGCGCTCTCTGACTTCAGAGCCCTGTTGCATTTCAAAGAAACAGTTTAGGGCCACATTTCCGTACTGGGGAGAAATTGCGTTAAAATTTTGGGGGGGCTTTTTCTCCTTTTAACCCTTATGAAAAGGAAAAGTTGGGGGCAACACCAGCATGTTAGTGTAAATTTTTACACTAACATGCTGGTGTTGCCCCATACTTTTTATTTTCACAAGCGGTAAAAGGGGAAAAAAAAGACCCCCAAAATTTGTAACGCAATTTCTCCTGAGTACGGAAATACCCCATATGTAGGCGTAAATTGCTCTGCGGGCGAACAACAAAGCTCAGGAGTGAGAGCGCACTATGTACATTTGAGGCCTAAATTGGTGGTTCTGACATAAATGCAAAAAAATGAATACCCACATGTGACCCCATTTTGGAAACTACACCCCTCACGGAACTTAACAAGGGGTATTGTGAGCCTTAACACCCCACAGGTGTTTGACGAATTTTTGTTAACGTTGGATGGGAAAATGAAGAAAACATTTAGTTTTTTTTACTACAATGCTGGTGTTACACAAAATTTTTCATTTTCACAAGGGAAAATAGAAAAAATGGTGTTACAAATTTTGGGGGGCTTTTTTTTTCCTGAGTAAGAACATACCCCATATGTGGATGTAAATTGCTATGCGGGTGCACTACAATGCTCAGAAGAAAAGGAGCGCCATTGGGATTTTGGAGAGAAAATTTGTCCGGAATTGAAGGTCACGTGTGTTTACAAAGCCCCCAAAGTGATAGAACAATGGACCCCCCCCCCCCCACGTGACCCCATTTTGGAAACTACACCCCTCATGTAATGTAATAAGGGGTACAGTGAGCATTTACGCCCCACAGGTGTCTGACAGATTTTTGGAACAGTGGTCCGTGAAAATGAAAAATGTAATTTATCATTTGCACAGCCCACTGTTCCAAGGATCTGTCAAACTCCAGTGGGGTGTAAATACTCACTGCACCCCTTAATAAATTCTGTGAGGGGTGTAATTTCCAAAATGGGGTCACATGTGGGTCCACTGTTCTGGCACCATGGGGGCTTTGTAAACGCACATGGCCCCTGACTTCCATTCCAAACAAATTCTCTTTCCAAAAGCTCAATGGCACTCCTCCTCTTCTGAGCATTGTAGTGCGCCAGCAGAGCACTTGACGTCCACACATGGGGTATTTCCATACGCAGAAGAAATGGGGTTACAAATTTTGGGGGTAACTTTCTCCTATTACCCTTTTTTAAAAATGTACAATTTGGGGAAAAACAAGCATTTTAGTGGGAAATTTTTTTTTTTTTCATATACACATCCGACTTTAACGAAAAGTCATCAAACACCTGTGGCGTGTTAAGGCTCACTGGACCCCTTGTTAAGTTCCTTGATGGGTGTAGTTTCCAAAATGGTATGCCATGTGGGGTGTTTTCTGCTGTTCTGGCACCATAGGGGTTTCCTAAATGTGACATGCCCCCCAAAAACCATTTCAGAAAAACTCACTATCCAAAATCCCATTGTCAGGCCCTTCCTTCTGAGCCCTCTACTGCGCCCGCCGAACACTTGACATACATATATGAAGTATTTTCTTACTCGAGAGAAATTGGGTTGCAATTTTTGAGAGGCTTTTACTACTTTTACCCCCTATAAAAATTAAGAAAACTCTTGTCTACAATGTAGAAACATGCGAGTGTAAAAAAATATATAAAATGAAGATTTTGAATTTTCTCCTTCACTTTGCTGCTATTCCTGTGAAACACCTAAACGGTTAACTTACTGAATGTCATTTTGAATACTTTGAGGGGTGCAGTTTTTATAATGGGGTCATTTATGAAGGCCCTTCAAATCCACTTCAAACCTGAACTGGTCCCTGAACAATTCCGATTTTGAAAATGTTGTAAAAAATTGCTGTTGAACTTTGAAGCCCTCTGATGTCTTCCAAAAGTAAAAACATATCAACTTTATGATGCAAAAATAAAGTAGACATATTGTATATGTGAATAAAAATATAATCAATGTGGAATGTCTATTTTCCTTACAACCAGAGAGCTTCAAAGTAAGAAAAATGCTACATTTTTTTTTTTTTTTTTTTTATCAAACTTTGGAATTTTTCACCATGAAATGATGCAAGTATTGACAAAAATGTTACCACTAATATAAAGTAGAATATGTCACGAAAAAAAAAAGTCTCGGAATCAGAATGAAAGGTAAAAGCATCCCAGAGTTATTAATGCTTAAAGTGACAGTGGTCAGATGTGCAAAAAACGCTGTGGTCCTAAAGTGAACATTAGCCTGGTCCTTAAGGGGTTAAAGAGCCCGCGCCGTATGCAGGTAATTAAAAAACAAAAAGTGCTTGCAGGGGAACGCCTGGGCCCAGGCTGTGGGGCCCGGTCGCAGTTGCGACCTCTATAGCTACGCCACTGCAGTCCAACTATTGTATTATCTGCTTGAAATATAATGGTTTTTGCATAGATTTTTTTTCTGTGTAACCCAAAGCATATATGCTTACTGGCTAAGGCTGCATTCACACCACGTTTTTGCAATACAGTTCCCGTATCAGGTTTTTGAGGAAAAACAGATTCCTCAAAACCTGACTAAACTGTATCAAAACGTGTGTACAAATTTTAACCCGTATACAGTTAAAAACCGTATATGGTTTGAAAAATTACATCCGGTTGCATCCGTTTTTTAAGAAAAAAAACGTATACGTTTTTAACTTTTCACTCCAATTTGAATAAAGTTTTACTTGTTTGATTGAAATTCCAAGAAAAAAGCTGTGCAAAGTCAAAAACCGCATGGCGAAAACCGGTTGGAACTGTATGCACATACAGTTCTGTACAGTTCCCATTGACTCCCATGTTAAAAAAAAAAAAAAAAAACGTATACGGTTTAATACAGTTTTTCAACCGGACCTAAAACCGTGGTAGACTACGGTTTTGGGTACAGGAAAAAAACCTGACAAAACCCTACAGAATGCAAAACGGACACAACCTGATGCATCTTTTGGCATACGGTTTTCAATGGAGAGTCAATGCATACGTTTTCCAATACGGTTCCATATGGTTTTCACATAGAAAACGTATACGGGAACTGTATTGCAATAACGTGGTGTGAATGCACCCTAATAGAGTAATGTACTGTATTTATGATAGGGAACTTGGACTGAGTCATGTTGGCTACAGGGACTGAAAAGAGTGCATTCTCTACAATTCTAAGGCTCCTTTCACACTATGAGCATTCATCCGTTATTAAACATCTGTTTTCTGTGTAAAAACGGATGTATAATAATGGATGAAATAACGGCTGCATAAATATTCATCCATTAAGACATCCCTCATGTACGGTCGTTTTAACACCTCTGCCTACAGACTCCCACAGCCGGGACTACTACTACTCCCATCATGGAACAGCCTTCTATCCATGATGGGAGTAGTAGTTTCCTGGCCACAGGAGTCTGTCGGTGGCTGGGGAGGCTACAATATGGTTTGTACTACAACCCCCATCATGGGGGTTTAAATTTTTAAATTCCCTGCTGGGAGCCCTGAATGGCCAGTACTGAGGAGCCATTCAGGGCTCCCGGCGGGGTTTTCAAATAGAAGCACTGCTGTGGGGAAAGAGATATAGAATCACTAGGGGGTATATATCTGGCCCCCACAGCGCAGTGTTATATGTTGCCACCGCAGCGCTATCATACCCTGGCAGCGCTATGAATGAAAAGTATTCTACAGCAGTGCATCTGGCCAGCCAGAGACCCAGTACAATCTATGAGACCCGGTACGATCAATCCCTCAGCCCCTGTACTACAACCCCCATCATGGAACAGAGTCTGTTTCATGATGGGGGTTGTAGTACAAACTTTAATGTAGCCTCCACAGCCACAGGCAGACTCCTGCAGCCGGGGAATTACTACTCCCATCATAGAAGCAAGTCTTTTCCATGATGGGAGTAGTAGTAGTCCTGCAGGAATCTGCTGATGTCCCCTCTTCTTCTGAGCATGCTCAGAAGTAATAACTGATATTATAAACTGGGTGCAAACGGATTACATTAAGGCTCATCCGTTTGCCATAGACTTCAATGTTATAAATAACGGACGTTAATTTACCTATTTCTTGTGACTGAAGAAAAATGAGTGCATGTGTTAGTGCATGTGTTAGTGCATGTGTTAGTGCATGTGTTAGTGCATGTGTTAGTGCATGTGCCGTTTTTTCTTCTGTCACAATTAATGTCAGTTATTCAGGACCGACTATGACTGGTCATAACGGATAATCAAAAAATCCCATAGACTAGAATGGGATTTTATAACGGACATTTAAAATCAGTTTTTTAAGTTTTTCTAATGGACGTTTATAACTGGTCTTTTAACCCCTTAAGGACCAGGCCATTTTACAGCATTTTTTGCAATTCTGACCACTGTAACTTTAAACATTAATAACTCTGGAATGCTTTTAGTTATCATCCTGATTCAGAGATTGTTTTTTCATGACACATTCTACTTTAACATGGTGGTAAATTTTTGTGGTAACTTGCATCCTTTCTTGGTGAAAAATCCCCAAATTTGATGAAAAAAATGAAAATTTAGCATTTTTCTAACTTTGAAGCTCTCTGCTTGTAAGGAAAATGGATATTCAAAATTTTTTTTGGTTCACATATACAATATGTCTACTTTATGTTTGCATCATAAAATTTTAGTTTTTACTTTTGGAAGACACCAGAGGGCTTAATAGTTCAGCAGCAATTTTGACATTTTTCACAAAATTTTCAAACTCACTATTTTTCAGTGACCAGTTCAGTTTTGAAGTGGATTTGAAGGGTCTTCATATTAGAAATACCCCACAATTGACCCCATTATAAAAACTACACCCCCAAAGTATTCAAAATGACATTCAGTAAGTGTTTTAACCCTTTAGGTGTTTCACAGGAATAGCAGCAAAGTGAAGGAGAAAATTCAAAATCTTCATTTTTTACACTCGCATGTTCTTGTAGACCCAATTTTTGAAAAATTTAACTTGTATTTGAAACCCAATTTCTCTCGAGTAAGGACATACCTCATATGTCTATGTAAAGTGTTCGGCGGGCGCAGTAGAGGGCTCAGAAGGGAAGGAGCGACAAATGGTTTTTGGTGGGCATGTCACCTTTAGGAAGCCCCTATGGTGCCAGAACAGAAAAAAAAAAAACACATGGCATACCATTTTGGAAACTAGACCCCTCGGGGAACATAACAAGGGGTAAAGTGATCCTTAATACCCCACAGGTGTTTCACGACTTGCATATGTAAAAAAAAAAAATAATTTTACCTAAAATGCTTGGTTTCCCAAAAATTTTACATTTTTAAAAAGAGTAATAGCTGAAAATACTCACCAAAATTTGAAGCCCAATTTCTCCCGATTCAGAAAACACCCCATATGGGGGTGAAAAGTGCTCTGCTGGCGCACTACAGGTCTCATAAGAGGAGTCACATTTGGCTTTTTGAAAGCAAATTTTGCTCTGGGGGCATGTCGCATTTAGGAAGCCCCTATGGTGCCAGAACAGCAAAAAAACAACCCACATGGCATACCATTTTGGAAACTACACCCCTCGGGGAACGTAACAAGGGGTAATGTGAACCTTAATACCCCACAGGTGTTTCACGACTTTTGCATATGTAAAAAAAAATTTACCTAAAATGCTTGGTTTCCCAAAAATTTTACATTTTTAAAAAGGGTAATAGCAGAAAATACCCCCCAAAATTTGTAACACAATTTCTCCCGAGTACGGCGATACCCCATATGTGACCCTAAACTGTTGCCTTGAAATACGACAGGGCTCCAAAGCGAAAGAGCGCCATTCACATTTGAGGCCTAAATTAGGGATTTGCATAGGGGTGGACATAGGGGTATTCTACGCCAGTGATTCCCAAACAGGGTGCCTCCAGCTGTTGTAAAACTCCCAGCATGCCTGGACAGTCAGTGGCTATCTGGCAATACTGGGAGTAGTATGTGTATATGTAGTGTTTTTTACTTTTATTTAATTGTGTGTTAGTGTAGTGTAGTGTTTTTAGGGTACAGTCACACGGGCGGGGGTTCACAGTAGTTTCTCGCTGGCAGTTTGAGCTGCTGCAGAAAATTTGCTGCAGCTCAAACTTGCAGCCGGATACTTACTGTAATCCTCCGCCCATGTGAGTGTACCCTGTACGTTCACATTGGGGAAGGGGGAACATCCAGCTGTTGCAAAACTACAACTCCCAGCATGTACGGTCTATCAGTGCATGCTGGGAGTTGTAGTTTTGCAAGAGCTGGAGGCACACTGGTTGTGAAACACAGAGTTTGGTAACCAGTGTGCCTTCAGCTGTTGCAAAAGTTACAACCCCCAGCATGTACGGACAGCGGAAGGGCATGCTGGGACTTGTAGTTATGCAACAGCTGGAGGCATACTACTTTGGCTGGGGATTGTAGTTATGCAACAGCTGAAGGCACACTGGTTGTGAAACACTGAGTTAAGTAGCAAACCAGTGTGCCTTCAGCTGTTGCAAAACTACAACTCTCAGCAGTCACCGACAGCCAACGGGCATGCTGGGAGTTGTAGTTATGCAACCAGCAGATGCACCACTACAACTCACAGCATGTTTTTTATCTGATTGTGCAAGCTGGGAGTTGTAGTTATACAACAGCTGAAGGTACACTTTTCCATAGAAAAAATGTGCCTCCAGCTGTTGCATAACTACAGCTCCCAGCATGCCCTTTTTGCATGCTGGGAGCTGTTGCTAAGCAACAGCAGGAGGCTGTCACTCATCTCCAACTGCTGATCCACGCCGCCGCAGCAGGTCAGTCCCTCGCCGCCGCTCCTGGGGCCCCGATCCCAACAGGGACGCCGGGGATCGGGGTCCCCAGCTCCCGGGGTCCTCTTCACGCACCCGCTCACGTCCTCCTAAGAGGGGCGGAGCGGGAGTGACATCCGCAGCAGGTGCCCTGATTGGTCGGCCGGTAAACCCGGCCGACGAATCAGGGCGATCGTGAGGTGGCACCAGTGCCACCTCACCCCTGCTGGCTATGGCTGTTTGGGGCCTTCAGAGACGGCCCGATCAGCCAGTAATTCCGGGTCACTGGAGACCCGATTGACCCGGAATCCGCCGCAGATCGCTGGGCTGAATTGATCAGCGATCTGCGGCCATCGCCGACATGGGGGGGTCATCATGACCCCCCTGGGCGATATGCCACGATGCCTGCTGATGAATATCAGCAGGTATCGGGCACCTGCTCACCTCCGGCTAGCGGCGGGGCGGCCGGGAATGGACAGGACGTACTCATAAGGTCCTTACGGACTCGGAAACGGGGGCGTATGAGTACGTCCATTGTCCTTAAGGGGTTAATGGATGAATTTTATAGTGTGAAAGCAGCCTAACAAAAAAGCTGCTTCCACTATATACAGACTGGTAAACGAAAACAATATACTGGCTAACATATGCTGATAATTGGTTTTGTGTCCTGAATTAACAAAGATTTGTTTGCCTCAGTATTTTCAGACTCGTCTGTGCTTGACTCATGAAGTGAATGGAGATTCCTCGACAAACATTTCTTCAGAGTCCCTGGTCAATGGAACCGCACAATGCAAAGATGACTTTAATTTTAACAACTGGATGACCCTCTTAGCCCAGCTGCCTTTACTGCTTTGTACCCTCCTAAATTCGTTTATTTATCAATGGTGAGAACCTGGGGTCTGGTGCAAATGGAGAATGTTGTGAGTGATAGGTTTTATTGCATCTAAAGGTTAACAAAAAAAACACTACTTTTTTAGGAAGATGATTTTCTATATTCTCTTGTTGGCATGTATATTGACATCTTGTCATTTAAATACCATTCTTGTGGATTTCAGACCAGCTTTCGCTGCAATTCTGAGTGAGGTTTTGTACAGCTGTAAGAAGTTATTGCTTTCAACTGCAAACAACCTATTAAAGGGGTATTCCAGCACTTTTTAAAACTTTTTTTTTTTTTAATATCAACTGGCTCCAGAAAGTTAAACAGATTTGTAAATTACTTCTATTAAAAAATCTTAATCCTTCCAATAATTATCAGTTGCTGAAGTTGAGTTGTTGTTGTTTTCTGTCTGGCAACAGGTGTAGGACAATGTTAGTATTTTTCCAGAATGTGAGAACGACTGCATATTTGCACTCCATTTTCAATTAATTTTTTGGTCTTTTTTACCCTTTTGAGCTCCGGGGTTTTGTTATATTTGCTTGTCTCAGGAACTGCACAGAGTAGAAGAGGTTTGCTATGGGGATTTGCTTCTACTCTGGACAGTTCCCGAGACAGGTGTCATCAGAGAGCACTTAGAAAGAAAAGAACAACTCAACTTCAGCAGCTCATAAGTACTGAAAGGATTAAGATTTTCTAATAGAAGTAATTTCTGGAGCCAGTTGATGATATATAAAAAATTTTCAGTTTTTCCTGAATAACCCCTTTAATACTATTGGTATATTGTGTTATGCATATTTTTCTCACCCAAGACTTTAACACCCACCAGCACCACCACCACCCATTGAGCACCTGTTCACACGATGGAATTTCCGTGCTGAATTCTACATTGGAATTCCGCAGCAGCAGACTCCGATTTCAATGGGGTCCTGCTGCAGAATTTCACGCTGGAAACACCTGGTGCAGAAATTCAAGTTTCAGTGTCCGCAGGACTTCACACAAAAATGCATTGCGGTCTATGAGATGGCGCATTTTTGATCCGTGCTGGCATGTTAATTCCGGCACTCTCCTGTCAGGGCATTGTCCGCACAGAGATTTTTCATGCAGATGTTAGCCCGTGTGAACAAAGCCTTAGTTTTGATATGTGTCATAGTGACAACTTAATCTTGATAACCAACACTGGCAGTCTAATTCAGTGTTTCTTAAGTAGTGTGCCTCCTGCTGTTGAAAAACTACAACTCCTGGCAAGCTAGGAACACATGTAAATACACATTGGTCTAATGGTGGAGATGGACTTAAGTTTATAGACCAGTCTGAGAGCTAGGTTATCTATTTTTTAGTGTTTGGATAGTAAGAACATGTATGGAGGTTAATAGAAATAGCCTGAAAAGGTTTGGCTCCAGTAGGAAATTTCTTGGCACAGTTGCACTTTTGCTCCAGGGATAAGAGCAACTTCTAGATAATCTTTTATGCTGTTGTTATAAATTTATTTTTATTTGTACATTTTTTTTTATTTTTTGGGGGAATAGAAGGAATGATTCTTAAAATGTTTAGTTATGATATAAAGTCTTAACAAAGTTATATATCCCTTCTAGGATCTCCGAAAGAGTGCGGATAGCAGGCAGTATGTTGGCCATCTTGTCACTTTTTATTTTTACTGCAGTCCTGGTTGAAGTTGATTTGGGAGCTCAGAGTTTCTTTGATCTGACAATGGCCACAATTTGGTTTATAAACGGTGAGTTTAGTGTTTTGTCTGTACATTAGTAGCATGTGTTAAGGGAGTTTTTTTGTTTGTTTTGAACTCTCGAACTATATTAGGTTTAAGGATCTTCAGAACTGCCAGAGTCAGCTAAAGCTTCACAGATCATAAAACAGCTGCAGTCTACACACAGGATGGAGCTGAAACATATGTTTGACCTGATTGTCAGCCATTATTTTATAATTTTCCTTTTTATGCAGAATATTAAAGGCATTCTTTACAGAGGTAAATGCCTAAGATATTCTGTAAACAAATTTTGGCTTAACAAATTAGAATTTTTGGTAAGTGTAGGTGGGGGGGGGTTCAGGGTGGCAGTGTAGAGGGGTGTATATGTAGTTTTTTACCCTTTTTTATTTTTTGTTAGTGTAGTGCAGTGTTTTTAGGGTACATTAACACGGGCGGGGTTTCACAGCGAGTTTCCCCCTGGGAGTTTGAGCTGCGGCGGAAAATTTGCTGCAGCTCAAACTTAAAGCGGGAAACTCTCTGTAAACCCACCCGTGTGAATGTACCCTGTTCATTCACATGGGGTGGCTGACTGTCAACTGTTGCAAAACTACAGCTCCCAGCATGCACTGACAGTGCATGCTGGGTGTTGTAGTTATGCAACAGCTGGAGGCACACTGCTTGGGAAACACTAAGTTAGGTAACAGACTACAGCAGTGTTTCCACACCAGTGTACCTCCAGCTGTTGCAAAACTACAACTCCCAGCATGCCCGGAGAGCCAAAGGGCAGCCTGGGAATTGTAGTTTTGCAACAGCTGGCCCTTCAGATGTTGCCGAACTAAAACGCTCGGCATGCCTTTACAGTCTTGGCATGCTGGGAGTTGTAGTTTTGCAACATCTGGAAGTGCACAGTTTGGAGACCACTATACAGTGGTCTCCAAACTGTAGCCCTCCAGATGTTGCAAATCTACAACTCCCAGCATGCCCAGACAGCCTTTGGCTGGGAGTTGTAGTTGTGAAACTACGATGCAGCAGTGAAGATCACTTAACCAGATTTTCACTGCTGCATTCTGCTGCCACCAGTCCTCCCCACCGCTGTCCCCCCGCTGTATGCCGCCAGTAACCGCCGACGCCATCTTTGCCCCGCTCTGGCCGGACTTGCAGAGCGGGGATCTCAATTTTGATATAGCCCCAGGCACACCCCCAGTCCCACCGTAACCGCACCCTCATTATCTCCCAATCACACCCAACCTCTTCCTTCAATATTCTCACTAATACCAACGAACTACCGTACAGTGTGGTTGAAGCATTCATATTATCACCCTCAGATCTCTGCATGTAAACTAGGAATAGGTAGATTGCTGCCACCACATTGCCAGACAGCCTTTACATGCCAAGAACATAGTTACCCAATAACAAGGATTATACAAGGAGCAAGTATCACCATAGATGTTACCACCATACTGTAACTGGCCAAATCTAGTATGAGACCAATAATAGTATCATCCTCATACCGCCATCATACTGTTACTGACCAAATCATGTATACAGAGACCAACAATACTCAAAAATACCAGTACGAAAATAGCCAGCACCTTCAATTAGATCCCATGCACACTGCTAGTTTTGTGGGTTAACAGTAAGGAACAAAGGTCAAATAATACTGCCACACCATGACCATTGTTACCATTACCCAGCCAAAAGTGTTACTGAAATAATTAAATTCTCTATACAAAAGACCAGTATTCTCACATATGTTTACTATATAGTGGAAGATACCAGCTGTTCACAGGATTTGTAAACTATTTAAGTTGTTAGTCATATTAAGTGACTCACAGATGACGTCTTCTCTCATTTTCTTCTTTGTTTAGCTCAGACCGCTGTGTCTACTTCTTTTAGCCAAAATTCATCTCTTCTACATCTGTTGAACAAACCTCTTAGGCTTAGCTTCCACTTTTTTTCTGGCAGTTTTTGGAGATCTGCCACTGCAGTCTTTGAGCCAAAGCCAGAAGTGTATTCAAAAGGAATAGGACATATAAAGGAAGGACTTACACTTCTCCTCCCTTATGGATCCACTTCTGACTTTGGCTCAAAAACTGCAGTGGCAGTATTCCAAAAACTGCCAGAAAAAAAACAAGTGGAAACTTACCCTTAGACGTGTTTTTCCTGTGCTCTCCTCACCTCTACAAAATCTTTAGGCCCCCGAACTGTAATAATGCCCAACACAGTAAAAGTGGGTAGATAAGTAGGTCCCCCATTAAGTAGGTATATACCCCACAGGTATTAGGTACTTATTAGGTACCCGGTAGGTACTTATAAGGTACCCAGTAGGTAGGTAGCCAGATGGGTAAGTTGGTAACACATACACACCCCAGATAAAGAAAAAAAAAAACATATACGGTACTCTCCTCCCACTCAATGGTTTCCCTTGCAGAACAGCCGGCCCGCGTCCTTCTTCCACAGTGCAGTTGCCAAGGAGTGATGTCGTCACGCCTGCACTGTCTAGGGTCAGAGGTTACGGTCTCCTGTCCGCATAAGCCACAGGCCCGACATTGCAGCTTACACAGAAGGGCAGCTTTTACTTGTATGCACATGTGGCATCCAGCTGAAAGGCAAGTGTCCTGGATTCCCCATAAGAGCAAGCCTGAGTCCTTGTTCCACCTTAGTGGCGCCAAGGGCCGGTGCGGTACGTTGGCCATTCAGATCTAGGGCTACGAATGCTAGACCCGGGGCTTCAGTCCCAATATCCTCCCAGCAATGCCCCTGCTGTGCAGTTTAAATACCTCTCCTTGGCTCTTTCATCAGTGGTTGACAGATTACGGTTGTCTGCATCTATACATAGAGGTAAGGGTAGCACAGTGGACTCCTAAACTATATGACTAAGTACTCATGCATTATATTTTGTGTCACTTGGGATAATAAAATAGTTTACAAAGTCTGATAACCGCATTAACATGAGACCATACACAACCATTATCATTCATATTGTTAAATGTATTTTTACCATTTATCACTCTGTCCTAACTCTTCCCTTCTTTTCTCCAGCCTTTTGTGCTATTCTACAGGGCAGTCTATTTGGCTTGTTGACCCTCTTCCCCCAGCATTACAGTAGCATGTTCCTCAGCGGGCAGGGGATGGCCGGCACATTTGCAGCCCTAGCCATGCTGCTTTCCATGTCCAGTAAGTGTTGCTGTCATCTTTAACTGTTGTAAAGCTGTAAAAATTTCCTGTAAACATTTATTGGCCAGGGTAGGAGGTAAGAAAGAAAGTTCTCTACCTCAAACAGAACACGTGGATAAACCTAGAGAGCCAACCCCTTCCCTGAGGATTTCCATCTGTAACATGTTCTTGACTTCATGTACTACATGCACTGGGACTTCAAAAATGATTAAGTGATTCCAGTTAAGGAAGGTGCTGACTTTCTACATGTAGGTGGGAATCAGATTTTTTTTAATCAGGTTACGACTGATGCCCTATCAACAGGGAGGTCCATTATTGTGGGAGGTCTGAGAGCTGCACAATCCCAAGAATGGAAACCCAAGTCTCCCATCTGAACAGAGTGGTGGTCATGCAGAAGCACCGCTACTCTATTCATGCTCCGTAGTAGCTACTGAAGATAGACAAATATTGCAGTTGGATTACCTGCAGTCATAGGGGATAATTCTTAATCGAGCAAAAATCATTTAAGCCTATATAGACTTGGATTTTATCTTTCGGTCTCTGTTACCTTTTATGCCACAATTTTACTCATTATGTCTAGATTGAGCAACATTTTCATTTCCTTTTCATCTTTCTGAGAACTGGAAATCAAATAGAGAAACCGAACATGGCCGCACATCCACAACTTGTACTATGATCATACTTCTATGATACTTCTCAGCATAATTTTAAAAATGAATAGATTGTTAGTGTACCTTTTTAGTCAAAACCTGCAAGCCAACTCGCCATGTCAAGGCCACCTGTTAAGAGTAGGTCCCCTAACTAATGCTGTCGTAGTGCCACAAAAATTCCAGAAAAAAGGCCAACTTACTGGTACAAGGGCAGTTTAGGCATTTATTCCCATTATGATGCAGATCAGCCACAATGCTAGAAGAGTTGGTCACACAGGTGCAAGATACTGATGAACAACCACATATACATGGTGCCAATAACATGATAATAAATAGTATGGGCATCACTAATAGATTGTAAGCCAGCATGGTGCACTACACGTTCTCATGTTACTGGCATCATGTATATGCCTTATCTGTGTGCAACTATAATACTAAGCAACTACCCCCCTTGTGAAAAGTAGATGTAGGTTGTTCCATCAGTATTTTGCATCTGTGACCTCCCCTTATAGAATTGTGGCTGATCTGCATTATAATGGGAATAGGTGCCTAACCTGCCCTTGTATCAGTAACCAGGAAGTTAATCAATTTTTATTTTTATTTTTTTTAGATTTTATACCCCCTTTTTTTCTGGTGCAGCCATCACTGCCGCTGAGACCCCAAGCACACAGGCTTGCACCTTTTGATCAAAATGTTTAACCTGTTAGTTTGTGAAATTATGCTGAGAAGCAATTAGATCATAGTACAAGTTGTGGATGTGCGGCCGTGTTATATTTCTCTAT
The DNA here is from genome assembly GCF_029499605.1 of Hyla sarda. Classification (NCBI taxonomy): domain Eukaryota; kingdom Metazoa; phylum Chordata; class Amphibia; order Anura; family Hylidae; genus Hyla; species Hyla sarda. The sequence goes on along the minus strand of NC_079194.1, from coordinate 271,510,690 downwards.
ATGTGAGTTCCTGAGAATTATTACTTTACACTTTATGCGGAGTCTACCAACCCCTTTTCCTCTTATACAGAACAAATACATTCACTGTTGGCTTGTTCTTTAGTAGGATATTTCTGTTAATCTGCTTTGATACTGTAAGTAGCTCATAACAAAACAAAATAGTTAAAGCCAAGCCTGAATGAAACACTGTATTAGCAGGTAGGTTTTACAATAAGTATGACATCTTTTACGAGATGTAAAGGGCTACAGAACTAAAATAACATAGGTTGACCTGTTTAGAAAACTGGAGTTCACACTTTCTAACTTTCTAGTGGCTGATTTTTATTTTTCATGTGTTTGTCTTTGTCAA